>NW_020664531.1:4089544-4095308 GCF_002925995.2 Terrapene triunguis | reverse complement strand
AGAACAATTTCACTGCAGATTTGACAAAACGCAAAGAAGGTACCAATGTGAGATTTCTAAAGACAGCTACAGCACTCGACCCAAGATTTAAGAATCTGAAGTGCCTTCCAAAATCTGAGAGGGACGAGGTATGGAACATGATTTCAGAAGTTTTAAAAGAGCAACACTCTGATGGGGAAACTACAGAACCCGAACCACCAAAAAAGAAAGCCAGCCTTCTGCTGGTGGCATTTGACTCAGATGATGAAAACGGACATGCGTTGGTGCACACTGCTTTGGATTGTTATCGAGCAGAACCCTTCATCAGCATGGACGCATGTCCCCTGGAATGGTGGTTGAAGCATGACGGGACATATGAATCTTTAGCGCATCTGGCACGTAAATATCTTGCGATGCCGGCTAAAACGGTGCCATGTGAACACCTGTTCTCACTTTCATGTGACATTGTAAACAAGAAGAGGGCAGCATTATCTCCTGCAAATGTAAACAAACTTGTTTGTCTGAGCGATTTGCTGAACAAGAAGTAGGACTGAGTGGACTTGCAGACTCTAAAATTTTACATTGTTTTATTTTTGAATGCAGGTTTTTTTGGTACATAATTCTACATTTGTAAGTTCAACTTTCATGATAAAGAGATTGCACTACAGTACTTGTATTAGGTGAACTGAAATACCTTTTTTTTTTTTTTACAGTGCAAACACTTGTAATAAAAAATATATAGTCAACACTGTACACTTTGTATTTTATGTTGAAATTGAAACCAATATATTTGAAAATGTAGAAAACATCAAAAAATATTTAAATAAATGGTATTCTATTGATAACAGTGCAATTAATCTTTTTAATCATGCGATTAATCGAGATTAATTTTTTTAGTCGCTTGACAGCCCTAGTTTAAAGTTATTTAAATACTATTTGGTGAGGCAATCTCAACCTCTGTGGATTGAAGTCAGGTGCCTCATTACATGATTTCTGTACAATTCCAATTATGATTAATCAGCACTACTTTCTTTACTAAGAAGATTGTACTAGTAAATTGTTGTAGATGGAGGATATGAGAGAGACAGATGGGCAAGGCAATATATTCTAATAACCAACTTCTACTGGTGGAAAGGATAAGCTTTTGCGCGCTACAGACTTGAAAAGGAGCTCTGTGAAGCTCAAAAGCTTGTCACTTCCATCAACAGAAGTTGGTCAATAAAAGATATTACCTCAATCACCTTGTCTTAATTTTCTATAACCACATTCAGCATACATAATACTGTACACATCAGGTACAAAAGGGCAAACAAATTCATTAAAAAGCTTACAAGTCAAGAGGCACAAGTACATATGATGCTATACAGAGTAAAGAATATGTGATCATTAGACCTAGAATGCTTCTTGAAATGGCATGTTTCATGGTTTTTGAAAGGGAGGAATTTATTGAAAGGGTTAGTTCAAGCAAATGGGTCAACATAAAAGAAGGAACAAATTGAGCAGTGGGAGAAGGGGAAAAGAAGGAGGTTGGCAAAAAAAATAGCAGTAATATAGTTGTACTGCAGTTATTTTATTTTCAACCTACTGTAACCATTTAGTCCCCAGCAGTTTTATTCTGAAGGAATATACACACACAGGACTATCAGATGCATTCACCTCTCACAAAATGAGCTGTTAGCAGTCAGATACAAAACTACATCTGAAAAGATACTTGCATTTAAAGCAGCTTCTCCACATTTCTCAATAGCAGCTAGACCCTGATTATGAATGTGTGTTTCCAAGAGTTTTTTCAGCTCTCCGAGGCCATCCTGGATTCGAGATACAAGGTTATACATGCGTCCCAAGTCTGGAAAAAAAAGGAAGACAATCTCTCTCATCTGTATTAACACTAGGATTTCCTTTCTCCCAACACCCCAATTCTGCATTTTTCAAGTGACCAAAGAACTGAGCCACACATTCGTCAACATATGCATACTTGCAAGTATTATCACATAACAAGCCAAACAATTTACACTAAATAATTCCAGAGTGGTGCAAAGAACTAGATGGCACCGAAGGACAAAAACTTGCTAAAATTAAAAATATTCTGATTAAACTACTTCTTACTTCTAGTACACTTACACACAAATCAAGAACAAAGATCAAGATATAAACTACAGTAAATGTTAACTTATGTCTAGTTTTCATAAAGTTTCTACATTTGAGAGGAGGTGTCATAGGTCATACAACTTACTTTAAACTTCGAGTATGTAAATTAGGCCTTTTTGCATCCAAGTCTTCTACAATACATACCACTGTTTCAGCACCACCAGTAGGAACAGTGGTGGGAGTGCTAATGTAGCGTGGGCTCCAGCTGGCCACCAGCATAAGCACTGTATTCTGTAATCCTGCTCAGAGCAAGTATGGTACTTAAAACTCAGGAACCACCTGCAGCTTTCTTTTCTTTTAAAACACGCTAATGCTCCCACTGGTGGGAACAAAACAGCGTTAGCAACCGTGGGAAATCTGAGGCAAAAAAACCAAGTGTAGACATGGCCTTGGAGTGAAACCTGAAAAAGTGAGTTATCTGCAAATTTTGTTACAGAGGAGTGCTACTGCCTCCCCAACCCCTTGTTTCAGGGGGAAACATTCAATGACTGCTAAGTTTCAGTAAATTCTATATTTTGTTTTATAAGCCCAACTAAAAAGAAAGGGATGATTGTCAAGAGCCCCACTACAAAACTCAAGGTCACAGGATGAAAAACAATGTGCTCCTCATTGTCCTCCTCTGAACAATTTATTAGAAACCTCAAATTACTGGATGTTAAATAAAATGGAGAGATAAGACAGTAGGATTGCTTGCTAATACCAAAATACAGAACACACAAAAAATGGTGCCCTTTACTGCTCCTTTATTATCATGTGGAGCAGTAGTGACTCCTATATTAACAATGGCTAACCCTTTCCATTATAACTATTTTCAGTTACTTATAACTTGGTGAACTTTCAGGAGGATATATAAAGACTGTCTCAAACTTATTCTGAAAAAGTTTCTCTGAATAGTTTTATATATACACGTCAGAAATATCGGATCCTCAGTTCCCTCTTTTTGTTTCAGGAGCCTGGTAAAATCTTTGGAGGACCTGAACAGTAATGCTATGTGAGAATGTAACTCATGCTGTTGCTAGCCATATCCCAAAAGTAAGGGAACAAGGGTTGTTGCATTAGATTGTCTATACTTGGAAGTAAATGGAAAACAAATGCAACAAGCTTGCTGAAGCTTTCATGGATTTATAAGGTAATTTTTCCTAAGTCATCTTATATCCTGTGTCCAATAAAGATAATTATTTCCTGCATTAATTCTACTGATGTGCCTAGATACCCGCTGACTAATGCACACCATGTCCTGTATTATTACTTGCATAACATGTTTAAGCAATTACACAACACTTCAAGAGTGAGTGGTCTGTAATACAGTGTGCCTAACATACCTTATATATGGAGGACCTCAAAGGCAGCATGTTTCCAGGAGATGAGCTATAAAGAATATATTGCGGTGTGTAGCTATATAAAGTTTTCATTGCTGAGTTTAAAGATAATCTAAAATAGTTTGCTTCAATGTTTCATGAGGTTAGATCCAATGACTTGAGACTTGACTGGGCTAGATACAGATGATTTATATTAAGCTTGAATTCCCGGTTAATGCAGCTGTTTCTAGCCATGCTGAGTCACAAGACACTGGAGCTTAAAGCGATCAAGGAACAATTATTGTCAGTTATGCAAGTGGAACCAGTTTAAGAGGAAAGGAAACTTAAAATGGTAGCTGTTTAAAAGCTGCTCAGAGATTTAGAATCATAGAGGTTGGTAAAATTAATGCACAGAGACTGGTGAGGTGGATAAAGATGCACGCTAAATGTTTTAATATCCTTTGGCTATTTATTCCTCAAATTCTCTCTCTCAGCTCTTAGAGTCTCCATTTTAGATTATCAAGTGAAGTTTATATTCATTTCTAGAAGCATCACTTCAGACCCATTTCCTCTAATAAAAAGGATCTCTTTTTGCCTGAATGAAAACTACTTGTACCTTATCATGCAATCATTTCCCCCCTTTTTCTTATGCATTCCATCTGTGACTCTAACCAGTATTTTGAGAAGCCACCAACTTGATCCTATGGATTTCATTTTATTAAAATTTCCCATTTCTCAGATTTTCAAATTTCTTTATTTACTGTTAACCCCAGCAAAGACATCAAAGTTAGCAATATTATGATCACTAGTACCATTAAGGAGCATCATCTCTGAGAAACTCCCAAACTGAAATTTGAACCAACTCACCTTCATTTTTGTCAGCATCCAATAAGTTCTGAAACTCTGTATGAAAAATCTCCAAGTGTTTTTCAATAAGTACTTGCTCGCATTTTCGTGCTAATTCATCCTGCGTGCTTTCATGGAGATAAACCTGAACTCTACGCTGTTCCTCCAAAAGACGAGCTTCTGCCTACAGAACAAAGATACATGTACTAACGTATAACAGCCGAGATAGAACAGCAGTAAAACTAATGATTACAGTGTAAACAGAGTTAAAAAAAAAAAGTATGTTGATATAACATTATAGTTGTCTAGTTAAATACAGAGAATATAGTTCTTACAGGAAAAATAGTGTGACTCCTTTTTATTTATATGTAATATTGTGTGTTCGTGTTCATGTCATTAATTTTATATCTTAATCTGTTGAAACGGAAAATCGTCACTGAGAAAATATTTTCATCCTATGCTGCTGAACAGCAAAAGTTTTCAAAAAAAATGAGAAAGCAACCAAGGCAGAGCACCTGTAGAGTTTAAGACATCAGGCTTTCCAGTGCTCTGTTAAAAAATAAACATGAACAGAAGGTCCTCCATACTTACACAAAAATTAACAGACAAAAATAGACAATTTTACAGTATGTGCACAACATGAATTAATTTGAGTGTTCATAAATATACAGGATTATTAAAACATTCCAAAATTCATAAACTGCACCAGCATTTATTTTGACCCATGGAGCCTTCCACATATGTTTCTGCTGATCCAAAATCCTAACTATCACTAGGGAAATAGTGTTTATTCCAAAATGTAAAACTGAATTTGTTTATACAGCCACCAATTTATCTCTATTTTGTTTGTAGAATGTGCTCAAGGTTCTCTTTATGATCAATCTGTAAGAACAGTATTTTAGATGATGGGACACGTGTGGCTCCCCACTGCAGATTACTGATATTTTTATTTAAAAAAATCCATCACAATAGAAGGGAAATTAGAAGACAAGTTTATTCATATTCCTAATACTTAAATGTATGGACTAAGCATGAAAGACAACATTAGAGATAAGACCACACTGAGTTTTAAACCTACACACTAGACAGACAAAATCCTTGTATAAAATAAAATTTTCCAATTATGCAGACACTAGTCTTTAGCTAAACCCATTTCTATAAAAGGTATTACATACTCATCATTTCTTCTGATGACATGCATGTGGATAACAAGCTTCCACAGTTACAACAGTAAGGTTTGAAAATATTAAAAACAAAATCAAGAATTTTGGAAAGGATATAAAGCCCCATGGCTTCAGGGGAAAAGCCAATTTCAAGCCAGTGGGGATTTGGAATCAACCTTCCCTACAAGCAAATTATTCTTTAATTGCCTAATTGCAAGGTTTACTGCACCTTCTTCTGAAGCATCTGGCAGGGCCGGCTCCAGCGTTTTTGCCACCCCAAGCGGCACACACACACACAAAAAAAAAAAAAAAAAAAAAAAAAAAAAAAAA
>NW_020664531.1:4060646-4089444 GCF_002925995.2 Terrapene triunguis | reverse complement strand
AAAAAAAAAAAAAAAAAAAAAAAAAAAAAAAAAAAAAAAAAAGCGCGATCGGTGGCAGCTCTACCGCCGCCGCCTCGTTCTTCGGCGGCAATTCAGTGGCAGGTCCTATCCTCCGAGAGGGACTGAGGGACCCGCCGCCGAATTGCAACCAAAGAGCCGGACGTGCCGCCCCTCTCCGTTCACCGCCCCAGACACCTGCTTGCTGCGCTGGTGCCTGGAGCCGGCCCTGGCACCTAGTATTGGCCAGTATCCAGAATATTGGACTAATAGGACAGCTGGTTTGCTTCATGGCAATTCCTACATTTCTATGAGTCAAGAGACTCCATTGCTTATCCCCTTCTTATAGGTAGCACTGTATCAAGAAATTTATCAGTCAAAAGGGAACAGTCAACTTGAAATCTATTCATTTCCAAAAAATGAGCTCAAAATAATTTCTGATACTGCACTTGCTCAAGTCCCCCTGCCAATTTCTGTGCTTTCATAATTCTATTTTAAGAAGCATTTCACAAAGCAAGAGGAGGGAGACACACCCACAAAAACAATAATGGAAATCAGCTGATCATACAGAAGAAATACACAAAGTTATAAAACCAGGAAAAAGTAAATATTTCTTTAACCTGTTGTAATAATCTTAGGTGTTTCAGGTAACAACAGTAGATAAAAAACCTCAGACTGAATTTGTGATTTTTAAATTTGATGGGGGTCTCTATGAATCCATCCTTTTCCTATGGCTACACAGGCCATCCCAGCTTTACTCCTCCCCATTTCCCATGGAGTGAAAGCACATTTCCTCTCAACTCAGCAAATCTATCTGCATGGCTAAATGTCCATTTGTCAACTCCAATTAAGAAATTGACTGGAACCCTCTTACATTATAAATCATATCTGAACCTCCACATGCTGAAAAGTTTGTTGACACCAATGTACTAAAGTAGTGTGGGTTTAGAAATCATTGTATGATGTCATTTATCCTCACCAAGAATTTAGCACATGGCAGTTAAGCATGAAAGCCATGTGAGTCAATCAAGTGCAAATTGCTTTTTGTGGTCTCACTTTACCAATATAGATGATTGTTTCAAGCCCCTTTGCTGACATTTAGCTGGGTGGCTTGCAACAGCCTTCCTTGCACCTCTTCATGTCTGTCTCAATTGATGCCTTACACAGCAGAAAACTGCTTAACTGTATTCCAATTTACCATCTGAGTAAGTAATTATGGGGAGAATGATTCTGTTCCAGGCATTTATATTGCACAAATCACCAAGTATATGAGCACAAGGATCGTCTGATTAAGAAACTGAGGAAAAATTAATCTTCCTGCGATGTTGGAGTCGGAATACTCCAAGGACACTATACATACACACTGAAGAGGAAAAAGCAGGAGAAATAATCTAATACCTAATCACAACTAAACAGTTCTGATAACTTGTGTGGGTATTTCCATCCGTGTTGCCAGAGCATAGAAAAGAATTAGTGGAGAAGAAATTTATTTCAGTGATCTAGTATCTAGCCCAACTGCATACTGGGCCACATCCCTTGGTCTGCGTGTTGTGTGTGTTCCATCCCCCATTAGACTGGTGTCTAATGTGCAGTTTTTTTGGTTTTGTCAGCTGAATTCTTATGAGGGCTGTTCAGCTGGGATTGGGAATTTGATTTCCATGCTGGAGCATCCTCTATGAGGAGAAATTAAGATGGTGAAGGTAGTCATGGACCCAGAGTGTTAGAATTTGCCCTCAGACTATGATTCCCAGTGAGGCCGTGCATTTCCTTTCTAAAGATTTCCTCTGCCCTTGGAGAGCTTCCATCTCTCTTTCCAGGCTTAAAATCATCTTGGAGGGGAACAAGTATCCTTCTGTGTAATTTTCAGGCCTCCAAGGTTGTCTGGGATCCTGTTAAATTCTGCAAATTTGCCACTAATCCCTCGTTCTTGAAATAGTTGCAATGACCTTCTGACAGCTTTTTTGATGTCCTGCAGTGAGGAAGCCTGGATGAACCCATTGTCTAGATTGGGAATTACTGTACTGGGATTCCTTCACTCTTCAGTGCTGTAGCTAATACTGCCTCTATTTTTACTTGTGTGTGGTGTGGTGTTCTGTCTCTCTCTCTCTCTCTTTTTTTATTATTATTAATTATTATTATTATTATTTAGGGAGGCCAGACAAAGCTAGGGCAATAAATCAAAAGGGAAACAGGAATCACTGATTCAACAATTATTGGAACATGAAGACAGATGTTATGAAGTTGACGGACACTCAGTAACTACCGCAAATCCAATGATGCTAGGATGGCTTTTAATGTATCCATTTTGAAATTTTTGTAGATCATCCATGTTAAAATCAAGGACCAAGCTACCTCCTTCCAGTCTATGGGGTATAATGAAATGGAATAGAGAGTGCTCTTGATATAACTATAACTAGGACCATGGTTCCAAAGCACATAAGCATGTTTCCATTAGAGCAGTGGTTCTCAAACTAGGGACGCCACTTGTTCAGGGAAAGCCCCTGGCGGGCCAGGCCGGTTTGTTTACCTGCCACATTCACAGGTTCGGCCAATCGCAGCTCCCACTGGCCGCGGTTCCCCACTCCAGGCCAATGGGGGCAGCAGAAAGGGCAGCCAGCACATCCCTCGGCCCACACCGCTTCCTGCAGGCCTCATTGGCCTGGACCGGCGAACCGCGGCCAGTGGGAGCCGCGATCGGCCGAACCTGCAGACGCGGCAGGTAAATAAACCGGCCCAGCCCGCCAGGGGCTTTCCCTGAACAAGCGGCGGCCCTAGTTTGAGAACCACTGCATTAGAGTACACAAAAGAAGACAGGATCACTTTGAAGAGTGGGGGAATTTACTGAAGTCAATATAACAGCCATTATGTGAGAAAAAACAAAATCTATTTATTCTGCATACAAGACTGACCCAAGGAACCAGGCTGGAAATTGTCAAAGAATCTTTATCGAACTTGTTCCTAATTGTCTGAAAGAGACTTGCCAATAAAACTATCCAAGAATTTCAGTTCTTGATTGGAACAATTTTGTAGGGTCCATTACCCTAGAAGATCTAGAAAAGATAGATTTAATAATCCACTTCTATGGGAACCAGTTTGTTAACGAAGTGATTTGATGGTTGTTTTCCTTGCGTTTTTTCAGTGTTGTCTCCAGGGCCTATGTACACCATTTAGGTGCCACTGACACTTCCAAAACCACCCCCCAGTTGACACCTAAATCCCCATGCCACCTAAATTTCTACCAGTTGGCATTTGCAAAGCCACCAAAGCCCTGATGTTTTCCCACAGCTAATGAGCAACTTGGAGACCTAGGTAAAATGAAGTTACTCAGGACCCCTTGTGATGAAAGATTTTGCCTCAGTTGTTCGAATTACCTTAAAAAGGAAGGTTTGCCGAAAAACCTCAGGAGGAGGTTTAAAATTGGAAAAAATATAACTTGCTTAATTGAACATAAAAGAGTAGTGCTAGTGTCAGGCCCCTTTGGGATGCTTAGACTAGTAATTAGTTTTAAGAATAAATCTTTAATTAACTAGAAATTAATTGTAGTATAAATTAGAAAATCCAGTAACGGAGGGTGATGTAGTGGAAGATTCCATTTCTAAGGCACATAGAGGTCCATTACCTATGATGTAATAATTTCACTTCTTGTGATGCAATGGTAAATTCCACTTCAGCAAAATCCCATAGAGCTACATTATAGCCCATAAGAATACATGGGGCTTCCAAACAGGAAGTAGCTAGGGGTCATCCACAGGTCAGCTGAAAAACCCCCATAGGAATATATTGTAGCCCATAGGAATACATGGGACTTCCAGTGAGGAGAAGGAGGAGGTACTAGTCACATATTGGTACACATGACTGGGAGGTAGCTTGGCACAGAGCCAGCAAAAAGCTGGAAGTTGATTGGCTGAGCCTGGGTGACCAAGTCGTATATAAGGGTGACAGCCAGCAGGCTAAACCCTGCAGTGGGATCAGGAGGAAAGAAGAGGCTGCAAGACAGTTGAAAAGATGACAACGCTTAAGGAACAGTGCCAGAAGCCTCAGCGGAACCCTGCAAAGACAGAGCTGCCTGAAAAGCAGCTACTGCAGCAGCAGCAACCGCAGAATTCCAAGGTTGCTCCAGACAATGGCTGCTCCCATTACCCAGCCAGCCGGGGGCCACTGCAGCAGCTACCCCAGCAGCTACCAAGTGGGCTTCCGTCTCTTCTACCTGAGGAGCTGTTCTATCTCAGGAACAGGCAGCCGCTCAACACAGGAGCTAGCAGCTAGAGACCACCGGCGACAGCAGTCAACAGCTGGCAAAGAAATAACCACCGGCAGTCGTCGCACTCTAATTGTGACAGAGCAGAAGGACCAAAGACTGTCTCAGAGATTTTAAGAAAGCTTTTGTAAGTTTAATCCTTCTTTTATTTACTATCCAAGAGTGTATTGGTTTCGTTTGTAAATAAAGCTGGCTGGCTGTGGTCTGAGTGAGATCTTCCCCTACCCATCAAGTAACCGCCTGGCCAGCGGATGTTTAGTTTAGTATTAAGTATTTGGTATTGAATGTCTAACTAATATATTATTATATGATTATTATAGTTACTGTGACATTGCACTCCATATGTTTTATGGAAATATGCTAATGAGTGTGAATATAAATAACTGGAATATGCTTTATGCAAAAGGTCTCTTGTAAGGTATCCTTTCGAAACTTATGATCTACTGAGTGTGTTCGTCCTATTTGTATGAATGTATCATTCTTGTATCTGAAGCTAGAAATATGAAGTATTACTCTGAAGTCCTATTGTAACTATGCAAAGTGTGGGCCATTAATGGTGGCTTGGAATCTTGATGGCTCCCATTAACTAGGACAATTGGTTGTAAATGGCTCTGTTTACTTGTAAGCCTTCCTGTATATGTGTGTGCCAGCCATGGGTAATGAAGTCTCACAGGACATATGAACATGTCACATGATATTGGAATCCATCGTAAACCTGGTGCTTTTCCATTTAGAAGGAAGGGTGGGAACCCAGAGAGAGACAAAGGAATCCCGCCATGTGCCAAAGATATAAAAGGGGGTGGAACAAAACAAAGAGGGTGGCCAGTGATGAGAAAATCCCTAATTACCACCTGAGCTGGAATTAACAAGAACTGTACCAGGGAAAAGGATTGGGCCCAGACTAAGAAGGAGTCTAGTCTGTGAAAGAAGCTTATTGGAACATCTCTGAGGGTGAAATTTACCTGTATAGAGTTTCTTAAATGTATTAGGCTTAGACTTGCGTGTTTTGATTTATTTTGCTTGGTAACTTACTTTGTTCTGTCTGTTATTACTTGAAACCACTTAAATCCTACTTTTTATACTTAATAAAATCACGTTTGTTTATTAACAAACCCAGAGTAAGTGATTAATACCTGGGGGAGCAAACAGCTGTGCATCTCTCTCTATCAGTGTTATAGAGGGTGGACAATTTATGAGTTTATCCTGTATAAGCTTTATACAGAGTAAAACGGATTTATTTGGGGTTTGGATCCCATTGGGAGCTGGGTGTCTGGGTCCTGGAAACAGGAGTACTTGCTGACTGTTTTCATTTAAGTCTGCAGCTTTGGGGGCGTGGTTCAGACTCAGGGTCTGTGTTGCAGCAGGCTAGCGTGTCTGGCTCAACAAGACAGGGTTCTGGAGTCCCAAGCCATCAAAGAAAACAGGTTCAGAGGTAGTTTTGGCACATCAGGTGACAGTCCCAAGGGGGTCTCTGTGACCGAACCTGTCACAGTTATGTTATAGAGCATTAAGTGAATGATTGTATTGTTATTGTATTGTAGTGCCATTTATTCTTTTAACTATAATCCTTATATCTATCTCTATTCTTCTACTGTAACCACTCACATCTAAATAAAATATCTTTGTTTTCAAAAATTTACTGCAGATTGTCTATTCTTGATCGGAGGGCTGTGTCCATGTCCTTTCAAGGGAAAGCAATCTAGCTGTGGCTTTCCCTGGCAATTCCTTTAGGGCAGGCCACAACCTTGGTTACCGGTTTAGATAAAGTAAGAATTGAGATTTTAAATCAAAAGCAGTGTTTTTAGGCAACATCAATGGTATAGGATAATCTAATCAAATCTTCCAGTAACAGCCTAGGGCATTCTCAAACTAGGCAGGGGAACACCTATCTCACCAGTGGGGCTCAGTCCCGCAGATGGGCTCTGAGCAGACCTAAGACCTAATACCTGTCAGACCTTGGAGCAGAAGGTCCAGATACAGGCCACGGACCAGATAGCTGGGCAGCCTAGTGCCTACACAAGACAGCCAGAGGCACACAGAATGTGGAGCAAGCATGATACAAGTATTGAGCAGGAGACCAAGAGACAGTTTTGGCTGCTAGGCACAGGCTACCTAAGTGGCTAACCTGGCTTAGATGCCTAACTTCAGGAGAGGCTTTGTAGCTGAGGATCCTGAGCAGAGGGAGGTGCCTATCAGTGGCCCATTAGCCAGGTGCACCTGGTCAGCTGCTAGGCACCTAAGCCCTTCTCCTCAGCTTCACTCTGGCTAAGTTAGGTGGCTCACAGCTCAGCTTGCTGACTTCTGAGGATCCCTTACTTAGGTGCGTAAATCTCCGTTTGCATTGTATAGAGACCCTAGGCACATACCTCAAGACCGATGATCCCCCTAAGCAACAAGAAGTTAGGGATAGCAACAATGAGCAGATCAAGACCTAAGAACCTTTGAGGATCTGGACCTTTGTCTCTTAAAAAGAAAGGCAAGTTTTGGTGGAGATCACTTCAATTCTAAACCAAGCAATGATTTTAGAATGCAATATTCAGCCCTCTTCCTGTTTGCACTCACATTTCATCCTCCACACATGAGCCTCAATCATTTTGGGAGTCCATATGGATTTCAGCTGCAGTCAGGACAAAGGATTTGAGCGAACCAAGTCACAACAAAGTGGTCACCAGATTCAGGGCACATTAATGTCTGCCATTTCGATGCGTATATCAGCTAATAGGCTGCACAATTACTCTTTGAAGCTTGGCAGAATAAAAAGTGCTTGAAAGAGTGCAGATGTAGGCATCAATTAAAGCAAAAATGCAAAAGCCACAAAGAATGTCACTGACTTGTCTTAATGTCAAAAGAGACGACAATATATTGTCAGCAGCAATATACTTGGGCCATTGGGGAAGCGGCATCTGAAATATCTTCACACTGCAAACCAAGCAAAAAAGACCTCTCCCTCCCATGCTGGAATAACAAATGCTCTCAAAGAGAATTCTGCTGAACTTTCCCTAAAACCTGCTTCTCAATGAAAAGGGGATTTTGCCTGGCCAATGAAGGTAAGGCCTAATAGTGCAGGCCTTTCGGTACTGTTTATGAGGCCAGCTTCCAGTGCTGGAACCGAACCCATGAGCCTGTAGACCCTGAGACATAGTTAATAGCTTTTTCACTGGAAAATTTGACAGGCCTTTGATGTATCTGAATTTATTCCATCACCTCTTTTGCTTTGCCCATTAAGGAGAGTTTCAAATCACTGTAAATACATTGAAGAGGGAGGAATTTCAAAACAGCTAAGAGCAACAAAGATAGGAATAAGAACATCTCTGTCCAAATGGCACTGGAAAGACAGGGCATAGTTTTTACTTTACTACAATAATTAGCATCTTAAGAACTCAAATATTTACATTAGTGCTTACCTCTAATGGACAGCCGGATCCAGGAAATAAGCACTGAACCCCAGCTACTTAATAATAGCTCACCTTTTTCATGTATTCTGTGACTGGGTTCTGTTGCAAGAATTCAGTACTTTCTCTTGTATAAAACCTCTCTGTGTCAGCGAGAAACTGAGATTCAAAAGACTCTTTATAGACAGTTAGTGTAGGTCCCTTTGCAAATGCATCATCTTCATTCAGTCCCAGTTCCACTAAAAAACAAAGTACACAATGATTAATTTATCCTCTGTTAAATGATCTACTGTACACTGAGTGTTTAGTTCTCTATGCAATTAATTATAAATCCCAGAAGTGCATCCTTAATTCTAAACCAATAATGTGCACCGAGAGACGCCCCAATTAATCAGGAATCTATTCTGTATAAAAAAATTTAATTCAAACAACGTCATTAAGGATAGATGAAATTGTGGTTGACAATGTGTGCTTACAGTTTTCATCTAAATAAAAATTCAAATAAATTGATTTTCACAACTTGACCTTTGGAACAAAGGTATTCCTTTAGCCTCTTGCTCATCTTCCTTGAGACAGGTATATATTTCAACTAGTGAATAAAGTGGTCTTTATTTAATTAATCATTTGAATGATAGCATTTAAGAGCCCCAGGCTATGTCTACACTACAGCTGGGATCGACGCTCTGAGATCGATCCACCAGTGGTCGATTTAGCGGGTCTAGTCAAGATCCCCCAAATTGACAGCAGATTGCTCTCCAGTCGACCCCTGTACTCTACCCCTGACGAGAAAAGTGAGGTAAGTTGACGGGAAAGTTTCTCCCGTCGACTCCCCGTGGTGTAGACCCCGCGGTAACTCAACCTAAGGTACATCGACTTCAGCCACATTATTCACGTAGCTGGAGTTGCGTAGCGTAGGTCGACTTATGGCGGAAGTGTAGACATAGCCCCAGTCATGGAACAGGATCCCATTGTACTAGGTGCTATGCAAAAAGAGAAGAAAACAGTTCCTGAAAATTGATAGTTACTTCACACAAACCTGAACTTCAGCTGAGTTCAAAAGTCTGACAAATCCACTATACAAGGAAAATCAGAACTGTAAGTAAAAAGATGTCCTTAACCTATCCCAATGTATGAAAATACTGTGACATGCAGTTATCAGGAATGTAAACAGAACAGGATCATCACACTCTCTTATGCCACTTCACATTTTCTAAGTCAATTAATTGTGAGAACCCCATAAAGAGTGCAGCCTTGAAAAAATGTGTTTTCCTAGAGAAGCTGGCAAAGGCAGCAATATAAAAATTAGCCAGGACTGTATGCCTTGGTCAGCTTCAAGCTGCTGATTGTACTACAGGAACACTTCCCTCCTCTGAGGAGTTTGAAAGAAAATGGGAATTACCTGATCATAAAGAGTTGGGGGAAAAAACACATAAACCAAAGGCTGTGGGAGAAAAATGTGTGAACTGGGAGATTTGGGGGGGGGAAGGGGAGGAAAGAAGAAATATATGAAAAGATGCACATAAGCAAAAGAGTAAGAAGAAATAAACTTTGGGGTGGGGGTTGGGGCCAGGGACAAGAGAGAAATAAATAGATGCTTCTATGTTAACTAAAGCCAAAGGGAAAGGAAAAACCCCACCACCTCATCATAAGTAAAGTTTTCCTTTTCCCCTTCCATTTTGAAAATATGCACTTGAGAAGGCAACAGTGAGAGAAGACAAAAGTAAGAAACCAAATCTATATTTGAATGATCTCCTAATTTTAATATTAAGCACAATGACAAATTTTCCAGCAATGTGTAGGGAAATGAGCCACTCAACTCCCACTAACGCTAAATACACCCTTTCTTAAATTCTTAAGACAGCAATGATGTTCTAGGTTCTTGGTTATTCTAGAAAGAAATCCCACTATATATTTTTCTGTAAAGAAGGCACCTGGGAACATTATAGTTCTTCCAAATGTTTACCCAATATTAAATCATAAAAAAGAATTGCTAACTTTTTCTATAGGTTGTTCATAATGTCAGAGTAAAAGATTAATGCCCTGATCCTACAAGCTGCTTCACCTGGGCAGAGACATTGACTTATTCAATAGCCTCTGCATGGGCAGCAGAAAGCAGCTCATGGAATCAGGGCCTAAATAATTTTTTTAAGATAAAAAGCCAACATCAGACCCTTATAGTTTGTAGACATTGAAATGTATGGGCTTTTGAGTTTAGTCACTGAACGATAATTAGAAAAAGATGATGTATTTAGCCCATTATTTCTGACAAATTATGTGTATTATATTAGAATGTGTATGTATGCGCATTATATACACATACATGGTTCAGAATTTATTATTAGTTGCAATTTATTTTATAAAAATAATGAAGTCATAATAATACAGAAGAACTCACTCCAGTGTACTACTATTAAATTTGCTGAAATACAGAAAGAGACTACTCTTTTTTGGCAATTTAGCAAGAGTGAGGATGAGCAATGTTTGACAATTATGAAATACATTTAATAGATATACACTGCAAGGAGGATTGTGAAATTTGCATTATATAATGACATGCAAAGCACCAGATGCTTCATGGAAAAATTTCTGAAAAATCTTTGGAAATATTGAGGGGGGAAAAAAATCCACAAACATCTAGGATTAGTACTAAAACCAGCCTAGACAACCCAAGTTTTATCTTCAAAACCAAGTTCCAGGGCAGAAAACCCAGGAAGAACTGAAACAAGGCAGGCAAAAGATCCAGGGACTTTTAACAGAATTAGTATTTCTTACCAAAGCACAATTTAGACCTTCATAAAAGATCTATGGTTATAGCACTTATAACCAGAATATTTAAAACACTGACAGAGAAAACTAAAACAGACGAGAAGTGCAATTAATTTTCTCATAATAGTGAATCCAGTGAGACAGGTGTACAATTTGTTTGCATTGTGTGTTAAGGAAAACAGTACTTTAAAATTGGTTAAGCTCTATTCTTTAAAAGTGTTAAGGAACCACTATTTGGAGTATATACTAAAAGAAGGGGTTTGAAAAGAATAAGCTCTTTGTGGAATTTTTTGCATATTCTTGACAGCCATTACAATAATTTAATATGGGTTTACAAAGAGAAATTTTTAATGTTTAACATGTAAATGAAGTTTAATACTTTAAAACAGTAGTTCTCAACCAGGGGTATGCGTACCTCTGGGGGTACGCAGAGGTCTTGCAGGGAGTACATCAATTCATCTAGATATTTGCCTAGTTTTACAACAGGCTATATAAAAAGCACTAGCAAAGTCAGTACAAACTAAAATTTCATACAGACAATGACTTGTTTATACTGCTATAGATACTATACACTGAAATGCAAGTACAATATTTATATTCCAATTGATTTATTTTATAATTATGTAGTAAAAATTAGAAAGTAAGCATTTTTTCAGTAACAATGTGCGGTGACACTTTTGTATTTTTAGGTCTGACTTTGTAAGCAAGTAGTTTTTAGGCAAAGTGAAACCTGGGGGTATGCAAAACAAATTAGACTCCCGAAAGGAGTACAGTAGTCTGGAAAGGTTGAGAGCCACCGCTTTAAAAAACATGTAAGGTATTTTTATTGTGCATTTGAAATATAAGTCAGTTGCATGGGGAACACTGAAATTTAGCTTTTTAAGCAGAAATTACTATAAATAATTAATGATTATGGAAACTGTATGACATTATGGTTTCCACAGTGAGTATCACAGAAACTAGCTCAAATGCCAACTTTCACATTATTCATGTCAAAAAAGAATTTTCTTTTAAAAACTTACAGATTGTTTGGATAAATAAATTAGGCACACACACAAATTAACATTCATTCACTCCCCTGTAGGGCACAATATCAGATTTTAATGCAAATGAAAAAAAAAATCCATGTTTGTGTTGCAGCTCATATTTTTGTTCCAAAACAACATTTTTGTTGCAACTACAGCACAGTCTTCTTAAATAATTTCTTGGTAACAATGAAATGGAAATTATTACTTTTAACTGGCGGTTCTTTGAGGTGTGTGGTCCATATCAGTATTCCACACATGCGATACCATGTGTGCCACATGCCTGAGTGCAGAATTTTTTGCAAGCAGTGCCTGTTGTCCCGCACACGAGCCGTAGCTCTTCTCATGCTCCAAAACAGAAAACGGAAAAGGTTGTGTGGGCCGACATCACTCCAGTTTCCAATTCTTACTGTAGTTCAAACATTCTGCAGCACAGAGGACGGAGGGTGGGTAGTAGAGCACACATCTTGAAGAACCTCCAGTTACAGTAAGTAACCTCCATTTCTTCTGTCAAGAAATGGTCCATGTGTTTATTCCACACGTGGGAGATTAACAAGCAGTAGTGAGATGGGGTGGGTAAAAGGACACAGAAGTGTAGTTGACTGTAGTACTGCTGCCCTCACAGCTGTATCCACAGTTATTGACTGGACCAGAACATAACGTCTCGTGAAGGTATACAAAGACCTCCAAAAAGCTGCCCTACATATCTCTAGGAAGGCTGTATCTCTCAGCAATGCAGCTGAAGTAGCTTCACCGCCCCTCTGGAGAGGAAATATAAGCTAGTTGGTAAGAAAGGGTAATACAACCTGAGATTCATTTTGAAAGTCTCTGCCTTGATATAGTTTGACCTTGATCTCTCTGCTATGGAAACAAATAGTTAAGGTATCTTTCTAACATCCTTCATTCTTTGCAAATAAAAAGCTAAAGTCCTTCAGATATCTACAGAATACCATCTCTCTTCATCTGAAGCAAGTGGATTACCTGATTCTCATGAAACTTGGAAACTACTTTAGGAAAGAATCTAGGGTGAGGTCGTAACAAGACCTTTTCTCTATAGAAAGAATTATAATGGTTGGTGCACCAGGAGCGCTCCGAGCTCACTGATTCTTCTGGCTGACATAATGGCTATTAGGAAGGCCACCTTCATGGAGTGAAGCCATGGAAGATGGAGATGGGCCACAGAGCTGTGAATGGAGATGGGCCACAGAGCGTGTGTCTAGAGGCTCAAAGTGGGGGTTAGTGAGTGACAATAAAACAAAACTGAAGTCCCACTGATGTGTAAACTTCACTAATGGTTGAAAGGATTTAAGAATCCCCTTCAGAAATCTAGTTGTGACAGGATGAGTGAATATTGTACTGTTGTCCACTGGAGGATGGAAAGTGATGACCACTGCTAAATACACTCGCAGAGAATTGAGCACAAGACCTGAAGACTTAAGTATAAGCAGATACTCTAAGACAGAAGGGATCCAGCAGATTCTGGAGACGAGATTCTTTGTGAGCCCAAAAGAAGAAATTCTTCCATTTTCCCGAGTAACAGCTTTTCTGCTTTGGTTAAGGATGTATTGCAACCCTTTAGAACAGTGCTTCTCAAAGCTGGTCCGCCGCTTGTTCAGGGAAAGTCCCTGGCGGTCCGGGCCGGTTTGTTCTTTGCCGCATCCGCAGGTTCGGCTGATCGCGGCTCCCATTGGCCGCCGTTCACCGCTCCAGGCCAATGGGGGCTGCGGGAAGCAGCACAGGCCGAGGGATGTGCTGGCCGCCCTTCCCGCAACCCCCATTGGCCTGGAGGTTTGTGGGTTGGAGGTACCAGAAACTATCAAATAGCAACCATGAACAATCTCTAATACCATTTGTCTGTAATTAGGGGATAACTACAATTTTTTTGGCAAATTGAGTAAGGCAACCTCTGAATATCAGTGGAGGGGAATGAAGTGACATCAATAACAGGACGCAGGTCTTGACAGCCCCATCAAGAGAAACTCTTTGCTTGGAAAGCTGGATCCCTTATCTCCAACGGGACTGATGTTACCAATGGTTACGGCCCAAGGCTGGCAGGTGGAATGGAAGAACAACTTTGCCTTGTTCGGATAACGTCTTCCTCTGGTGTAACGGCATCCCGGATTAGAGATGGTCCTCAATAGGAGGGGTGAATGCAGATAGAAAAAGCAAACAAGTCCTCCAGGGAGACCCAGGTCTCTGATAACCCTTCGGTACAAGGAGTCTCCATTGACAGAGCTGTCTGAACCGGAGCTTCCTTCATCACCATGGTGGTCAGGCCGCCTTTGGGGCCATGCCGCTACCGATACTGCATCAGCTCTAGAAATGGATGGCATCACCAGGAGCTGTTTATCCTGAGCCTTCACAATCAGAGCCAATGTTAGAACCGTTGGATCTGTACCGCCTTCTCCTGCAGAGAAGATTTATTTGGGACTAAAGCCGGAGCGCCTGTGCTTGGCAGCTCTCCCATCTTTGATGGGGTGGTTTTAGACAAAGATGGCTTGTCCGTAAGTCTATGAGAGTGCCCTTGGTTCTCATGTGAAGCCTTCTGCCTAGGCTTAACAGTCTTAGCCTCTGTTCCCAAACTCGTGCTCAGAGGGGCACTGCCCACCTGGTGAGACTGATGTATGGGGGCAGAGGATGGTCCCCAGTCTGGATCTGATTCGGGCTTCACTGACTTCTACGCAAAATGTTTTCTGAGTCTCAGTTCCCGATCTTCACAAGTTCTGCAGCAAAAAGAGCAGCAGATGCTGCACTTGGCAGAAACATGAGCCTCACCCACGCAGTACAGGCAGCATTGATTATCACTTCTCTGAAGAGGAGCAAGGGCAAGAAACACAATTTCTGAACTCTGGGACTCTGGGCATAATCCCAGACTTCTCAGGAGGAAAAATATCCTTGTGTGTGGAAGAAAATGGGGGGAAAATACCACTATCTAACTCTGCTATGTAGACTATGCCTTGAAGACTACTCAAACTAAGTATATACAATATCTTACAGTAATGACAGTAAAAAAGGAGCTGAGGATTAGGAAGATTCCGACTCAGACCTTGCAGTGGTAAGAAGGAACTGGAGAGGTGTCACCATGCACCAGCTTTTATGCCCTCGGTTCGGACCACAACAAGAGCTACAGCACATGGGCAGGCGAAGAGATACTGCTTGCAAAAAAAATTCCAGACTGAAACACACGTTTCGCATGCATATCCCAAGAGTGGAATACATAGGGACCATCACTTGAAGAAGAACATCTACTACAAGCTTAGAGTTCTGATTATTCCTAGCTATGAATTTTTGCTTCTCAAAACAGAAAAGGTTGCATTATTTTGTTTTAGAGGCATATATTTGTCTGTCACTTCCCCCCATTCTCAGATAGAATAAAAGTTAAAAATTTTACATGGCAAATTACACTACTAAAAGTTTCTTCTACTGCAAAAATCTTTCTTAATCAGCTATGGTAAAAACGTTGCTTCAGGGCTCTGGAGGGAGATTTTCCAAGTGGCTACAAGTAAATCTTAAGGAAAATTCATTTACCATAGGATTGTACGACTCCACTGATCAGCCTGGTGTTGATCGTTTCACCATTTCTTTCCTTTTCTATCAGTTTCAACACAGCATTTGTTACCTTTGAAATACGGATTAAAAAGGAGTCAACATACATTAAAACCAACTACTTGGTCAATAAATACAGTAATTAATCAGGCATGCACTTCCACGCTCAAGACAATCCAATCTCCTGAAAAAGAAATAAGGCAATGCGCTAATCTTAACACCAAACAGAACTTCCACAATCATTGAAAGTTGTGCACATCAGTAACTTATAATTCAATATTCTAGCTAACGAACTGCAAAGAAATATAAAAGCATCTGTCTGTGCCTTTACTGCTTCTCTATAATATATAAGCAACCTCTAAACTTTGGTTTAATAAATTCTGCTTGTTTACATTTGAAATATACAGTAGAACCTTGCCAATTCATGCTTTGCTAAACCATATGTCTGTAACATGCACACAAAATGTACAGCCTCTCCCCATCCCTCATATGTAACAGATGATTCAGCTGATGTCCCATATTACTAAAAATTCATTAAAGGAGACGCAGAAGGCTTTTTTCTTCCCTTTTGCAGTTCACCTTCGAATAGTTACTTGTGACATTTTCATACCAACCTTGCGAAATAATGCACTATTCATAAAAAAATGTACCTGCTTATTTAACGGCCTGAACAAACAGTCCCTCCAGGTCACCAAGGCAAGCTAAGATTGGGGAAGGGAGAAGAGAGGAAGGGGTTATATATACAGGATAATCCTTTATGAAAAACTGAAATATTGTATTATGCTAAATAATTATAACTTATTTTTAAGAAGCTTTTTGTCATGGCAGGCAAGTCTCAATTAACTAAGCTATCTCAGGAAAAACGTACATGTTTTGTAACTATCCCCACACTCTAAATGATCAGATAATATTTTTGAACTCCCGTTTTCCTCATCCCCCAGAGAGGAATAGGATTGTCCAGTACTTACCTTGACAAATACTCCACTCTTAATAAAAAATTTTAAAAATGGGTTTTCCTGTGACAGGGTGATGTAGGGACTTTGAATTTGAACGGTCAGAGAAGGACCAGCTAGAACATGAATACTCAGTAAAGACACCCTCCTAAACTGTTTTTATCCTCCGGCCCAATGCAGAGTTATTTTCATAGTACAATAAAATATATACTAAGCAGAAACTAAAATTAAAAGATTCCTTTACAATATAACAATCTACACTCACAAATGTGTACCACAGAGTTCAAATGAGAGGGAGAATATCATCACTGTTAGACATGACAGTTTAGACTGGTTTTCAGAAGTAATACAGAGGAAAGGTAGGGGGCCTAGAACATATTTATTGAGAGGTTGTGAAATGGAAGAGGATTTGTAGCCTGTGCCATAACAGCATCCCAATGAAAGAGGGCATAGGGCTCATTAGTATCTGGTAATGAGTTTCAGCTGGCCTGATTAGTTTATTGTACCACAACTCACTAATGATATAACCTATATCTAGATGGTGTCATGTAAGATATCAATAGAAAGCGAGTCATATGGTGATATGTACGGAGGACAAATTCAAAATTACAAACATACTGGAGCTTATGTTATCAAAGAGTGAGGCAGGGCTGAAGTTACCCCAGCCTAGACAAAGGAATGCCATTCTGCCACCTTGAAGGTTTTTCCAAGGTACATTAGCTACATTAAGAGAAAATGTGAATGCAATTTACACAGAAGGTAAACAGGACCATCAAGCCAACAAGGGGAGGATATATCCACTCAGCATCACAGCAGGGGTAAGAAATTGCAGGAACAGATCAATTTGCATTTTAGCAAACACCAGTGTGGGAAGAAACGAACATGAAACCTTCCTTTATCACGAGATTCCACGTCCCCTTCTTCACAGCTTGAATTAACTTACTTTGGGGAAGGGGGGGGGGGGCAAGCCTTTAGAAGAATCCATTTCAAAGATGCACTAGACTATAAAAAAGAGGGGCAAAGAACCCCAAGTTATGTTTCACTTAAGACAACAAAAGAACCAAGCACTCTGGGGGAAATCCTGACCAAGGGGGTGGTCAGCCATCTTACAGGAAGGTAGATTGGTAAGGAAACTACCATGAACAAAGGCTGTAGCTTGATTTTGTTAAATCTTAGCCCTTAGAAAGTGTTTTTCACTGTTATTTTCTTGTAATCATTTCTAACTCTATTCTTTTTTATTTGACTCACTTAAAATCCTGTCTCCTTTTGTTAATAAACTTGTTTTACTTTTAATCTAAATCAACCCACTGCTGTGTTTCATTTAAAAGTGAACGTTAACTCTAGTTAATGTGGCAAGCTGCTGGGTATTGTATCTTTAAAGGAACAAAAGAATGGTCTAGGAGAGGACTGGATATCGCAGAACACACGATTTTGGGAAATTTGGGACTGGCGGGTTTTATGGTCATCTTGCCAGGTGTAACCGAGGCTGGTGGAGACCAGAACATGGCAGTGGTATAACAAGAAGGCTGCTGGAATCAGAGTTGCTGAGTCAGAGCTGCTTAACACAGAGACACTCAGTGCATGCTTGTATGTTGGCAGGAAGCATCCAGACAACGGAGCTACAGCAGCACAGCATTTTGAGGCATTCAGGGTTACAGGGCAGGAAGTGACAACCCTTCAATCGTCTGGATTGCTCCCCAGAACATGCATGGCCAGAAGTCAGAAGAGTACACAATCAGGAAAGAGGTTTAGATGGAATACAGCCCATTAGACAGGGAAACAAAAGGAGAGCTGATCAGGAGGCTGTCACAAATAGTTTTCAAAGTGAAAAAAAAACTTCAATTTTTGTGGAAGATGAAAATTGAGTGAAAGGAGAGAAGAGGAAAACAGGATTAAAATAGCATTAAATGATTTAATTTTTGCAGCAGCATATTAAATTGTATGAAAGAGGTACGTCCAGAAAAAACAAAATTACCAACAATATCGATGACTGTCCCCACTAGAACACAGAACAACATTTTGGAGGCAGGAAGAGCAAGGAAGTGAATTTTGGAGGTTATATAAAGTAATATGATTTAGCTTGTCTAGACATGGAGAAGGAAAAAGGTATCATATAACTTGCAAATCTGTCAAATACTGGTGAGCCTCATACAAATAGTCAATTTTAAAGAGTGATTTCTGTGAAGAGAAAGCAGATGCCTGGTGCAGTAGGCTAGGAACACAGTAGGGATATATTTATATTTCCATCAGAATGTTTTAATTAAAAGTTAAAACCAATAAAAGAGAATGCTCTTTAAAATGCTTACTGAGTAGATTTCGTATATTCCTTTACGACCTTCATCACACTCACGACGAACCCAATGTCGATTGAGGTAGGCACAAATCCCATTCAGCACTTTGCTTGAAAACCTATAATCTTCCCATTGTTGAGTGTAAAATTTCAGCACACTCTCATCCATCAAGTCTTCACCATCCTGAAACAGGGAAAATCCACCAATACTGTAGACTGCTTATTTTTTAATATACAATATAATGCTATGTAGAGACAAAAGTAATCATCTACTGTAAACCAAAATCCATGACATATGCTGCTGCTTCCAGTAAGATCTCTATTATAGCAACAGGTATGGCTGCATGTAGGAAACAAAGTATTACTAAATCCATTCTTACCTCGCTAGTAGCCTGGCAAAATGTTAAGAGTTATGGGTTAGATATCTAGTAAAAACGCTTGAGCGCCATCTATTCTACAGCCTCCACCATTACTACCACCTGGGGACCTGCAACAGTGGTAAAGGTCATGTGCTAAATTTCTAAGGCCTGGTCTACACTGGGGGGCGGGGGAAGAATCGATCTAAGTTACGCAACTTCAACTACGTCGACGTACTTAGATCTACTTACCGCAGTGTCTTCACTACGGTGAGTTGACTGCTGCCACTCCCCCGTCGACTCTGCCTGTGCCTCTCGCCGAGCTGGAGTACAGGAGTAGACGGGAGAGCGCTCGGGGATCGATTTTTCGCGTCTAGTTTAGACGCGATAAATCGATCCTCGCTGGATCCATCGCTGCCCACCGATCCGGCCGGTAGTGAAGACATACCCTTAGTATAGCTGCTGCCCAAGAGTCAGGAGTGAATACTGTCACTCTCTCCTTGGCACCCCTGTACATAGCAGCAGTTAAAGTTGCTACCTTGGCAGAGATAAGGCATCACACCTGGCTCTTACTATAGCATTGAAGTCTGAGATGTAAGAAAAATGTTACAGGATACAGGAGAAGCTGAAATATCTTTCCCTACTAGCCAACAAGCTGCCCTTTTTCTTTTTGCAGTAGGGTTAATATTGAGGTTAGCTATTAGCTAAACAAAATTCAGCTACCCGCACAGCAAATTAAAAAGTTACATAGGATAGCTTGTGAGCATCACCAAACAGCGAGAGAAGTTTTGTGTTTATTTCACAGTGACTGACTTGTGTACAAGGTAAAAAGTCAAAGGTTAAAGAAACAATTAAGATATTAAATGTCATGATTTTCTACAAATTTGATCATTCGACAATTTTACTTGCAATGGCTTCAGATATTTTTAGTTTTACTGTACTATTCTGACTCCAAGTCACATGAGTTTAATGTAATTATTCACTGAGTTGACATGATGCCGCCTTACCTTAAGGAGATTTGTCAAGTAGTTCTTCAGAAATTCTTTAAGTCGTTTGTACAGTTCTAAGCCAACAAACTGAGCTCCTCCAGGTGTCTGGCCTTTTTTAGATTTGGAAGGAGGTACTCCCGCTCCTCGTGCTTGATTAGACTGGTGTACACTAGTACAGTAGTTATAAACATGACTGATAGAAAAGTTAAGGAATATCTATGTGTGCATTACAAATATTCTATGCAAATTCTAGGAGTTCCATTTGAACATCTCTAAGAATTTATAAACAATGATTTAGCCCGCCTGCGAGGATTACCTGTGGTGTCAGTAAGTAGTATTCCATGTTACACACGGGAAAAGCGAAGGAAAGAGATTAAGTTATTTGTCCAAAGCATCTCAGTCTGTAGTGGAACTGAAAACAGAACAAAGCATTTCTGACTGAATTAATGTAGTAACAATTCTCAAAAGGTCAAAAGTTATCCTGGCAATTGTTTTCTTGTTAATTTAGTTTCTGTTCCCAGCAAAATAATCAAAGAAAACAATATTAAGAGAAGAAATATCATGAAATACATTTAGAGGGTGATATCAGGAAAAGAGACCACAAGCTTATGTAAAGAAATCTTTCAAGGCTAATCTGACTGCCTTCACTTTTTGCTAGAATTACAAAATGAATGAATAAAGGCGGAAACACAGTGGATACATGTTTATTTTAGTAAAGCATTTATAATAGTCTCAAAGTCTTAACAGAAAAATTCACACTGGTTTGGGTAGGAATATGGTCATCTTGAATTAAAACTGTCTAAAAGACTGAACAAAAGGTAATAATCAAATTTATCTAAATGCACAGAGGGATCTAGGAGAGTACTGCAGGGATTGATGTTAGGACCAATCTTAGTTAACATCTTTATTAATAAACTGGAAGATGAAGTAAACCACATTAATTTGCTGATAAAGGTGAAAATGACGCACAAGGCCTCTGCGCCAGTTAAACTTTAAATGGATGCACAGGCATTGTGCTGGCCTGCTGCACAGAGGTGAATTTCACTTGTTCCTGAACTGGAAGGAATTTAAGCACTAGTCTGAACAGACAAAGAAAGGGACCAGAAACATGGGCTGAAAATAAAATTAGATTAATTTTTGAAGAATGCAAGCTAATCAGGGCCGGCTCCAGCGTTTTTGCTGCCCCAACCGGTGGGGGGGAGGGGAAGCCACGATCGGCACTTCTACTGCCGCCACTTGATTCTTCGGCGGCAGGTCCTTCCCTCCGAGAGGGACTGAGGGACCCGCCGCCGAATTGCCGAAGAGCTGGACGTGCCACCCCTTTCCGTTGGCCGCCCCAAGCACCTGCTTGCTGCGCTGGTGCCTGGAGCCGGCCTTGAAGCTAATACAAGCTGAGGAAAAACAAACAAGTGAGCATGCATACACACACACACACACACACGGGGAGGGAGAAATATGGGAAGCAGTTATGCAGAAAGAGACCCAGTATCACTAATGGACAGCAAAGTACATATTTGTTTGCAATGTGATGTGATTAAATAAAAGGCCAAAGCAATTTTGTCTGCAAACAGTCATCAAGTCATGGAGCAGTGTGGTAATAATTCCTCTATAGCTTTAGTTTGACCAGACATAGAAAACTGCATTTAGTTCTGAATGCCACATTCCCAGGAGAAATTCTAATTTTTAAGTCTTCCCAAGGAATCAGTGGAAGCCCCATTGCTCGGGACACATCAAACTAGAGGAGACAAAACTAGGAAGTGTCCTTTACAAAACTACTTTCCTGTGACTGGGAAATGGATTAGATGATCTAATAGTCTTTATTTTTAATTTGTAAGACTACCACTCCGGGTCTATGCTTTGCCCACTAGGCCAGGATTCATCAATAAAAAACAAGCACACCTCAGAAAACTATTTTGCTTGTGTTTTGATTTTTAACCCTCCCTCTAGAAAGGCTAGCACAATAAAAGGAAATTGGTAAGCAAAATCAAATATCAATAGAATTAGATAACCCAGCATACATTTTGCACCAGAGTCACTATGGAGAGATTTGTAACATCAAACTTTAATCACAATCAGAACCTCTGAAAGATACCAAATAATCCCCATCCACATTTTTTTTTTAAATGTACGGCTGTCTTTAATATTAAGTCACGCAGATTCTTAAAACTAGTTCTCAGTTTAATCAAGAAAGTATTTGACACTTCAGCAAACACAAAAGCTCAAGGTCTTTATGATCACCCTTTCTGTTTCCCTCCAGTTTATTTTCTCATTTTCTTCTGCATCCCCACTTGCATGTTTATTTTAAAAAGTCATCTACTTATACCCCAAGAATACAATCCCCTTCGCTTAAATTTTACCCTTTTTGGAAATGTATGCCATGTGTTTATTCCCATGTGTTACCCCTACCTCAGTGCCAAACAGGATTTCCTATAAAAATCCTAAAAAATCATTAAAAAAACAAAAAAAATTGAATTAGTGCTAAAGTGATGGCAGCTTCATTCCCTGCACCAGTCATTGATTTCCTGGACACTATCAGTTCATAAAGGTATAAGATCAGAACTACTGTCTTTTTCTAGAAAAGTTTAAGCTGCCCTTCAACCTAGTTTATCCAAAAGTTCTGGGATCTGTCATTACTCTTACTGATCTGTAACTCAATTCAAGGATCTCTATTTAAGATGTGATGAATAGTACTATCTGCAATATAACAATACCATTGTCTTCCAATTACACAGTACACCTCTATATTGTATTCAATGTTCATTCTTTAGTAACATTACACTGTCAGCTGAATGCTATATAGTCATCTTTTCAAGTAAGCCTGGTATAGAATCCTCTCCCAGTTATGCTTTAGTCATACAAGTTATTGGGCTCATTACAGGGATAAATGGGTAAACTTTAATGGTCTGTGATTTACAGGAGGTCAGACTGGATGATCTAGTGGTCCCTTCTGGGCTTAAACTCTAGAATCCAGTTAGACGATATGCTTAAACTTGGCTTCTATAGAGATAATCATTTGAGAGAGTTAATGCAGATTAGTACAGTTAATCTCTTTTCTTCTCTGAGAAATCACATTTTTACTTAAATTCTCATTATTTACTATGTTACCCATCACTCATTATTATGCTGCAATTAGCTGTAAATAAGTTTCATTTTCCATAATAAAGTACTTTGAGTTCATGGGACACAAATAAAATGTATTTTATTAGTTTATGGCATTTAGGAGAACAGAGACAGTTCACAGTCGGCTTTTCCTTTTCAGCTTTGTATAAAGAATGGTATCACTGCAATTTACAGTAGTCCAATGGAATTGTAACTTTTAATGGTAGATTGTGTTCACACTAGCCATTCTGTTTTGGTTAAACCATGTCCATTTAGCATTTCCTCCAGCAACTGCAATAACAGGCATACAGTCCCCATAGCTGGAGTCGGAGAGATGCAATGTAGTTGGGAGAAGTGCTGTGCTACAACATTTAAAATGTGTGCATCATCAATGGTCTATTTCCCTACATAATTTTCTTTTAGAGATCCCAATCTCTATCTGGCTACGATTCCTTTTGTCAACAAACAGAGAGAGCACATACATCTTTTTCCACTTCTGGATATAAAAATATCCCCTTTTTATGGCTTCTCCCCCCCAAAAAAATTATGTTTTTCTAAGATGCTTAACTTTCTTCACTATTTGTATTTGGGTTAGGACAAAAAAAAAAAAAAAAAAAAAAAAAGAAAAAGACAGGGTTATGTTCTGATTCTCGTGAAAGGGCAGGGAACCATTAGTACGAAGTGTGGCACTGTTTTGACCACAGCGTTGCCCAGAGGCAACTCCAAGGTAGGGCATGATGTTCTCCAATTAGCATAGCCAAACCTATGGCAAGCAAAAACAAGACTCTGAGGATAAATATAATGGTGATGTCCCTCCTGATAGCTTGAACAGTGATTTGGTAAGGGCATTCCGATCCAAATTTACTTTAATGAAAAAATGGGTGGTTTGAGTACAGGTCTTTGTGTTCAATTTAGCAAACATCTCAATCTGACTGGAGATGTTCCCAAAAGTTGTATGGTCTACATCAGTGGTCACCAACCCATCAATCCCGGAGCCTCGGCCAGTTGATCGCGATCTCCAGGCCGCTAAAAGTCCGTTGGCACAGGGGCTCAGGCAGGCTCCCTGCCTGCCGAGGCCCCACACTGCTCCCAGAAGCGGCTGGCTGCTGGCACATCTCTGTGGCCCCTGGGGGAAAGAGGGGATGAGGTGCCTCCGCACGCTGCCCCCGCGCCCAGCACCGTCCCCACAGCTCCCATTGGCCGGTTCCTGGTTCCCAGCGAATGGGAGCTGTGGGGGCAGGTGCAGGCACTACACAGAGATCTGCTGATCCTCTTTCCGCCCCAGGGGCCATAGAGACATGCCAGCAGCCAGCCGCTTCCGGGAGCAGCGTGAGGCCATGTCAGGCAAGCAGCCTGCCTGGGAGCCGCCTATGGTAAGTGCCTCCCGGCCACCCCCGGCCCTCCCCCCCCCCCCCGCCCCCCCCCCCCCCCAGAGCTCCCTCACAGACCCCGCACCCCTTCCCACACCCCAATCCCCTGCCCCAGCCCCCTCCTGCACCCAAACTCCCCCCCGCCCCCCAGAGCCCACACCCCTCACC
The DNA here is from genome assembly GCF_002925995.2 of Terrapene triunguis. Classification (NCBI taxonomy): domain Eukaryota; kingdom Metazoa; phylum Chordata; order Testudines; family Emydidae; genus Terrapene; species Terrapene triunguis. Next base: position 4,065,235 of record NW_020664531.1, on the reverse strand, counting down.
CTCTCCTGCATCCCAACACTCTGCACCAGCCTGGGGCCCTTTCCTGCACCCAAACTCCCTCCTAGAGCTTGCACCCCACACTCCTGCACCCCAACCCCCTGCCTCAGGCTCAGCCCGTAGCCCCCTCCCACACTCCGAACCCCTCGGTCCCAGCCCAGAGCCTGCACCCCTCCGAACCTGCCCCAGCCAAGCTCCTGCCCCAGCCCGGTGAAAGTGAGTGAGGGTGGGGGAGAATGAGGGACAGAGGGAGTGGGGAGTGGAGTGAGCGGGGTTGGGCTTCAGGAAAGGAGCGAGATAGATCCTGGGTTGATCTTAAGTTCAAAAAGTGATCTTGTGCGTAAAAAGACTGAAGACCGCTGGTCTACGTGGTACTAAAAGGCTGCAACTGCAGCAAAGTTAGCTTTCAATGAACTGGCACGCATTCCTATGCCCCAACCATTCAGCAAAAATTCCACACTACTCAGAATGTACTGCCACATGTGGGAGTTTGTCCATTTTACTTCCTGTGATTCCTTGCCTATAAACTCTGGTAGCATTGTCCGACTGCACCCAGAAGGGCTTGATGACAAGATCGTGTACAATGGAGAGCCGAGTGAGTTTTGCCTTCATATTGAGGTGGTCAATTAACCACCACATCTTTGTGGTCCCTTTGCTCTAGGTCATCCCAATAGGTTCATTTTTGTATTCAGAACTGACCACTGGGAGGCCCCCCCCCAGGTTCCTGTGATCCAGCCTCCACCATAGGGCCAGCAGCTGGAGAATCATCATTACAGTCCTTTGATACCGATTCCACATTGAAACAGCAATTTTTTCTGCTCTTATTGGTAACTAGGCCTCAAGGACCAACTCCGAGCTCACTGCTATGGATAAACACCTATAAGCAATCCTATACAGATGCTGAGGTCACAGAAGGACTGATCCCAACACTGTAAGCCTGCCCTGTGTTGACTCTGCTGTGTTCACTATCCAACTAGACTTCCAGGAAGACCAAGTGTTGAGAGAGATAGGAATCATAGAATATCAGATCTTTTCTCTGCTAGTGATCCAATTCCTGGCTCTCCAAGAAGGAGCATAACCTGCTGATGGCCTCTCACCAGCCAATCGTCTAAGTAGGGGTGCATTCGTAGTCCTTTCTTGAGGCCTCAAAGGACCTCAAGCACTATTATAGCATTGATGAGTGTTCTTGGCAAATTATCCCTAAATTTAGTTATTTCTGCAAATAGAATGGAAGCAACGTTTAACTCTCACACACAAACCAACAAGCATCATTTATTTACTTGCATGAAAGTGTGCAACTGACACAGACATTCTAGCCAAAAATAAGACAGACATTTGTAAAACAAATCTCAAGCATGCACATAATGAAAGTATTCTACATAGTCAAATTTTGGTATTCTTCCAGCTTGACTTTTGTATAAATCAAACCACAAATTACAGCATTTACTCCTGTTGTGTGGTCCATCAGAAAGTATTCCTGTACATAAAATGACCTTCCGTATGTTCTACATGTAAAAATAATACTGCTCTCATGCTGTTGATGTTTACACTCTGTGCCCCCATATGCTATAGCCAGCCACTGACAGAAAGACTGATGTATTCAAAACAAAATCTGAAATGCTGCATGTGTAATCAATCTGTAGTCCTGAAACAAAGTACATCACAAACAGTCCAAAAATCACAGGGAGCGTTCTATAAAAAGAATTCTTGCCTTAGAGAAAGTAAAACCTAGTTTCATAACAGCAGCATACTTCAGAACTCACGTGTGTATCCAAATGGCTATTAAGAAATATTAAAAGATCTCACTGGAATGTTTTTGCAATTTTGTATAGTCATTTACAAATCAAGCTGAGGGGACAAATAATTACTCAGAGGGTATTCTGTCCCAATATGCAGAGGAGTGTAGTCTTACTTCTTTCCCAAGCTAATTGTCCAGCTAGTAAACATCAAGACCTGATCCAATAATGTGATGAGTATCTGCTAAGAGGTACTAGTTGCCCTCAATTTCTATTACTTTCAAGACAGACACAGCACTTTGCAGAATTAGAACCTAATGTAAGTTATTTCTAAACTGATCCTGCTATTAAGAGATACTAACTTTAAACCTAAGGCAAAAAAAAAAAAAAAAAAATGTATGGGGGAAAATGAAGCCATAATACAGTCTCCTGATGCCCCTTCAAGGGTATAAGATTCAAGAGACAAAAATCTGAGCTTTCCTTCCCTTTCTTGTAAATTGTGATACACAATCACCATAACTGGCCAATAGCTAGGTTCTAATTCAAGTTCAACACATGCATCCTAAAAGTTGCTTGTCTCTTTGCAATGCTTCCAAAAAAACCTTGACGACTCATCTAAAGCTCATCTGTGCAGAACAAACATGCACAGGAACCTCACCACCTACCGCTCAAATTCAAGGCACACTTCTTCAACCTTGCCTTCTCCAATATAAACACATAGCAGCATGTACATATTAAAAAACCTACCCCAAAATCCCCCCACACTACCCTGCACACACCATTCTCCCCCTGGAGAGAGTAAGAACAAGCCACATGCGACAGATGTTAGTCATGTCCCTTAATGTACTACTGGAAGGCACTCAGATACTACACAAATGAGGGCAGCATAAAAACGTATAGAAATCAAAAATTAATTGCATGTTTTTATAATGAAACTGATTATTTAAGAAGTTGCCTTGAGAGGCATAACCAGATTATATGGGAAGGTTCTTCAAAATTAAGTAGAGAAGAACCTCAGAGTTACGAACACCTTGAGAATGGAAGTTGTTCGTAACTCTGAACAAAACGTCATGGTTGTTCTTTCAAAACATTGACTTAATACAGCTTTGAAACTTTACTGTGCAGAAGAAAAATACTGCTTTCCCTTGATTTTTTTAGTAGTTTACATTTAACACAATACTGTACTTGCTTTTTATTTTTTGAGGGGGAGGTGCGTCTGCTGCTGCCTGAGTGCGTGCTTCCAGTTCCAAATGAGGTGTGTGGTTGACTGGTCAGTTCGTAACTCTGGTGTTCGTAACTCTGAGGTTCTACTATAGTATGCTACAAGGATAACAACAAAACTTTCTAAATAGGGTTTTTCTATTCATTATTTATAATCTCCTTTATATATGCTGAATCTGGGCATCAAGTTTGCTACTTCCTATGATCCAACAAGCTGGGTTAATCTCTTTACCATTTATGTTTACTGTTAATATTTCACTCAGGGAAATGATAAGCATAAAATAATTGAGGAAAAGTACACAAACCACTTCACTTTAAAAGAAACTACTTGGGAAGTTACAGAAATAGAGTAACTTGCATTGTGTTAATTGTAGGGCTGGATGTAATTTTTTAACCATAATTTTTCTGACAAAAAATGCAAATATGGGTAAATTTAAACATTTTGTAAATTTGTGTTGAATTCACAGAACTGACTTAATTGGGAAAAAAGCCTTACATTTAAAAAAAAGTTTTGACACTTTTCAATATAAAAGTTTGACTTTAAATTTTTCACAGTTTTTCAATTTTATTTAAAATTTTATTTTAAAAAATTAACATAAAAACTCAAAATCCAAACAATGTTTTTATATTTTTCAATTTGCCAGAAAGTTTTAAAAAATATTTTCAGCTTAACCCAAGGCAAGTTTTCTTCCCTGATTTTTCAGAACTGCCAGCAAATCAAAAACAGCTCTAGTTAAATGGCATTCCAAAAAAAACAAAAAACAAAAAAATGTAGCTTATTACATTTAATACAACACAGAATATTAGAGAAAAAAACTGTTAATGTTGAGTTATAGTTTCAGATCAAATATGACAAAGATTAAGTTTTGTAAAACAACCAAATAAAGCTTTTTCAAAAACTAAGACCAATGGAAACGCTTACATGATTTTTCTAACCCTCTCATAAATCAATTGTTGAAGGAATTTTGGTCAAATTTTCCGAAGTTAAAAACTTGTCAGATTAATTCACCTTCAGGCAGAGCGTTTACAAAGCTGCAGCACAATTTCAAAACAGTAACATGAGCTGCTACAAAAAATATATTTCAGACCCTTCTAGGTAGCTCTTATATACCCAGGCACTGGTATGCAACCGCTCTCCACAATTTTTTTTTTTTAAATATATATTTCCCATCTATACTATGTTGGGATAGTTTTCCACAAGACTGACAAAATATTTACCTTTAAATCATGTAAAGTACTATATAAAAGTGTTGAAGGCATATTCCTAGTTTACACGGGAAGAGATGAAGCAGTTCGCAAAGGGACTTGTTTAGAGAGTCAGTGGCGGAATTCAGATTAGATTTTAGCCATCCCTGACAGCAAACATTGTGCATGAGCAACTATACATATGTATATTGGAGAAGGAACACATTTGTCTACAACAGGGGTAGGCAACCTTTCAGAAGTGGTGTGCCGAGTCTTCATTTATTCACTTTAAGGTTTCGCGTGCCGGTAATACATTTTAACGTTTTTTTAGAAGGGGTCTCTCTCTAAGTGTATATTATATAACTAAACTATTGTTGTATGTAAAGTAAACAAGGTTTTCAAAATGTTTAAGAAGCTTCATTTAAAATTAAATTAAAATGCTGATCTTAC
>NW_020664531.1:4036515-4060246 GCF_002925995.2 Terrapene triunguis | reverse complement strand
CAGTGGAGGCTTCTGTGCAGCTGTCTTTGGTTAAGATAGAAATGCCTGTGGCCTAAATAGCTAGAGCTAGCCTGAATTTGTATTGCACTTGACCATTTGCTTGGGCAGTCCTCCTACTGATATTGTAGCAAAGCCAATCTGCCAAAATATATATTATATATATACACACATACATACATACATACACACACACACACACACCCCTTACCATGTTTTTATATTTTAATTTATAAAAAAGTTATTTTAAGTTTATAAACTGTAAATACACTGCATTTAACTGTTATTTTAGTTCACAATGGTAGGTAGATGTGTTTGTTTACAGCTGGCATAGTAGGTAAAGCAATTACATTTAACAGAAGAATACTAGATGAGTCTAATTCTGCCCACAGATATGCTAATATTTAGCTCTAACAGAGGTCAAAGAAAGTGATAAAAGAAAAATGATTTCAAGGAGTAAAGCAGAAAGTGGTTGAACAAAAATTTTAATCACAGTAAAACAAATTTACAAATAAGGAAAAGATTATGCAGTAGATAATGAGGTGTAACAAAACATGATCTTTAGTAAAGTTCCTAAATCTAAATATTAAAATGGAATACCTGGGAAATCCTTGTTAAAAGTAATTAGTGAATTGTTAATCAGAACACTTTAGTGTAACAAACAGCTTTTGGAGTATTGGGCTTATTGGAATAATGCTTATGCAAATTTCAGATTATCCTAAATTTGGACAGCTCCCTTTAATGTATATTTCACATAGAAATTAATTTCATGGAATACTGACTAACCAAATGTTTTGGATGTTCTTATGAGATGGGTAACTTGTTTTTTTGTTTGTTTGTTTTTTAAACTAAATGACAGTAAATGCCAGTATCTACACAAATGGCACATACCTGATTGAATATTTTACAGATTGTGCACTTCCCATCTCTCCCCAGAACAAACGAAAAAGGTTAAAGCAGGTTAAGTGTTCTACCTGCATGAGTAGAATTGTTATTTATTACAAATGCATAGCTTTTGAAGTGTTTAAACAGTATAGATTTTAAAGATATAAAGTAGCCAGATTTTGTTTTAAAAATTAGAACCATTCAATATGATTGCTCTGAATGGATTAAGAATAAGTGGATTAGACAGTTCCTTGAGAACAATGATCATCAGATTACGTTTTACAAACAACGATGGGAAGTGCTGCAGGGAAATGGAAGATTGTGAGGCTATTCCACAAGATTTATGGCAGAGTATGCAGAAAATTGAAGAATCACTATTTTGAAGAAAAGAAAACATACGAATGTTTTTACCCAAAAGTAAAATGCACACTTACGGTGGAACTCCAAAAAGAAATGCAATATTTTAAAACTTTTGATATTTCTATTCATCAGTCAATTTATTGACAATCATTCATGCTTTCATCCTGTGTTTGGAGCAGACAGAATAGAGAGGTTAGCAAAATAATACTTATTACTACTACTGTATATGTTGTGCTAATTATGGCAGTGTATTAGCTCTCTATTATGGAAGTAAACTTGAAAATAGGACTTGGATGCTTTTGAAAGTTTTACCCATCTATTTTTTGTTTGGTCGCTTCTTTAGGCAGGGTCTGGATTAGCGGACATGTTTCCTCGGAGACAATAAATTAGCCAGTAAGAATATTTTCTCTTTGTTGGAAGAGACACTGCTGATCTGACATTGAAAGTGACTTACAGATAGATCAAGTCAGATAAACAGGGTGGAGAGAATGAACACAAAAAGGGGTTACTCACATTGTGCAGTAACAGCAGATCTTCAAGATATGGGTGCTCCACTTCAGATGTGCATGCATATCTCAAACCCTTGACAGGAGATTTTCCCACTAGCAGTGCCAGTTCGGCCCACACATGCACCCTATGCCTCCTCATTCCAGACCAGAACCATACAGGGATGCGCAGATGAACTGCTCTCAGTTCCTTCTCCACCCGAACATCTACACAGAAAACAGTCCAAACCAGAGGGGAAGGAGGGTGGGTAGTGGAGCACGCATAGGGACATACATCTCGAAGAACTGAAGTTACTGCACAAGGTAAGTAACCACTTCTTTTTCTTCAAGTAGTGACCCTATGGGTGCTCCACTTCAGGTGACTTCTGAGTAGTTTTCTCAGAGGGAGGGAGCTTCGGAACGGAGTCCAGAACTGAAGATAGTAGAGAAGTACCCAGAGCAGCACTGACTCTGTCGGCATAGATTAAAGCATAGTGTTTCGAAAATGTACATACTGAAGCCCACGTAGCAGCCCTACATATCTCAGACACCAGTACATTTAAGCAATGCTACAGTTTATGAAATTGTATTTGACCATAACAGCCTGATAGTTCACTAACAGCACCCTTGCAGTTCAGGATGAACAGGACTTCTGTCCAAACAGATCCAGTCTCTTTTGTCCTTGTCATGAGGAACAGACTTGAGAAGTGTTGCCTGCCCTGCTCATTTACCACATCCATTTCTAGGGAGTTAGGTGGAGGGTCGGAAAACAAGAAATCAGATTCCTGGGGGGGGGGGGGGGGAATCATCATACTTTTTATCTGCCCTTTTACACATTGGTGGAATAGTAGCAGGTGTTTGCCACACAGCCTTAGCTGGATCCAGGAGCACCTCATTGATGGGTAATGCCAGCCTGGAGGATTTTGCTGACTGTAGAATATCCAACGGCTTCAATTGTGAATCCCTGACCTTTTTGAGTGGAATTTGAAGAGTGTCAACTACCCTCTACATGAGATCTTGAAATTGCCAAAAACTGTTGGTCACAGAAGGTGGAGAACACATAACTGCATCATCTGGAGATGAGGACAAATGAGTGTTTTAGGGGTGGCCTGGCCTCCTGTTCCTCAAACATCTCCTGCTGTGAGAGGGAGAGGACTGAACAACCCTAATATCCCTTTGAGATGGTGGTGGTCTGGAGAATTGCTGTCAGTAAGCAGTCCAGGGATCCCTGTATGGCCACTCAGAGGGGGAGATGTGGCATATGGGAGTGAGGATGGCATGCAGGGTTAGTTCCACTTTTGATGATGGTTGCTATTTTCCCCAAGACTGTCAAAGAATGGGTTCCTGACAGGATATGTTGGGGAATGTGAGACTGAAACAGGAAAGGCCAACTGGAAGGTCCCTTCATCCTCCTCCACATCGTCCAATGAAGGAGCCCATATACAAAAAGGTGGAGAGTCCTGCGGTACTTTGGGAAGGTAGCAATCTGGAGACCAAGCTCTCAGTACCAAAAGACACTCGGTACCCATGAGGAGCAAGGATTCTGACTCATCCAATAAAGACTGGTCCCTCGTATAGCTAACCTTTTGCGGTACTGAGTAGGGAATCAGTACTGATGCGGTAGCTGAGGATGCAGTAGCTGATACTGACAGTACCATCGTGGTGGGCATAATGTAGGCACTAATGGAATCTGGCGCTGTTGCTTGCTTGGTACCTAAAGTGTCGAATGGGTAGGTACCGACGGTGGGACTGAGCCTGACAGTACTGGACCGGGGTGCTTATGCTTGCCCTCTTTGTACCTAGTAGAGCATACCAAAGCCCTGTCAGAGCCATGTCTCTCCCTCAAGTTTGGGGCTTTCCATTTCTGCCTGTACCGGAGAAATCCTCTGACTCAGCAGTACTGAGCCGAGAGGTCGAGGCTTTGGAGACCACAGATTTTGCAGGGGAACTGGGCTTTTTCAGAGCAAGCTCCTTCAGATGAGAATCCATACTCCTCTTTCAGGAAGCTTTCTCAGAAGCCTCCAGTGACCTCTCCTTCTTAGGGGAAGCCTGCACCAAGGTGGAAGGAAAGCTGGATCAGTCCAGAGACAAATGTAAGGGATGGGGGCGAGGTTCGTGACCTAAGTCAGATGCTGGTTAAAGTGAGCACACCATCATTAACAGTCTGAGCTTAGTCTCCCTATTCTTTCATGCCCTCAATTTGAGGGCTAGGCAGAAATTGCACTTCTAGGAGACATGGGACTCCTCAATCAACAGACTCACTTAGACTGGCCATCGCTCACAAGGGCAGTTTCTCAGCAAGAGTGGTAGCGTTTGAAGCCTGGCAAGCCAGGCATACCCTACCAGAAAGGCAATGCTCCCTAACGAGAAAAAGAGAGGAAGGGAAAAAAAACACCCCAAAACTCTATCATCTCAGTACTACTAACAACTAACTAAACTTAACAAACCACCATAACAAGAATACAAACTAGCCAAAGCATGCTCAAGGTGGGCACCTAGAGGTGTCTCAGGCCGAAACAGTAGAGAAGGAACTGGGGCAGTTTGCCCAGGCATCCCTATATAGGCTCTGCGTCCGACACAAAGAGACACAGGGCACTGTTAGTAGAAAAAAAATCTCAAAGGGGCACATGTGTACATGCAGTGGAGCATCCTCAGGGACACTACTCGAAGAGGAATTTTATTTTCCCCTTAATCATCTAAACACATTATAAACACAACATAAATCTCTTGTCTTTTTAAGTATATGAATACTAGATCACACTGTTGCTGTCTACATGTCTTCTGCCTAGAAGCTGACACCCCGGTCACTCAGGATGATACTGTTACTCTAGAAAGTTAAGTGTACTATTACTGTATATGGCAGCCAAACGCTCTTCACTACATAGGTTTTGGCGGTACAATTCTGCTATCATTTCGAAACTGCATTCTGAATTTAGACAAATGATAAAAGGCAGATATTCTAAAAAACTTTAGTCCTTTTTGAAAGGAAAAAGAAAAAAAGAAAAATCTCTGCAGATCCAGTTTGTGCCATTACTTATATATCATGGTTGGGGAGCTGGACAAAAAGGGAGCACACATTGGATTTTCTTGATTAATGGAAAAATGAGGCTGCTTCAAGTGTGAATTCTGATGTTCCTTAGACTACTTTGCTCTAATGAACAATGCTGAATTACTTTTCATTCTTGCCAGCAGTGCTGTTGTAACCACGTAGCTCCTAGGATATTAGAGAGACGAGGTGGGTGAAGTAATATCTTTTATTGGATCAACTTCTGCTGGTGAAAGAAGCTTTTGACTTTACACAGAGCTCTTCTTCAGATCTGCTTAGTGGTTCCAAGAGTAATGGATCCTAATATCAAGTTATTCATTTGGTATCCTAATACCACATGGATCCTAATACCAAGTAATGATCACTGTATTAGGGCATGATTGACCAAATGAACAATATGAACATCTGCAATATCCTCAAGTGTAATCCTTTCCTACATAAAATATTCCATAGAAGAGGATGTTTTCTTTAGTGTATTTAAGAGTAAATTGACTGATACTTTACCAAGCACCTTTTAATTTAAAACTACTTATGATATCTTGTAAAAAAAAAAAAAAAAAAAAAAAAAAAAAAAACCTTCCATTTGAAACATACAGCTTTCCCACAATGCTTATTTGCACAATGAAATTTAAAACTGTGGGACAGCTTGAAGCTGTTCTCAAACCATTTTATACCGAACCAGTGCTACTGTAGTAATAAACAACTTTATCTCTGTATTCTACAGCGAGATGTTGCCTTAAAATGGCAAAAGGTAAGGTAACACAAAAGAGGTTAAAAAGTGAATTGCACTAAGATCTGAATTTAGTGGATCTTTACCCTTCAGAGGGTATCTGAGGTATCATTCAGATCTTGCATTTATGAGAATCTCAGATATCTTATGTGATTCTGTTTCATTAACCTGCAGTAACATTAACACATAGTGGGTCCCTACCATTTCCAGACATATAGATATAGAACAGAGAAAAGAGTATCCTCAAACTGTATTTTTAAATATATCTGATCTAGTATGACTTACTTTGTACTACTTGTACTTTATTTGCTTTGGAAAAATAAAAAAACCTAAGAGTAAAAACACAGATAGGCCTTTCCAGCATATTGGTTCTCTCCCTTCCCTTCAAATAATAGGTTTATAAAAGAAGGATCTCAAGTCTATATATTTCAAGAGATTTTTAGACACTAGAAACTGAATACAGTTGAATCTCAGTGTTCTCATAAGTTCTACTGCGCATCACTTTCTTAATATTTCTAGCACTCATTTAAATATTGTAGATTCTTCTCATTCAGCCAACACACAGCCTGCCCCATCTAGATCTGGGGCTAAAAAAAGTTAACCTATCTGGTCTGCTCTCGAAATTCTAAGACCAGATCCCGAAGCATTAAGTTCAGAATTCAACACATTCCCAACTATTACTGAAAGAGCACTCTGTAAAAATCCAACGAAGAATAGATTGGTTATTTCCACTGATTTGGAATCTGAAGTCACAATTCAGAAGATTATTATGAGCACACTCTGAAGAACATTTGATAGATTACATACATCACCCTACCCTCTTATGAAATCTAGAGAACTGCTTACATTACACAGCCTTCAGTCCATCCATCCTCCACACAAACTTTCTTCAAGTTTTGAAATTAAGTCCCCATCTATTCACAACACTGAATCCTACAAATAGGACTGCAATTTGACAGATGCACAATTTCTGAAACTCCAATACAGTTTCAAGAATATTTTAAAAGGCTCAATTGAGAGATATCATGCCCATCTGCTTACCAACCGTTTAAAACGGTCATTTTAATTCATCAAGGAGTATAACAGAATTAGACTAAAAATTAGGAGAGAACACTTTCACTTCCAAATGACATTTTTCTTTATTCTATCTCTAAACTTCATGACAGTGTTTTCTTGTTATGAAGTACCTTCCCTACTGCAGAAATACAAGGTTCTTATGAGGGTAAAAAGAGGGAACTGGTGGTTGCAAAGCAGAAAGGGCATTTTCCAGACCTTTGTGAAAATCATCTGCGTGTCTCAAGAGTTCACAAGACTCACTTCTTCCCTTAAAGGCCTGAAGATTTCAAAGGAGACATATACTTCCTGATGCTTTTTGCCTTTCTCCACTATAAATAACAGATCTGACAGAAGAGTCTCTGAGCAGGAAATTTTCCTTGAATATAACTTCCAAGTATTAGGCCAACATGAACATGAAAACAAAAACACCACACTGTTTTAGAATCCTTCTAAACATTAAAGCAATCACTAGACTGGGAGCTGCTCAAAAATTTCAATTGCTATCTTAGTGGAAGCCAGTAATTCTTGAGAGAAATTCACAGAGCTATTCCTTACTCCAGACTGAAAGCTTTGAAACTGACTCGAGTATTCTGCAGAGAAAGATGCTAACCCTATGGTTGGACAAGTCCTACTGCAAGAGAAAATTCTTCCACTACTCTGAAGTAGGTAACTGAACATTACAAAAAAACCTTGCAGTAAAATGTCAAAGTGAAAAGGGTAGAAGGAAAAAATGTTTCCACTGTACTGATCATTAATGAGGAATGATCATATTTAGTGCACCTTGTAACTATTAAATTATCTATTAAAAATCACCTTTAAGTGTCTGCTGTCTTGTAAAACTAATAGCATTCCACTTGACATTTTAAAAATAAGTACAATTATTAAAAAAATATTTTCAAGACAAGCATTTATCAAGCTAAACACATTCACTCATGATTTTTATTATACCAGTGGTCTTTCTACTTGTTTTTGTCACAACGAAATAGGAAAGGCTAACCATTTTCAAAAATGAAGTTTAAAAACAAAAAGTATAAAACACCATCAAAAGTTTTAAAAACTTACTTTAAGTTATAAGATGATTTTAGTTCTTAATTGACAGTAAAATATTTACCAACTTTTATTTATTTATTTTTAAGTATAAGGATACGTGTAGAGTTCCATATATCTGGATTTTGCCATACTTTGTCTGGTATAAACCTGTTGAATTCCAGCTCTAAGGTCATCCCATATCTGGTCGAGACCAATCTGTTTAAGTCCATGTGGGTTCTGACTCCTATTCGACGACATCTTGTATTTCCTGTAAAGCCTTCCAGAGTAGAAGTCTGAGATCTGGCTATTCCTCCATCAGATTCACAAGTAAAGTAACATTCCAAATTCAGTGACCAAAAAGATGTTCTTTACATACGAAGAATGATATCCCCTTGCAAGATAACCTACCAAAAAAAAGTAATTAGTTAATAACATTCACTGACATCAGATTCAATTTCATCAGCTGCTAGAACAAAAGATATACCATTAAGTCATCCAAAAGTGAACATTACATATTTAGAGTGCCATGCAGTTGATGGCTATTTTGGGTGTCATATTTGAAACCCAAACCGAGAATGACTACAATTTATGTACAACAAATCCTTAATTTTAAATATGTAAGTGGAAGAGCAATGATTTTACTGTGTGCCTTCCATATCAGTTCAGCTTTATTCATTAAAATAAGAATTTGGAAGACAACCATACTGTTAAACTGCCAAAATATTGAATATTTTAGGAGTCATCAGTATACATGGTTGCTGCAGATGGATATTAAAGATCTTTAACATTCATTATTAGTTCTCTGTAATGAATTCAAGGTACACACCAAACCATGAAAGATCCATTTTATTTTTTCAGACAGTAACAGAAATAACATTTCTGGAGGTTAACCCATGAGAAATGATCACTGGCCTCTAGCTAGTAATTTCTCCCAGCCATTCATTACATCCAGGATAGGTACAGTATAGAAGGCTTTATTTCTCACATATGATGTAGGACAATTAGCTATGAATTTTTAATTCTGAATTTAAGTGATCCAGGATGAAGATCTTAAAAATAAACTGCTGCTGAACATATTATTTGCATATGATCCAGAATAATACAATACAGTATAGTAATATAGTTAATACCTGAAATTAGAAGGACATTTAAAAAAATACCTGTACAAAGAAATATCTATATAGGACATAAATATTTTCTGAAAGTAGCATATACTATTCCCTAGAAATTATCCACTCCTCCACAGAGCTTCTTAGCTGCATGGCAACTGATAATAGACTACTATTCTGAAGTGAACAAGTAAAATAAAGCTAGCTAGCTGTTTCATTTTGGTACCTGGATGTCAGAAAGTAAAACAGTTGGTATAAGGAAGTCAACAGATGTTGATGACAAGAATATAAAAACTTAAATCTAACAGCATCCCTGATTATTTTACTGATATCAATAAGCATCAGTAAGACTATTTTCAAAAAATGTATTTTTTATAAAATATGTCTGGTAGCTAAAAAAGCAAGTTCTAGCAATAAAATAAATTTCAATGTTTTAAGACATTTATTGAGAAACTTCTAAAATACATCTTGTTTTCATGAAGGTGCTCTGCATTTAGCAGACATTCAATTTTACACTAGCATACTCTAATTTAGAAACATGTCAATATAATACAGGGCATTCAGTCCGAAATATACAAACAAGAGTCAATGTCAGTTATTTCTACACATTGACAAGTCCTCACACAGAAGATGAAAGTTGCCTGAAGTCAGATGTGTGTAATGGAACAGATAGTTTACTCCAAATGTTTTGAGGTGCAATCCTAAAGCTGTTTCTGATAATCAATTTGGGATCTTACCACTTTAAAATTAACAGACTGTGGGGAGCAAAGGAACATTTCAATTTTTTTTCAAATATTTATGTAATTTATTTTTCAGACACCTATCAACTTGCAAGTGTCTGTTCCTTACATGCTTTAAATTTCACTGCAACATCCACATTTGATTACAATATTTCAGTATGACTTGGTTAGTTTCCATCTTGAATTTTGCAATTAAATGCTTATAATATATGATTATAATCAACTGAGTTTACTAACTTTTTAGACTTAAGAAATTTGCCTCTTCTAGTCATTTGGCACAAATTTTGAAAGAAAAACAGATGGATAAAGCTACAATTGCTTACACAGCTCTTTCCACATACCACTCATTCATAGAAAAACCAGAAGGGGAATGAGAGGTTATTTGACTTAACAGTAATAAAGAATAGCTGCCCGGGGTGCCTTTGTTCGATCCCGCATCTGTCTCTTGCGGGAGATGGATCACAGCTCCCACTTCTTCTATGCCCTGGAGAAAAAGAGGGGGGCCAAAAAGCATGTCACCTGCCTCATGGTGGAGGATGGCACCCCCCTCACGGATCTGGAGGAGATGCGTGGAAGGGCCAGGACATTCTACACCAGCCTTTTCTCCCTGGATCCGACCGACGCCGAAGCCTGCAGGGTGCTCTAGACCAAACTCCCTACAGTCAGTGCAGGCGACCGAGACCAGCTGGAGCTGCCTCTCTCTCTGGCCGAGCTCTCAGAAGCCCTCCATCTCGTGCCCACCAACAAATCAACACACAGGTCTATAAGTTTCCTATGAAAGTAGCCTCTCCTACTTATCTGTTAAGAAAATACACTATGCTGCTACATGTACAGCAAAACCAAGTTTTGCTATGCAGCAAGGTTGCTGTTATAGACAACTTTTTTCTATGAAAATCTGAAAGCTTTATTCCATAGGTAAAGTTACTGAATGCACTGTTCAAGTCTATTTTAAAATTCACGCTCAGAGGGCCCCCTGTGTGAAATTGGAGGATATGAACAAGTCCACACCAATTACTTATACTTAGTTTCTTTCTTACATAAGGTGATGATGATGATGAAGACTCCAAAGAGAACAAAAAATACAGTTGTACATGCATGACTTTTCTGGATATCTTCACTTAGATTTCAAGCCCTTGGAATCAGTCATGGCAAGGAAAAACCACTATGTAGTGTAGCGGAAAGAGTAATATCTACAATACTTTTGAACTTATTTTCACAGTGCTGTACACTGTATCAGCCCCATTTTGCAGATAGGGAAACTGAGGCATGGGATTTATAGTGACTTGCCCAAGGCAACAATTCAGCAAGGCAATGACAGAGCTGGAATTAGAAATCTGACATTCTTGGATTCCAGTCCCGTGTTTAGTCCACCAGAACACGCTGCCTTCCAAGAAAAAACACACTGCCAGTTCAAAACTAAAGGCTCAATCTTCTGAAGTTAAAAGTCTATGGGACTTCTCACACAGGTAAGCACTGTTATCAGCAATGTGTAGATCAGTCTTGAACTGTCAGTCAGTGTCCTTTCTTGGAAAGACTGGATGCTCTGTTGGACCGAGTTTGAGACTAGGAACCAGGAACTTCTGAGTTATAACCCTAGCTCAGCCACTAACTTGCTGTGTGGCTTTGGCGCACAGAATTTAGATTCCAGCCATACCTTCCTCCAGCACTGACCACAGCTTCTATTCATGTTAACGAACTGGTAAAGCAATTCCCAATGCACCTCTTAGTACACGTCAAGGGTGCAATGAAACCATCTCATTCTGTGTGGCATATATCCTGAACAGTTTTTCAGAATACAATGTATATTGTCTGCTGCACTCCCCAAAACTTAACACACAGAACTGCAGAAGAGTCCTATGAGAAAGTTTCATAATATTCTGCCAAAGTAAACTCATAACCTTGATTAACATGAGCAAGAGAGAAAAAACAAAGGGAAAAAAAAGTTGATCAGACACTATCTGGAATTATGATCCTGATGGATCAAAATGGGTAACTGAAGATAATGAATTTGCACTTTAGGAACATGATCCTGCATTACTGACATCAATATAAGTTTTGACTTTAGCATTTATGGTATATCCTCAGGCCAACAAAGCACTTTTCATTAGAAGCATTATCTATTCATTTCCATGGACCTCTATCACAACTTCAGTTTGGCTCAATACGCACCCCCTGACAAGAATCTGTTTCAAATGGTGGAACAAAGAAAATAAACATTTAGTGAAGTTTCTCTGTCAGTTTCTTGCCAGGGCTTTACATGAAGCAAGGGAGCAATGGTGGCAACCTTCATGTGGTCTTCCCTGGTAAGTACATTTTAATTTATGTGTATGAACTAATGCCACCACTTTGTAGACTGATGATTATTCATTGACTTCTCAGTCAAAATAGCAACTTTTTCAAGAGCTACACTAATTGACTAATGGGCTAGTTCATTTGTCTATGCAAACTTGACGTTCAGGGCCTATCTTGTTCAAAGGTTGATGTCATCGCAAGGCTGCTGATAGACATCACCATCAACGTCCTGGTGCTGCAAGAAACATACACTGCAGAAGGCAGCTCAAAATGGATACATCCTTCTCTCCCACCAAAACCATCCAGAACACGGAATGGCCACCTATATCAGGCCAAAATTAAAAAACATAGCCAATGCACTACCAACAACAGATGGCAGTTTCACAATTGGTATCCAAGTCAGTGAGCTGACAATATATAACATGTGTAAGCTACCCAATCAGCAGTGATCTTTACCAACCCTATCAAAATCACAACACTCATCTGCATAGTTTGGCAATTTTAACTGCCACCATCCAACATGGGGCTATTCAATGAACGACAGCGTAGGCAAATGGCTCACTGAGTGCGCACTGGCTCAGTACCTTTTGATGCAAAACAAAAAAAGTGAACCTTCTGCTCAGCCCGACGGAAGAAAGAACACAGACCTGATTTATGGACTCCAGTGGATCACAACTCATTGCATTTTGAACTGTCCTGGACCCCTTCCCACACAGTCAGCACAAGCCAGTGGCGGTATAATTGGCCTCGAACTCATCATCATTACCAGTGTACCAGTTCCATGCTGGAACCTGAGATGGGTGGACTGCCTGGATTTCCTCACTACCATAAAATAAAACCCATTAGTAGCGTACCTCCAAAGCCTTAAAAATTCAACCTCTTCACAAAGCTTATTATTAAAGCCATAAAGAAGACTATCCTCCATGGTTACAGGAACTTCTTTATGCCATGCTGGAGCCCAGACAGCAAAACTCTCCTAAGGGAGTATGAAGCTTCTGGTGACCCAAACATAGCCACTGTTCTCTTGGAATCACTGATTTCTACACAACAATGATGGACAGAGATGATGGAGGCCACAGATTTCACAAATAACATGGGCCATTCTGTGGAGGTGGAGCGACCCCATCAAACCCACATACATTTCAAGTCTCTGCTAACAGCTCTGCCAGCCTCCTACTAAGAAATTCTAAGATGTCTGTAAGCCAACAAATGAACTGAGAGGAGAAATAGCTCTTAAAGAATCCTGCACACAAAGCGCCCCTTCTACAAGTCTCTGTCAATCCTTTACAAGAGCCAAGATTGATGCTGCCATTTCTACCACCAAAGCAGGAAAAGCAGCTGGCACTAATGACATCCTTCCAGACTTCCTTGAATATCTCAGGCCAAAAGGGCACGACTAGAAGGCAGCACTATCCACAGAATTCATCAACACCAGCCAATTCTCAACCTCTTAGAGATGATCAAAGGTCATCGCCCTTTTCAAACCAGAAAACGTGCCCGATGATCCACAAGCTACCACCTTATTTCCCTCCTCTGTACAACATACAAAGTACTGGAGCGGGCAAGCCTGGTGAGGCTGACCATCATCATGGAAACCACAACCCCCCAACAGGTTTTAGGGCAGGGTGAATGCTGTGACCAAGTGCTTGTACTGACTGCATAGCGAGGCCAGCTTTCAATGGAAGCTTGAAAAGGCCGCAGCTTTTATCGACTGGTCATCAGCCTATAACACTGTCTGGCACAAGGGCCTTCTGCTGAAACTATCCAACCTGCTTCTGTGTGACCGGACATTTTGACTCACTAGATCAATGCTTTTGGAAAGAACCTTACGTGCCATCTTGGAAGTTAGATTAGCAAAAAGCAGAATCTGCACAATGGCCTCTCAAATAGGGATCAGTACTACCACCATCCGTTTTTAAAAATGGGCGCGCACGCACACACACACACACACACGCGATGTGCCCAAAATGAAATGTTGCAAGTTAATTTATGCTGACGACCTGGCACTAATGACACAGGCCGCAGTACTCAAAGAAGCAGAAGACACCTTTAATACTGATCTGAAGAGGATGGAAAATTCGGTACTGGTAGCTCAAACCCAATCCACCAAAACTGATGTCATCAGCTTTCCATCTCAGCAATTCTGAAGCTAGGAGGATGCATACTGTAAACTTCTGCAGCAAGAAAATTGCCCACGATCCTAATTCCCACTACCTAGGGGTCACTCTCGATCACAGTCTTACCTGTCAACATCTGAAGCAGGTGAGCCATAAAACAAAGAGTTGCATCAATATATGCACTCTGATGGCTTCCAATCCTCACAAACATCCTTCCTCCAACCATCCGGCGAGAGATGGGAACATTGCGAGAGTATAAGAAAGCTCTCACTAACCAAAATCTCCCATTGAATGACAACCTCATTCATTCACCTTGCATTCTCCTTAAGTCTTGCCAACCATTCTGGGCAGCTGGAGAAGCTCTTCTGTCACCCAGCTTCAACCCAGATGACACCTGGTGGATGCAATGGGCAGGCTCTGAAGTAAACAACAAGCACCTCACAGATTATCCCAAAGTAGAACTGCCTGGTTTCTTGCTCCACCGGAGACTGTGGACAACCAAAACTGTACCAGAACATTACATGGAAAACGATCATACCTGATGCACAAATGGAGAATTAAGGATTCTTCACAGTGCAAATATATAGACACCAAACCATTGAACAAATTGTGAACAAGTGCCCCAACCCCATACTGAGCCAACGGGGACAGACCAATCACTGTGGGCCCAGGAGGCCATGCCCCCTCACCCCTGCTGTGCACGCTCCTGGTGGAAAGGACAGATAAAAGGAGACAGCCCAGCTCAGTCTGGGCTGGTTGAGGAGGAAGGACACAAGTCGCAAGCTCCGGCAGAGAAACCAGAGACTCCCCAAGCAGTGGGAACCATAGACTCGGAAATAAGCTGCGAGCAACCAAATGATCAGAGAGATCAACAGGGATGCTGAGCCGCTGCCAGCCGGGGAGATGACAAGATGCAGCTTATGGTAGGAAGTGACCCAGGGAATGTAGTAGAAGCCGATGCTTAATCCCATAATGGGGAATTTCCCAGCTTCATAGTGCTCTGAGTCAGAACCTAGTGGAGCGGAGTGGGCCCTGGTTCCCCTACCCCCCCTTGCCACTAGAGGGTGGCTACTGTATGTTTGCTCTGCTCCGCGCAGAGATTCAGAACCCCCAGTGGCTGTTTGCCTGCCCCAGCCAGAAGGCTCAGGGGACATAGATTGTTTTGTTTGCTCTGCCTCGCCAGGGGTCCTGCGACCCCACTGAGGACCATCCCACAAGGAGTCCAGACGACAGTGTGACGGGGTGTACCAACCCTGCACAGGGCCTTCAACAAACAGGGCCCCCCGTCACACCCCATCTTTTAATTTTCAGGAGGTATAGCAAAGGTGCACTCTGCATCTCCTAAACTCCTCAAATGGATCTCCAAGTTTTCGATTAACTTGAAAGAAAAAGAACATGAAGCAAGAGAGGAAGCACAATGCTTAATATGTACCAGCATTTATTCACCAAGGAGCCAGTGAAAATCCTCAAACTCAAAACTATAATCTCAGCACACATGGTGCAGCAGTATCAATAACACAAAACCAATTTAATTAAACAAAGTTAAAAATTATTCTGCTATAGCTATGCTGACATAACTCACGCAGATAGGCACAACTGTGAAATCAAAGGGTATGTCTATACCGCAATAAAAGACCTGGCCTGGGTCAGCTGACTCTGGCTTGCAGGGCTTGGACTGAGGGGCTAAAAATTGTGTAGGTGATGGTGCTCAGGCTGGAGCCTGGGCTCTGAGACCCCAACAAGGGGGAAGGGTGTGAGAGCCTGGGCTCCACCCCAAGTCCAAAAGTCTACACCCCAATTTTTAGCTCCGTGAGCCTGGGCTCTGAGAATTGGTGCCACGGGTTTTTTATTGCAGTGTAGATGTATCCAAAGTAACTTTACTCCAGAATAATTACTCCACTTCCAAAGGCTGCAAAGATCCCTTTGCTACTCCTAAGCAGTGATGAGTCATACCAAATGTCTTGGTGACTGTCATCTCCCTTTATTTCCCATTAGCTAGTGTTAACACTGTACATGAATAACTTTATGCAGCAGCACAACAATTTCCTGCATCACATTTTTCCAATGCCACCTTATTTTTCCCCCCGCATCCAAAGAGAGGAAAACTGAGACCTACTAAGATTCTTGTCATTCATGCTGGTGCCAATACCATGGAGAAATCTACTGCTTGAATCTTAAAGTGATAACAGAACTACTCTATATAATAACATTCCTGCTAAAACTCTGGAATCTCCATATCTGAAGGGGAAAGGGCAGAAAAGTAGAGACGACTCCCTTCTTTTATACTAAAATAATATTAAAACCATGTCTTGTGCGATAACACAACAACAGTTGCAAAAGACTATATTATTTTAAATCCAGTCAATAAAAGTTTGCTTTCAATTAAAAGCCAGTAGAGAATGCTACATTTCTTTTAGAAATTCAGGTTGAGAAAAAATGGATGTGCATATTGTATGAAGCTTATAAAAACACCAATATTTATCCATCGATATCAATCAATTATAAAATGTGCTACTGTAATTCAAAACAATGGTGTTTTATAAAACATTTCCATGAGTTATTACCTTATTAAAAATATCTTTTACAGGCATGGTGCCAACCTACATACACCCATTCATTTCCAAAATCAATTTCTAAAGTGGAATAAACTACAATTCTATTATTTTAAATTCTCAACTCTTATGTACTAATAAGCAGGTGATAAGTCTTCTGACCCCAACAATCACTTGTAGTTCTTGGGTAAAATTATCAAACACGCTTAATTGGCTTAGTCACTTTTTCAAAAAAGTAATGTAATCAGGCACTTTTGAAAAGTTTAACCCTTGCCTAATTTCAACCCATAGAAAGAGAATACTCTTCGATCACTCCTAGAACAAGGTGCAGCAAAGTATCAGATTTCACTGCGCCAAAAAGCAGTAAAATATTATGAAAAATGAAATTTCACTACATATTACACAGTATATTCATTACTAGTATTCAAAGCATATGAGATTTTTGAAGTATAAATCTTGGCAGCCTCATTATATATTATTTTACAGATAAAGATCAGGACTCCATTCTTCATATTTTGCCAACATATCACAAAATACTGAACTTATTTGATTTTTCTAAAAATAAATATGATTCTCAGTATCGCAAACACAGTACACGCTTTTAAGGGTATGCAAGCAGTTGTCAGTCCTTGGCAGAATCTGGTTCACTCACCCTACTCACTGGACAGCTGCTGCAATCATATTAGGCCTTTGGTGGTCATCGCAAAAAGCGAAGCCAAAGCCAAACCAAAAAAGGAATAAAGGCTTTATACAGCCAGAGTCCAAAAATGCAAAATGATATTCTTGCAGCCAAAAAGTCTTTAAATGAACTTTTTGGCATTTCGATTCCAATAGTTAGACAAGAGGCACCTTTTTCTAATAAGTCCCTCCCACCCTAAAAACAGTCTTTAACACCTCAGTCAAACCCTGCTCCCTCAGACCAGAGATTTCTCTATAATCCCTAGTGAGTGAAGGCACCTGTTAAATTTAAAATTACCTGCCCTGATGAGCAACAGTGATTTAACTATATAACCACTAAACAAAGGCAATTGTCTAAACACCCTATCACAGAGATCAGTAAGTAAGTATACACATAAATACAAGCACATATGCTCACAAGAGCAACGGGCACACTAGACATATATACTGCAGACATACTGTATAATGCTACCAGGATAGGTGCATGCCCCAACAGAAGTATTATGATTTGGTCTATGACACCAGCCTACTGTAATTTGGACCAGCCTTCAAGAGGCCTGAACCATACAGCAAATTTTAAAAACAACTCAGGCTGCTACATGGTCTAGCTCCAACCAGTTTTAAAATAAGTCCAGCTGAACTGACCTTAAAATATTAGAATTTTCACCGAAAGCTCCCTTACCATAGACTCCTTAGATTTTAGCTTTGTACTACACTTATCTGGGCATATAAAAGAAAACCTTTTCTTGGCATCTGTTGCACATAAAGCAGACTTTGTCTTCTCAGTAATAGACTTAGTATGAAGCAGACAGTTTGAAGCATATAAAACCAGTTCACTATCCTTCACCTCCGCTCGCCAAAGATGGGCAGCATGATTCCCCTCAGATTTCAATATGTGCAACATGAATGTACATGTATGTGCACTCCATAAAACTTTCTTATGAAGCTATATAAATGCCAATGGGGGTGCAACAGTAGACCTTTGGCAACATATGCATGAATGTACAGTAAAGAGTTCAGAAATAATACTATGCCCCTGCAGCACACACCCTTCCGTAAAATAGTGTTAGACACACCTTTGCAAGTTTGTTCAATTGTAATCAATCATTAACATAAAAGAAATGTGATGTAAGATTATAATCTAAAAACAATCAAAGTATAATTTTTCAAATGAAAGTTTTCCATGTAAAAAAGTTCTGCTCAGATTTTTTTCTTTAACATAAGAATATTATGGGCCAGATATTGGAAAGCCTGGCCTCTACAATTTTTGTATCACAGATTTGATGGCATAAAATTCTGGGCACTATTTTCCTCTGTGACGGAGTATATCAGGTGTTCTCTCCCCTAGCTGCTGGTGGTGGCAACACCTTACAGCTCCCCGCTCAGGGAAAACCCACTCAGATTGGGCCACCAACATGAGGACTCCTCCACACACCTACAGGGCTGAGGAGGATTTATAGATTCCAATGCCAGAAAGCATCATTGTGATCTAGTCTGACCTCCTATAGAATACAGGCCACAGAACTTCTCCAAAATAATTCCTAGAACATATCTTTTAAAAAAAAAAAAATCCAATCTCGATTTTAAAATGGTCAGTGTTGAAGAAACAAATATGGCCCTTGATAAATTGTTCCAATGGGTAATTACTCTCACCACTAGGAATTTACATTTTATTTCCAGCCTGAATTTGTCTAGTTTCAACTTCCAGCCATTGGATCATTTTACACCTTTCCCTGATAGATTGAAGAGCCCTTTATTAAATATTTATTCCCCATGTATAGACTGTAATCAAGTCACCCCTAAGCCTTCTCTTTGTTAGACTCAAAGAACTCAAACTATATAGCTTATCACTATAAGACATGTTTTCTAATAATTTAATCATTCTTGTAGTTCTTCTGTGAACCCTCTCCAATTTATCAACATCCTTCTTGAATTGTGGGAACCAGAACTGGACACAGCATTCCAGCAGCAGTCATACCAGTGCCAAATAAAGGTAAAATAACTCAGTGGTTCTCAACCAGGGGTACATGTACCCCTAAGGATATGCAGAGGTCTTCCATTTAGATATTTGCCCAGTTTTACAACAGGCTATATAAAAAGCACTAGCAAAGTCAGTACAAACTAAAATTTCATACAGACAACAACTTGTTTATACTGCTCTATATACTATACACTGAAATAGAAGTACAATATTTATATTCCAATTGATTTATTTTATAATATGTTGTAAAAATGAGAAAGTAAGCAATTTTTCAGTAATAGTGTGCTGTGACATTTTTATGTTTGATTATGTAAACAAGTAGTTTTTAAGTGAGGTGAAATTTGGGGATATGCAAGACAAATCAGGGGTTTGTCTAAAAGGGGTACCGTAGTCTGAAAAAATTGAGCGCCACTGAAATAACCTCTACTCCTACTTGAAAGTCCCCTGCTTACACATCCAATGTTTGCATTAGCTCTTTTGGCCACAGCTTCACACTGGGAGCTCATATTCAGATGATTATCCACCATGACCCCCAAATCTTTTTCAAAGTCACTGCTTCCCAGAATAGAGTTCACCCCCATCCTGTAAGTATGGCCTACATTCTTTTTTCCTAGATGTATACATTTACATTTAGCTGTATTACAACACAGTTTGCTTGTGCCCAGTTTACCAAGCAATTTACATCGCTCTGAATCATTGACCTATCCTCTACATTATTTACAAATTTTTGTGTCACCTGAAAACTATCAGTGATGATTTTAAGTTTTCTGCAGGTCACTGATAAAAATGTTAAAATGCATAGGGCCAAGGACCGATCCCTGTGAGACTTCACTGGAAAGACAGCCACTGGATGACAATTTCCTGCTTACAATTACATTTTGAGATCTATCAGTTAGCCAGTTTTTAGTTCACTTAATGCATGCCATGTTAACTTTATATCATTCTAGTTTTTTAGTCAAAATGCCATGTGGTACAAAGTCAAACACCTTATAGAAGTCCAAATATATTACATCAACACTATTACCTTTATCAACCAAACCAGTCATCTCCTCCAAAAAAAGATATCTAGTTACTTTGACACATTCTATCTTCCATAAACCCATGCTGATCTGTATTAATTACATCACCTTTCTTTAATCGAGTCCTGTATCAGCTCCTCCATTACCTTGCCTGAGATCAATGGCAAGCTGACAGGCCTACAAGTACCTGCATCATCCTGTTTATCTTTAATAATTGGTGCAACATTTCTTCCAGTCTTCTGCAACTTCCCCACTGCTCCAAGACTTATAGAAAATCAACATTAGCTGTCCAGAGAGCTCCTCAGCCAGCTCTTATAAAACACTAAGTTGAAAGTTATCCAGAGTAGTAAAGTGCTTTTGCTGGCATAGCTTAGTTCCCATATTGGTTCCCTGCAGAAATTAAACTATGCTAACAAAAGAACTCTTATGCCAGTATACCAGCATCTATGCTAGGGCTTTTACCAGTACAGAAATGGCGGGGGGGAGCAGATGCCTAACCTTTCTGTAGGGCAAAAGTTTTTAGTGTAGACCTGACCAAAGCAAAATTTAAAAAGAAAAAAGTGTCATCTCTTTACTTTTAGTAATTTTAGATGGTATTTGTAGCAACAGAAGGCAGAAAATTTTCAGACAAATTTGATTTTCAAGTTAATGTGTCCCTTTAACTCAAGACCTTCGATCTTCCTATGACTGACATATGTTACAAATCACAGGATGCTTTTAACTGAGCCTGTAGGGGTTACCTTTGCATTTTTTTGCCTACCATGTCTAGCTTTTACATTTAAAGAAGAAGAATGAGGTGCTTTGGGAGAAGAGAGCATATGTGCATTGCAGGTCAAGCCAAAGAGTGAGCATGAGAGAAAGAAGAAAAGCTAAGGTGGTCAGAAAGACTTGCAGACCTATTTCATTCAAACTTAGCATAAAGTCTAAATCCAAAACTGAATAAGCTGAACAAAGATAGCAAATACACTGTCCAGAAGGCTTGCTGCAAGACCAAGGCTTGCTGTTGAACTGGCCATGGAGATGCAGCAAAGGAGGGTAAGGGAGGACAGCCAACAAAGGACAAAGATAGAGCAATAAGATAGCAGAGCAGGAAAAAAGGCAAAAAAAAATTTTTTTTTTAAGTGAGTCAAGAAAACGCAATTTAGCAAGAAGGGCAGCAGCATCATGGAAACCCAGAAATACCGATTTGGGCAGTTCAGAGACTTCACTGCCCCAAGAGTCGAAAACTCTGTTAAGGGTGCTTGCCTTCCTGAAACTTTTCCCCCCTTTTTTTGAAGATAAGTAACTTTTTCCAGTAAATCTCAAAACGTCTATTTAAAATGCATTTAATAAATTGGAACACTATGACCCCACAGATCTCTATGGAATAAAATACCATTTTAGCCTGGCCTGACATTTCACTATAGCTACCACTGTACGTGCAAAACCACCTCAGCAAAATTAGAAACTAAAACACAATCTGCTTTTCCCTAAACCCAGAGCACTGCCCACTGCATTTTAGAGAATTTAGCTTACCACAACGTATGATTTCATATGATGTTTTAGCTACACACTTGAATTTTTAACTGTAATTAACATTCTTTATATAGGCATCCTATTCTTCATCTTATTGTCACCTTAAGGTTAGGTAAACTATGACTTCTATCAGTTCCTTAAAAACGATGAAATTTTAATCGCTGCCATTCAGTTCTGGCCCTAATCTTCTCATGAGCTCACTAATTTTACAGTTTCTTCTACCTTGTTAATTTTGCAGGACCTCAGCTGATCAAGGCACATCCGGCCACAGAGCCTGCCCATTCAGCTTATAAATAAAAATAACAGTACATTGATTTGTCTTGCAAGCAGTCTGAAGTTTCTAGATGTCCAAATATATCACTTGGGTATAGTTTTAATTCTGAAGTGCTTCCTCCTTATATGTACTCATACCAACATTTCATTCACAGGTGATAAAAACACTGGCATTACAACTAGTATAAAGCTAATGCAGATCACCAAAAGAAATTAGTGATGCTATGTTTTGAAATGAAGTACCATTTTTAACTCCACATAGTACCACTAACTACCTTAACTCTTGATGCCTAAAAGACGACAGCCACGGGATGCACAAATACAGACCAGGCATATAACCCTACTCTTCCAACAAACAGAAAAACCCATTAAGGAAGTTATTGATACATGAGATTTTTTTCCCTCCTGGTTAAGCCAGATAGCTTAATTATAATAAACCAGAATTTAACTTTCTGCATTGCTCAGAATTTATACCTCTCAAAAATATCATTTTCTCCAAAATTCATGCATCACAACCACCTCCTTTTTGGTAAAGATGGAACATGACTTCCTCCAAAGCTCCTTCAACTCTGAGGTAGTTATTTGACAGAAAATGAGGAACATGATTACGTCAGAAGTTGAGTAGGCTTCCTTAACAGCATATTGAACCTGTGCTAACAGAAGCAGCAAGGGACTTTAAGCTTTGTATTGTACTTTGATGAGCTACAAAAGACCACTGGATGAGCTCAGCTGCTACCAACACATTTGGTTTGCATATCTATCACTCGGTTTGCATGTCTAATCTCACTCAATCTCCCCCATTTTGTGTTTCCTACCTCTTCTCCTCTCTGAGGGAACCACATCTGTGCTGCAGCTCCATCCCACAGCACTTCCCCAGCTGTACAAAACTGTGCAGAATTACAATTTCAATTTGCTGCTCCTGCTGGCACCAGTCATCAAGCACTAAGTTCAAGAGCAGCAACATAGGAACTTTTAGAATGCAGGGAGGCAAACCATACAATTCCCACACCAACTATACCCCCAACCTCAAGTCAATTTCTCCTTAACTCAAACCTCTGCACTTTCCTTCGGTAGATATTCTCCATTGTCATGAGACCACAGAACTGTTCATGAATTTACACATTAAATTTAAATAGCCAACCAAAACACAGTGAATTAAGCAAAGAACTGTAGCCTTAATACTAAATTCTATTAACATTACTTAAGACCTTATTTCATCATAAAAAACACAAGATGAAATAAGACATTTTACACCGAAGTACAGTAGATGCAACTTAAACCCACAAATAAGATAATATGAGTTCAGTTAAGGCGGAAATTCTGTCCTTTAGTTCAATCTGTTTCCCTGTATTTTCCTGATTTATAGCTGAAACTGAACTTTAGCATTATTTAGTCTAATTTCAGTATAGCTGCATCTTGTAAATTTTATAGATAAGAATTCCTCAGAGTATAAATTATTATTCCCCTGCTCCTCCCACTTTCTAGGAAGTCACCCTGACCCCTGCTGGGAGTTTCTATATCAGAAACAGAGACTGGAACCAGAAGCAGCAGCAGCACACATAATCATAGAAATGTAGGGCTGGAAGGACCTCGAGATGTTACCAAGTCCAGCACCCTGCACTGTGGCAGGACCAAGTAAACCTAGACCACCACTGACAGGTGTTTGCCCAACAACGTTTTAAAATACTTCCAATGATGGGGATTTCACAACCTCCCTTGGAAGCCTATTCCAGAGATTAACTACCCTTATAGTTAGAAAGTTTTTCCTAATGTCTAACCTAAATCTCCCTTGCTGCACACTAAAACCCATTACTTCTCGTCCTACCTTCCGTGAACAAAGAACAACTGATCACCATCTTCTTCATAC
>NW_020664531.1:3927533-4036115 GCF_002925995.2 Terrapene triunguis | reverse complement strand
AGCAGTAAACACAGCAGTAGCCAATCTACATTAGTTCTTCCAATGGAGATGCAACAATCATAGTGAAACATTTGACAAAAAATGCTAGTGTAGACAAGCTCAATGGCTTTCTCTCTCATTTCTTAAGCTATTTCCTTTTCTTTCTTGCCTTCATCAGAAGTTCTCTTGTAATAAATGCAAAAAACAGACCAGTCACTGTGGCTGATTAAAAATAAATCCTATACAATCCCGATATAACACGGGACTATAACTTTTAACAAAGCTTACAACTAGTTATTGGCACAGTTGGCTCAAATCACCATTTGCTTCAATTTACCTCATCTTTAAAATTCAGTAACTGTGGCAACTAACTGTTTTGCCCCCAGAGACCTAGGCTGGAACAAGGTTGTCTTTCTGAAATTGGTTTACACATTTTTATAGTGCAGCCAGGACCCCCAGAACTAAGTTTATTACTGGTTTCACTGGGTATCCTTCCTCGCTGCAACGTGCAGCAGAAAACCATAAAGATACACTATCCTATACGCTGCTGATATTGTTTTGTGTGCATGTCCTCGAAACCCTTTGTCCCCTGCCGAGGCACCACAGTTCCCTAGATTTTTCCTAGAATGTATGGATAAAACCAAGATTATACATTGTGGTAAATACAGACTCTCAATCACGGCTGCGATAGAGCAAAGCTGTGCAGACAAACTGAACTTTTATTTGTAACACCATTAATATGATTGTGCCACCAACTAGCTATAAATCCCTGAGAAAGTTGTTGCATAACATGGCCTTTATATCTATCTGCAATAGGAAAATGACCCTTTGTTAGGCTACGTCTACACTACCGCAGTAAGTCGACCTACGCTTCGCAACTCCAGCTATGTGAATAACTGGAGTCAACGTACCTTTGGTCGAGTTACCGCAGGGTCTACACCACAGGGGGGCTAGACGGGAGAAAATCTCCCGTCGACTTACCTTACTCTTCTCGTTGGGGGTAGAGTACAGGGGTTGAGTGGAGAGCAATCTGCAATCGATCTGGCGGGTCTTGACTAGACCTGCTAAATCGACCGCTGGTGGATCGATCTCAGAGCATTGATCCCAGCTGTAGTGTAGATCTGCCCTTAGCAATTGTTTTCAGCAATGGGTATGTCTCCACTTCCCCCACCATGCATTCTCTAAACCCATGTTGAAAGTGATTTAATTACTGGTGCACATGGAACAAAACTATTTTCAGTAACATTACAGAAAGTATAAAGGAACCATGTTAAAAACCATTTTGTCCACTAGCAGTTCTCTCTACTGGCACTGAAAGTAGTTTAAGTACAGGTGGACCCTATGCTGGTAACCACTGTCACCAATGAATAATTCCTGAGGCCATGTCTACACTTACCAGACATAGATGCTGCTGCAATCAATGCAGCGGGAGTCAATTTAGCGGGTCTAGTGAAGACCTGCTAAATCAACTGTAGAGCACTGTCCGGTGGACTCCAGTACTCCACGAGAATGAGAGAGTAAAGTAACTTGATGGGATAGCGTCGCCCGTCGACGCTGCACAGTGTAGACATCACAGTAAGTCGACCTAAGCTACATCGACTCCAGCTACATTATTCACATAGCTGGAATAGCGTAACTTAAGTCGACTTACCCCGGTAGTGTAAACAAGGCCTGACTTAGTAGAGTGGGCCTTTCTATGTTTCATGTACTCAAACTAACAATCCAGCACCAGAGAAATATAATTGATGAACAATATTTAATAGAACGGAGTATTAAATATCTCCTTGAATATTACATTATAAAAAACAGAAACATTCTACAGGAATCAATTTAAGACAGACCCAAGTAAGACACAAACAAACCAAAATAAGTGTCCACACAGGGGTTTGCATAAAGTTAGCTAATTTCTTTTATGAAGATTTAATTGAAACCGGTGCAACTTTCTCATGCAGACAAGAGCTAACTTATAGACACTAACTATAAAACAGGTTCAAACCAATGTGACACACACAGTATTCTAATTATGCATGGCACTTGATTCTGACTGCAATATTCAAGTTACAAGGATAAAGCAATCAACATTAACAGATTAGGCAACTAACAGTGACAAGAGGAGCAAGGATAGGTCGACTACAAGGAGGAACAACTGGCAATTTTTAAATCAAGTTTGGATGTTTTTCTAGAAGATATGCTCTAGTCCAAACAGGAATTATTTCAGGCAAGTTCTATATAATGAAGGTCAGACTATGTGATCACAGTGGTCCCTTCTGGACTCATATAATATATTAATCTTCTGAACCACAAAATCAGAGAGGGAAGCGACCAATTTTTAGGAGGGTCATATCAGGTCAATTCATCTGCCAATGCAAACCTCTACAATAAGTGCCCAGGGCTGCAGGTGGTGAAAGTGGGCCAATTTACTACACTTTTGCTTTTGAAAAGATTCCAAATAGTGTTACCTCCCAAACATCCCTCCCTCACCCAAAATCACCAATTCACAATACTGTAGTGGAAACAATTTCTGAGTTGCTACTTTAAGCTAATTCCCCATTCCCTCACTATTCTCTCCCCCAACTTCTCCAAAATAGCAGGTTTTTACTAAAGCACCTGATGGATCATGTAATTATCCCCAGATAAAAAGTGAGACAAAAAGAGAAAAGTTATACATGCAG
Source organism: Terrapene triunguis (assembly GCF_002925995.2). NCBI lineage: Eukaryota > Metazoa > Chordata > Testudines > Emydidae > Terrapene > Terrapene triunguis. The sequence goes on along the minus strand of NW_020664531.1, from coordinate 4,033,464 downwards.
TAAATAAAGCAACATTGATTCGGGCTGGAGGTGTTAAACTGGTTAGCTGTTATTCGCAGAGAACTGAAAACATAATTGGGGCAAATTAATAAAGATAGGGAAATCTGTGCGCACAGCCTGGATAGGAAAAGGTGTTCAAAAATTAAGACAACTGGCACCACCCCATCAAAAAAAAAAAAAAAAGGCACAGCAAGAGGATATAAGTACAAAGTAGTAGAGACAGTAGGTGGGTTCACAGAAAGGAAGGAAGAAGTGTAATGGGAAGATAATGAGGGATCTTAGGGAAAGATTTGAGGACAAGTAAATAAGATCAGCGAGGGTAAGAATCACAGTGCGGGAAATAGTTTTTTGGAGGAAGAATTACAGCAGGGGAATAATTATGGTGGATGAATCCTCCACACTGAGGGACAAAGAATGATTAAAGGGATGGGGAAAGGATCCCAGTTAAAGGAAAATGGATCACTGTAAGGCTTTGTTACAGAGCTGTTAGTGGGGGGCAGAATGTTAACTGGAGAATTATAAGGATTTAGTTGAGGAACACTGAGGACTATGGAGATAGTCATTGGGTAGGGTTACAGGGACAGTCACTGAGGATGAAGGGACAGCAGGGGGCTTTGGGGAGTAGTTAGTCGCACATTCTTAAAGAGTGGGAGGAGGCTGGAGGGAACTGGGATGATACTGGGGTCAGGGATAACTGAGATGATACAGAAGTCTGGCAGTCAGTCACTGGGGGTTGGGGTGAGGGGCTGTGGAAGAGAATATTCTGGAGTGACTGGGATAATATTGGGAATGAGAGGGGCTGGCCACAGGGGGTGAGGGCCAGCCATTGAGGCTGCCCTTGGGGAGGAGAGGCTCCAGGAGCAATACTGAGGCAGTGTGGGGGCTGCTCCCTTGCGCAGGAGGCTCCTGGGGCGACAGTGGGACGGTGGCGGGGGGCTGCCCCTTGGGGCGGGAGGTCCTAGGGCGACACTGGGACTGGAGGAGGGAGGCTCCGGGGCGGTACCGGGGAAGGCATTTCCAGTGCGTAGTTCGAGGCCTCTCACCAGAGGCCGAGCCGAGGGCAAAGGGGCCGGATCCCCGGCCGGGCTCGGCCCCACCCCGGGGCTGGCGGGCCAGGGCATAAAACGCGCCCGAAGGGAAGAAGGAGAAGTGGCGGCGTCCGGGCCTCCCCTGAGCGGCGGCTGCGGAGCGACTCCGAGCCGGGCCCCGCAGCCCGTCCCGCTCCGGCCGCCTCCCCGCGCCCGTCCCGCCGCCGGCCTCACTGCGACACCGCGGCGCCGCCGAGGCCTCGGCACTCACCAGCATCGCGCGTCCCGCAGAGTCAGGCCCGGCCGCGCCGCGTCCGCCCGCCCCTTCCGCCTCCGCCAGGCCCCGGATCCGCCGCCGCCTCCCTCCCCGCGCGGCCCCAGAGGAGGAGGAGCGAGCACCGCCCCCGCCGCACAGCGCGCCCCGCCCCGGCTCCCACCCGCCAGCCCGCGGGGAGAGAGCGTCTCCGTCCTCCCGCTGCCCCTGTCCGCCCCGGCTGCACGCGGGGGAAGCGGTGCTCCCTCCAGCACCGGGGGGTCTCCCCAGTAGCAGAGAGAGGGGGCTACCCAGCTCCCAGCGCCAGACCAGGGTGATTCCCCAGCTCCCCGGGGGGAGTCCGCCCAGCGCCCACCTGCCAAGACCGGGGAGGGGGGGCTCCCCAGCATCCACCCGCCGATCCCCAGGGAGAGAAATGAGGTTGAGTGACCGAGCGACACTTGGGGCGCTCCCATCACAATAGGATGGAGAAAGAGGGGAAGCTAACTAATCCTTCAGCAACTGCACCCCCCCCCTGCACTCAGCCCCAGAGAGAATGGAAGACTGAACCCCCTCCCACAGCCCGCATCAGAGAGAAGGGGAGGAGAGAGGGCTAGCTAAAACCCTTGCCAAGTTAATATACTTTTATTTATGTCAGTCACGTTGGTCATAGAGCCCTCTGTTGTCCTTCCTTGGAGGATGGATGTAATATTACATTTGATATCAACATATCACAATGTAGTGGTATGACTCGTGGGGAAGATCAAGTGCCCACAAAGTCACAGAAATTGGAGGGATGGCTATAACTCAGACTTGTTTTTTGTTAACTCGGATAACTTGTGCTGTAGTGGCCACAGTTTGACTGAAAGAGGTCTCCTTTGAGAGAGACTCAGTCCTGTTCTGTTGACTGTGTTGAAGCTACAGGCCCATTTATTTTTTATTTACAGATATTTAAATGAGATCTAGAGGATATGATGACGTTGGGGTAATGTATTGCCTCACTGGGTAGGTAGAAGTCATCTTATACCAGACAGGAATTATTGAAGGCCTGGTGCTACTATATGACATTGCTGCCTGTAACATTTTCAGTTACTGCAAGTTAAGCTGGGTTGAACCTGAACAGTGTTTGAAGAGGAGATTTAATTCAGTAATTGCCATTTGCTCCCTATAAGCAATACCCTCACATGATGATGATGACATTGTGCTGGTGGAAGTGCTGCCTTTCACGAGACATTAACCCCTCTGCAGTTACTAAAGACTGTAGGGCATATCTTGCAAAACTGAGAGCATCCTGACCAAGTAGCAGTTTAGATGATAATATACTGACTAGCTAGCTCTAGTGCCTCTGCCATTTCAGTTGGGTATATCTTCACTGTCTGTCCTAAACTGTTGTCTGTTACTCACTATTAAAGAGGTTTCCCCCCTGAAAAAGGAGAAGGGATGGGATTTAGGGACCCTTACATAGGGTGTCTGCACACTTCTGTGCACCTGAGAATGTTGCAGTGGGAGGACTCTCTCTGTACCCTATCATTACAAATAGTGCAGATACTGATCCACTGCCATTCTCCTCTGCAGACAGAGGGCCAGATTCTGATCTTAGTTACACCAAAGGAAATTTGGAGTAACTGCATTGAAGTCAGTGGAGTTGCTCTGCTTTTACACCAGTATAAAGGACATCAGAATCTGGGCCAAGGAGTGCAACACTCAGAGTATACTATGGTACAAGTTGTACAAGCAGTAGAGAACCAGGCTGGGGGAGAATATTCCTTTACACCCTGAAATTATCAGCTCACATTTAGGCACCACAGGCTGTGTACCATTTTCAAAATTTGGCCGTTAAAAATACCCCACAAATAGCTGTTGTCCACACAACCTCTTCAAAGAATTATTTCCTTATACAATAAAATCTTCTCCAGAACCATCCACTGAAGTGAATATAATCAAATTCATTGAGACAGCTCCTCTAAGAAAACAGTGCTGGCATAGCAGTCAGGAAGCACCACTTTGGAAGTAGGGTCAGTAAATGTGATGGACCCTATTTGCCAACTGTGGAGCACTGCATCATGTGCACTATGATTGCCCATGAAAAATTGCTTTACAAGCACTATCCCTGGGCATGACATAGCACTTCTCATTTGCCAGAGCAGGAGTTATGTATTAGAGATGAAGTTAATGCACCTGATGAATAACATGCAGTCTTCTTGGTGGAGTCAGGACAAAGACGATCAGAGGGAAGAGGAAACCAAATATGGGGAAGGGGAACAATTATTAATAAATGAGGACAACGATGATAAAACCTCTGAAGGTTTGTTTTAACTTCATTTTACAATATTATAACATTTAATTAAATTCATACACTGTTAAAGTCAGCATTATTTTCAAATGCTAAACCAAGGAGAGGATGGGGCCATGCATAAGAGAAGAGGGGGGGAAATCTGTCAAGGAGTGAAAAAGAAGAAAGGAAAAAGCCTGAATTATCATGCACAAAGAACCATTACCATCTGGTTCTGAGTCCTATAGCATGACAAAGAAAAAGAGTTTTCTTAATCCTGCAACAGAAACTTGAGACCATAGAGAAATTTGAGCATGGCATCCCCGCAAGAAAAAAAACTTTCACTAGAGTATAATTGTGGTTTGCAAACTGTGTATGACTTGAACATGGGCAAGTCATGGATTCGTAAGTTTATTCATGACGGTGATAGCATGCTTGGTGTGCTGAAGAGGAAGCCTGAAAAAAATCTTCATTGGAGGATGTAGATATTTCTTCATACACATGGTTCAAACAGAAACATGCTGAAGGAATTCCGGTTTCAGGACCAATGATAGAAAAAGGCAGGGAATTTCATGCAAAAATGAACATTATTGTCAGGCCCTGCCTCTCAATAGTCATGCCTAGTGGTTGGAGTGGAACTAAAAACCAGACATAGGGTTGGGACTGTGCCGAGGGTAGTGCTGAACCGAGATATGGGAACAGGCCAGTATCAGAACCGAGATCAGTGTCTGCAGACAAGCCAAACTGAGTACTATAGCCAGAGTCCAGATACAGGCCGAAACCAGGTGATCAGAGTCCATGAACAAGCCAAATCAGTACTGTGACGCTGACAGACTAGCTCAGCATGACGCTGGCAAACCAGCTCAAATCAAAGCCATAGGCCAATTCACTTGTTAGAGTAGAACAAAGAGGGATGTTACCACATTACATTTACATGGCATATGAACCGGTAATTACATTTACACTAAATTTACCTGTTGGTTGCTATTGCCTTTCATTATGTATATCCCTGTACTTAATTAACCCTAGATCAAAAGTGTTTGTTAGTGAGAATTGATGTGTAAACTTCATGCAAACTAATGAAAGACTGTTTGGATTGCTGTGACTAGATGCATTGTGTATATCTCTGTAATTAGATTGCCCATCAAACAGGATTGGAGCCTTGGAACTGTAAATGAAGAAGCATGCTAAGGAAAAGCCCATGTTGTGACAGAAACATTTGCCAGATTGCTTTTCAGGGAAAACAGCTATAAGAATGGATCCAGGGAATGATCTTGTATCTCTGAGTTGTTTGAACACTTTCAGGGAGCATTCCAGATGCAAGACAGAGATCCCCAAGTATCAGAGGGGTAGCCGTGTTAGTCTGAATCTGTAAAAAGCAACAGAGGGTCCTGTGGCACCTTTAAGACTAACAGAAGTATTGGGAGCATAAGCTTTCGTGGGTAAGAACCTCACTTCTTCAGATGCAAGTAATGGAAATCTCCAGAGGCAGGTATAAATCAGTGTGGAGATAACGAGGTTAGTTCAATCAGGGAGGGTGAGGTGCTCTGCTAGCAGTAGAGGTGTGAACACCAAGGGAGGAGAAGCTGCTTCTGCTTCTGTAGTTGGATAGCCATTCACAGTCTTTGTTTAATCCTGATCTGATGGTGTCAAATTTGCAAATGAACTGGAGCTCAGCAGTTTCTCTTTGGAGTCTGGTTCTGAAGTTTTTTTGCTGTAAGATGGCTACCCTAACATCTGCTATTGTGTGGCCAGGGAGGTTAAAGTGTTCTCCTACAGGTTTTTGTATATTGCCATTCCTGATATCTGACTTGTGTCCATTTATCCTCTTGCGTAGTGACTGTCCAGTTTGGCCAATGTACATAGCAGAGGGGCATTGCTGGCACATGATGGCATATATAACATTGGTGGACGTGCAGGTGAATGAGCCGGTGATGATGTAGCTGATCTGGTTAGGTCCTGTGATAGTGCTGCTGGTGTAGATATGTGGGCAGAGTTGGCATCGAGGTTTGTTGCATGGGTTGGTTCCTGAGTTAGGGTTGTTATGGTGCGGTGCGTGGTTGCTGGTGAGAATATGCTTAAGGTTGGCGGGTTGTCTGTGGGCGAGGACTGGCCAGCCTCCCAAGGTCTGTGAAAGTGAGGGATCATTGTCCAGGATGGGTTGTAGATCACTGATGATGCGTTGGAGAGGTTTAAGCTGAGGGCTGTAGGTGATGGCCAGTGGAGTTCTGTTGGTTTCTTTTTTGGGCCTGTCTTGTAGCAGGAGGCTTCTGGGTACACGTCTGGCTCTGTTGATTTGTTCCTTTATTTCCTTGTGTGGGTATCGTAGTTTTGAGAATGCTTGGTGAAGATCTTGTAGGTGTTGGTCTCTGTCTGAGGGGTTGGAGCAGATGCGGTTGTACCTCAGTGCTTGGCTGTAGACAATGGATCGTGTGGTGTGTCCGGGGTGGAAGCTGGAGGCATGAAGGTAGGCATAGCGGTCGGTGGGTTTTCGGTATAGGGTGGTGTTAACGTGGCCATTGCTTATTTGTACTGTTGTGTCCAGGAAGTGGACCTCCCGTGTAGATTGGTCCAGGCTGAGGTTGATGGTGGGGTGGAAACTGTTGAAATCGTGGTGGAATTCTTCCAGGGTCTCCTTCCCATGGGTCCAGATGATGAAGATGTCATCAATGTAGCGTAGGTAGAGTAGGGGCGTGAGTGGACGAGAGCTGAGGAAGCGTTGTTCCAGGTCAGCCATAAAGATGTTGGCATATTGTGGGGCCATGCGGGTGCCCATAGCGGTGCCACTGGTCTGGAGGTATATATTGTCACCAAATTTGAAATAATTGTGCGTGAGGATAAAGCCACAGAGCTCAGCAATAAGTTGTGCTGTGTCATCATCAGGGATACTGTTCCTGACAGCTTGTATTCCATCTGTGTGTGGGATGTTTGTGTAGAGAGCCTCTACATCCATGGTGGCTAGGATGGTGTTTTCTGGGAGGTCACCAATGCATTGTAGTTTTCTCAGGAAATCTGTGGTGTCACGGAGATAGCTGGGAGTGCTGGTGGCGTAGGGTCTGAGTAGGGAGTCCACATATCCAGACAGTCCTTCAGTGAGAGTGCCAATGCCCGAGATGATGGGGCGTCCAGGATTTCCAGGTTTGTGGATCTTGGGTAGTAGATAGAATAACCCCGGTCGGGGCTCTAAGGGTATGTTGATTTGTTCCTGTGTTAGTGTAGGGAGTTCCTGAGTAGATGGTGCAGTTTCTTAGTGTATTCCTCAGTGGGATCTGAGGAAAATGGCCTGGAAAGAGATCCCCAAAGTCATTTTGGGTAACCCCGAGAGATTTATGGAAAACTAACAGATTATTACATCTCTACTATCACTTTGGACTTACAAACTTGGAGTCATCTGTTAATGTATTTTACCTGCTCTAAACCACTCAATAACTCTCTTCTTTTTCTTAGCTAATTAACCTTAAGTTTACTAGAGAAATTGGCTGCTAGCATTGTTTTTGGTGTGAGGTCATGAGTATCCATTGATCTGGGGTAAGTGACTGACCCTTTGGGATAGGGAGTAACCTAATGTGAGGTGATTTCTGGTTTTAATAACTTTTCATCACAAAGTCTACTTTGTCTGGGCAGCAAGATGCTCTGGAGAGCCTAAGGGGACTGTTGTGACTCCATGGTAAGACTGGTATAGTGATCCAGGAGTACACATATGTGAAATCTAATTATAGAATAAACCACCACTTTGGGATGTCTGCCCTGTTTTCTGACAGTCTGACCTGAGATTGCCGCTCTCCGTTGTGAGCTACTCTAGACAGAGTGACAGGGACCGTAGCTGGAATCCAGATACAGGGCAAAGGTTGAAGCCCGGTGGTCGGAGTCCAAGAGGGTCAGGAGGCAGAGGCAAGGCTGGAGCGGGCCAGTAACAGAGTGGAGCAAAGTCAGGGTTGGGCAAGGACAAGACTGGAACACAACCCAGGCAAGGCTGGAGTAGGAACTGGATCAGGAGCAGGCTGGACGTGTAGGGAGTCTGATACACTGCAAGGCTGCAGGAGGGTTCCTGGCTGGGTAGTTCTGTTGCACAGACTAATCTGCAGCTCTGCCAGGGTTGGGGCGGAAGTACCTGAACCTGAGGATTATCTGACCCAGGCTCTACTCCTGGATAGGCTGCTGCTCCATGCTTGAAGACTGAGTCACTGCAGGTTCTGTAGGAAGATTAAGTGCAGCTGAGTTGTTGGTGCCTGCCTGAGTGCTGCCTCATCACAGCTCTGTTGTAGGGGCACCTATTGAGCCTCTGGGGATAGACGGTTACAAGCCTGCCCACATCGAAAGCCCCCACACCCAGCCTAAGGGGAAGAACCACAGGACCCAGGCATCAAAAAGATTACAGGGAACTGTGACACTGCATCCTATATTCTTCATAGAGATTATTATTATGATAGGATTATGGCATAACAATGATGTATTTTATACAAGATAGGTCATGTGAAATATCATTGTAAAGGTTATGACTTACTGAATATGATTATCCTATTTGTATGAATGTATCATTTTGGTATCTGAAGTTAGGAATATTGTCTATGAATCTATTACAAATGTGTTTACACCTGGGGAACGCCCACTAGACAAAAGACTGTCAGTCTAGATGGCTGGCTGGAAATGGCCCATTCAAGTCAATGAACCATTAGGAAGAACAATAGGTTTTAGAAAAAGCTAATCTCCCACCCAGGAGCCTTCCTGGGAGCCTTCCTGAGGACCCTACAAACAGCCTCTGAGTCATGGTTGCTATGACACTACAGGGACATGTGACCAGATCACCTGGTACTGGACTCCATCTTGGAATACCAGTGTTTTTCCACTGAAAGGCACGGGAACAAAGCTTGGAGACAAAGGGTTCCCACCATATGCAAAAGCTATTTGAGGCAGGGGAGTGACATCGAGGTTGTTCACTGACTCCCCGCCCAAAGAGACTCCTGGAAATACCTGAGGAACAAGGACTGTACTGGGGGGAAGTGCTGGATCCAGGCTAGAGGGATTTTTAGCCTGTGAAAGGAACAACTGGGGATTCCAAGCTGTAAGCAAGTGCAGCTTGTCCCTTAAGAGCCTGAAGCCAGCTTATATAATCATTTAGGGTGAGAATTTGCTACTCATATCCAATCTCCTTAGTGTATTAAGCTTAGATTGCGTTTTGTTTATTTGCTAGGTAACCTGCTTCGATCTGTTTGCTAGCTCTTATAATCACTTAAAATCTATCTTTTGTAGTTAATAAATTTGCTTTTGCTTTAATCACAAACCAGTGTGTGGGATTTATAACTTGGGGCAAAAATCTGTTGTATATTCTCTCTCCACATTGAGGGAAGGAGCGAATTTTATGAGCTTATGCTGTACAGATTTCTGTGCAGCGCAAGACGCTAGGGTTTACACTCCAGAGGGGTGTGTGCTCTTGAGCAGCTGGGCAGTTCCTTAGCTGTAGCCTCCCCCTGCAGAGCTGATCACAGCAGCCTGTAAGTTCTGCAGCTGGGTGTGTCCATACCTGTGTGTATGCTGGTGAAAGAGCAAGCTTGGAGAGCTTGGCAACTTATCACAGAACCACAGTCTGAGAGGGAGCCCAGGCTGATGGGTCAGGGGGGCTTAGTGGTACCTGAGTTGCAAGTGGCATCACAGGGACAACAAATGAAAAAAAAAGGTACAAGAGTGAGGGTCACAGGTTCAAAAGCAGGGATCCAGAGAGAGACACCAAGCAGAGAACCCTGGACAGCACCCACTGCTCTTTGAAGGTGTCTTTGCAGCCAGTGTACACAGTCCAAAGGAACTCTGCCAAGAGACGTGACTTAAGGGAGGATCAGAAGTAGGCCCCAGTGTTGCACAGCACCTCTCCATCCAGCTTCCTCCACCATGGCCAGAGCCAGGAGGAGGTTGATGAGGAAGTCTCATGACTTCATGGCCAATTGTGGGGCCACGGATGGGCTGTGCATAGATCAAGAGGTGCAGGGAAAAGTCCGCCAGAACATACAGAGAAGGTTTTGGAGAAGCCAGAAAAGGGGCTGCATCCCTGCGCATTCAATGTAGATGTGCACAGGATCGTCTTCTCACCGTGGAAGGGGCAGGTCTCGGAGGAGGTAGTAAACTGCACCAGATACATGCCCGTGTTCATGGCTCCGTGAAGGAGCTGCCAACTAATATCCCCATCGGGCCGTGGGACCAGGGTGGAATATGGACTGGTCCATCAGGTTTCCTCACCCTCCACGGGTGATAGGAGGTCCCGCCTCATGGTGTAGGGGCAAGACACGAGGCTGAAGAAGTGAAGGGTGCGGAGCACAAGCATATATAGTTGTTTCCTAGGTGCGGTTCGGAGGGAGACCGGCTGCATGTCATGCAGCCGGCTCAGGTGGTGCGTAGGGGGCAGCTGGGGAGGTTTGTGGGGCAGAGGCCCGATTCTGAGGTCTGGAGGAGTGGGCGGGGAGCACCCCCCTGCAGGGCCTGCTCGAGGAAAGCACAAGAAGTGGGTGGTAAGGCTGGCCTCACCTCTTGTAGTATACGACGGGACACAAGGGGTGGAGAGCCCCATGTGCCGGCCAAGCACTAAGGGGTCCACCCTGTTGGAGGGGCAGCTGAGCGAGCAGCCCTGGTTTGGCTGCTAGTTTGCCTCACAATTACCGAGACTTTCGTGGCAAGTCAAGGGTGGCTGATGCATTTTAAATCATGCCATGGAATTTGTGTGCTTTGCATATGAGGAGAAAAGCTTTCCACAGAGAGTGAAGCATCCAAAAATTTCAAGGATAGATTTCATCAGTGCATTGAAATGCACATTTTTTTTACCAGATCAAGTTTACAATACTGATGAGACAGGTGTTTTTTGGAAATGTCTTCCAAGTTGCACACTCAGTTGTGCCTGGATATATGTCAGGCAAGGAAATGATCACTTTCATGCGCTGTGCCAATGCAAGTGGGAGGCATTGTTTGCAATTGGCTTGTGTGGACAAAGCCAAAAGGTCACAGTCATTCAAGGGCACAGATGTTCAGCATCTGGCAGTTCATTACTATCACCAGAAGGCAGCATGGATGGACAGGGATATTTTCTAAGACTGATTTCATACAAAATTTGTGTCCCCTGCTTGCAACCATCCACAGAAATAACAGTTGCCCGAAAAAGCAATTATATTGATGGACAGTGCTCCCTCACATCTTCAGGAAGAGCAACTGATGATAGATAACCAGATTTTTGCCACACTCTTGCCAAATGTGACTTCTGTTTGCAGCCAATAAACCAATTTATAATTAGACTTTCAAAAAAAATTACAGAAAAATATTATGGAAAAAATTATTAACTGAACAACATGACGTTTATTTTTTTGGAAGTCACTGACTCTGAAAGATGCTCTTTATGGTTCTGCAAAGGCATGGAATGATGTCAAAGACATCACATTTCAACATGCCTGATATTAACTGTGGCCAGATCTTGAAGACAACAAACATTTCCTTGATTTTTAAACAGACCCAGAGGAAAACAATGATATTCTTGAAATTATAAATCACCATCATGGTTTTGAAGAAGTGGATGAAGAGAATATCCAACAATGGCTCCTGTGTGACAGTAACCATCCCCAATATCAAATTTTAGATGATTCTGAGATTAACGTTGCTGTTCAAGGGGAAAATCAGGAGAAGAAGGCAGATGATGAATAAGACATGACTGAGCTTGTATCAAGCACAAAAAAAATAGTGCAGAGGACGCAGTGCAGAATCTTCAGAATGTGTTTATGTTCTTTGAGCAACAAGATGATATGGGAGTATTCTGATATCCTGCAGCTGCATTCAATGTGTGACAAAGTGAGACATAAGATTTCTAAAGGTCTCTTTCAAAAATCCATTCCAGACAATTCTAGATAACAGAAACCTAAAGTACTACTTGTGCTGTTAATTACATCCTAATATACTAATCTAGTATATTTTTTCATTAAACAATAAAGTAATGTTGGTTTGATGCAGTATAATTGATTTCTTAAAAAAAAAATCCCAAAACTTTGTCACTCACAAATGGTGTCCCAACCATTAATGTGGATTAAAGTTTATACAGTACATTACATATTAAATACAGTATTAGAAACTATGTATCTTTATTTATAGGTATGACAGCATTATTCAACTATAAATTTTTTTCTTTGTCATTTGGTCCGCTGCTTCTTACAGATAGTTTGATTCCTTTCTCATGACCTGTAGTGTATGGAGGTGATTAGAGCAATCAGTCAATTGTTGAAACAGGTGAGGGTGCCATTGACCTTATGCTCCAGAAAGGTCTTTTGATATTGTGGGCATTAAGAAAAACATCGCTAATATACTTTACACAATACAGTCATGTAATAGGGCTGCAAAAACCATTAATAGATAATTTAGTCTGCAGAGCACATACAGAGACAAAAGGTTGCCAGCTATATACAGACTAAACTAATAATCTTGCTCTAATGAAGGACTGGAAAAGTGAAGCTAAGTTCTCAGAGAAAATAAATTGATATGTAAAGACAATTCTAACTCTTGAGTCCAGATCCACTGATCCTCTCAAGATTAGATGTTATCAGCAGATAATAGCTAGATGGTGAGGACAAGAGAGGATTTAGAAAGGTACCACTCTGTGGAAGTAACTCCTAGCAAATGCCACCTCCAAAAAAGCTTGCAGAACTAGCTTGTGAATATGTGAATACTCATCGGGAGTGGCTTTACAGATATTTTCTGCAGAAGATAATATCTTAGTCCATGATGTGGAAGTGGACCTAGAGGTTTTGTGCTTTTAGGCCAGTAGGTATTTTCACCAGCATTTGCTTTGTAGGCTTTCTTGATGCAATTCTGTATTCATCTTGCTCTGATAGTCTTCTCCTTCATGGCAATGTTTCCACAGAGCCCCATAGTAAAAGTTGTCACAGGCCTCGCCACACAACCATAAAACCTTGTTGAACAGTAGTTGGCAGTTATGTGATGTGTAGGTCCCATGAGCTTGCTTTGCAGGTGACGCACTGATATTTCCAATCTGGGTTGGTGTGCACATATAGGATCCGTTTCCTTCCCACATCAGGAGAGGGTGGCATGAAACAAAGAGGCATTTGGATTTCTTGAAAGCATCAGTTCATTTCAAATAAACTTTTAGTCTTTCATTACATCCATTTTATGCCATAATTCTTTTGGTCATGTCTAGTATTTAAACAGCAAGAAGGGAACATTTTCTTCTGATATCTCTGAAAACTAGTGTTACACTTACAATTAAAGTCAGGTCAGGTAAATAGCAAGGCCTCTTCTATTTGGGAGGTGTAGTGTTGCTCCTCAGTTGATAGAGTTCCTTGATAGTAGATCCATCTTGTGGATAATAGATAAGAATTTGAAAAATCTCAAATTAGGAACTCAGGGACTTTCTGGTCAGGCTCTAAGGGGTCATGTCTGAATCTTTTTGAAGGTTGCTGGAGTTCTGCTGTGTTTTGAAATCTCTTAATTAGTTGGTGAGAAGAAATTTGTGACTATGAAGACATTGGTATGGAAACAAGTGTTGATAATTGTCCCCTCAAGGTTTATATTGCCAAGTTGAGGGACAGGTTATCCTGTAAAAATGTGAGGAATTAGAGACCTGCAGTTTATTGGGATTAAGTTGGCTGCCTCTCCACTTGCAGTGGAGATTTGTTCTTTGTATTACACTATTTGTATTTGGAGAGTTTCTTGGATGTTAGGAGGATGCCTCACTCTGGCAGATCTGCTTTTCTCAATCTTCCATTCAGTAACCACATTGATAATTTAGTAATGATGGATTCCAATGTTAAGGCATAGGCCCTGTTAAAACAAGCTGGAGGTTGTGTTGATCATGGATTTGCTCACTAATTTTAAGAACCTCTGCTGCTTCAATTAGTGAGGGGCAACTAGGAAGATGCAATCCTTTTCTCCATTATCTCATGAACCAGCTGGGACAAGCAGCATATAATTAGGTGCTCGGGTTAGGGATGAATCCTTAGCTACAGTAGCTTATTTGGCCATAAGTGTGAGAGGGTGTCAACTGCTGTTGTGAATGGAGAAGTATAATTCAAACTTGTGATTGTCAAGTGAGGTGAATAAGTAAATTGTGGGTTATTCCAATGAGCCTATCATTCAGTTTTATATAGACTAATAATTAAGGGATCATTCCCCCTCCTGAATTATTTTTCTTCTCAGTCAGTCTGCCCTGTCACTGGTGGCTCCATTTATGTGCATCGCTTTTACGAAGAGTGTGTTCTTCTGCCCACTGAAACAACTTTTTTGCTCTCTAATGAAGCAGTTCCAGCAGTTCCCCCTTGTTAGTTCAGATAGGAGATCATGTTTATATTTTTGTCTTGACCAGGATATGCTTATTTTTTTAGGACTAGCTGTAACTTTCACAGAATCTGCTAATTTCTCTGAGATCCAATAGGTTGGTTGATTTTTCTTTCATTCCGCCCTGATCCACACTCTTTTACCAAGTTCTTCCCCAACTGGATTTTCCAGACTCTAGCCCTCAATACTCAAGTTTGGTGAGAATTTTCCTCTTTGTTTGGCAGAGATGTTCCCTTGATCAATCTCCAGTCTTCCGTCAATCACAACAAAGTGTATTACCTTGCCTGGAATTGTGACATCTGAATTTGGTAATAGATCCTACCTTGGTCATGTAGTAAGGAGGAGTCTCTAATGTATCTCATGAGCTATCATTCTCAGAGCCATTCTGTGATACAAGAGGCCATGATGCCAAAGAAATAGACTCTTTCCACTCCACGAGTATCTCAGGAGGATGTTAAATGGCAGCTACTAAAGTTAGACAGTTTTAAAATCAGCAGGTCCAGATAACTTACATCCAAGAGTTTTAAAAGAGCTGGCCGAGGAGCTTGCTGGACTGTTAATGTTGATTATCAAGTTTTGGAACAGTGGGGAAATTCCAGGAGACTGGAAGAAAGCCAGTTATGTGCCAATACTTTTAAAAGGGTAAATGGGATTACTTGAGTAATTATAGGCCTGTCAATCTGACATCAGTCCCAAGCAAGATAATGGAGTGGCTGATATCGACTTGATTAATAAAGAATTAAAGGATAGTAATATGCCAATCAACATGGGTTTACGGAAAGTAATTTAAAAAAAATAAGATTACAAGTTTGGTTGATACATTGTTGATGTAATATACTTAAACTTCCCTAAGGTGCTTGACTTATTACTGCATGAAATTTTAATTAATATGGAGGTATACCTATATCATAGAACTGGAAGAGACCTTGAAAGGTCATCAAGTCCAGTCCCCTGCCTTCACAGCTGGACCAAGTACTGTCCCTGACAGTTTTTTGTCCCAGATCCCTAGATGGCCCTCTCAAGGATTGAACTCACAACCCTGTGGTTTAGCAGGCCAATGCTCAAACCACTGAGCTATCCCTCCCTCCTGATTAAAACATGAGAACAATATAAAATTAACATGGTACATATTGAATGGCTTAAAACTGTAGATAGGTCTCAAAATGTAACTATAAACAGGGAATCCCTCCATTTAGTGGAGTGCTGCAGAGATTTGTTCTTGGTCCTACACTGTTTAATATTTTTATTAGGGCTGTCGATTAATCGCAGTTAACTGAAAAAAATTAATCGTGATTACAAAATTGGTCATGATTAATCGCAGTTTTAATTGCACTGCTACACAATAGAATACCAATTGAAATTTATTAAATATTTTGGATATTTTTCTACATATTCATATATATTGTATGCTGTGTTGTAACTGAAATCAAGTGTATATTATTTTTTTATTACAAATATTTGCACTGTAAAAATGATAAATAAAAGAAATAGTATTTTTCAATTCACCTAATATAAATACTGTAGTGCAATCTCTTTGTCTTACAAATGTAAATTTCTTTTGTTACATAACTGCACTCAAAAACAAAGCAATGTAAAACTTTAGCGCCTACAAGTCCACTCTGTTGTACTTCTTGTTCAGCCAATTGCTAAGACAAAACTAGTTTTTTTTACATTTACAGGAGATAATGCTGCCCTCTTCTTATTTACAGTGTCACCAGAAAGTGAGAACAGGCATTTGCATGGCACTTTTGTAGCCAGCATTGCAAGGTATTTATGTGCCAGATATGCTAAACATTGGTATGCTCCTTCATGCTTCGGCCACCGTTCCAGAGGACAGGCTTCCATGCTGATGATGCTCGTTAAAAAAATAATGCGTTAATTAAATTTGTGACTGAACTCCTTGGGCGAGAGCTGTATGTCCCCTGCTCTGTTTTACCCACATTCTGTCATATATTTCATGTTATAGCAGTCTCGGATGATGACCCAGCACATGTTGTTTATTTTAAGAACACTTTCACTGCAGATTTGACAAAGCGCAAAGAAGGTACCAATGTGAGATTTCTAAAGATAGCTACAGCACTTGACCCAACATTTAAGAATCTGAAGTGCCTTCCAAAATCTGAGAGGGAGGAGGTGTAGAGCATGCTTTCAGAAGTCTTAAAAGAGCAACACTCCAATGTGGAAACTACAGAACCCGAACCACCCATAAAGAAAATCTACCTTCTGCTTGTGGCCTCTGACTCAGATAATAAAAATAAACATGCGTCGGTCAGCACTGCTTTGGATTGTTATTGAGCAGAACCCTTCATCAGCATGGATGCATGTCCCCTGGAATGATGGTTGAAGCATGAAGGGACATATGAATCTTTAGTGCATCTAGCATGTAAATATCTTGCGATGCTGGCAACAACAGTGCCATGAGAACGCCGGTTCTCACTTTCTGATGACAGTGTAAATAAGAAGCAGGCAGCATTATCTCCTGCAAATGTAAACAAACTTGTTTGTCTGAGTGATTGGCTGAACAAGAAGTAGGACTGAGTGGACTTGCAGGCTCTAAAATTTTACATTGTTTTATTTTTGAATGCAATTTTTTGTACATAATTCTACATGTGTAAGTTCAACTTTCATGATAAAGAGATTGCACTACAGTACTTGTATTAGGTGTATTGAAAAATACTATTTCTTTTGTCTTTTTACAATGCAAATACTTGTAATCAAAAATAAATATAAAATATAAAAAAAACAATATATTTGAAAATGTAGAAAACATCCAAAATATTTAAATGGTATTCTATTATTGTTTATCAGTGTGATTAATCACACAATTAATCACAATTAATTTTTTTAATTGCTTGACAGCCCTAATTTTTATCAATGGCCTGAAAGAAAACAAAATCACTGTTGAAGTTGGCAGATGACACAAAAATTGAGATAGTGTAAATAATAAAGAGGACAGGTCATTAATACGGTGTGATCTGGATCGGTTGCGCTCAAGCAAACTATGCATTTTAATATGGCTAAATGTAAATGTAGACATCTAGGAACAAAGAATGGGGGGAGACTCTATCCTGGGAAGCAGGGACTCTGAAAAAGTTTTGGGGCTCACGGTGGGTAATCATCTGAACATGGGCTCCCATGTGATGCTGTGGCCAAAAGCGTAAATGCAATCCTGGGATGTATAAACGGGAATTTCGAGTAGGAGTAGAGAGGATTTTTAACCTTTGCATTTGGCACTAGTGTGACCACTGCTGGAATACTGTATGCAGTTCTGGAGACCACAATTCAAGAAGGATGTTGACAAATTGGAGCAGATTCAGAGAAGAGAGCCACGAAAACAACTGAAGGATTAGAAACCACGCCTTATAGTGATAGACTCACAGAGCTCAATCTATTTAGCTTAACAAAGAAATGTTTAAGGGGTAATTTGGTTACTGTCTATAAGTACCTACCTGGGAACAAATATTTAATGATGGGCTCTTCAATCTAGCAGAGAAAGGTATAATACAATCCAATGGCTGGAAGTTGAAGCTATAAAATTCAGACTGGAAATAAGGCATAAATTTTTAACAGTGAAAGTAGTGATCCTTGGTAAATTGTTCCAATGTTTAATGTTGGATTCTCCATCACTGAACATTTTTAAATCAAGATTTGATGTTTTTCTAAAAGATATGCTCTAGGAATTATGTTGGGGAAGATCTATGGCCTGTATTATACAGGAGGTCAGATGAGATGATCACAATGGTCCCTTCTGGCCTTGGAGTCATTGAAGTATTTTTAATTGTGGCTCTCCTAATAGCTGACACACAGATCTATCACTGGTGCCTATGAAATCTGTCAGTGGTAAATGATGCTCTGCCCTTCAGTGTGCTTTCACCATTCCCAGGTAAGTAATGAAGAGATTACATTACTCTTCTCAAAATTGATGATGAACCTCTGCTTTTGAAGGAGGGACAACGCCAGATCAATAGCAAAGGATAAGGGATGCAGTCTAAAAATGGGTGCATATACTGTATATGCATGATTTGGTTAATCCCCTGACTGTGTCTGACATCCTGAAGGAGGAGTACTTTGTACTGGTACTGCTTTGAGTTGTACACAAACCATAGCTATATGCGGGTACGCTTCTTTCTGGGTTGCAGAGGTCAGGAAATTTCTCAGCAGGATGCTGAAGAGTATTATTAGCAGGTTTTTCCATTCTGAAATTATGATATTGGCCTTCAGATCCTTGATATCCAGTACTGGTGGTATCTCTTCTGACATTTTGAGTTAATTTACTTTGTTAAAGTGTCAGAGAAAAACAGAGTTCTCACTCTCAGTTTGGGTGCAGCAAATATTGCAAATAGTATTGAATAAACACTGTAGAATTTCTCATTATGGCGTACAGCCGCTAAGGTTTCTATGCAAAGCAGGTGGTTTTTAGTAGTTTGAATCACAAGGGAATTGCCAGGCTTCTTTAATGTTATTTGAAGGAAAATCTGGGAACCTGGGAAAGTATCATGAATTATTGTAGCATAACTGTCTTTTATAATTTTTAAGACTTGTCTTGGTCAACTTTTCCCATTCGGACAGAAAATGGGATCCCAATCTCAAAAGACCTGTTCTAGTGATTGACAACACTTGCTGCCTTCACACACTCATGAGAAAGGATCAGCAGAACTGTACTCTATAGAGTAAATGACCAGTCTTTCTGCACTTTTCAGGAGATATATAACAGCAAAGTGTTATAGTGAATCTTAGTAACATGAGAATTCTTTTTTTTTCTACTTACAAAATATAGAGTACCTTTACTAGTAAATTATAAAACAGTTAAAATAAACTACTTTTGTCAAAATGAATGACCAAAGTACATTTTGTGATGCATTATTCTTAGGCTTGTTCATTTAGCCCTGGTCTACACTGGGGGGGGGGGATCAATCTAAGTTACACAACTTCAGCTAGGTGAATAACGTCGCTGAAGTCGACGTACTTAGATCGACTTACCGTAGTGTCTTCACCGCAGTGAGTCGACTGCTGCCACTCCCCCGTCAACTCTGCTTGCGCCTCTCCTGGCGCTGGAGTATAGGAGTCGACGGGAGAGCACTCGGGGGGTCAATTTATCGCGTCTAGACTAGACACAATAAATCGATCCCTGCTGAATCGATTGCTACCCGCCGATCTGGCGGGTAGTGAAGACATACCCTAAATCAGTCATTTACAGTGGGTCTCCCAGGTTCTGCTGAGTAACAAATACCATAATCTCAACTCTAAATAAAAAAACTATACACTGAATAATGACCTTATTAGTGTATAAAAACCTAGAGCTCTAGATTCAAAGAACCATTATAGCCATATTGTATGGTAACTATTGCGAACAATGCTTCTCTGTACTGAAGTATGTCATGGAAACTCAAGTGACATTAACTTTGACTAAGACTTGGGACTACTTTTTGAGGCTTTAAAAAATATCTAGGGAGTTCCATACATGTATACTGTAGACTTTTATTTAAGACATTATCAAACTAACCCCTCTTCCTTCCTCTCCCCTCCCAAGTTTGTGTTTAGTTTCATCTGGCTTTCATGTTTCAAATGCAAATAAATATACCTGAAATAGTGGATAGGAGGCAACCCCATCTAATTAGGTAACAATCATAATTACTAACACTTTACTTTGTGTAGTTACCTGAAAATCTCAAATTATATTACAATATGGAGAGGTAACCAGGTAAAGTGATTTGCCCAGGGTAACATAAGGAATCAGGACTAATATTAAAGCCTGACTGTCATTTCCCTGTTAAGTACCAGACCATATTTATGGCCACTGAACACCATTCAGATCACTTGTCAGTCTCTGGATTAGCTTCATTTTCAGGTGAAGAGGCAAAATGGAGCCTAAGTTTGAGCCTTTGACACACCCTTTGTCTTGAGAGTTATGACTGATGTTTATCATCATGGGCAATTCCCTTAATTAAGGAAATAAAGCTTACAGTTGAAAAGTGACTCTCCCCATCACACATACCCTTTCAATATCACACTACCTCCAGTGGAGAAAATGTTAAGTCATACAAGTGATTCCTAAGGAAATAAATCCCTAAGAATACTCAGGAACATCACACTAGAACACTTGCTGAAAATATTTCTAAAGACAAAGGTAATTAAAGCTTAGGTCATGTATTGTACAAGATCACAGCACACAGCTTGAATGATTGAACCACAACGTATACAACACAGGCTGAAAATGGACCAGATACTAAACAAGGTCTAAACCTTATTTTTTATCTGGCTCTAACTGCTAATTGTGATGCTGATTATGCCCCCTGCTTCGGTGCTATGAGAGCCGGCAATGTAGTAATTGATACAAATTATTACAAACATGATGATGAAAATGCATGCTGGACTTTCTGCTCAAAACTCTATTACTGATCATACAATGAGAGAAACCACTCAAAAGCTAGCAGATGTAAGCACTCAGCTACATCTAGTGTTTAACACTGTGTAGATTATCATGTCTAACACACTGCAATTTTCACCTATAGACAAGTTGTACCAGATGAAATATCTCACATACTAAAGCTGGTAGGTAAGCACAGAAGCTTTAAAATAAAATATGCAGTTATCAGCAGACTCATTGTGCATAATATTCCAAGTATTGAAATTCTAGCTGAAATATCTTTCTAGGTCCTTACATAAACCTATTTGATCTTACCTATATTTTTGAGGTATCCACATTAATGGTTACAAATTTCAAAGGTGCAGTTTTTCCATTATAAACTAACATTGTAAGGAAGAAATAAAGTAAACATTCATTAAACTAATCTCTCAGCCAAAAATTTTCATATGTTACCTTATTAGTACACAGAACTCAACTATAGCAATTAAAGATGCACTAATTCGTATGTATGAACTGCTTGGTTAACACTGCTCCAAACCTTAGATGAGGTAAACAATAAAACCATCCTGACTATACACTACTTTTCAGTGATTCATGCATCTGATTTTATTTTTTGGTAACAATACTTATTTACTTTGCAGGGGCTGTGCAAGGTCTAATTCTTTCATTTTGGGTTCAGCATTTTGAAGTTCTTTGATAAAAGGAACTATCCAAAACTAATTACTAATCTAATTTCCCCTCCTTAACCACTCTCTTGTTATAGACACTGAGTCTTTTAATATAAAGAATAAACTTAAAAACCAAATTATTTTTCTTTTTAAATCAGGGAAACCATTTTTTAGAAACTACTGAAGTGAACACAACTGGAAAAGATATTTCACACCCTCCTTCAGGAGAGAAAGGTTATGCTCTCTCTCTCTCCCCTCCCCCTGCTGCCACCGCTGCCTTAAAGGTGGTAAAGATTTTTTTCAGTTGTTATTTGTTGCTATATGTTCCTATTTATGACAATTCCATCCTCCATACATCCAGGTACCACTTCAGGGTTCCTGTCACTGTACATTTATGCTGAGAAGCCTGTTCAACTTTGTTCCAGTTAGGAGATTCTCTCCTGAGCCACGGAAGCAAATTTAGTATTAACAGGCTTGTACACACCAATGCCACTCCATCAAACTTCAGTCATGCACAGAAGTAATTAGTTCTGTGTCCCCAGATATGCTGATGCCCACGAGGAAATTTTCAGGGCTGCAAAGGCAACTGTCATTTTGGTACAGGTAGAGCTTTCTGAGAGGGCCCAGTCTTAAGCAGGAAGCTATTACCTACCATGGCCAACATTTGCAAACCTGGATGCTTAATGTGAGGTATATATTTAGAACTAAAAGTCGCCTGAATTTCAGAAACACTGGAGCACATGTAAGTTTCAGTACAGGCTGCAGGTATTCGGCACTTTTGAAGGCAAGGCCACTTATTTAGGCACCAAATATTTTAGGCACCCAAGTTTGCACAAATATACTTCTTATATATGGCATGCTTCTTATAACACTGCAGAGAAAAGTAGGTAAGTGTGGATAATGAAGAATTCAAACTCTTATGAGATACATTTTTAAATGAGTACATGACTAATTAAAACTGCACTGAAAACTTAGGAGTATGTGTTTCATAAGAATCAACCTAATAAGTGGCCCTTGCATGCACATGCAATGGTGTAAAATGTAAATACTACTTAAAAAAAATTGGTCCTAAAGTTGGGCAATCAGCTAGTCAGGTCTAAACAATCACAAAGGGCAAAACAGAACAACCAGTACTCAAGTGCTTAAGCCTAGATTATTAAACACTTTATATAATATCAGTAATATCTTGAATTTAACTTTTTGTTTAGGACTTGTTAGGGACTACGTTGTTTATTTCTTTTATTCTAACATTTTTAATATACACACTTAGTTCAAATCTATTTCCCACGGACAGAGGCAGATACAGTGGAACAAATGCCATTCCACTGCATGGGTGCAGAGAGGTAGGATTTGAGGGGTTCACAGAGTATGTGAACTTCATGCATATCACAGGAAACAGCATGTGGCTCTGCATGTGCTGTTGCACAGGTGGATGGAACCTGGGGAGGAAAAGAAATGAGGATGGGAGATCTCCCACTAACCGATATTGAGTGGCCATTGTTCTCTGAAGGAGCAGTGGGAGGAGAATGGGCAATACTGCAGTGTAAGGACTGAACTATGGGAACAGTTTTATTCTATGACTTGGGAGGGAAGATTAATTCCCTCAACCTTGTGGAGATTCCCAGAGCCCAGAAGCAACTCGGACATTAAGCATGAAGAAGCATTTGCCTCAGAGTCATGTTCATTTTCTTATTTACATTTAGATTGTGGCTGGATGTTGGCGGGTTCATGGCAAGGGAGCACAAGGACCTTCCTCTCTTCCATGTATTTTCCAAAGGGACTGACACATTGTCCCTTTATTTCCCTTGGGTGTGCAAGCCACTCCAAAAGTGGCAGCAAGGTCCTGGCTCTGCCCAGCATTACCTTTCCTAAAAGTGGACTACCCGAACACTGGGAAGCTTGGGCATCTATTGGTAATGTGCTTTCCCCAAAGTGGTGCACAATTTAACTACCACAATCTGGCTCTTAGGTATTTTATCTCATAATGCTCATTAATACAAGTGTCAAGATAGCTAATTTGGGAACCCCTACTTTGCCATTGTTTCTCAAATTCTCTTAACTATGACGACTCCTGCTGTGACTGAGATAGTAGGAATTGTAAGTGCCAGTTTGACCCTGTCTAGCCTGCATTAAACACTGTATATCAACATACCAGTAGCTAGCAAACTACAGAGTGGGGGTATGTTGTGCAGTCCCTGCCAGCTCTGCTCAGCCATAATCCACAAATATCAGGATTTGTTCATTTATCGCCTCTTATGCATCCTTTCAGAACTTGTTCTCTGTGTGTTTTTAAACACAAAACGGGAAGGCTGAACAGGAAAAGTGCTTGCTTAATTGACGTAGGAATTGATCTTAATCCTCCCTAGCTCCGTAGGATTTATTTTGTGCAGAGGGAAAAAAAAAGGCATTACTGAAAACATTTGGACAAATACAGTGAGTCACTGGGGAAATGTATTAAGTTAATTAGCAACCCCATGTAATAGTAGATGGAAGCTTTGCTTTCATACAGCACAGTACTGATTAAAGAAAAAGACATTCCTTATCTGCATCTTAATCTGCATCCTATTGGAGAGAAACTAGCAGAGTTCATTTTGTTAGCTGACAATTTACAATCGTGTTTTTAATTCCAAATATGGCTAGAGTGAGTTCTCTACCTTACCCTATGAATACCAATGGTAAGACAGCACGGCCATACTTATAAATTAAACCCCCATATACTCTACAGAGATTGCTGGATATATATCACCTTCAGTGGAGGCACAATTTTATTATTTATTGAAGTTGCTCCTCTTGTGCAGCTGTTAATCATTTCTTGGGAAAAAACGAATGGCGCCCTTAACTCCCTCCAGGTGCTTGATCTTGCAAATTTTCTATCCTCATTAACATTAAGTCATCAAGCCAGCTCTACCTTACATTTCATTACAAGTTAGTTTTTTCATGATGTTTTACATGGATGGTCTTCATAGTCCTAGATGCCACAATATAGCATGGCAACAGTATCATTAATGGCAACATTTAAACACCAAGCAAGAGAATCTTGTCTGAGACAGATAAGTTTGTGTTTGGAGAGGACCTTCAAGAAATTTTGAAATCCAAGCCTTAATTTTCTATATCTTAAAATATATTAGGCCACATGAAAACAAAGATTCATGTGTATTTCATTGTAACACTGGTATTATATTAAAAAAACCACACAGTATCTAATATAATAAGATTTCCCTTCTGTGTGTCCTCTTTTTCCTCTCTTTCCATTTCTTTTCCCCTTTGGCTTTCTAAAGTATCTCTCTCTGTTTCTTTTCTTCCACCTTTCACGTGTTTTCCTACAGTATTTCCCCCACCCATAATGTTTATTAAAATTTACAAACTTATACCATGCCAACTAAAAAAACTCAAACAGTTTTGTTTCATCTCTTTTACTTCAGGACATTTCTGTGATTCGTTATTGTATCTCTCATACAGTATTTGATATTACATTCATCACCTTCCTGTGGAAAACATCTCCCTCCTTTGGTTTTCCACATTTCCCCCCCGCTTTATTATTTCTCATCTCCTCATCCTCCCTCTCTCTCCTTCATGCCTCAGTACCTTTTGGGGTTTACCTTTCAGAATCCTGACTGAGACTGCACAAAACATGACAGAAGAGGTTCAAGTTAACTTCAAAGGATGATGTAAGTTGGAAGAGGACGCTTTGAATATATACAGAATACAATAGCACTGATATGAAGCATACTTTCAATATAACAATGATGCTTTGCTCTTATATATCATTTATCATCTCAAACTGCTATACAAAAAATAAATAAAGCTTCACAAGATTCTGGATGAGGCAGGTGAGTAGTGTACTGGGGTGAATTTCACCCCGTTCTTGTAAGGCCAACATTTCCAAACTTGGGTTCCTAAAGGAAGATGAGTAAATTCATATTTAGTAGCCTACATAATTGGCCTGATTTTCAGAGGCGTGGAGCACCCACAGTTCCTGTAGACTTTAACAGGAGCTGATGGTACTCAACATCTGTGAAAATCAGGCAAATTTTATTTAAGTGACTAAACTTAAACATCCAAATTGGAAAATTTTGTCATTGGTGGTTTACCCAAAGTCACATGGAAAGTCTGGAAGAGCATATAATGCTACCCAGGCCTCCTGGCTTTTAGTCCTGAGCATTAGTCATGAGAAAATCTTTCTTCCATTAATCCCTAGCTGTGCCTCCATCCCAACTTTATCCCATGATGTCTTATCATTTTGTACAGTGTTTGCAAATTATTGCATCCGGTAGCTCAATGTCCCAGAGAAAAAAGAAGGTTACTCACCCTGTGCAGTAACTGAGGTTCTTTGAGATGTGTGTCCCTATTTGTGTTCCACTGTAAATGGGTGCGGCACCGCCCCCTGCACCTGGGATCAGAGATCTTCATTAGCAGTGCCCATTGGACCGCACATACGCACCTCCTCATCTCAAACCCCTGAATTCCTTCTCTGTCACAGAGCTTATCTTTCAGCTCCAAAGCAAAGGGGAAGAGGGCAGGTAGGGGAGCACCTATAGGGACACAGATCTCAAAGGACCTCAGTGACTGCATGGGATGAGTAACCTTCTCTTCTTCGAGTGATGTCCCTATGGGTGCTCCCTTGTAGGGGACTATAAAGCGGTGCCCCTAGTTGGAAGGCTGGGGCTTTGGAACAGCATTTAATGCAGCTGATAGGAGAGGGGGAGGGATAGCTCAGTGGTTTGAGTATTGGCCTGCTAACCCAGGGTTGTGAGTTCAATCCTTGAGGGGGCCAGTTAGGGATCTGGGGGAAAATCAGTACTTGGTCCTGCTAGTGAAGGCAGTGGGCTGGACTCAATGACCTTTCAAAGTCCCTTCCAGTTCTAGGAGATACATTAAATTTATGGAGATATCCTATTTAATTTAAAGTGTGTCCTAGCAGAGTACCTGATGCTGCATCATGAGTAATGGCATAGTGATAGCTAAAAGTGTCTATGGATGCCCGTGTGGCTGCTTTACAAATGTCAGCAATTGGGACATTGTAGAGAAAGGGGCAATCAAGGTGGAGAGAGAGTGGGTGGAATGTACTTGAGTTCCGGGAGGAGATTGTTGATTATGCAGTTTGTAGGACAGATGTTTATACTGCGAGATCCACTTGGAAAGGTGTTGATTAGAAATGGCCACATCTTTCGATCTTTCGGCCATTGATAGGAATAAGTGTGGCGATCATCTGAAAGGTTTAGATCTGTCCAGGTAGAACGCTAATGCTTGTCTGATGTCCAGGTGTATAATGCTGCCTCCTGCTGATTACAGTGTGGCTTTGGAAAGAAGCAGGGAAGGTAGATAGGTTGTTTGTGATGGAAAGAGGATGGTACGTTGGGTAAAAATGTAAGGTGTGGATGTAACATAACCTTGCCTTTATGAAAAATCTTGTATGGGAGGTATGCCATGAGTGATCCAATTTCACCAACCCGATGAGCAAAAGTGATAGCGACAAGAAATGTTTTTTTCATGGATAAGTTAACATAAGAGCACATTACCATTGGTTCCAACAGTGGTCTAGTAAGAGAATTTAGGATGTGGCCGGGGTCCCAAGCTGGGGTGGGATCCCGTATGTGAAGGTAAAGATTTTGGAGGCCTTTCAGGAAGCTGTTCATGAGCAGATGCGTGAACGTGGAATGGCCATCTATCTTGGGGTGAAAGACCATGATGGCTACCAAGTGCACACAAAAGAAGTTGATGGATAACCACGATCTTTTAAGGTGTAAAATATAGTTCAGGATGATCAGTAATGGAGCACGCATTCTATTAACGTGATTGCAGGCGCACCAGGATTGGAATCTAGTCCATTTGTGGAGGTAAGTGCATCTAGTTGTATCACGTCTGCTATTCAGGAGTAGTTGTTTAACTGCCTCCGAACAAGTCATCTCTGAATCCCAGAACCATGGAGGAGCCATGCCTTCAGGTGGAGTAGCTGTGGATTGGGATGGAGGGTTCGACCCACATCCTGTGAAAGGAGTCGTGGAGTTGGTCACAGAGTGATTGGAGGGCATACCATCATGCTAATAAGGTAAGTATACCAGATCTGTCATGGCCATATCGGCGCTAAAAAGATGACTCAGGCTCTGTCCTCTTGGATCTTGTGGAGTACTCTGAACAAAAGGGGAAAGGGAGGAAAGGCATAGAACAGTGGTGCATCCCATGTGAGGAGAAATGCATCTCCCAGGAATCTGAGTCCTAGGCTTGCTCTCGAGCAAAATTGAGGACATTGGGCATTCTCTGCTGTGGCAAAAAGATCTATGGTGGGGAATGCCCAGAGGCTGAAGATGTGGTGAAGGGCTCCCGTATACAGCTCCCACTCATGATCTTGGGAGAATCTCCTGCTCAATGAATCCGCTATAGTGTTCTGGTGTCTAGGGAGGAGTGTGGCTGACATGGTGTGTCATGCTAGATACATCAGTTTAATAATTTATTGCTTCCAAGCATAGTGGGACCTCGCACCACCTTGCCATTTGATGTAGAACATGCAGGCAATACTGTCCATCATGACTCCGATGTGTGACCAATGATCAGGGCCAGCTCCAGGCACCAGCTTAACAAGCAGATGCTTGGGGTGGCCAAGGGAGAGGGGCGGCACCTGCGGCAATTCGGGGGCGGCAGGTCCCTCACTCCCTCTAGGAGCGAAGGACCTGCCGCTGAACTGCCGCCGCCGATCGTGGCTTTATTTTTTTTTTTTTTTTTTGCTTGGGGTGGCAGAAATGCTGGAGCCGGCCCTGCCAATGATAGAAAATGTTGGCAGGCATTGCAGACCACTCATAACTCTAGGAGACTGATGTGTAGGGTGGATTCAGTTACGGACCTACCCTGCACTGTATGGGTCTGAAGGTGCGCTCACCAACTGATTAAGAAGGCATCGGTTGTTAGTGGTTAGTTGATGGTGCTGGTTGAAGGAAAGGAAGCCCAAAAGAAATGTTTTTGGGTTGTGTCCACCAGAGTAATGAGTCCTTGACCTTGATAGGCATGAGGAGTTTGTAAAGTCTGTGTCTGTGAGGTACATGTACATAGCTATGACTGGAGACACTGCATGTGCAACCACGCGTACTTTACCATGAACGTGACCACTGCCATGGGGCCGAGCAGCTGGAGACACGTCTGGCTGAGATCTGGGGACAGGTTCGCACCATGGATACGAGATTGACTATTGCTGAAAATCTGTGAGCTGTGAGGAAGGCTCTGGCTTGTATCACGTCCAGTTGTGCCCTGATAAATTCCAGGTGTTGCACTGGTGTCAGGGTAGATTTTTCCAGGTTCAAGAAGAGGTCCATTGTTGTTCGTACAGCATGAAGGGCATCTGGTTCAGATGGGGCCTTGAGGAGACAGTCTAAGTATGGAAATATGATGATGCCCTCTTTGCGTAGGTAGGCAGCCACTACCATGAGGACTTTGGAGAACACTTAAGGGGCTGCAGCGAGTCTGAAGAGCAGTACTTTGTATTGCTAGTGATTGGTCCCCATGATGAATTGGAGGAACCATCTGTGGGCAGGGTGTATTGTGATGTGAAAATATGTGTCTTGGAGGTCGAGGGCCGAGAACCAGTACCCCTGTTTCAGTGCTCGGATAATGGTGGACAGGATAACCATCTTGAAGTGTTGCAGTTTGATGAACTTGTTGAGGTTTCAAAGGTCTAGGATTGGTCTCCACCCACCAGATTTCTTTTGGATCAGAAAATAATGGGAGTAAAAACCCTTCCCCTCTGTGCTGGGATCAGACCGATTCTATGGCTCTCAGTTGCAGAAGGTGGTTTATTTCTTCTCATAGAATTTGTGAGAAGGATCCCTGAAGAGCGATGGGGGTGGGGGAGGATGATTGGGGGGATAGATAGGAATGGGATGAAGTATCCTTCCTTGGTGATCTCTAGAACCCACTTGTGTGAGGCAATTAGTCACCATGATGGAAAGAAAGGGACTAAATGGTCACCAAACTGGTGGGATGTTGGAGATGGTTGTTGTGACTGGAACAGGGGGAGGCTTCTCGGGGCCTCAACCACACCTTCAAAATTGTTGTTTGGCCAAAAGTGTGTGAGAGATAGCCCCTTGAGGAATTGTATTTCTGCTTTTGGTAGGGGGCTTCTGTCAGTGGTGTTGTGTGTGTTGTACTGTCGCTGAGGAGTGAACAGCAGTGGTCAGAATCGTGGGGGAGGTTGGTATTTCCCTGGTCATCTCTTCGGTGCTGACGTATAAATGCCCAGAGAGCTGAGAGTTGTTTGGGAGTCCTTCAGAGGGTGCAGGGACTCATCTATGCACTCTGTGAATAATTTGGAGGCCTCAGAGGGTAGGTTCTCAATGGTGCTTTGTACCTCCATGGTGCAGCCATGACGCCCGTCTCATATGGCAGTCACTATGGAACAGGCAGCAGTATCTGTGGAATCCAAGGAGGCTTGTAAAGCTGTATGGGCCAAGAGATGTCCTTTGGATACAAGTGCCTGGAGCTGCTCCTTCTTGTCATCAAGAAGGTCTTGGCAGAGTTCCTGTATTTTGGAATAACTGACATAAGTATATTTGGCCAGGAGAGCCTCATAGTTGCAGATGTGGAATTGGAGCATAGCAGATGAATACATCTTGCAGCCAAATAGACCCAATTGCTTCCAATCCCTGTTATAAAGGGTAGATCTAGGTTGGTACTGGTGTCCCTTTTTGTGCATGGCATTGACAACTAAGGAATTTGGAGTGGGGTGAGAAAAAAGAAATTGCATGTCCATAGTGGGGACATAATATTTTTTGTTTCCCTGCTTGCAGGACAGTGGGATGGACACTGGGGTCTGCCAGAGCACCTTGGCCATGTCAAGAAGGGCCTCATTGACAGGGAGGGGTATTTTGGAGAATGAGTGCAGAATGTTGAGCAGTTTATGCTGATGTTCTTTCACTTCCTCCAATGGAATCTTAAGGGAGTCTGCTATCCTGTGAAACAGCTCCTGGAAGTGTTTAAAGTCATGGGATAACATAGGGGGCAGAGGCATGATAGCCTCATTGGAGGAAGAAAAGGAGAAATGGAGTGGTGGTGTAACCTCCCCCTCTGGTTCTTCTTCCTCATCCACTATCAGGAATGGCTCAGTCTCTGGTGGTAGAGAAATGGATGGGGATGGCGAACGTGTAGGCCTCCAGCTTTGCAATATGGGAGGCTTCCCGAACTGCGATCTGTGCATGGCCCATGAATCCCAGTATGGCCAATAGGGAGGGAATGGCATGTGGCGTTGCATCCATAGTAGGCCATACCAGGGCCCTGGGTCTGTTGGGGCTCGTGGATATTGAGGGCATGTAGATGATGTGCTTTGTGCCTGTCCTGAATGTAAGGGGGGAGGCGGAGTAGTCCTCTTCTTCTTCCTCTTCCTTTATGCTGGGGAAGCGTGGTGCCGTCCTCAGAGGGGAAAGGGAACAGTGCTATGACTCTGGAGAAGAGGACGGAGGTGGGAGGGAACTCATGCCTGAGTAGTGGTGACTCAGGCAGGTCAGATACAAGCAGGTCCTTGGGGTATCTGAAGTTCTGGGGAGGAGGAAGGAGCACCATCAGCACTGGTCGATGCATTGGTGCCAAGGGAGAGGTGCATTCTCTTGAGCAGCCAG
This sequence comes from Terrapene triunguis, assembly GCF_002925995.2. Classification (NCBI taxonomy): domain Eukaryota; kingdom Metazoa; phylum Chordata; order Testudines; family Emydidae; genus Terrapene; species Terrapene triunguis. Next base: position 4,002,966 of record NW_020664531.1, on the reverse strand, counting down.
CAGATGGAGTTGAGGACTTGCTCGGTGCCGAGGATGTAGTTGGTGCCAGAGAGCACAGCGGCGCTGAAAGCTTGGCTGGTGCTGTATGTTTTGTCAGCGCCAAAAGGGATGTTGGTGCTGATAGAGCTGCCGGTGCTGGTGGTTTCGTCAGTGCCGTGGTGCCCAAAGTTGACTTGGTTGGGGCAGTCCGCATCAGTTTTGAACGTCTTGCATTACAGTCTCTGGTCCTGAGAGATGGTGCCGAAACCTGCAGGTCCACCCGTTTAGAGTCTTTAGACCTATGTTTAGCTCCGATACTGGAGGTACTCGGACAGTCCCTGAAGGTATGTCTCATCCCCAAAGATGTTGAGGCTAGTGACCTCACAGAATACAGTGTTCTGGCGGGCGGTGCCTCAGAAGGCGATGAGGGAGCCCGTTTCTTCCCATCAGCATGGGAAAGAGAAGATTTCCTCTTGGAAGAATGTGGTGAATGGAGGTTGGTGGACGACCTAGTGGAGTGTGAGAGTCACGTGGGGGAAGTGTCCGGACCAGGGTCCAATGCTGGATGCAATGATCTCTGTCCAGGAGGATAAGTTGCAGCTGAATGTCCCACTCTTTTCTGGCCCTGGCAGTCAGGTTGTGGCAATGGGTGCACAGCTGCAGGATGTGTCCCTCTCCCAGGCAGCAGATGCACTGTAGGTGATCGTCGCTTACTGGAAAGGGCTCCCGGCAGAAAATGCATCCCTTAAACCTAGGAGACCCAGGCATAAGGTTGAGGGAGAAAGCTTCCCAGTTAGGAAGGGTGGGAAGCTGGAAAATGAAATCCTAAACTATGAACTAATGGGGAGGGCAAGAGGAAGGAAAACGATTTATTTTTTCAAGGAGAGGATAATAAAGGAAAGAAGTAACTACTAAACTATACTAAAACTAATAGTTAAGGGATTCAGAGTAGCAGCCGTGTTAGTCTGTATCCGCAAGAAGAACAGGAGTACTTGTGGCACCTTAGAGACTAACAAATTTATTAGAGCATAAGCTTTCGTGGGCTACAACCCACTTCTTCGGATGCATATTGAGTGAAACATATCGAGGAGATATATATACACACATACAGAGAGCATGAACAGGTGGGAGTTGTCTTACCAACTCTGAGAGGCCAATTAAGTAAGAGAAAAAAAACTTTTGAAGTGATAATCAAGGTAGCCAAGTACAGACAGTTTGATAAGAAGCTCAGGCCGTGTGACTCCGTGAGCATGCTTAATACAAGCCAAGCAGCAATTGTTGCCGGTGTATGTGACCCCGTGTGCTGCACCTATGTGTCGGCTGTGGTAGAGGATGTGCATTTTGACAGATTTATGTTAAGCTTGCATACCATTATACAAAGTTGTTGCCAGCTGTGCGTTAATCTGTTTGCTACAACATGGTGTGGCCATCTAATTGTAAGCATAGACCACAAGCAGTGTTTTGCTTTTGCTCTTCTTACAATGGATTGTTGGTTCATTTGTGCAACAGGAAAAAAAAAAAAAACCTCAAGTGAAAAACAAAGAAGCCAAAACTGATTCACGTGAAGCACTGCCACCGCATATATCAATATATGTACTTGTGTGATGGGCGTGGGCAGTAGTGGGGGGACAAACTACAAACTAGGGATCAAATAATTTTGAGAAGCACTGTTCTAAGGGACCATTTAAGGTAGAGTGGCCTGTTAATACCTCTACAAAAGGACAAAAAGAAGGCATTAGTGTGTTACAGATTGTTGTAATAAACTATAAATCCATCTTGAATGGTCCATCGCTTCTCGGCTCTCTATGAGCTGAGGGGTGAAAACATTATCTACTACTTATGCTAAACAATCTGTTCCACCTTGCATTTAGCTGTGACAGTCAAATCCCTCTCCCAGTCTTGAAGAAGAGCTCCATGTGGCTCAAAAGCTTGTCTCTCTCACCGACAGAAGTTGGTCCAATAAAAGATACTACCTCACCCACCTTGTCTCTCTAATATCCTGGGACCAACACAGCTATAACTACACTGCATACAACATAAAGATGAGTCATTGGTAGTATCAAAATAGAATCCAGGACTGATTCACTCGGATGCTTGGTCTGCTGGATTATACTGGCTCTCAACAAGAGAGCTGTATGAATATGAATAAAGATTGAGGGGAGGTAATAGAGACGAGACAGAGAAGAGGGAAAGAGCAGTGATTGGCTGATTTACCTTTGATGTCATAATCTCAGGAGGATGGATGTCAGAATCCCATCATTGAACAAAGAGCTGTGTGAGCACAGCTAAGGAGGAGGAGGAATGGAGTAGGGGACAGGAGGGAGATTTGCCTCTGAGGTCATAATCCTACTACACAACAATGAGCTTTTCATAGGGTTATAACAGAGGGAAGGAAGAAAGCAGAAGCAGGAATAATCTGAATGGGGAAAGGCGTATAGTGCATCAGCAGGATACACACCTAGGAATCAGGAAGTCTGTGTCTAAAATCCACCTTGGAATGCCCTTGCAAAACAATAAAGGGAGGAGAGGACCCATGCAGTGTAAATACAGTAGGCTTCAAGGGAGTGAAGATCAGGATAAAGCAGTTAAGCCTTGCTATTCCTTGCCTGGTCCCTCTTTATCTACATATGTTGATGTGGAAAAAGCAGTCAGAATCTTGCCCTTTTTACTATAAATTTACTTTCTAATTAGACCAACAGTAGCCTTCATATAAGTAAAATACATCTTGCTGTAAAAATATATTTAAAAAAAACCCTTGTGGAAAATACTTTCATATTGAATATCTAAAAAAATAGTTCAAGATGTTGACTTATTAACCTTTAAGATAACTAGCCTATTTAGTCTGTTACAATGAGGGTTTTATTTGCTATTGTGAATAATTCAAAATAACAATTAGAAAAAGCTCTAAGTGATTTGTCAGCTACATAGATTAACCTGGATTGATAGCCAAGCTGGAGTACTTGTTTTTTCTGGCAGGAATATTTTGAAAAGATTTAAGCACTGAAGAGTAGCCAGAGTGTTTGGAATGTTAGCATTCCCAGGCAATACAGAGCAGGATACTATTACAAACCTCTCAGAGGCAGCAAGAAATATCTTACTGGCAATGGATAAATCAAAACTGTACTCAGGCCACTTTCCAGCTTCAGGAAAATATGGGACAGTGAGACCAGCTTGTTTGATGAATGATTGGATTATGCCTTTAAACTTTGCCAGGATTTACTTGTGGTTATTTTGTCAGTTGCTGTATTTTTATTTATGTTTTCTCTATTTGGAACATTAATAATTCAGAACCAAAAAGTTACAAAAAAAATTAATGTGAAGCCCAGTCGTCCTACAACAATAAATCCTCATTTAGCAATCCTTGGAGAATGAGTGTATCAAGAAAGTTAGATATCTTTTCACAGCAAGAGTTAAAATTAAAATTAAAACAAAATCGTAAGGGTCTATCACAGACTATGTCTAATAAATTAGGGTTCTATGCATCTATTTTTCATATAGAGCTGTTAAGCGATTTTTTATTTAAGTGTATTCAGCATTTGTATTATAGCAAAAAAGGAAAAAAGAAAATAACCAATTTCAACTGTGTCCTACCTGATATAGAAGGAATCTCAAAGTTGCCAATGATCTACAAGTCAAGCCTTTGTAGACCTATTCTTTGTTGTTTTCCTACAGATCTATAGTTGTTGCATTTGAATGAGCATATATTTTAAGGTTTTATCAGGTATATTTTTTCTTTATCTCTTGCCATTTTTACCACCTGAAACTTTTCTGGTAAGTTTCCAACAATCTAATTATGATTGCGATATAATAAATGTCATTGGAGTAATAGATTTTTGTTTTAACGTAAAAGAAGGAAAGGGCCATTGCATGTGGGATCATCAAATAAGGGGATGCTTTCAAATTTGCATTCCTTAATAAAATATTGACTTCAGTACAGCTTATGACGTCTCTTCTGGCCTGATGCATGAACTATTAAATTAATTTGTATTGATGAACCAGGTAAAGCCCACAACATATTGGCTTATTGGTCTCAGATCTATCCAATTTAATTTATTTGCGATTCTAAAGTGTCTACTGCAGTAGTAGTGGCTGGGCCCTGTACATGGATTATTTTTAAAAGAAACTGTCCAACTGTCAGTCCTGCACCCTACTCTTGTTTAATTGTGAGCTGTGTGTTTTGAGTGTGGTCCAGTTTATCAAATGCTACGGTTCTTCAGGAACACCATGGTGAAGGGTGATTTTTATAGTGTTACCTCAGAATATTAAACAATGCTTCCTGAACTCTCCTTTAGGCGATCCAGAGCCTTGGGCCTGCTGTTAAGAACGCTGATCACAGACTCCTTCTAATATGTGTTTGGACTCTGCTATACATATGGCTTGTTTTCACTGCAGAGTTAATCCGGGGTCTTATACAGATGTTGGCCCTAAGCTGTCTGGTCTGATGTGGTGGTACTTTACATCAAGGTTAGGTGGCCTACCCTATAGGATAGCTCAGTGGGTTGAGCATTGGCCTGCTAAACCCAGGGTTGTGAGTTCAATCCTTGAGGGGGCCACTTAGGGATTTGGGGTGAAATCAGTACTTGGTCCTGCTAGTGAAAGCAGGGAGCTGGACTTGATGACCTTTTGGGGTCCCTTCCAGTTCTATGAGATAGGTATGTCTCCCTCTCCATAATATATATATATTAAACTTCAAGCGCTGCTAATATGTGAGCTAGTAACCATCCCACTTTGCAGTGAGAACACAGGTTAAACCACTCAATGCCTTCCCACAATTCCTCCAGTGTGCCCAGAAGGACAGACAAGTTCTCTGAAAGAGAATCATACAACAGCTCAGAACCATGGAATATGACCCCACAGGTCCTAACGACATACACCAGTAAGTGCAGAGCCAGTAACTCCAGTATAGCTTTGCAACATGGCTGCTTGCACCCAAGCTAGGCTAACCCAGGTGTTCCTCACCTGGGTTAGCTCTGCAGTAATGACATACACTTGATTGTAAAGAACCCCTTGAAAATATGAACCGAGTATATTGGATGCAACAGTGTCTGAATTTGCAGAGAGCCTGAAACAGTAGCTGAGGGCTGAGAACAGCCTAATTCTTTTCAATTGGTGCTTCAGTAGTGATACTTTAAATGTCAACACTTACCTATTTCAGTGCTCAAAGCATACAAGACAGAAGAGAAGGTACCAAGAAAATCTACACAATCTACTGAGTGACAGCTCATTTTGGGTAGGCCTTTAAAAACATCACACTAGTGTTTTTTATATTCCTGTAGGAGAGTTCCATTTCCCAAATTTTGAGAAGCCTTGCCTTATCACTTTCAGGGCTTTGTAAATTGGTTCCAGAGCTTGAAATGGATGTGGTAGTGAATAGGAAGCAAGTACAGTTTGAAGTTTTTGCCTCATCTTCACTCTTTAGCTTGTCCTTTTTAGGAGATTTTGGTATTATTTGCCTCAATACATAATTTCTAGTCTTCAAAATATTTCACTTTCAGAGTTTTTAATCTAGTCAATATGAATATGAAGCCAAACCCTGAAGTACACTGGTAGCATGCCATTGAGGTTAACTGGAGTTTTGCCTGATTAAGGACATCAGGATTTGGCCCATCCTAAGTGCCTGAAAATACTGATACCTAAAGAGCTCTATGTAGCTCAAAAACATGCGTATTCCATCAACAGAAGTTGGTCCAATAAAAGATATTACCTCATTGACCTTGTCCTTCTGAAAATATTGCAGTCAGATAGAAACAGAAATAATAACAACTGTGCATTTAGTGGCAAGTTCTATCCTCTCCTGAAGCAGAACTGGATACTCCTGGAGGGAACTCTGCACCACTGTGCATGCACAAAATTCATGTCTCCCACAGATTTTTTTCTTCCGCCACAGAATATAGATTCTGCTGGAGAGGTGCTGCAAGTACACCTTTCACCCACCAGGGGCTGCTGTGGCACCAGAAGAGAGGACAGCCAGCCGGCAGAGAGGGAGGGAGAGAGGCTGCATTCCTCACAGTAGGGCCAGGTGAGGAAGCATAGGACAGATGGAGCAGGGTACACAGGGATGCTGAGGGGTCACAGACTGAGGTTCAGAAGGGCTAGTGGATGGGGGACAGACTGGGACATGGGCTTAGAAGCTAGTGGAGTGACAGCATTGAGCCAGGAGCTGAACGGGAGGGGGGCTTCGGGGCCACATGGAGAGAGGGGCTAGGGTGCAGGGCCACACATGGACGGGGGGAGGAGGAGTGTAGGGCCACATGGGGATGGGAGGAAGGAGGGGTGCAGGACCACACAGGGACAGTGGGTTCAGGGGACACACAAGGACAGGGGCAGATGTGTCTAACTGAATGGGAGACGCTAGGGGTATGCATGGGGGGGGCTACCCAACTCCCTAACAATCCCCCCCCCCAAACCTGTTCCATACTTCTCCCACCCACACGCAACAACGTTCCAGGTTCACTCCCAGGCTCCTTCCCTCTCCCTTAGCTCCTCCATTACCCCTGACTCCCCCAAGTGTTTGAACGGCTTCTGAGTGGGGCGGGAAATATGGTTCTGTATTGTACTTTAAATGAATTACTCAAAGTTCTGTATTAATATGCCTAGTAAGGAAACTAAGTAAAAAAAAATAATTTCCTGAACCTTTTTTTTTTTGTCTCTATTGTTACAGACACACTTACGGACAGGTATTTTGAAATAAATTACTAAACGAATTGAAACTGGCAGGATTATAGTGTGTTATTTTGATAAATAAAATATGCAGAATTTTAAAATATTGTATGCCGAATTTTTAAATGTTTGGCACAGAATTTTTAATTTTTTGATTCAGAATTCTCCCCGGAGTAACTGGTGTAGTTTCACTGTGCATGAAAGATAGGGAGCAGGATTTGGAAAGGGTGCACAGGCTGCATGTAGTGCCTTCATGCTGGAGGGCCCAATTCTGAGGAACTCCTACATAAAACTCATGAAAGGGGATAGAAATTGCTAGGTTAGGGCAAGGCTAGAGTATAAATATCTTGCAGCCTGTTAATCTCTAAGATTCTGCAAACAATAAAAGTATGAGACAAGTCATTTATAATTATATAAGCTACTAAAAAAAATCTCTAAAAATGGTTTGTGATTTCTGTAAGAGTCTAATGCTGGAGGTTAAGGAAAAAAATTCTCTATATAGAAAATAATCAGTTCCATAATCAGTGAGCAATAAGAAAAAAAGAAATCAGAAGAACTGTTATTGTGCCAGCTTGTTTTTAACATAATGAATATTTAATATCTTGACTGGACTGTCATCAAGTGAAAACATTGAGAGATAATTGCAACTGGCAATCCTATCCAATAGGCTTTCAGTTGTTAGAAAATAAAACCAATATGATGGTATGTAATATGTGACTCGATAGTATGAAAAAACAGCATGCCAAGCAGGGCCAGCTCCAGGGTTTTGGCCGCCCCAAGCAGCCAAAAAGAAAAAAAAAAAAAAAAAAAAAAGCCGCGATCACGATCTGCGGCGGCAATTCGGCGGGAGGTCCTTCGCTCCGAGGCGGAGTGAGGGACAGTCCGCTGAATTGCCGCCGAATACCTGGACGTGCCGCCCCTCTCTGGAGTGGCCGCCCCAAGCACCTGCTTGACAAGCTGGTGCCTGGAGCCGGCCCTGATGCCAAGATGAATTCATTTGCATATGAATAAATTGACTAGCCCCAGTTCCTACCATACTGACGAGCTAAGGCTTTTGAAGCAATTAAAGATTTATTCCAGGGATAATCAATTGATAGTTTGTAAAATAGAGTCTTCTTGTAATTTATAATTATAAAGCACTTGGAATTTTAATAGTTTTTCAGCTAATAGGAATCCTTGATTAACTGAATAACCTATCTTTGATACCTACCTTGATCAACATATAATGAAGAGTTTGAGTGGCTCCATTCATCAAAAGGGCAAAAATGTCAGTTATGGTAAAACAAGCAGTGGTGAGACTGATGTTAACCTTACCAATTGCTAGCCTGTGTGTAGTCTCCCATTTCCAGAAAAAGTATTTGAGTGGATGGTAATGGATCAATACCAGTTACACTTCAAATCCACAGATTTCTTGGCTCCACATTAATCTTATTTCAAATCTGGGTATGGAAAAGATATTGTAGTGAGGTGCTTGGTTGATAAGTGAAGGAAAATGTAAGGTGTGCATGTTGATATTTATTAGAATCACACTGTGTCTGTGCAATTTATTTTGGGTCATATACCAGACCTATGCAAAAACTATTCTCACGGTTAGGGTGCTATTGGATCTACCTTTACTCTTGAATTTCAAGATTTTGGTACCTTATGCTATAACTAGGCAAGCAAGTGATCCTGAAATAAAACTGTTGCTTAAGCATTTTTTTTTTAAATCACTGGTCAGTTAGGCCTGGTCTACACTAACCCCCCAATTCGAACTAAGGTACGCAACTTCAGCTACGTGAATAACGTAGCTGAAGTCGACGTACCTTAGTTCAAACTTACCGCGGTCCAGACGCGGCAGGCAGGCTCCCCTGTCGACTCCGCGTACTCCTTGCACCGAGCAGGATTACCGGAGTCGACGGCGAGCACTTCTGGGTTCGATTTATCGCATCCAGACAAGACGCGATAAATCAAACCCAGAAGTTCGATTGCCTGCCGCCGAACCAGCGCGGTAAGTATAGACAAGCCCTTAAAGTAACTAATTTCAACTACTGTTTTCACTGAAACAATTTAAAACAAGTTAACCAAAACATTAGTGTTATCAAGTGATTTAAAAAACTTTATTGCAATTAATCGCACAATAAAAAAAATCAATCATGATTAATCATGCTTTTAAACAATAATAGAATACAATTTATTTAAATATTTGTGGATATTTTCTACATTTTCAAATATATTGATTTCAATTGCAACACAGAATATAACATATACAGTGCTCACTTTATATTATTTTTCATTACAAATATTTGCACTATAAAAAACAAAATAAATAGTATTTTTCAATTCAACCAATACAAGTACTTTAGTGCAATATCTACCATTAAAGTTGAACTTACACATGTAGAATTATGTACAAAAAATAACTGCACTCAAACATAAAACAATGTAAAACTGTAGAGCCTACAAGTCCACACAGTCCTACTTCTTGTTCAGCCAATCACTCAGACAAATTAGTTTGTTTACATTTGCAGGAGATAATGCTGCCCACTTCTTACTTTCAGGTGACATTGGAAACAAGAACAGATGTTTGCATGGCACTGTTGTAGCCGGCGTTGTAAGACATTTACGTGCCAGATGCACTAACAATTCATATGTCCCTTCAGGCTTCAACCACCGTTCCAGAGGACATGCATCCATGCCGATGATTGATTCTGCTTGATTACAATCCAAGCGGTGTGGACTGATGCATGTTCATTTTCATTATCTGAGTCAGATGCCACCAGCAGAAGGTTGATTTTCTTTTTTGGTGGTTTGGGTTCTGTAGCTTCCACATTGGAGTGTTGCTCTTTTAACTCTTCTCAAAGCATATGCTACACCTCCTCCCTCTCAGATTTTGGAAGGCACTTCAGATTCTTAAACCTTGGGTCGAGTGCTGTAGCTATCTTTAGAAATCTCACATTGATACCTTCTTTGTGTTTTGTCAAATCTGCAGTGAAAGTGTTCTTAAAATGAACAACATGTGCTGGGTCATCATCCGAGACTGCTATAACATGAAATATATGGCAGAATGTGGGTGAAACAGAGCAGGAGACGTACAATTCTCCCGCAAGGAGTTCAGTCATAAATTTAGTTAACACTTTTTTTTTTTTAAACGAGCATCATCAGCATGGAAGCATGTCCTCTGGAATGGTGGCAGAAGCATGAAGATGCATACAAATGTTTAGCATCTCTGACACGTAAATACCTTGCAATGCCGGCTACAAAAGTGCCATGCGAAAGCCTGTTCTCACTTTTAGGTGAAGTTGTAAATAATAAGGGGACAGCATTATCTCCCATGAATGTAAACAAACTTGAGTGATCGGCTGAACAAGAAGTAAGACTGAGTGGACTTTTAGGCTCTAAAGTTTTACATTGTTTTGTTTTTGAGTGCAGTTATGTAATAAAAAAAAAATCTACATTTGTAAGTTGCACTTTCATGATAAAGAGTTTGCACTACAGTACTTGAATGAGGTGAATTGAAAAATATTATTTCTTTTGTTTATCATTTTTACAGTGCAAATATTTGTAATAAAAATAATATAAAGTGAGCACTGTACACTTGGTATTCTGTGTTGTTATTGAAATCAATACATTTGAAAAATGTAGAAAAATATCCAAGATATTTAATAAATTTCAATTGGTATGCTATTGTTTAACAGTGTGATTAAAAGTGCACTTCAATTAATTGCAATTAATTTTTTAAAGTTAATCGCATGAGTTAACTGAGATTAATTAACAGCCCTACAAAACATACATAAGCTCACTCCTATTACATTAGCAGAAGTAAACAGTGATATACAATTTCTCCCCTGTGGGAAATCTTCAGGACCTGGCAGTTGCTCTATAGACTTCTAGCAAAAATAGAGTGCCCAGTTACCATGTTTACTATCCTTATGGCTCTGAGAGATATATAAACAGAGTAAAACTCTAACTGTGCAGCCTATATGTCTTTGCCACTAAACTTAAATAGGGCCAGTCACTAGTGGGGCAAGAACACGTGAGAGTGCACAATTACCCAATTAAAACAGATTTATATAGAACCAAAACTCTGGATCCAAACACCCCCAATTCCCTTGCAGGATCAAGGCCCTAAGTAGTTTACTGTGTGCACATCACCATAATATCAAAGCACTTAGATTTCCAGCTACTCTAGAAACCTCTCTGCATTCACAATACTTTTTATTCAGGAGAAAAAAAGGCAAAATCATTCATTTTAATTTGTGCAATATTCTTTAAATATCAAAGAATCAGAATATAGTAAAATTAGCTCTATGCAATATCACAGGTTTTATATTTGTTAGTGGAAAAATAAATCAAACTTCAAATATTTTAAATTTCCTTATCTAAAAGTTAGTGAAGGGCTGTTAAAACATGCAATTTAGACACCTTTTAAAATAAATCTGATTAATTCACTATTTTAAAAATAACCACTTAAAACACAGAAGTTAATGAAACCTGAAGTTCATTTGTTGCTGATAGCTACTTTGAAGCTTGTGGAGAGATTCTGTATAGAGTATGGTACTTCTGCTGACATCATTCTTTTTAGTTTCTCTCACTTTCCAGAGCCTACCCAGGGAGGGGAAGTACTTGGAAATGTTCTGGTGAAAATAATAGACTAAAGTCCTCCTGTTGGCATGGAGACAGGAATAAAATGAATCCATTGTAATGGAAAATTTGTCAAAAAAGTTTATTCTCAGCATACTTTGGTGGGCGGCCTCGTTAAGAATTGTAATCTGTTGTCTTCCATTAAAGCATCACAGCTTTCAGGGACATCATTTTCAGTCTGTGTACTTTACTTTTACTTCTATCATTTTTGTTCTAGTGGCAATCTAAAGCACAACTAATCTCTGACTAGAAGTTTTGAGTAATTTTATAACTTATCATGCTCACTACAAAGCTAAAGGGTCCATCATGAATGCTGCATTTGTCAACACAGAGCAGATTTACTCCCAACTGTTCTTTTTTGGTGGAAGATACCTGCTGCTTCCTTGAGGATTTTTTTCTTTTCTTTTGAACGTTCCTAGCTTTGAGCAGGCTCTGTTCCCCCAACCCCCAATTGTCTACATTGCTTTCTTCTGAGGTGACTTGTTACATTACTTTTGGCTGGAGACCCCTCCCCACAATTCTTAGACTAGTGTAAAAAATTGTTTTGCATAGGGCACCCTATCACATTTCTTATTTATGAAACATAATACACCTTAGACTTCATCCTGTGCAGTATGTGGTGTAATAAGTTGGAATTCATCACCCTGGTTACTGCTAAATGATACTGGTCAGCAGGACTTACCCCTGATCGGACCCAACAACCTGTATCATAGAATCATAGACTTTAAGGTCAGAAGGGACCATTATGATCATGTAGTCCGACCTCCTGCACAACGCAGGCCACAGAATCTCACCCACTCACTCCTGTAACAAACCCCTAACCTGTATCTGTTCAGGTCAGGTCTGAAAACAACCCAACACTCTTGGACGTGGGTTGGGTCATCTCTGATCACCTCCTCCTGCCCAGGGGATTGGTGCAGCAGCAGCTGATTGCCCTGTTCCTGCCAGTTGCCGCCATCTTGCTAAACCCTGTGTGCCAACACGTCATAGTGCCTCTACTCTGCAGCGTGCAGAGCTCAGCGAGATAGTGGTGCCTGGGGGAGCCGGTCAGGTGGAGGCGATTGAAGATGGATCACAGGCACATGGCCTGGGAGCAGGAAGCTCTCACCAGGACAAGCCCCACAGATAAGGTGGCAGCAGCAGCACTGACACAGGGGAAAGCGTTGTGGGGAAAGCGTTGGGGTCAGCTCAGTTGTTAAAATGACTGGACACTCAGATCGGGTTTGGGTTAGCTGTGCTCAGGTCAGGCTGGGCTTTACATTGGGACCAACCAGACCTCTAATCCCTGATGCTCCTAAAAATACTCCTGAAGACCTTTTGAATGAAACAAACTACGTCAGTGTCAGGTATTTTCAAAACCATTTCCAAGAAATAGTAGAGGAGAATACTGCTTGGCTCTCCCTTTCTGACTTCCCATTACACAAGCTATATATGTTTGTTTGCAAAGTGGTACAATCTCCCTCTGCCTGGTTATGAATTTTTTAAAATGGAAAAGCAAATAAATAGATTCTCCAGGTCCTCACCCCTCCTCTCTGTGCTCAAACTAGGGTTGGGGAGCTATCATAAATTAAGAGGTAGGAATTTTTGTGGAAGTCTCTTGTTAAAATGGTGGTAGCTCATCACTGGATTGAAAATCATTACCATGTGAGCCAATGGCCATGATGGTCTATATTAAATAAGTTGAAGGTCAGTTTTATAGTGGATTGAAGTCTACATTATCACCCTTCTAGCTAGCTGAAGCTGAACAAGGATTAAATGGATTTGAAGACTGAATGACCTTCTCATCCCATAGATAGTATCTGTCAGAGTTCAGGCACAATGATGCATTCCTTCCTCTCAGGAAAACTTCTACTGGTAAATTTAGTTTTAATCTTTCACTGGAGCACAGAACTGTTTTTCAAAGGCAATTGTAGTGACACTGAATGAACTCATATTTAGTATCTGAACGTCAGTTTGGTCACTTCAGCTTTCCACTGGTGTTTTCCTTTGTAAATACGATGGCTCCACCCCGTAAAAACTCCAGACTCTAAAGGTGACTGAATGATCATAAACGGTGGAGAGACACCATCTAGTGGTTTAATGTTTAATACTCATGTTCTTCAATGAGTGCAGTAGCCATTGTTCTGCATTTTATATTGATTGAGTAAAGGAAGAGAAGGGTGGCTCAGTATGTTTGGCCTTACGGGGGAGAAGGCACAGGGAGAGGCAAATATGCTTGTTTCCTTACTGAGTTTAGCAGGTTTTGGGATTGTGTGCATCTGATTTCTTATTACAAGCATATCAATACTTTTCAACTGTAATTGATGTCAGATTTATGTTAATGCAGATTCTATTCTTACATACTAGAACATTTTTCAACATGTGTTTCTACTATCATAGTATACATGGAAATTGCTTTATTCCTCCTATTAGGCTTGGTAGAAGTGACACTCAGCATGTAATGGTCTAATGGATTTTAGAAAAAACACAGAAATTAGAGACAGAATCGGTACTGGAACATCTATTCTATTCCGCAGCTAATACAGTTTCATCCCTTGAGGTACATTTAGTAGTGCTTTAAAAAAAATCACAGAAAGTGATGGTCCTATACAAACATTCCTATTAAACATGGCTGGTTTCCTGATTAGAGAGAGACTAGTTGGATCCACTCCAGTCTAAGTACAGTTTGTTTTAGATGAAGAATCGAATTTGAGACAATTACGTGTTCTTGAAAATCCTTGTAACAACTTTTAAGGAAAGTCCCATTGTGGTTAAAAAAAACCAAAAAGCATTGGGGTGTGAGATGGGCATGAATTATAATTGCTGCCAGGATAAAAGACTTTTTGTTGATCTGTGGCAGTAATATTGTAATCTATAGCACATTACCCTGTGAGTTGCCTCATTTATAAAGAAATCTGCAAACAATTCTTACTATAATGCAGGGCTGGTAGCATCACCCATTATGAAGGTAATTAAGACACTTTCCACTGTAAGACCCTGTTTTCAATTGCTTAGGTTTGCCAAACTTAAGCCCTTTGGGCTGAAATTTTCCATGCCAGGTTGTCTGCCTCAAGCTGACTTTTTAAAAAGAATTTCAGTCAAAATAGTTCAGACATTCCTGGGAAGGAGGCTAGGGAAAAATATATGGTTTTGCCTGTGCTAAAAAATTCTGGAAAGTTTTTTTTTTTTGGGGGGGAGAAGTTCTAGTACACCTTGCTTTAGAGAAGGGACTTGAAATTTGGCTGGGAGGTGACCTTTTTGTCAGAGATGTGCCTTTTGCCATCCATGTGAAAATCCACATAAATTTGGCCAAGTTATAAACCTTTGAAAAATAACAGTTTGCAAATGCTCACTAGAGCGTCACATCTGGAATCTCCAAAGACTCTATCTGCATTAGACATGATCCAGCTCAGAGCTGAGCAAGACTTTTCCCTGCAATTACAACTCTGGGCTGCAACAGGCTATGCCAGGGCTAGTCAGTGGAACCATGAGTAGGGAGCCTACATCTTCTGTGCTCTCAGTGTTCACTTGATGATGTCCAGCAGCATTGGATGAAGAAGCTGCTTGACTCAAATGCAGAGGGAACAACAGGAAGACCAGGTGGGCCAAAGTAAATTGGGACAAGGAGGCTGGAGGGATTGGGACTTAAAGCAGAGAGGGTGGACACTAGGACTGACTGAGCAAGGAAAATGGGACTGGGAGCCAGGGAAAGAAAGACTGAAATCAGATGGGGACCCAAGGTAGGAGACTGGGACTAGGAATGGGTCAGGGGTAGGGAGGAGACAGATTTGGTGAGTGTGGGGGTGAGCTGGGATTTGATGGAGAATGACACCGGGACAATGAGCCGGTGGGCACGGAGACTGGACCAAGAGCTGGGGGTGGGAGATTGGGATTGGGAACTGTGATCATGTAACTAAAAAAAAAAAACCCGAGAAGTACTTGTAGCACCTTAGAGACTAACAAATTTATTTGGGCATAAGCTTTCGTGGGCTAAAGCCCGCTTCATCAGATGCATGCAGTGGAAAATACAGTAGGAAGATATATATATTATATATACACACACAGAACATGAAAACATGGGTGTTGCCATACCAACTCTAATGAGACTAATCAATTAAGGTGGGCTATTATCAGCAGGAGAAAAAAAAACTTTTGTAGTGATAATCAGGATGGCCCATTTCAAACAGAGACAAGAAAGTGTGAGTAACAGTAGGGGGAAAATTAGCATGGGGAAATAGTTTTTACTTTGTATAATGACCCATCCACTCCCAGTCCTTATTTAAGCCTAATTTAATGGTGTCCAGTTTGCAAATTAATTCCAGTTCTGCAGTTTCTCGTTGGAGTCTGTTTTTAAAGTTTTTTTGTTGAAGAATTGCGACTTTGAGGTCTGTAATTGAGTGACCAGGGAGGTTGAAGTGTTCTCCGACTGGTTTTTGAATGTTATAATTCTTGACGTCTGATTTGTGTCCATTTATTCTTTTGCGTAGAGACTGTCCGGTTTGGCCAATGTACATGGCAGAGGGGTATTGCTGGCACATGATGGCATATATCACATTGGTAGATGTGCAGGTGAACGAGCCTCTGATGGTGTGGCTGATGTGATTAGGTCCCATGATGGTGTCCCTTGAATAGATATGTGGACAGAGTTGGCAACGGGCTTTGTTGCAAGGATAGGTTCCTGGGTTAGTAGTTTTGTTGTGTGGTTGCTAGTGAGTATTTGCTTCAGTTTGGGGGGCTGTCTGTAAGCAAGGACTGGCCTGTCTCCCAAGATCTGTGAGAGTGAGGGATCATCCTTCAGGATAGGTTGTAGATCCTTGATGATGCACTGGAGAGGTTTTAGTTGGGGGGCTGAAGGTGACGGCTAGTGGCGTTCTGTTACTTTCTTTGTTGGGCCTGTCCTGTAGTAGGTGACTTCTGGGTATTCTTCTGGCTCTGTCAATCCATTTCTTCACTTCAGCAGGTGGGTATTGTAATTTTAAGAATGCTTGATAGAGATCTTGTAGGTGTTTGTCTCTGTCTGAGGGATTGGAGCAAATGCGGTTGTATCTTAGAGCTTGGCTGTAGACAATGGATCGTGTGATGTGGTCTGGATGAAAGCTGGAGGCATGTAGGTAAGTATAGCGGTCAGTAGGTTTCCGGTATAGGGTGGTGTTTATGTGACCATCACTTATTAGCACTGTAGTGTCCAGGAAGTGGATCTCTTGTGTGGACTGGTCCAGGCTGAGGTTGATGGTGGGATGGAAATTGTTGAAATCATGGTGGAATTCCTCAAGGGCTTCTTTTCCATGGGTCCAGATGATGAAGATGTCATCAATGTAGCGCAAGTAGAGTAGGGGCGTTAGAGGATGAGAGCTAAGGAAGCGTTGTTCTAAGTCAGCCATAAAAAATGTTGGCATACCGTGGGGCCATGCGGGTACCCATAGCACTGCCGCTGACTTGAAGGTATACATTGTCCCCAAATGTGAAATAGTTGTGTGTGAGGACAAAGTCAAAGTTCAGCCACCAGGTTTGCCGTGACAATATCGGGGATACTGTTCCTGACGGCTTGTAGTCCATCTTTGTGTGGAATGTTGGTGTAGAGGGCTTCTACATCCATAGTGGCCAGGATGGTGTTTTCTGGAAGATCACCAATGGATTGTAATTTTCTCAGGAAGTCAGTGGTGTCTTGAAGATAGCTAGGAGTGCTGATAGCTTAGGGCCTGAGGAGAGAGTCTACATAGCCAGACAATCCTGCTATCAGGGTGCCAATGCCTGAGATGATGGGGCATCTAGGATTTCCAGGTTTATGGATCTTGGGTAGCAGATAGAATACCCCCTGGTCGGGGTTCTAGAGGTGTGTCTGTGCAGATCTGTTCCTGTGCTTTTTCAGGGAATTTCTTGAGCAGATGGTGTAGTTTCTTTTGGTAACCCTCAGTGGGATCAGAGGGTAATGGCCTGTAGAATGTGGTGTTAGAGAGCTGCCTAGCAGCTTCTCGTTCATATTCCAACCTATTCATGATGACAACAGCACCTCCTTTGTCAGCCTTTTTGATTATGATGTCAGAGTTGTTCCTGAGGCTCTGGATGGCGTTGTGTTCTGCACGGCTGAGATTATGGGGCAAGTGATGCTGCTTTTCCACAATTTCAGCCCGTGCACGTCAGCGGAAGCACTCTATGTAGAAGTCCAATCTGTTGTTTCAACCTTCAGGAGGAGTCCACGCAGAATCCTTCTTTTTGTAGTGTTAGTAGGAAGGTTTCTGTGGGTTAATGTGCTGTTCAGAGGTGTGTTGGAAATATTCCTTGAGTCGGAGACGTCAAAAGTAGGATTCCAGGTCACCGCAGAACTGTATCCTATTCGTGGGGGTGGAGGGACAGAAGGAGAGGCCCCGAGATAGGACAGACTCTTCTGCCGGGCTAAGAGTATAGCTATATAGATTAACAATATTGTTGGGTGAATTAAGGGAACCACTGTTGTGGCCCCTTGTGGCATGTAGTAGTTTAGATAGTTTAGCAAAGTGTGTGTGGTAAATGGCTTGTCTAGTTTTTGTAAAGTCCAACCACAAGGAAGTTTGTGTGGAAGGTTGGTTTTTTATGAGAGTATGTGTGATTTTAATGAAAGCAATGAAATTTTGATTTCACTCATGGTCTGAGTGAGCAACCAATACAGTAAAATGGAAACTATTCCTCTCTCTACTGTTGCTAGATTCACAAGGGGGAAACACAGGTGTTGCAATGCTTAACTTTCAGGTGCTCGGCTGCCTAGTGGAATTCACAACCCCAGGTTAGGCACCCAGCCTCCCCTTGCAGGTATAGGAAAAGTTAGGGCCCTAAAGAAAGGGATTCACAGAAGCCAGCAAGCTGAGCGGGCAGCCACTTAAACTAGCCAGTAGAAAAGAAACAGCAAGGAGAGGAATGTGGCCTAAGCTCTGTTCCTCAAAGGTGCACAGCTGTGAACCTTCCCCTGCAGTTAGGTGCCTAAACCAGGGTCAGTCCTTTCTCACAAAAAACCTAGGAGGTGGAACTTTCTCCTTACACTCAGGGCTCTGTGTAAATCACAGTTTTACGGAGAACATGGAAATTGTGAAAATCCCCCCAACCTGTGATCTTTTATTTACATATTGTTTTAAAATGTTTACAACGAAGTCTTGAATACAAAAGATACCATAACTAGTCAATTTCAAGGATAGAATGAGTTTTACAACTAACTTTAGTCAACTTCAAGGATGGCTGTTCATGTACTGATTCAACCACTTAAATGTAACTTATTTGGGTCTTCAAGTCAATGCAGTACACTAGTAGCCATAATATAGCTGAGCTGCATACATAGCTTTAACTCCACTATCTTTTTCATAGTGAGGCTCTCTTACATGGTGTGCAAGTCTTAGGGTTTGTACACACTCCCACTTATGTTGGTATAACTTAGGTTGCTCAGGGCTGTGAATAAGCCACACCTCCTCCCAAGCGACGCAAGTTACACTGCCCTAAGCACCAGTGTGGACAGCGCTATGTTGGCAGAAGAGCTCCCGCGGACATAGCTACCGCCTCTCACAGCAGTGGCTTGATTATACTGACGGGAGAGCTCTCTCCCGTAGGCATACAGAGTCTTCACCAGACGCGCTGCAGCTGCGCTGCTGTAGAGCTTCGAATGCAGACTAGCCCTTAACTATCATTCCGAGAGAGACTGATTTATGGTTACTCCTTTTGCCAACTGTAGCAATTCAGACAGGCTGCCTGGTACACTGTCTTTTCAGCCAAAAAGTAGCCACATACATGTCATTTACCTTAACTAAGTGGCAGAAAGAGAAAAGCATTCCCAGCCGGAATATAAAACCAGAATGCAATACCCTTGTAAATCTCTTGAAAGACGGTAAGTAAGGTACTTCTGCACTTTAGTCTTCTCTTAAAACCCTTCCTTGTTGCTTTCATTTGTAGCTGATTCCTACTGTAAAACATTAGGGGAAGCTTTTTCTAAAGGATTCTACATAAAAGCAAACAGCATTATGTCATAACAGAGGATCCTATTCTGTAACCTCATAGGAAGTGGATTAAGCTAACTCAGAGAAAGACATTCTGGAATGAAAGTGTTTCCTGGGGAATTACTCTGGAATAATTATTCTGGAATAGCTATTTAGCTAAATTTCCAAGTGTAAACAGACCGTTTGACTATTTTTTTTTAAAAATGGAGTCCACAGGGTTCCAATTCCTTTCTTGAGGACATTACTGTGAAATAACTGTTCAAATTCACCTTTGGATACACCCATGTCACAGTCAATCATCTCATAGTAATGCCTATAATTGTGGGGAGTTTTGTTTTATATTTACCCCTAAATTTTCAAGTAAGAATGCAGGTATTTGGCTGTGCAACGTCAATGAACAATAACTCCTTAGACTGCTTTGCAAATTTATCACTAAACGGAAGTTCAATTCTAATCTTACCTATATGAATCACTAGGTTAATTGAAAATCAATCACATGCAGTGATGAAAGTCTGCAGAGGAGGTGTAACTCAACAGCTCTGTGTGTGTAAAATCTTAAATTACCTTGTTTGTTTATAATCCATCCCTGTTTAGTAGTTATCCTCTCTAAAGGTGCTCCTTTATCTTGCAAGGCAGAGGGAAAGTAATTTAAATGTAATAAAAGGGCTTCTCCTTTAAAAGCCATTCTTAAATGAAAGACATAGGGAAAGTAATTAAATCTAATTGAAGCCACAGATTCAAAACTATTATTTGGTAAACAAGAATAAGTAATCCACCCATTATAAATGCTAAAGTTTTAACTCATTAAGTACAATCACATATCACAGCAATGCCTTTAATCCATGAGGGATAGCAATGTTGTCAAAAAACAGATTACGTGCATTTCTTGTTACTACAAATGCAGCATGATGTACTTGTTTAAACCAGTATAACTTGTGGGTTCAGGATCTAGAAATTTGACCTTGTGGAATAAATACTTGACAGATTTTAAAAATGATTTCTACACCTACACAAAGTTTTCTGCACAGGATCTGGCCCTCAGTTTAACTAGCTCTTCCTATTTCCGTGTCCGCTCACTTTAGCTTCCACCCCCATACAGTGGTTCTCAACCAGGAATATGTGTACCACTGGGAGTCTTCCAGGGGGTACATCAACTCATCTAGATATTTGCCTAGTTTTACAACAGGCTATATAAAAAGCACTAGAGAAGTCAGTACAAACTAAAATTTCATACGGACAATAACTTGTTTATATTGCTCTATGCATTGAAATGTAAATACAATATTTAAATTCCAATTGATTTATTTTGTAATTATATGGTAAAAATGAGAAAGTAAGCAATTTTTCAGTAATAGTGTGCTGTGACACTTTACATGAACCAAACTGTACCATCGAATCTCTATGGACAGTAATTCCATGCTCTAATAATAAGAATATAGCAGTAGGGATATACTACCCCTGGGGGATCACCTAGTGTGTGGAGCAGGCATGGCCACCTGGAAAAATGCACTGACACTACTGCATGCATCACCGAGCAAACAGGAAGGGAACTTTCAAAAGTCCAAAGGAATTTACGGGGTGGGGCGGACGGTTGATCACCTGAGGGTAGGGCAGTAGAGTTCAAACTGATGACCAGAGAGGCAAGAACAGGCATTGTGGGACACCTCCTGGAGGCCAGTCGCTGTGCTGTAATCGACCAGGATGTCTAGGCTGGCACCGTACCCCCGGCCTGAAACCAGCAGTACAGACGGGGGAGGCACTGCTTGGGTGTGTGGAGAGCCATGTAGGGCACATATACTAAGGTTCTGGCTTGTCTTTACTCTGTGTGCTTCACCATCTACACTGCTATGTATACCACACTAGGGGTGTGTGCTGTGTATGCGGGGCCGTCCCTAGCTATTTTGGTGCCCTATGCAGCCCTCCCGCAGGGGGCTGTGTGGGGCCCCAGGCCTCCACGTGAGGAAGGGCTGGCTCCAGGCCTCTGCAGGGGGGCTGTGTGGGGCTCCGCCCCAGGCCTCCGCAGGGGCGGGTGGGGGGGAGGGGCCTGGCCACTTTCTGCGGGAAGTGGAGTGACCTGGCCCCAACCTGTTCCCCTGGCTCCCAGGCTTGGGGGGAGGGGGGAACTGCCCCGCAGCACTCGTCGGCGGTGCAGCTGGGAGCCAGGGGATTGGAGCAGGCTGGGGCCGCTTCTGGAGTCCTCAGGGAAGTGGGGGCAGGGCTGGGGCGGGGGCGGGAAGAGGCAGGGCAGGGGCCCTGGGGAAGAGCCGGAGCAGGGGCTGGAGCAGCATGCAGCTGTGCAGGGCACCAGGAAATTTGGTGCCCCACGCAGCTGCGTACTTTGCGTATGGGTAAGGACGGCCCTGTGTGTATGTACTCTCCATGCTTCTGTAAGTGTAGACCTAGACTAACAGCTATTGATTCAGAATCTCTGCAAAACTCAGGCAGATGTCTCTGTGTTAAATGACCCTCAAGTCATGTTTTCAATATTCTTTTGGCAAAGAAAACAGAGAGAGTCTCCCGCCACCGTCTACATGTGAGCCAAGATTATTGAGAACAAGGCAGCAACATGGGAGAGGAGCCAGGATGCCATACTGCTGTGTACTGTCCCAATTAGAGCCCCAGAGGCATCTGATTGAATTAACATCAAGACAAGCCATATATTTTCTGAGAATTGTTGCATATATTAAATGTATACAATAGCTCTGGTATATAATTGGCAATATCAATATATTAAATATACACCATAGCCTGATCTTGAAGACGAGTATATGAGTAAAATTATTCCCATGCATAAGTCTTTGCATGATTGGTCCTATAGGCAGTGTGACAGCTACAGCAATATACAGCACTTTCCTTGAGAAATCCTACTGAAATAAGTTAAATCTTACTGAATTACATTTAAGTAGCTTTAAAATTTAAATGGAAAGTTTATGTATTATTGTGAGTTACTTCTCGGGGGTGGGGCGGGAGGACATGACTAATGTAAACCATGGGAAGTGTTCTGAGCTTCAAAGAACTATTTGAAACAAAGGGTCAGACAAGTATGAATGTTTAAAGTTGTGTGTTTCCCCAGGAAATCTCTAGAGGGATGTGTATGCAAACATGCCCCCTCTGGTTATGCAAAACTCAGCCTTTTGAAACTTCACTTTGCGGCGGTGACCTTTGTCTACTGATCAGTGGCCCAAACTGCAGAAACGAGTGACTCTCAGATACATGGCTGTGCTTGTTCTGAGTAAAAGGTGTTAAACTGGGCACCACAGAAAAAGCCCTTGATGGGGGTTGAAGGATTGACATCTGCGAGAGCCCTTGTTGGAGTTGGGGTGGTCTCAGGAAAGCTTATTAGCATGCGTATAGATTCCTTCATTGTTTTCATGTTTTCTCTGTAATGCTCTCACCTTAAGAATAAACATGCTTGCTTAGAAAGAGCTGTGCGGTAACTTAATTGTGTGCAATTATGCTGTTTATAGCATCTGAGGAGAAAGCAAAGCAGGCCTTAGGCAGCCAGACTTGCTGGGAAACTCACAGTGTAGGCCAGGGACTATGCAGACTGGAAAACACCCAGTAAGGGGAGAGACAGACATGTAGGTCCAAATGACAGTGAGGAGATGGGAGCCTAGAGTGGGTGCCCTTGGTGGACCATAGAGGGCAAATACAGGTGGAGTTGCTCTGAATTATGACAATCAGCACATTAATTGGCTGACAGTGTGGTGGCTCCAATATGGTAATTATGTAGGATGTATAGATAAAATAAAAAGAACATGTGGTGATGTTTGAGTAACTCTCGTTACTAATCAACTAGATTTCAGATCCTCAGATCAATAATGCTAGAGAGTCTTCGGTGTTACATGCCATTTCCTGTCCTAAAACGGATCTCAGGAACAGAAAGCCTGGGTTTCAGAGTGACTTGGCTTTTAATGTGGCCTTTTACAAGCTGGAAAGCACAAAGTTTGTTAGGGTATGTCTACACTACGAGTGTAGTTCGATTTCACTTAAATCGAATATGTGGAATCGATATTGCAAAGTCGAACGTGTGTGTCCACACTAAGGACAGTAATTCGACTTTGTGAGTCCACACTAACGGGGAAAGCATCGACATTGGAAGCGGTGCACTGTGGGCAGCTATCCCACAGTTCCCGCAGTCCCCGCTGCCCATTGGAATTCTGGGTCGAGCCGCCAATGCCTTCTGGGTAAAAAAATGTGTCGAGGGTGCTTTTATCTCTTTATTCTTCTTAGTGTAACATTTTAGGGTGCAATCCGGACTAGTAAGGGGTTCTGCCACTGCCTGCCTGTAACCTTGGGTGCCTTAAATGCTCTGCTGCTGTGGCTCACAGCCCAGTCACCAGCAGTCAATAGACAAGCATGTAGTATCTTAAGTGTCTGTGTGCTGTGCAGTCCTGGTTCAGTGCTCTGACCTCAGCAGCAGGTCACAACACAACAGCCCAACCTGGGTTCCACCAGCTTTGGATACAACTGGTAAGGTGACCCCAACACACTTCCAGTCCTGAATTTCCCCTGAACACTCAGCCCTCTCCTGGAACACTCAGACATGATAAGTTTTGTTTGCTCCTTTAAAGAGACAATACGCAGCAGCGTGCCACATAAACTGGAGTTAACAATTACTTCAATTCAAACACAGCACTGGGTTCATTTAGATTATAATAAAACAAGTTTATTAACAACAGGACATAGGTTAAGAGAGGGCAAGTAAAAGAAATGACTGTAGAGATGGTTACCCCCAGATAAAAGTGAAAACACCCATCTAAAAGTCCAAAACTTAATCTAGCAAGGCACCATGTTTATTTAAGATGGTTTTGCTTACCAGTTACTCTTGGTCCAGCATGGTTGACTGTCTCTCGGTCAGGACCTTCCACAGAAGCATGAGGTGCTAGTTTCCCTTGTCTTCTTAGGTGAATGATAAAGATGGGCTCCCTCTCTGTTCCTTATATTCCCAGATAAATGTTTTTGTTCTCAAAGTTAGGCAGGCCCCCTGGGGAGTCAGTCTCCTGTATCTCTCTGGTGTCCAGGAGCCATGTTAATTCTCTGTCTCAAATTCAGGCTCAAGACAACCCCCAGTGGTTTGCTTGATAACTAATATGTAAATTGAGGTACACCCACATTCCTTTGTCTAGGACAGACCTACTTATCACCTTCACCTAGACTAGGCTGTGTTCTTGCACATGTTCTAGTGATATTATAAAGAGGGAATTCATAACTTCACATATAATGTTAACACATGCATTTTACAATGATATTAATGACCAGTGCACTATTAGTTTTCAAGTGATACCTTACAAGGCACTTTTTGGATAAGCAGCATTGAAACAGTGTCTGAGGTGTGAGTACAGGGGTATTTAGTTAGTACATGCCGCCCTGAAGAAGCTCCACTTTTCATATATATTCCCTTTCATTTGTATCACAGCAGGGACTAAAATGTGGTCATTGTAGAAGCGACTCTGGTCAGCCACAAGGAGGAATCAGAGCAGGGCAAAGCATTTCACTTTCTGACACCATGGTGACAGCTGTATTCAGGGCCGGCCTTATGGAAAATGGCACCATGGGTGAACCTCTGCAACTTCAGCCCCTCCCCCAGCTGGGAGCTGGCTCACCTGCCTGCCCCCCTGGGCAGGCTCGGACACCGTGCAGGCCCTGGTGCCCCCTGCAACTTCAGTCCCTCCCCTGGCTGGGAGCTGGCCCATCTCGCCCACCCCCTCCACCAAGCCAGGACACTGCACAGGCCCTGGCACCCCTCCTGACCACAACACCCTGGGTGGTCACCCTTGTTGCCCACCCCTAAGGCCAGCCCTGGCTGCATCCAGGGAGCCATTTCCAGCACATAACACTCTCACTGAACCTATAAATGCTATTTATTCCCCTGTGCAGGTAGATGGCACTCTTTAGATTAGCTACCTCATTACAGACACAATAGAGCTGACAAAGACACACTGTGTTTCAGGGACAAAAATGATAAAACAAGATTAACTTTGACATTTGTCCTCAAGCTTTTTTACTATTTTTTAAAAATGACACAAAGGCAAAAGAGTTTTTGGATTTTTGTCATTTTGCCCCCATCCCTCTTTCTCATCCCCCTTTCCCCCCCAATCTTACCTCTCTGGCATGGAGCTGCATCTGCTATCTCAGTTTCTCCTCAAAGATGGTCTTCCTAGCTGGTAGGATAATCTTGCCAGCTGGGCATGGGGAGGGGTGTCAGCTTCCTCCTATCCTCTTTGAAAGATGCAGACTGGGGCTCCTAAACAAGAACAGATGCCAGCACCAGGCCTAAAGCCCACACCAGTACTGTGATGTTCCAGGCCCTGTTTTGCCAACCTTTCCTAGGTCCTTCTATATCCCATCTCTTCACAGGTATTTTCCAACAGCAGTTCTGTGGGTGATCATGTCCCCTATATTCTTGATAAAGAGCTCTACTCGTTCCTTTGTGGATAGAAGGACGGCTGCTCCTTATATTCCCTGGTACTCCTTCCCAGAATGCCCTGCAGTAGTTTACAATCACATGACCCTCTGGGGATGATAATTGCCAGGATACCAGTACTTAAAGGGCTAGACATTGAAGCAAGCATATGTTGGCCCAGACCTGCTCTTAAAATCCTGTGACATGGCCTATAAGTGTTCCTTCAGTTCTGCTTATGTTGTGGGGTAGTTGTTCCTTGTGAATGTGGCTCCCAAAGCATGCTAAGGTACTGTTGTAACACACACCCATTCAGTATCAGAGGGGTAGCCGTGTTAGTCTGGATCTGTAAAAGCAGCAAAGAGTCCTGTGGCACCTTATAGACTAACAGACGTATTGGAGCATGAGCTTTCGTGGGTGAATACCCACTTCGTCAGATGCATGACAGTGTGGCACTTTGTCCCCCCACTAGTGGCAGCTGGGCCACATATGGAGATTGCTGAACCTGCAACAGTCTTGGTTAAGAGAGGTCTTTTAGTATGGGCAGCATAGATTTATGCACCCAGATCTGAAGGTCCCAGGTTCAATTCCTGTGGGCAGCAACCCACCCGGGGACATGGTGTCACACTGCAGTTTGAAAAACAACATGCTGATTTCTCTTAATGCTATTTTCTGACAGTTTCTTTCACAGATCTCTTTGGTGACCTTCTGGCTCTCCAATAAGACAGACAGTTTGTCACATCCATTTGTCATGTGACAGTCTTGTCATTCTGCCTTGGATGCAAAAGACCCTGTAGCGCTGTGATTCCTCATTGGTTTGCTGTGGGTACCACCATTAAATAAAAAAAGCAGATGGCCCACCTAAATTATTTTTCTTATTTGAAGCTGTGAATTTTGTCTATGCACTTCCACACAGTGAGGCAGATGATATTGAATGTTTGTTTAATATAATTAGGGAAACCAATGGCTTGTTGAGCAATTAACCTGACGTATCTGTTACTACAGAAAATGCTGCATGCAGTTCAGAGCACATCAATGACATTACATATCGTGAGTTTACTCCAACCGAACCTGTATTGCAAAATGTAAAGACTGCCCCATGACTTAAAATAATCATCTTCACAGATTAGCAATTGAATGCTTACTGCTAGGAAGACTATGTTAGTATTGTAATTGTTCTGAAAGAGTATGGTTTTGTTTCTGATTTCACTCATCCCGACGCTTGTAGAGTTACAGAGGTAAATGAAATCAGAATTAGACCGTTTGTCTCTTACTTTGTTAAAAGACAAGAAAAGATCTGAAATACGAATTACAGTAGCTTCTTTAAAGCAAAGATTAGGGCCCAGATTCTGCTCTCAGTGACATGAGTGTAAATCCACTCCATTAAAGACAGTGGTATTACTCTGAATTTACTGACGTGTGACTAACTGAGACAGTATTTGACCAATGTATTTTATACACAAGGGGTGAGGTTAATGGAAAAACTAACATTAGCTTCAGTGGGGCTAGGCTTTCACTCAAGATCCTTAGCATACAGTAGATCTGTGGTTCTCAACCAGAGGTCTGGGGCCCCTGGGAGGGGCTGTGAGCAGGTTTCAGGGGGTCCTCCAACAGGCTTCGTGTTAGACTTACTAGGGTCCAGGGCAGAAAGCCGAAGCCCCACGGCATGGGGCTGATGCCCAGGGCTTCAAGCTCTGCCACCGGGGCTGAAGCCGAAGCCCGAGTAACTTAGCTTTGGGGCCCTAAGAAATTGCCCTGCTTGCTACCTCCTAACGCTGGCCTTGTCTTTTATATGCAGAAAAACTGTTGTTGTGGCACAGGTGGGCCATGGAGTTTTTATAGCATGTAGGGGTGGGGGGAGGGGCGGTTTAGAAAGAAAAAGGTTGAGAACCCCTGCAGTAGATAACGGAGACAGTCACTTTTTTGAATTGTGTTTGATAGGAAGTTTTTCATTAAAGCTTCATAGTGTTACTTATTCTTACACCAAAACTTGCCTTAGAATTCAAGTTACTCAAATGTAATTCCTCTCAGAAATGCCACCGCAGAGCTTAGGAGCACTCTGTGCAGCAAATGGAGGTGGCACTGGAACTATTTGGGCTGACAGAGAGCTGAACACATTGAGGATAAGTCTCTGGTGATAAGAGCTGTCTCTTGGTATGTTAGGTGTGAAGGGGATTTGGTGCTGCTAAGCACCTCCAGTAGCTCCTAAATATTCCCTAGACTCCACTGAACTGACTCCAGAGTGCAGTCAAAGCCAACTTGTATCATTTTTGATTTTTCTATTCCATTATCTCTCTCCATTCTTCTCTTAGTTCTTTCTTTTTATCCTGGCAAATCCCTTCTTACTTGTGCCCTTTCCCATATATCTTGTACCCTAGTTGAACCTTTTCCTACCCTCTTTATGGTCTCTGCAGGGTCAGGAACCTTCTACATATGACAGACAGACTGCAAAAAGAAGCAGATAGCATCCTAGGCCATTTCCCTTGCAGCACCTTTCAAGTGTAAAGCCTTGTTGTTCTGACAGCAGAAAAAAACTGATTAGGATTCATCATTTTCTAGCCACCCCAATTCTTCATTGTTCATTTCTAGTCAACTGTGCTTTGCCATCAACTCCCTATATAAAGCACTTGATGCAGAAATTGTCTAATACCACAATTTTTCATCGGCAGCAATTTCTTTACACAGGAAACGTGTTGTTAGCTAAGAGGTCAGTGAGGTATCCAGAATCTAAGAAATAGATCTTACAGTTATGGACTGAATCCTCAGCTGGTGTAACTCATCATAGTCCCACTGAGATTAATGGCATTATGACAATTTACACCCGTACACGGAATTCCTTCTGTCCTTGCTACCCTCTGCCTTCCTTCTTGACGCTGCTCCCTACATCTGAAACAAAATCCCACTTCTTGGGCACTAGGCAGCTTTACTCTCCACCTTCAGGTCCCTCCTCACCTTCCCACAATTTCCGCTGCTGCCTTCAAGACTTGTACTACCTGTGCCTCTCTGTTTGCCCTGTCTCTAATTAAAAAACATCAGAACTTATAACACTCACACTATTGCTATGGTGACTCACAAGAGCCTCCTTCCTTTTCCCCCTACCTCTTCCTTTGTCTGTTATCTCAGCTTGCTAGCTATGACTACTTTGGGGACAGATTTTGAAACTCTTATTCACACTGAGTTGTTAGTTACCCCTGTGTGAACTGAAATGAATGGACCCTACTAGTGGAGCGAGGTATTATTCAACATGAATAGGGGAGGCAGAATCTGGCCCTGAGATTGTTCACTTGTAGGGGTAGGGACTGTCTCATTTTTAATCCCTCCAAAGCAATGTGCAAATATAAAAGTTTAATAATAAATGTCATAACAATGAAGAGAAGACGTGAAAAGAATCCAGTGATCTGAATGCATCAATAACTTAAGTGCAGCCTAATTTATAGAACCAAGCAAGACGTCCATTCTTTCCTTAGGCAGGCCTGATAACATCAGTGTTGCTGGGGCAAGACCAAATCATTCATAATTTTTACTCACCCAAAAGGTAATTGGACTGCTAATGTGATATCTTGGGGATTGTTAATGTGCATTTGGTACTGAAATCAATTGTAACCAAATGTAAAAAAACCCTAAAACCAATGCATTTTGTTTTGCTACATCAAAGTGAAAGGGTCGCCTTAATTCTGCTATTTTTCTTGTATAGTGCTAAAAGATATTCATGTGGAGCTTACAAATGGTAGAAAATTGGGGAGGCATATTAAGAGGGTTTCAGATATTTGTTTCCTTGTTCCTTTGTAACAGCCCTTTAGTGGAACTTAAAGGCAACAATAGGAGACTTATTGAAACATTTGCTTTATTAAAAGTATTCCCAGGATGCTGTTTTCCTACTTTTGGATAATGTACGTTCTGCCATTGACATTTGTATGCTCTACTTACTTACTTGTGGGGTTTCTAACCAGACTGGAGAAGACACTGTCATTTGCTGGTCTGGCGCTGACTCTACCCTTTTCACATGTTGAGCCCCCCCCAGAACACTTTTTTTTTTTTTTTAATGGAAAAATGGAGCTTGCACAGTAACATAGATCTGCAAATCTAACAACCAAGAGCCTGATTCTGTTCCCGGCTACACTGCTGCTTTGGGGAAAACTGGTGCTGGAAAGCTAACATCCCCATGGGGACAGAGTTAAGATTTGGGTGGTGTGTAATAGTTTTGATAATAGTAAATAGCGTGGAGAATGAGCATTATGTATGATTAGGTGGTATAACTCTTCATCTTCTTGCTTTTGTGATGTTGTGTCAGGAATGTTAGCTATGTGGCAACCTTAACTATTAAGCAACAGAGGTGTTTTTTGGGGGGGATAGGTATACAGTAACTCCTCACTTAACGTTGTAGTTATGTTCCTGAAAAATGCGACTTTAAGTGAAACAATGTTAAGTGAATCCAATTTACTTTCACCCCTGCATACCAGCTACACTCTGTTTTTCATCTGCTTATTTTGAGCCCTTGTCTTTCCAACACATCTCGCCATTTATCATTATCTTCTTTTAGACTTTTGCCTCACTGCATAGAATATCATCTGCAAACAACGTGCAACACAGTGGCGTCTTCTGTATATTCCTTGTGAGGGTATCCAGGATGATGATAAACAAGAAGGGGCTCAATGCTGAGCGCTGATGTACTCCCACCTTTACCCAAAAGTTAATATATATACATAGTAAATAACTCCCAAACTAGTCTTTAACTCTTCAAAAACCAAACCCCCAAACCCACCCCCTCCAAATAACCCCAGAAAACAAAACAAAACAAACAAACAAACAAAAAACCCCCACTGCACTTAAATTGTTAATAAATAAAACAAATTTCAGTATTAGACCTAACATTCTAAACAGCAAAAAAATAATTTATCATGCTATCAAATACCCAACATGCCTGGTTTCATTAACCACAAGCCAGCACAAAAAAACATTCTTCTCTGGTAGGAGACCATTTATATAAAATATCAGGGGAAAAGAGTTTAAAAAAATTAGGATGTTTGTGAGGTTGGTGGAGTCAGAATTACAGAAGTATGGTAATGCTATAGCCTTAACTATGCCAGCAATGCCATGACGCCATAATCCATAGAACAAGTACAGCACAAGCAGTGGCAGCAGTAACTCCCTCCACTCCTTATCTCCCCTGCCATCAGGGCCGGCTCCAGGCACCAGGCAAGCAAGCTGGTGCTTGGGGCGGCACCTGGAGGGGGACGGCGCGGCGCTCCAACCGCCGGGGAGAGCGGGGCCACAGCCGGGCTTGCTGCCCTCCCCCCCGCGCCCTCCCCCCGGCTCGCCGCCCTCCTCCCGGGGCTCGCCGCCCTGCGCTCTGGCCGCTGGGGGGAGAGCCGAGCCCCCGCCGGGGCTCGCCGCCCTGCCCCCGCCGCTCGGGCGGCAAAAAAGCCAGAGCCGGCCCTACCTGCCATTGTGTGTCCATCCTGACCCGGAGGGACTAGATCAGCCTTATTGCCCAGCTAATCTCTGACTGAACAGCTCCACCACAGATTTCTGTGTGACCCTGGGCAAATCACTTAGCCTCGGTGTGCCTCAGTCCCCTATCTGTAAGAATGAGGATACTAGCACTTCTTTACCTCTCAGGCATGTTGTGAGGCTAAATACAATAAAAGAATGTGAGGAACTCAGATATTACAGTGATTGGGCCCATCTAAATACCTTAGTCAGTGATATAGCTTCATTGCCAGTGGTGGTGGTTTTAGTAATGTGGACAGTTGGGACTCTGTGTGTGGTGTGTGTGTGTGTGTGTGTGAGAGAGAGAGAGAGAGAGAGAGAGAGAACTTTGGAGCCATGAACAGATAGCTCCATGGAGCATTGAAGGCACCAGCGTGAGTTGAATAATGCAAAGTGCATTTCATGTGACCCCAAAATCTAATTTTTACTTGAATAGCTTTTGGCATATTGTATTTTCCTATAGCTATGCTTAAATGAACAAACAACCAAGCGCAAGTGAGAGAAATACATCATAGATTACCATGATAAACAATGAAACTTCCATAAAAAAACCCCACTTCCACTAGAATCCTAGAAATTTAGGGCTAGAAGTGACTTCGAGAGGTTATCTAGACCAGCCCCTGTGCTGAGGCAGGACCAAATATATGTAGCCCATACCTGATAGCTGTTTGGCAAATCTGTTCTTAAAAAACCACCAGCGATACTGAGTTCACAACCTCCTTTGGAAACCTATTCCACAGATTAACTGTCCTTAATATTAGAATGTTTTCTTAATAGCTAACCTAAATCTCCTTTGCTGCAGATTAAGCCAATTACTTCTTGTTCTACTTTCAGTGGACACGAACAACTGATCACCATCTTCTTTATAACAGCCCTTAACATATTTGAAGACTGTTATCAGGGTCCCCGCCCCCCAGTCTTCTTTTCTCAAGACTAAACATGCCAGTTTTTTAAATCTTTCATCATAGGTCAGGTTTTTTTTCCTAACACTTTTATTATATTTGTTGCTCCCCTCTGGACTCTCTCCAATTTCTTCACATTTTTTCTAAAGTGTGGTACCAAGAACTGGACACAGTACTCCTCATCAGTGCTGAGTAAAGTGGGACAGTTACCTCTCGTGGCATACATATGACACTTCTGTTACTACACTCCAAAATGCGATTAGCCTTTTTCGGAACTCTGTGATAGTATTGATTCATATTCAATTTATGCTCCACTATAGCCACCAGATCCTTTTCAACAGTACTATTGCCTAGCCAGTTATAGCTGTGAATTTGATTTTTCCTTTCTAGGTAAAGTACTTTGCACTTGTCTTTACTTTATTTTATTTATGTCTCAATTTTATTTTATTGATTTCAGACCAAGTCTCCAATTTGTCAAGATCATTTTGAATTCTAATCCTGTCCACCAAAGTGCTTGGTAAGGGGGTGGGGGTCATCTGCAAATGTTATGAGCTTATGCTCCATTCCATTATCCAAATCATTAATGAAAATATTGACTAGTTCCAGGACTGACTCCTGTGCATGCCCAGTTTGACAGTGAACCATAGATAACTACTCTTTGAGTACAGTCTTTCAACCACTTGCGCACCCACTTTATAGTAATTTACTCTAAACCAGATTTCCCTAGTTTGCTTATGATACTGTCATGTGTGACTATGTCAAAAAGCCTTACTAAAAGCAAGACATATCACATCTGCTGTTCCCTCCCGTCTAGTAGGACAGTAACCCTGTCAAAGAAGGAAATTAGTTTGATTTGGTGTTATTGGTTCTTGACAAATCTATGCTGGCTACTCCTTATAATCCTATTATCCTCCAGGTGCTTAGAAACTGAGTGTTTAATAATTTGTTCCAGAATCTTTCCAGGTATTGAAGTAAGGCTGACCGGGCCATAATTCCCTGGGTCCTCTTTGTTCCCCTTTTGAAAGATAGGTGCTATGTTTGCTCTTCTTCAGTCTCTGGGACCTCACCCAGATAATTACTAAAAGCTCCAAGATTGCTTCAGCTAGTTCCTTAAGTCCTTTAGGATGAATTTCATCAGGCACTGCTAACTTGAAATCATCTAACTATTCTGTAACCTTTCTGGGTTGTGTTCCTTCCACCGTGTTGATAATATTAATTGTATTAATTATCTGGTCACAATTAACATTTTTATTGAAGATTTAAGCAAAATGAGCACCTTGGCCATCTTGATGTCCGTTATTGGATCTCCTGCCCCACTCGTGTTCTTAAAGTATGTATAGAACTTCTTCATATAGCCTTTTATATCCCCTGCTAAAGTTACTCATTTTGTTCCTACATGCTTGTGCTATTCTTTTGTACTCCTCCTCAGCAATTTGTAGGATTCCTTTTTGACTTTCAGGTCATTAAAGAGTGCCTGATGGCCCCATATTAGCCTCTTCCTAGTCTTCCTGTTTTCCCCTTCACATTAGGATCTTTTGCTGTTGTGCATTTGTTTTGTCTCTTTGAGAACCTGTCAGCTGTCATTTTCCCAGAGGTAAGATCACACAAGAAGAAAATGGATCAGTCTTCTGAATTTGTTAAAGTTTTCTCTTTTGAAATCCATTGTCCTTATTCTGCCGTTCTCACTCCTTCCTTTACTTAGAATGATAAAATCTGTCATTTCATGCGCATTTACATACAAATTGCCTTCAACCATGAGCTTCACAACCATTCTTCCTTCCAGATTCAACTCTCCCTTGTTGCTTCCTCCATCTTCTGAATCAAGAAGTTGTCCCCAATACATTGTAAGAATGTACTGGACATTTTGTGTTTTGCCATGTTTCCAACAGATACCTGGGTATTAAAGACCCCACCATTATGACCAGGTCTTTGGGTATTTCTATTATTTGTCCCATTAATGATTGCCAGCAAGTTAAAGAAGTATGGGCTGGATGAATGGACTATAAGGTGGATAGAAAGCTGGCTAGATTGTCGGGCTCAATGGGTAGTGATCAATGGCTCCATAGCTAGTTGGCAGCGGAGTGCCCCAAGGGTTGGTCCTGGGGCCGGTTTTGTTCAATATTTTCATTAATGATCTGGAGGATGGCGTGGATTGTACCCTCAGCAAGTTTGCAGATGACACTAAACTGGAAGGAGTATTAGATACGCTGGAGGGTAGGGATAGGATACAGAGGGACCTAGACAAATTAGAGGATTGAGCCAAAAGAAATCTGATGAGGTTCAGCAAGGACAAATGCAGAGTCCTGCACTTAGGATGAAAGAATCCCATGAACTGCTATAGGCTAGGGACCGAGTGGCTAAGCAGCAGTTCTGCAGAAAAGGACCTAGGGGTTACAGTGGACGAGAAGCTGGATATGAGTCAACAGTGTGCCCTTGTTGCCAAGAAGGCTAACGGCATTTTGGGCTGTATAAATAGGAGCATTGCCAGCAGATCGAGGTACGTGATCATTCCCCTCTATTCGGCATTGGTGAGGCCTCATCTGGAGTACTGTGTCCAGTTTTGGGCCCCACACTACAAGAAGGATGTGGAAAAATTGGAAAGAGTCCAGCGGAGGGCAACAAAAATGATTAGGGGGCTGGAGCACATGAGTTATGAGGAGAGGCTGAGGGAACTGGGATTATTTAGTCTGCAGAAGAGAAGAATGAGGGGGGATTTGATAGCTGCTTTCAACTACCTGAAAGGGGGTTCCAAAGAGGATGGATCTAGACTGTTCTCAGTGGTAGCAGATAACAGAACAAGGAATAATGGTCTCAAGTTGCAGTGGGGGAGGTTTAGGTTAGATATTAGGAAAAACGTTTTTCACTAGGAGGGTGGTGAAGCACTGGAATGGGTGACCTAGGGAGGTAGTAGAATCTCCTTTCTTAGAGGTTTTTAAGGTCAGGCTTGACAAAGCCCTGGCTGGGATGATTTAGTTGGGGATTGGTCCTGCTTTGAGCAAAAGGTTGGACTAGATGACCTCCTAAGGTCCCTTCCAACCCTGATATTCTATGATTCTATGATTCAGCCACTTCCTTTTCTTGATTTGGTGGTCTATAGTAGTCTCCTACCAGGGCATTATTTCTTTCCACACACCCCCACCTTTTATCTTTACCCAGAGACTTGCAACTGGCCTGCCTCTGACCTTCTGGGCCAAACAAGTGTTTATATTCTTGATGTACAATGCAACAGCTCCTCCCATTTTTCCCTGCCTGTTCTTCCTGAACAAGCTATACCGCTCTTCCAGTCATGAGATTTATCCCACCAAGTTTTGGTGTTGGCAATTAAGTTATAATTTAACTTATGTACTAATATTTCCAGCTCTTCCTGTTTATTCCCCATACTCTTTGCATTTGTGTATAGCCATCTAAGAAGTTGCACTGTTTTCCCCACTGTTTACCCTCTTCTGACCCTCTTGTAATTTTCCAGTCCTCTCCCCCCTCACCTCCGACTCCCCAACTTCTACCCTTCTGTTAAGGTCACCTATTTTTTCATACCTACCTGTGGTCTTTGGTCACTGCTCCTTTTGAAATTAGTTTTTAAAGCCCTCCTCACTAGGTTGGCAGTACCTTTACAATAATCTCATACAGTTCCTAGCACAATTTTGCTAGCCTGCTATTTGACCACCTCTGCTAAGTGAATATTTGCCTGTGGGTATGTTACTGAGTTTTGTTCCCTCATGTTCCCTGCACCCTCCCACTGATTCTCTGTGGGTCAGATTGCCTTTTTAGTTGTTTTATTATATGTTTTATTATATGCTCACATATACTATCCTATCCTTCCATGGAGGTATTTATATAGCCTCCGTCACGATAGTATCTGAGTTAGGTTCCAGATGCCTTTGGCTACTGAGTTCATTAATGAATATTAATGATCATTATTGCTGATCCCTAGGGATCGTCACTTGAAACAAGTTCACACTGAGTAAGTTAATGAGGTTTTTGATGACATCCTGGTAGTCATAAGGGCAAAGCTTAAGCACTTTGGGACAAATACCTACTGACTGCCTAATCATTGGCTGAGACAAGAGTCAGAGACTCCGTTGATTTGCTTTCTTGATGGGTTGATTCCTGCAGCAACATGGCATGCAACCAATCCTGCAGTCACTTGTGTACCTGGGTAAATTAACTTAGGAAAGTAGGCCCATTGAAATGAATGGGACTATACAGAACAAGAGCGTTTTCAAGATTGGGCCCACAGTGACTCAGCCCCACATTTTCAAAGGTGTTTAGGTGTCAAAAGGATAGGATCCTAGCGGGACTTTCAAAAGTACCTAGGTGCCTCACTTCCATTGATTTCAGTGGCCTTCAGGTGCTTTTGAAAATTGCACTGGGTGCCTATCCACAGCTTTAGGCACTTAAAGACCTTGAAACATCCAGCCCTCAATGTCATCACTGAATGAGGCGTTTGGCTTGAGGAGGTGTTCACATTTTACAACTGGCTTCTGGAAAGTGCTACCTTCTGCTCGGAGAAGTGCTGCCCACTTAATCTCAGGTTGAACTTTTTTATTCACCTCTGGTTTTGGTTTTTGTTACGCCAAGAACACTAAAAGAAACAAAAACACAAGCACACAATACAAGCCTGATCTGGCAAGGCTCTTTTAATGTTGTACTTTTACCAAACCACAGTACATACTTCAAATAAGGCCTAACAGATTATGCTCTTTATAAATTTACAAACAATTTCTTCTCCTTAAAGAGACAGTATTCTTTTATCTGTCTTGTGTACTTCAATGAATTATATGTTTATTCAAGCATAACATAGCAAACATAGCTATAAATTTGTAGACTAAACGCCTGTAATGGAGGAATCTCAGATACCACTATACTCTTGGATCGGGGTTTATGTATTTATTTAAAGGTGGTAACCATAATGTCCTGATTACACTTTGGGGAAATTGTACTCACTGAAAAGGCCAGCAGATTAGAATGATTGGAAATTGATGCCATCATGTTTCACCAACTAGGTAGGGT
Organism: Terrapene triunguis; assembly: GCF_002925995.2. Classification (NCBI taxonomy): domain Eukaryota; kingdom Metazoa; phylum Chordata; order Testudines; family Emydidae; genus Terrapene; species Terrapene triunguis. The sequence goes on along the minus strand of NW_020664531.1, from coordinate 3,965,965 downwards.
GTGCATATCAGTGGTTAGGGTCAGCTTTGCGGGCACATCCTCCTTGGCACGACTTTCTTCCTGATTCTGAGGGAAGAGGTTGAAAGATTGGTTCAGTTTCCCTGCTAGCTGATGGCCCTGTTCCTCTTCCAGGTACACACTGCTTGTCAGTTATGTCATGAGAGGTGTGAGACTAGTAAACATGAGGCACACGTCTATGTCTGAACAAGAAGAAGCTGAGTTAGTTGAGCTTTGGCCTGCCAGTGAGTGCAAAATGGCTTACACATGGCATAGAACCCAACAGAGTGCAAAAAAGGAAAACAGGAAGTGAAATATTCTGGGTCAATAATGATTCAACAGTTTCCTACAACTGCAAGATCTCTTGTGTCTATGCAGCCAGCTGAAGTTTGAATCCTCATTCAAACCTATTCTCTGCCACACCCTTGTCTCCCCCACTCCAGTCCTGTGCAAACAAAATCCACGTGTCACCATCTTGCTGGGCAAGAACGGAGACACCTGAATGTATCACCCTGCGAACAGAAGTGAGTTCTGAGGTCCCAGAGAATCTAACAAAGCAACTGATTTACAGGGGGCCTCACGCCAATGGAAATCACCGAGAGTGCAAGGCAGCTGCTGCAATAGGAATGCACAATACAAAAGGCTGCACTCCATCTCTTGGAGACTGAGAAACAGGTTCCTGCTCTAGCCCAAAGTACTCCTGCCAGAGCAGCCATAGTTAAAAGAGGAGAAAAAAAGACACAGGGAAAGAGAAGCAAATCCAAACCGTGCAAATGATAACTGAAAAAAATCAAACAAAATATAAGCAGAAATTCCCTCTCCCCAAACCCAAAGTGCAACAATGATAAGACGCCACCTTCTCAAGGCTGCAGCCTAAGCCCCAGCCCTTCTGTTGCTTCTAAACAACACCAGCCTGGCAATAGTTAACATGCACAATTAAAGGCTAAGACAGGACAAAATAAAGGCCACTTATAAAACATCTCCATAAAAATATCTGTACATCTGTCATTAAAAGTCAGGAAGCAGATTCAGACTGAGCACAACCCAAGCATTTTGCTGCAAAAGCACTCAGGCAATCCATTTAATTCCCAACGAAATGAAGCAAGAGTCATTTGGTTTAACATTTACATTTGGGATTAACTCTGTACAGCTCATTTCCAGGAGGTTTAGCATCCCCTAATTAGCAACATTCAAATAGGAGTGGTGGGGGTGACAGAGTTTTTAATTAACAGAATCCTTGCAGATATAGAGTTGGCCAAATTATGCCTTTGCACTCAATGAATCTCCCTGGAGTCCTTCCATGCAATAAATAGCTCTCCCAGAGTGAAGGTATTTTATGTCACAACTACCCAGGTTGATCCATGTGTTGAGCCAGTGAACATGAGACCTGGATATAAGACCTTGCTAAGTCGCCTATGGAGTGAAAGTCACCTCTGTGCAGGCAAGTTGCCTGTACAGGGCCAATGAACCATTTCAGTCTTCTAAAATAAGGCTTAAATGGGACTCAGTTAATGCTTTAGCCTTGCGCATGCTGTCTGCCCAGGAAGGCATTTTGGGCCATATGTGATGTAACGGGTCTTACGCATAGTTTTGGTTCTCAATGGATCAGACACAACACGAGCAGGGTGATTGGCACAGAGCAAGCTCTCAAAAACTCCTGATACAGAACCAGATTTTGCTCTCACCTGCATAACTGAGCAAAGAATCTGGCCCGCAGAAAATAAATTCATACATAAAACTCCCTTTATATTTCTTGGACCTACCAGTAACGTCTTAAAACAGTTGGGAACAATCCCTATTGAGATGGTCCTCTACAAATGCATCAAAGTACCTAAACCATTTAGGATGAGCTAGTCAGTGCTCTTACGATTTTACTTTATTCACTTGGAAAAAATAACCAACCTTTTTTGTTGCTGTGGGAGGGAGTAGAAGGGCTGGGGAGAGGATCACACAGGGAGGTACAGCTGAGAAGAAATCCTGACATTTTTAGGGATATTGTGGCAATTCTCCACTTAAGGGAAATAAAAAGTCTATTTCTCCAGGCATTGCTTTTAAAAGTAATAGAGCTTGAGGAAAATGAAAACTAAGCTAAGATCTAGTTAGTCTTACAAAGAATGGGTCTAATATATAGGCGCTCTCTCTTTGACACAGAGATATGGTTTTGACACAAACAGGAACACTTTATGATAGAGCTGCTTTATAGAACTTGGTGACGTAAAATTTTACTTTCAGGCATCAAGTGCTATACATTAGAAAAAGTTCTGCTATTATGAACCAAGCAGTGATTTTAGGAAGTAGCAAATAACTTTTTCACTGGGTCATTGGCACAAGACAGAGCCCATGATACCAGAACTAAGCAGCACTGTTGGCAATGGTAGAGCAGCTAGCATGTCAGGCTAGTGTTGGATGTATTTGTATGTAGGAGAGGAGGGGATTTTTGATTAGGAGTAAGAGCTGGGGATAATAGAGCACATTCTTTGCTGATTTATTTCCTACGCAACCCCTCTGAAAGCAGTGGGCTTGTCAGTCTGTGCAGCATTTAGCTCCTATAGCAATAACTTTAAAAGGAAAAGGGCTCAAAATTGGGATTCAGCAAAATGACCCATTGGGAATTTTTCAATGCTGCTACTATCCTGTTGCAGTGGATTGTGCAGCAGATAAAACGTTGTGCTTCTGTGCACTGCATGGTTTGAAACAAGCCTGGGAACTCTTCCTTTTATAGCAGAGCACGTTAGTATGATCAGCCACTTGGCATGGTCCACTCATCTCAACACATTTATGATGACATGCAGTATATCTATTTTTAAATATTCATCTAATAAACATATTTTAAGACCTAGTACTCTTGAGTGGTTGGACCAGCTTGCACACTGAAACTATTTCTGGACTGCTCCCCCAAAGAACATACTGCTTCAGTGACATGCTAATAGTAAGTGTGACTTTAGAGGGGGCAGACATGCCTGAATAAGGTATGGCTGCTGATTGAACACACATGGAGACTAGTTCACTGGAGGCCATGCTGATGTTTGCTGTCTGGGCAAGTTAAGGAGTTTACATCGACAGTTGAGTTCCACTTGTGAAGCCAGTCAATGTTTTCAGGGCAATGGTCGAAGAATTACGATTTTTTTGCATAAATGATGCCAAAGATTTATTATTCGCCCATCCTTAGCTAGTCTGACACACACAGAGAAATTAATCCTTTAAAGAAATATTCACTTTTAAAACATTTGTCTAGGTGCACTCTTGATAACCAAAGACACGCTTGTGTGTAAGGCTACGTCTTCACTACCCGCCGATCCGGTGGGTAGCAATCGGTTTATCGGGGATCGACTTACCGCGTCTCGTGAGGACGCGGTAAAATCGATCCCTGATCGCTCTGCCGTCGACTCCGGAAATCCACCTCGACAAGAGGCGGCAGCGGAGTCGGCGGCAGCGCAGCAGCGGTCGACTTTCCCCCGTCCTCACCGCCAGGTAAGCCGACCTAAAATACGCAACTTCAGCTACGGTATTCACGTAGCTGAAGTTGCGTATCTTAGGTCGGAACCCCGCTGTAGTGTAGACCTAGCCCAAGAGAGCTATTAGTGTGCACTCTCGGGCTGGGAATGCTGCAGAGGAAGCACACGCAGCCTCTGAGGGAAGGGAGTGACTCATCACTGTGGTGATCGTTCAAGAGCAGTATTGACCAGCTCACCTTGGGCAAAAGAGCAGTTGCAACAACGTGGGGATAGAGCGGAAAATTGGGAAGGACACCAACTCTTCTGAGAACTGCCTCAAAGGCAGAGAAGAAGGGTTGTCTCCTGGTTAGGCCACTGGCCAGTGATTTAGGATTCCCTGCTCCACCCCAAATTGTGTGTACGAGCTTGAGCCAGTGTCAGCTCTCTGGCTGGAAAAAGGGGAAAGTACCATACAGAGTGGTTGTGAGAATAAATGTTTGTCAGGCGCTCACATACTCTGGTAACGGGGGCTGTATAAATTAGCTAGATCTATCTAGTTTGAAGTGAAAGGGTGGATTTAAAAAAAACAATCTATCAAACAACAAAATTCCATCTACCGAGGTACTTAGAGGGTCCTGTCAGCGTGGTATTTGAGCACTTCACAAACAGTGGTGAACTTCTCCTCACATCATCCCTATGGGGTAGAAAGATATGAGTCTCCATTCCTAGATGGGGAACTGAGGCATAGAGTGATGAAGTGACTTGCTCAAGATCACACAAAAAAATTGGGAAAGAACCAGAATTTGAACCCAGCACGCTAGCCCTTCAACCACATGACCGTCTTTCCTCTCTGCTCTCAATCTGATCTGCATATAACGGAGCCACCATGCAGAGCACTGTTTTGTATATTCCATACTGATTATGTCTGCAGACTATGCATTACACAGATACTCTGAGGAGAACTGTCTCGCTGTACCTAACAGTTCACACTACTTACTGGAGAGGAGAATGCTGACTAAAGACTCTATAAATGCATAGCTCATCCATTAGCTAGCAAAACAATCCCACAAACATCAAGTTATGTTTTTGTGTTTCGTTCAGATCCACTAATTCCTATTTCTTGTTTCCTAGAAATCTCAGCCACCTGATTCAATGTGCCGGACAACAGCCTTCATTAAATATCAATGCTCATTACCACAGTTATTTACTGGGCTCAGGAATGGCCGGGGCTACTCTATATTATCACCAATCAATATCTCTGCTATGTTTCTAATGAGTTAAATAATAATGTCACTGCTCCAGCTTGTGCAAAGGGCTGAATTAACTCTGCAAAAGGTAATTTACAGCAACTAAATGTGTTGGTAAAGCAAGAGATACACACTTTTCTCAAGTCCTGGCCGATAAATTTAGATGCCCAACAGGGGCTTAAGCAGTCAATATCACAGCCTGGCATGTTTCAGAAGGGAACCGGATGAAGCAAATTGGGCACCTGATTCTACTCACAGCTTCAGGGTTTGTTTGTTTTTTTAATTTCAAAGCTGCAGTGCTTTGCTTGTCTCATTTGATGTCTTAGAAACAGAAAACCTCATTACAATCAAAATAAATGTTCTCTGTGCTGAAACCTCTTCGCACCATGCTCTCTTTTTACAGTGCCTGACCTGGTTTTGTTTTTGTTGCCTCAACAATTTTCCTTCTCTCTCTTTGACTCACTAAAGTCCCTGAAAGTTTAGTTTTAATGCTTTTTGGCAGAAGAATTGTTTGTATGTGAAAAGTGGAGTCACATTCATATTCAAAGACAGAAGTATGGTGCTGAAGGAACAGGAGACGTAGAATTGCGGTGGTGCAGCTCTGCTGCTGGAACTCTAGCGTAGATGCATCCTACAGAAAGGGAAGTGTTTTATCCCATCACTGAAGGGAATCCACCTCTTGGAGCGGTGGAAGCTAAGTCAACGGAAGCACTCCTCCATCATCCTAGTTGTGTCTACGTCAGGGATTAGGTCGGCACAGCTATGGTGCTTAGGGTTGTGAATTTTTCACACCCCGAGCAACATAGCCATGCCACTCTAAACTTTTAGTATAGATCAAGCCTTCAGCTGTATTTTGGATGGCCAAAGAAATGCAGTTCAGGGTACTGGGTCCAGCCGTGTTCTCATTTAAGTCAACAGTAAAATTGCAGTGTGGGCAAAATTGAGTGCCTTTTTCTCCCTCATCCCACTGAATTTAAAGATAGACAGTTACCTCTATCACCTGATACTTTTCAACCCTGCAGTGGTTCTGACATAATCCTCATTTTCACTTTGCCACACTCACACACTTTAAAGTCTTCAGAATGAAGCGCAATTGTGAATGCTTATTCAATAACTATACACATCACACTCAAAATAATCTTGTATTTTACACACACACACACACACACACACACACACAAAATCTGATCTTGGTGAAACACACACTGGATAAACTGAAGCAGACAGAGGTTAAAGCTTTGCCCAAAAGTGCAGTGTGTCAGTAGCAGAGATGATAATAAAATGGACAGGTCTTCAATCCCTGTACTTTGCTCTAGCCACGACAGTACTCCCATCAAGACGAACACTAGAACATACAACTATTCTCCCCCTCTTGAGCTCCCACAGTATAAATATAGCAGAGTCAGGAGTGCCAGGTTACAACTAGGGTGCATAGGCGTGCGCAGCCCATTTCATTAGGGTGTGCACCCAGGGAGCCCCGCCCTAGCCCCGCCCCTGCCCTAGTCCCACCCCATCCACTCCCTCCTACTTCCCGCCCCCTGACTTCCCCCCTCAGAACTCCCAACCCCCCATGCTCCTTGTCCCACCCGACTACCCCCTCCTGGGACCCCTGCCCCTAACTGCCCCCCAGGACTCCACCCCCTACCTAAGCCTCCCTGATCCTTGTCCCCTGACTGCCCCCCTAGGACCCTACCCCCTACCTGTCCCCTGACTGCCCTGACCCTCATCCACACCCCCGCCCCCAGACAGACCCCCGGGACTCCTAGGCCTATCCAACCGCTCCCTGCCCCCTGACAGGACACCCAGAACTCCCGACCCATACAACCCCCCTGCTCCCTGCCTCCCCCATCCCTTCTCCACACCCCTGCCTCCTGACAGCCCCCCCCCCAGAACTCCTGACTCATCCAACCCCCCCAGCTCCTTGTCCTCTGACCACCCACTACAGAGACCCCCCCCCACTAACTGCCCCCCCCAGGACCCTCCTTGCTCCCTGTCCCCTGACTCCTATCCAACCCCTGCCCCCTGAGAGACCCCGGGACTCCCATGCCCCATCCAACCCCCCCTGCTCCCTGACTGCCCCCTCCAGAGACTCCCTGCCCCTAACCACCCCTCCCCCAGGATCCCACCCCTTATCCAACCCCCCTGGCCCTGGACCCCTTACCATGAGATGAAGCTCCTAGCCTCCCCGCGGAGCCAAACACTGCCCCGCGGGAGCGCGCAGCCCCGGCCCCCAGAGCGCTGCGCGTGGCAACACGGCTCCAGGTGAGGGGGGAGCATGTCTGCCTCAACGCGGAGCCAAACGCTGCCCCGCGGGAGTGCGCAGCCCCGGCCCCCAGAGCGCTGCGCGTGCGGCGGCGGCATGGCTCCAGGGGAGGGGGGAAGGGCCGGCGGCTTGCTGCATTCGGCCAGGCGCTCTGGCCCAGGAGCGTGGACCCCGCGGCTTGCTGCGCTGGGGAGTGGAGCCATTTGCCCACTCCTGCATTAGGGTGTGCCTGGGCACACCCAGCACACCCCGTGTGCATGCCTAACTTACAACAGGGTCACAATTTGTCATGTATATGTAATCACGTTCTAGAAACTCAGCTAAAGTCCTAGACAGGACCAGGGTTGTAGTTGGTTTTGGAACATGATCAAGGCAATTTGTAGTAGACAGCACAACATGCTGGGGACAATGGTATAACTATTTCCCCTGACTCACTGGTATTTGTAGCATTCATGTTTCCCGGCTTGGTTTCACATACTGTTATTCATAAGTACAAGTCATATACTTTTATGAAGGTATTTAATATAAAAGCTTTCTGGAACCTGATAATTTAACCTATTAAAAGACAGAGGGCCCAATTCTGCCCTTAGATATGCATACACAACTCACTCCATTCAATAGTAGGCTCACATCCATATTCAAAGACAGAAGTATGGTGCTGAAGGAACACAAATGAACTATACTATGTTATTTTAAGAGAGGGAATTTTTATAGGTATTTAATACTACAATGTAGAAGATAAGATGCATGATGAATGCTAGCAACAGCAAAACTTCCTTAACACTGTCTGCAAAGGCGCCTGAATGACAACAATCACAGCAAAAGCAGTCATTTTGTGCAGACCAAACTTTTGAGGTGAGATCCTCAGCTGCCCTAAATTGGTATAGCTCTCATGAAGTCAAGGGAGCTATGCCGGCTTACACTAGCCAAGGAGCTGGCCTTCAGCATGTAATCGAGGCTGGTTGAAATGAAAACTAAACACAGTCTAGCAACAGTTTCTTATTTTTAAGCAATCACTGTTTTTGTGTATGACTGCCTTCTTTGTTGCAAAGGAGGAACAAGTCCTTTTGGAGAGGATATGAGTCCCTGCATATTTTGAGTCTTTTCTCATGAGGCAGAGACTTCTGTCCTTTCCAAACTGACTTCCTGTTGTTAGAGGAAGAAAAAATATAGACAATGATCAGAACATACAAAGCACAAGGAAGCAGCTGTTAGGATAATTAAAACTATGTAGAATTTCTATTTTTTTTTATTTATCAATCTGGTTTCTAATAGAACTTTTAACTAAAGAAAAGACATTCACAAAGGATATTAGGCATACATACATATTTTCCTTCTTTCATTCTTATTTACATGCTGTTACTTTTGGAGGGTGAGATTCCTGTTTCATATCTCTAGGATGGAATACCAATTTTGATTAACAGAGATAGAATTTAGGTTCTGCTTTTCAACAATGTAACCCATAAAGAGTCACCATGCTTATGACACAATGGAAGATAATCTGAGTGAGAAACCATATTAAAAAGCTACTGCTTATCAGACTGAGTAACAGCTTCACATTTCAATTGGTATCCTAGAAGTTAGATGCATCTGCCATTAAAAGAGATTCTGTTTTGATTAAAATGTAGTCACTGAATAGACTCTCTTCTAAAATGAACTCTTATCTCTACCATAAACTTGTAATTATACACCCCCTCTTTGGCAATCTTAGTGAAACATTGATGATAACCACCCTTTTATATGCATCATGCTGTCTTGAGCATGATTAAAAACGTTGCGAATTCCATACCTTTCAAGTGGTAACTGCTGTGAAAAACATAACGATGTATAAGAGAACAAAGGCGCAGTGTATATGGTAGGCACAAATATTATAGTCCTAACTGAAATTTCGCATTTTTGTTTAATATTTTTTGATTTCTGATTTTAAAGGTCATTTCTAATGTCAACTGACTCTAATATGGAATAAGGGGCATTTGAATTAACACATAAGAAACAACAGATTAGAAAGCTGGTTTCTATTAAAAGCTGTATTGTTATCAACATCTTAATTTTTACCATTTTGGCTAGGACAAAATTTCTTTGGCACTTCACAGCTCATCTCCTGGGGGCCTTTATTATGACTGTTGATCCAAATGCCCCTTAGCATTACCCCACTAGACCAACACTCCTGATTGTGGGCACAAGCTGCCCCCCACTGAAATCAACAGGAATTTTGCCATGGATTTCAATGGGAGCAGGAGCAGGCCTTTTAGAGTCACATTTCCCCACACGTTCAAACAGGGAAAGGGACTAAAATGAGTGACGAAACTGACTCAGCTGAATGTGCACTATGCTCCTATGATACTTGAGTACATTTCAGGGCAGTGTTGCGTGCTCATCAGGATTCACTCTGTTATGATTCAGGTTTGGCCACCATAGAAAGATATATAGCACTTGCCAAAAACTCACTATATTACCTGCCATTTTAACTGCTCAGTTCGTCAGTACAAACTCTCTTAGCAACCAGAAGTACCTGTGAACTCCCCTCACGAATCATATAAGATATCACCATTTCTTTTGCAAGGGAGACTTTCCTGCAAAAGAGATGGTGCTTGCAGGCTTATGCAAGCTACCCATCTTAGTCTGCTGGTTCTCAGTTCCTGGGCCCTTGCAGGGCCAGTGTTTATCCTGCTTAAGACTACTCACCATGATATTCTAGCTACAAGGCATTCTAGGAAAAGGCTACAAGAACCGGCAGCCAAGACACCATCTCCACCATAAAATACTGGATGTGGAGGGCACGTGTGTCAGTCTGCAATGTCAAATCCATTGTCTCAGCCTGCTGAGCTCTCTCACTTCCAGTTTAAGGAAATACACTATTGCTAATGCCGCTCTCAATAAGATTTTCAATCATTAATACAAATAGCTTCTGGGTTTATGAAGGCATCTCCTTATTCCTGCTGAATCAGGAAAATAATCATAACATTGAAGTTTATCACCATCTTCTCACCGCGTGAGGCTTCCCTGCAAAGAGGCCAACTCAAATTTACACAGCTCTCATGAGCTTCACATGAAGAGCTCTGAGATTCTGTGACATGAGAGAGACAGAAGGTTGGGAGACCAGATGATTAGGAATATTGGCATTGACTTTGCCTTTCTTCTTCATTGCACGGGTTTGAATCGAGACCAGCTCCATCATTTCCATGAGATGGCTGCTCAGTGCCTCATGTGAATTGAGTTAGTGGTCTCATTTTAGTTATTAATGAACAGACATCACCATCACAAAGACCACTGTCATAACTGAGATGCTTGTTGCTAGGTCAACCAAGTAGCCGAAGACTTGACATGGAGAGACAACTATCCACTTGCCCTTCCAGTGCAGGGATGAGGCATGTTAGTTGGGAAGTATGCCCCTGCGGTGACTTGTGCTATCTTTGTTGTGTGAAGAACCATAGGACTCCAGTCTCAGGCGGCAGAGATGACACTTCTCACGCTAAATTCAGTTAGAAAGTCAGCTTTTTTACTGCAACAAAATCACAGCCTAAGGAAACGGGCGCTCTGCTCTCATTTGCTGTATCTGGGCCTTCTGAAGTAACAGGTACAGTCTTTACTGGGAATGCCTAAAATACCATTTGAAATCAAATTAGCAAACTAAAATCAATAAGGAGAAGTGGGATTTTCTTCACTAGAAGCGAAGCATTTTGTGACTTACCCACCCAACAGTAGAGGTGGCTGGCCTGAATAGTTAGTGATGTATGGCAGATTAGTTTCAAAATGCTATAGTGTCGTTTTGACACTCTTCAGGGGGAGGATATTCTTCTTATACCCACTGATCTTAAAAAGAATAAGGACTTCTCACTCAAAGAGAGAAATGATAGTTTTTGAGGCAAACCAATGCTAATCACAGGGTGGGGTGGGGCAAAGATGGGTTTCTTTCCTGTTTGGATTGCCATAGATACCTGAGAAACAGACAATGACTTTCTTAAAACTGGCCAAATTTACCTACTGAGTCCAAATCCATACCCTGAAGAAAGTAGTGGGTTTGTGATCTACATTCGCTATAGTGATTCAAGAAGTCCCGTTTGTGATACAGACCGTGGAGAATTTTAATGAAAGGCCTTAACACATATCCAATGTCTTTAAATTGTCGCCATGTCTGCTGACTGTGCATTTATAAACAAGGAAGCAGTTTTAAGACCTATGAATACAAAGGAATCCTGAAAATGCTCCAATATTCCGTCTCTAATTTTAAAAAATTCTAATTTTACAACATTCAACAAAATAATGCTCTATAAAGCAAAAATAAAGGAGAAGAAGAAACTAAAAGAAAACAGCACTGCTTAGCTCATCAGAGGGCAGTTCATCGGAATTTCAAATAAGTCTTGCGAATAGGTACTCAAGGGATGGATTAAAGCGGTGCATACCAAAATTGTAAATATTATAAGGTTACGTGACACCAAAAATGTCACAGGCATAAATCCTTTCATAAGAAATTCTTAGTATTGGTTCTGTTTTTTGATGCACAGTAAATGTCCTGCTATACATTCATATCTTCATTCTGTTCCACGCATAACTACCCATAAGGCCTTGTGTCTCCATCAAACAAGGTTATTGGAGACTCCTGCTCCTTTGCAGTGGGGAAGCAAAAACCACTTTATTGCCATCAAAGGATGAAATTAGCTATTCAGGCTACCACTTACCCTCTGTGCAAACTGACTGCCTCTTTCTCAGTGACATGCCTGACATTCAGCTGGTCTGAGAGATTGTGATCCCTGAAGCACTAGATATTGCCTTTGCAGTCCTTAGTCATTACTCCCCAAAGACAGTGAAACTGATCAGGCAAATCTGTTTATTAAATAAAGGACCTCTGCTGTCATGCTGTGTGTTTCTGCTGCCCTCTCTATGAGCAGGACTCTTTAAGCCTCTTGTTTTACCTTACTGCCTGAGAGAACACTGTGACTGAGGCTTTCTTCACAAAGGGATTTAAACCAAAGATTTAAAGAACAAACTAAATTGCTATGCCAACAACAGAAAAGTATTCTGTGAAAACTGTTGGATCAAATGCATTCCTTAGAACTGTGCTAATAGTTCTGTGAAAGCCTATGAAGAGAAACAGAAGCAAACAAACGGTCAAGGCTGACTCTAATTCCCAACTACAATGCTTATGCCTACATACAGTGTATGCCACAATATCACAGGCAGAGCTGAGTTTAAACTGAAACCGCCATGTGGCCTCAGGTCAGCAGCATTATAGCCAAAGTTACAGAAACAGATTAAGTCTGCAGATTCAAACTAGGTCTACAGACTCCTTCAGATTTAAATAAACAAACCCAAACAAAAATTTTCCTGTGCTTTTACTCCTCCCTATAGTCAGAAATAATTATAATATTTTTACATTGCTGATAAGTACTATACACAATCAACATTTTGAAATGCCTGTGCCAGAGTGGGACTCTTAAAGTGTTGGCACAAGATGGTAGCATTTTGAAAACTGGCAAATATGATTTGATCCTCTTTTCCCTACCCCACTTCCTCCCCTAGAACTTTTAAACCCCAATTCAAACACCACCAAATGAAACAATATGTGAACGAGTATTATGGGTATTATGGCAACCTGTCTGGAACCGACTATGAGTGACCGAAAAGAACACTTTGAGGATGTGTCGATTTGTAAGCTGTTCTCAAGACAGAAATATCCACATTCTAAAGGGCTTTTAAAAAATGTAGAAAACTGGCCCTGTTATCATCACGGGTATTTAGAACACCTCTAAACACACACAGAAAAGACAGGTTTACTGACAAATTTTAACCAATGCTGAAGCTCTAAAAGCTGCTGTTTGTTGTTGTTGTTTGGATACAGAAGGGGCAATTCATTGCAAATGAATATTAAAAAGTACTTTTCTTAAATGTGTGTGTGTCATCCTTGTTTCCAGTCTCATCGGTTTTGCCTGTTGCTTGCTCCTTCATTTGTGCTGATCTTTTTACTAGATGTGCTCAAGAGTCTGAAGTAGAGTGTTCTCTCCTTGCTAAAAGAGTCATCCCCAACCCCACCCCGGCCCTGCTTCCAACCCCCTCCACACACTCTCAGATAAGCCACTCTTTTTTGCTCTCGTCGATGGTCTCCGTAAAGTTGGGGTCATTGTTCATGATGGCTGCATCAGCGCTTTCAGCAGACTCCGCCCCCTTGGCTTCATTGGTGTGGTAGGTTCCCTTGTGACGGAACATGTAGCGTATCAGGAACACCAGCGTGCAAAGGATGGTGAAGATCACAAGAGCGATGACACCTAATGGAAAGGAGAAATGACAGAAGCGAAAAAAAAATTCAGGAATTCCACGGGGGCTTGATTTTACTGTCTACTTCATATGTTTACACCAATCTGGCAATTAATTACCACTGAAGTTCTACTAATGCCTATGGAATTCCTTTGTGGTTTATTCCAAAACTTAATCAAACAGAGTCCCCTAATCCTTATTGCAATGGTTGAACCCAGGGCCAGCTCTAGGTTTTTTGCTGCCCCAAGCAAAAAATGTTTTGCCTGCCCCCACCCCAGCCCTGGGCTCTCCCCCTCCCAACTGCACCCTCCTGCTGCCCCAGCCCTGGGTCACTGGTAACTCGCTCCCAGGGCGGGTCATTCAGCAGGAATTATGGATGTGCACAGAACACAGACAGGATTGGTTCCCATATGGTTACAGAACTGCAGTAAAGTGGAACAATTTTCAGCTTGTGTGACTGGAGGATATCTGGATGCACATTATAAGACTGTCCTACATAAATGAGGAAAAGTTGAGGTGCCTTTATTATTCTTTTGTTCCATTCTGTGTTTCTACGGGGAATGCACTATCACGGTCTTTCTTTTAAACAAATAAAACTAAAACTTAAAAAAAAAAAAAAAAAAAGCGATTGTTGTTAAAAATACCCATTCCAGTCCTAATAACCACTGGGAAGCATTTCTTGCTCAATTTAGTCTACTTTTTCTACAGCAAGTTACAGTGGATCAGTATATTTGATTTGGGGGAAATGAAGTAACAGCTGCCCAAATTGAGCTTGAGCACTCCTGAATTTTGAGGGTGTTCAAATCTGGAAGGCAGGTGCTAGAGTCCCTTTCTGAATATTAGCTATATCTGGAGAGGAAAAGTCAATTTCTGCTTCCATGGCTCAGAAGTGGAAATCCTCCTAAGTGCCTGGTACTGTATCTAAAGCTGCCCAGGTCCAGAGCCTCCCCTCCCGTACTTTTCATTTTAAATTCTAGTGGGATCCACATACCTCCCTTGCTAGGCTTCAGATAGAGAGGTGCACCGTCCATTTAGTCCCCCCAATTCCTTCTTTGGGGGAGAGCCCAGGGCTGGGGCGGCAGGAGGGGGGGGGTGGGGGCCAGAGCTGGAGCGGCAGCGGGTGTGGTGGGGGTGGGGAAGAGCCCAGGGCTGGGGCAACAGGGGAGTGCAGGTGGGGGCCAGAGCTGGGGCAGCAGGGGGTGTGGGCGGGGGGAGCCCAGGGCGGGAGGCGGGGCGGCAAAAAACCTAGAGCTAGCTCTGTTCCTACCATTCACAGCAAGCTGCAGATTTCAGTTCCATACTCCTTTCCCACACCCCTTCCTGTTGCTAGTGGCCAAGGGAATGCTGGGAAATGTAGTTCTTTCCCTGCTCCAGGGCTGGCTCTATAGGCAGGGAGCTAACCAAGGAACTACAGCTCCCAGGGGCCCCTGCTGGTTCTTAGCTCCCATGCTGGATTCTTGCGCCCCTTGCAAATCTGCCGCCCCAAGCAACTGCTTGCTTTGCTGGTGCCTAGAGCCGGCCCTGGTTGAACCTCAACATTATTACTATTTATACAGTCCACAGGTGTATTTGGTGCTTCATGCGTGGTCATAGAGACAGAGGGCCCAACTACTCCCACTAAATACCAGTATAAATGAAGATGAGTTACCTGGGCTTTGTCAGGACAACTCCTTGGGGGCCAGAATCCGCATGTCACCTGTAGGTAGGCCATGGAGATGCAGCACAGGACTTCTATGATGCCTATTGCATTTGTCTGGAATAGTGGGTACTGGCCTTCTGAACCCCCAAGAGGTCAGATGAGGTTGCCCCTCACCTGACCTACCCTCAACTGCACCATCCTATTTAGAGGCACCTCTGCAATAGCCTAGTTGAGGCAAGTACTGAGTGCCTTGACATAGCAAGCCCCCTTTATGACCTTCCTCGTGTTCCCTATGGGTGGCAGTGGTGTTAAAGTGGCACTTCTGTGGTGTAGAGGGCCGGATGGGCCGTCTGTGGGTGTGTGAATTTCATCCAGAGTGGGAAACTGCAAGGTTCTCACGCTAACAATCTCTTCTGCAGTCAGTCGTTTTATACAAGGCTTGGTAATTGATGAGCTGGGCATTAAGGGTGTTGTTTAGTTATGTACCCTATATTCAGAGATGCAATTCTGTGCTTGGAGGGAGCCCAGTTTGTATGGGGGATAAACGCTGACACTCGTCAAATATTTTCAATTTAAATTTTTTTTTATTAAAAATGGGGTACTTTTCACAAAAAATGTTGTAAACATTTTTCTATTTTTCAACAAGCTATAGACACTTAGTTTTTCAACCATAAAAAGGGGCCGGTTTGATAATAAGGGCTAGATTCACAAAGATACTTAAGTCACCATCACCACACCTAGCTTTTAGGTGACCAGAAAATCAATGTGATTCACAGAGCTCTCAGGCTCCCTATAAAATGAATGGGGAAAGATAGGCACCTCAGGATGGGATTCACAAAAGCAAGCACACTAGATGACTCCCTCCCTAAGATAGCCAATGGGAGATGCCAAGCTGAGGGAGGGGTATACAAGACCCCCGCCCCCCACTCCTCTCAGAAATAGGCACCTAAGTCTGGAGGCAGAGAGGCGCCTCACTCTGCTTTGAATTCTCAGCTGTAAACTCTCTCTTGGGATTAGTACCTATGTCATTTTAAGAGGAAGGACTCCCTCGTAGCTTTTAGCCCAGTGGTTAGGGTACTCACCTAAGGTGTGGGCAATCCCCAGTTCAAATCCTGCCTCCACCTGATGAGGAGAAGGGATCTGAACAGAGATCTGCCACCTCTCAGGTGAGTGCTCCAAGCACTGGGCCATGGGCTATTCTGTGGGGACCCCTAAGTCTCTCCTGTTGAAGCTTTTCCCCTGTGCATAAATAATTAAAAAACCTCTCTGGAGCAGGAGACTGGATCCCTGGTTTTCCACCCCCCAGGTGAGTGCTCTAACCACCAGGCTATAGACTCTCTCTTTCCGCCCCCCCATATTGAAGCTGTTCCATTGTGGATAAATGAAAGAAAGCTGTGGTAATTTCTCCCTAAAACAGATTTTAAGATGAAAGGTTTATCTTTTAGAAAAATACTTGAATGCATTTGGAGATTAATGTGGTAATACCATCCCTCTCTAGCATACTATGGTGCTAATTAAAGAGGGGCTCAGACCCAACCCCCTTATCTGAATACCCTTTTGTATGGTGCAGGCCAGAAGACCTAAGCATATATATGTCTATGTATAAATCTGAACCAGGATCCCCATTTTGCAGATAATATCTGAATTATGATTAAGAAAAAAATCCTTCTCACAAACCAGTTTCACTAAGGAGTGGTCTACACTAGGAAATTAGGTTGGTATAACTACATTGCTCAGAGGTGTGAAAAATGTACACCCCATGAGAGAGGCAGTTAAACAAACCTAACCCCTGGTGTAGCCAGAATTCTCCCACTGACCTAGCTACCGCCTCTCGGGAAGGTGGACTATCTATGCCGACAGGAGAACCCCTCCCATTGGCATAGGTAATGTCTTCATTGAAGTGTTGCAGCTGTGCCACTGCAGCGTTTTAAGTGTAGACAAGCCCTTGGATGCTGAGGCCAAATTCTGCAATTAATAACATATGCATTTGTAATTATAATGAGGTTCTGTGAGGTGTTAGGGCAGAAGCTGGCCCCTAAGTAGAGGTGAGGTCAGCGTGATAGCTGAATCATGTCAAGAGTATAACAGAGTGTGCTTGACCTACAACCTTTGAATTACAGGCTTGAGCCTACTTCAGTGGGAGCAGGATCAGGCCCCAGGTTCACGCTGATTGGTGTGTACTAGTTCAGTACACTAAACGGCAGGACATTTTACCAGTTATACCAGTACAACTACACTGAATAAAAGTGGCTTTTTTTGGCTTTAGCTTAAATAGCTTCCAAAGTGCCATAAGCTAAACTGAAAAAAGGCACTCTTCTATTGGGCTAAGACGGTCTAAATGGGGAGTTTTAACAGTATAACTAAGTGGTTTAAATTCAAACCTTACCTTAAACTGGTATAACTGTCCCATGTAGGGAAGCCCTTTACTAAACCAAGCAGTTTGAACACACTATTTTCTGCTGTTTCAAACTTCTATACAGAAGCCACAAAACATCTTACCAATGCATATATTTTTCTTACCTCCAATAATGGCAGAGTTCCTGTTAACTCCATCTCCTAAAGCTTGACCATTGTATGGGAAATCAGCACTGGCTGTAAAACGGGAATCAAAGATTCATGTTATAATACATCAGTTCCCGAAAACTCACAAGACTGGCTTAAAAATACACTTGTCACAAGCCCAAGATCCTAAAATAAATAAAGTTAAAAAAAGAAAGTCAGCTGCGATTTGTATTTTTATTTTTAAATAAGAAACTTTCCCCTCTACCTAATACCTCAAAGCCACTCCAGTCAACCCCAAACCATTCAAGAATCTAAATGAAATACAAGAGGCAATCCAGCAGTATGTGTTAACACATAGTCAAGTATGTCTGTGGCATCCTGAACTAACAAAGACTTTTATACAATTTTTTAATTTATTTCTCCCTAACAGTGGGAGATCATATTGTGCTTCTAATGAGATTTTTGCCCTAGTGATACTAGACATTGCTGTCCAGAAGGGATTCCAATTTCTCCAGCCTTTAGGGACTGCTATACAATACCAGCAAACTGTGTGACAGAAAAAGGAATTCTCTTTTTTGTTGCACAGCCTAAAGTAAACAAATGAGTGATTGTGGTAGAGATGGACCAAAGAATCAGTTAGGCTTTAGGCTAAAGTTTGGATGGGAAGTTCCAGGTTTGGCCATCCACAGAATATTGAGGAGTATTTTCAAAGGGGATCTCATCTATTTAATCTGTGATCGTAATTTTTCTATATTGCCCATCACTGCAGTGCCTGCTTGCTAGCTCTATACTGCCAACCCTGGTAGTTGTGCGTATGGAGGCACACTTACAGCACCTGATACTTTGTCACTGAAACATAATAATGTTTTCAATGAATCAACAAGAACATTTCAATAAGAAAACCATTACTGGAGGAGATGCAGAAATTGTATAAATTATTTATTACTCAGGTCAGTATTTAAAGCGTAGCTGTTCTTTTTTCTTTGGTGTATATTGTAATAGGTTGCCATTAAAGACCACTGATGCAATCACTGCATCCAGAGGCTTGCTCATTATGGAGTTTAACTTTCTCTTCTTAGTCATCTAGGTTCCTTTTGTGTTGCAAAGTCTTAATAGCTCAGAATCACCTCTCTAGCTCCAAAACTCTCTTCAGACCCCACGGCCCCAAGTGGTTTCCCATATGTATACTCTGGGAGCAGAGCCACGGCGTGTTAAATAGCTAGTAGTCTGACCTCCTGTATAACACAGGCCATAGAACTCCCCCAAAATAATTCCTAGAGCAGATCTTTTAGAAAAACAACCAATCTTGATTTAAAAATGGTCAGTGATGGAGAATCCACCACAGCCCTTGGAAATTGTTCCAATGTTTAATTACTCTCACTGTTAAAAATTTATATCTTATTTCCAATCTGAGTTTGTCTAGCTTCAACTGCCAGCCATTGGATCATATTACACCTTTCTGCACTAGACTGAAGAGCCCATTATTAAATATTTCTTCCCAATGTAGATAGTTATAGACTGTAATCAAGTCACCTCTTAACCTCCTCTTTGTTAAGCAAAATAGTTTGACTTCCTGGAGTCTATCACTATAAAGCATATTTTCCAACCCTTTAATTATCCTGTGGCTCTTCTCTGAATCCTCTCCAATTTATCAACATCCATCTTGAATATACAGTCTGCCATTCTTCTTCCTTGGATACAAACAGGAGTTCTTCAAAATTCTTGTTAACTGACTGGTGAGCTAACATTAATATCTAGAAACTCGTGTATGTGGTCCACTAGGATCTGCATCAAAGAGGAATAATAAATAGTCTATGTGGCAATAATACACAGGTGCACCAATGGGGGAGCTGTTAATAGGCAAGAGTGTTCATTTTCTCCATCACAGTTTGGCGACTTTTCAAATCCTTCCATTATCTCCAGGACATTAATTGTAAGAACATATCCCAGCAGGCCCGTGTTCATTGCCTGATACTTGTTCCACAATAGCCGCAAATGATGTCTTGCCCAGAGCAAATAAGCGTCACGAAGCTGTAGTTATTACATGGAGCTAACCTTCACATAGCAAAAGCAATTCTCTTGCTCACAGGGATTACAGCTGTACTGTTGCTGCATTATTAGGTTGAGGAAGAAAAAAGAAAGCTGCCTTCCTCATTCAGAAATTTCAACCAGTCACTGCCATGCTACTTAGGCCAAAGTGTCCCAATTCTACAAAGAAGCTGAATGAATTTTGGTTCTAAACACCGTGCACCACCCTAGCCATTACTCAGGACCATAAATAGGGCCATTTAGTTATTTGGGTTGTAAAGGCTGGGCTGGAACTATACTGATACAGTCTCCTTCGATATTCAGGAATCCCTTAATCTCCACCCTGTCTCTCTGTTTTACAGCAGCCAAGTGTCCATCTTTATCAATCCACTGGGAATCAAATAGCTCTTCCGTGGAAGCAGCCATCCTGGAAAAAAGCCACTTCTCTGGTTTGGGAATTCTGTGATTTTGCTTTGGTAATAAATGTGATAATATTCTCCAAATCATAGAATATCACGGCTGGAAGGGACCTTTAGGAGGTCATCTAGTCCAACTCCCTGCTCAAAGCAGGACCAATCCCCAAACATACTTTTACCCCAGTTCCCTAAATGGCCCCTTCAAGGATTGAATTCACAACCTTGGGTTTAGCAGACCAAGGCTTAAACCACTGAGCTATCCCTCACCCACTAAAGCCTCATCCTCTGGCGGCTGTGGCAGTAAGCATGCACAGATACCAACCAGAAGCGAAGAAGTGAGGACATGCCAGCACCATTGTGCCAAACACAGGGCTGACATGTGGATGCACTGAACTGCTTTAGGGGAATCCAAACTCAGCTATGGTTTGTAGACACCAGGTCATCTGATATACTTGCAAAGTGCAAGGCAGATTGGGAAATTGTTCTCCGGACACCTCTGGTACGTAGGGTAGAGTGGGAGACAGTCTGGGATTATGGAGAGACACATAGCAGTGTCTGTTAGAATGATCAGCAGTGTAATAGTTAACACCATTGACATTTAACTTGTCACCAATAGGCTCCAGACTCAAAAATCCACTGAGATGCATGGAATAACTCCTAAATGGGTTGCTACTATCCTCTTAACTTCTTATAGCAGGGTTTCCTGAAATTTGTTAGAGCATTCTTCTCGTAACCACAGAAAAAAGCTTTTAAAAGTGATTGTGGGATAGTAGGGTGACCAGATAGCAAATGTGAAAAATCGGGACAGGGGGTGGGGGGGTAATAGGAGCCTATCTAAGGAAAAGACCCAAAAATCGTGATTGTCCCTATAAAATCGGGACATCTGGTCACCCCATGTGATAGGTGTGTAAAAATTGTGTGTAATTTTTATGGTGACTAAGGAAAAATCTTCCTAGGGAAGAGTGGAAGGACACAGTCTTCCAATGAAAGCTGCATCCTTGGAGACAATTAAAAAACTATACTGGACAACACATGAGAAAACATGGAGAATAATTCTGCACTGGGAACAGGGATGGATTAGATGAGCCAATGGATTTGATTCTGTACTGCCTTGCACTTTGCATTGTCATTTCCCAATGACAGCATTTTACATGCTTTGATTGTGCAAGTGCAAGGCAGTGGAGAATCAAGACCAATATAATTTTCATTTCAAAATTAAAGGTTCCATGATGCATGATTTTCTTCCTTATTCAGGTCAATACATTTTAGGTATAAAAATGGTAACATACTGCAGGATTACATCATATAGGGCTGCATTTGTCTGATAACAGTTCAAATTTTAGATACGTTTAGATTTAGATGTAGTGTTTTGAATATTTACTGTTATCAAAGTTCCAAACTGATCTGCAGTATATTACATCATTCAAAAGCCTGGACGCATTTATCTTTTTACTTCTCAGTAGACACATCTGCATGTCACTGGGTGCCTCACTAGGACTTCAGACAAGAACTGATGATATATTAGTCATGCCGGCCTAAGCTATTACCTTAATGAAAATTTCATGAACAGTTCTTACATTTCACCTGTTAAGGAAGGAAAACAAATACTTCCTTTTATAATTAATGTAGAATATGAAACGCTCTGGTGCTCTCAAAGGAACTGTAGAGTTAAGTGCTGATCAAAGCTTAGCTGTAGATATCTAAGCATTGGTAATGGACCCAAAGGGAAACCTATAAAAAACTGCCTTGGGACCAGGAAAAATTGTCTTTATGGAAAGCGTGTGTATGCGTGTAAACCTCTAAAGACAGGGTTTCTGTCTTGTTTCATTTTACAATGGCATCTGGGAAGGATTTTGACTCCCTTC
Source organism: Terrapene triunguis (assembly GCF_002925995.2). Lineage (NCBI taxonomy): Eukaryota > Metazoa > Chordata > Testudines > Emydidae > Terrapene > Terrapene triunguis. Next base: position 3,944,322 of record NW_020664531.1, on the reverse strand, counting down.
TCCTCTCTCTGTTGGAGTCATGGAAGGAGGTTACAAAATAGCCCTAGGGTGGAAATAGTCCCAGTCCTCTCTACATATACCCTACAAGGACGGGAAAGGACTAAGAATAGGGTTCAGGGTTGGGAAACTCATTTACATGGGTCACCTACCCTGCAAGCAACACGTCTACTCCGACCCATGCAGTGGGGAAAGTCTGGTTTGCAGTGGGGAAAGTCTGCCTTCAAGAGACTGTATCTTGTGAGCTAAATAGGGCCCTGGTTCAAGGTATTTGTATCTCTTTCTACACTCACACACACATGCATACATCTGAGCAATAAAGACTGTTTGATTATTGTCCCTTTGATACACATTTTGGAGACCCTTGCTACTCTATGCTGTCACATTAAAGGTTTTGGATACCGAGACGTGTAATGCCATTACACCTCTCTCGGTGAAAGATGAAGCCTGTGGTGATGAGTCTTGAGGGGAATGGCTTTTAAACTAATGTATTTGTAAACTGAGAAGCTTTGAAAAATAGCAACTGCTATATTCCCAATTTGGACATTAATGTGCCTATAATTTGTAGCTCCTATATTTGTAATTATCAAAAATGGTGGGCACAATCCTGCTGCTGCTGAGGTCAATGAAGATTTTGTGGCTGATTTTAATGAGAGCAGGATCAGGCCCTATACATGTGATGTGTCTGTTGATTTTATGAAAAAAAGAGACAAAACAAAAAAACCCAAACTTTTGTATGGAGGATGTGGGATGAGGTAGAAGCAAAGAAGAGCAGAGTCAAAATATAAATTTAAACTTGAAACTGTAAAGGCACCAACCTTGGCCTTCAGCTTCAGAGTGTTTATGCTAGTTCACTAAATTATCTTCAGTCTCTGGAGAGAGAGCCAAAGGAAAAGCAAGGTAGTGGAGCCAAGAATTTGGATATCAAAATTCCTCCCTCTCCACTATTTAATAATTTCCCTTAACAGGATTCCTAGTTATTGATAATACTTGTAAAATAAATACGGTCTTAGCAGAGGTGACAGTGGCTCTCTTCTTAAACAAATCTACTAATTTTCTTATTCCTAGACTGCATGATTAACATTCAACTCAGTACTATATGAAATAGCTACAAACGCGTGGGTCTCTTAGCAAGTACCAAAACAACGTCTCGGTTTGGATTCGGAAGGTAGCTAAACGTCAACTGGCTGGTGCATCTGATGAAGTGTCAGGAACTACAGACTCTGATTATATCTTTTAGGAGAAGAAAAACGTGCATAATTGTGAAAGAGAACCAGGCAAGAGTGAAGGGTCCATTTTTAACTCTCCATCAGTAGAGATTACAGCACATTCTAGCACCATAATTAAGAATTTAAGGCGCAAGCACTGATGTTGCCAAATCTAAGACAGACGCTTTCCTTAGTTTGTCTCCTTGCTCCTTAGGGATGAGAAAAATATAAACAGTTACATCTCAAGACCTATTACCTATTAATATTAATTTGCAGTGTTGATGATGAGCAGCTGAGCTATAAAGATTTGCTTGGTTTGGGTCCTGGCTACCCAAGAAAATCACCTCTTCCCTTAGCACATGCACCAGAAATCAAACTTGGACATTTCTGCGGATACTCCTTAGGTATGTAAATCTGGGGGCTGAAGGTGGGTCATTCTCATCAGAGATCCCCTGGCTCTGGAACTCACGTCTCAAGTGGCCTGCCAGAGGCTGACTCTGTTGGCCTTAAGGGCATGATGTAGGGGCTTTTTCAAATCTTTGCATGAGTGGGCAATGATGAGTCTAGCTTATAGCTTAACGTCAGTGAGTACTGCGTTGCCAGCAATGATCAACAAGCATGTTAATTTAAAAAAAATACTGTTCAGTGCCCGGAAACCATGTAGTAGTTTAAAAATGTGGCCTCATTCTCAGTACAGATGCTTAGTACAGTGGCATGCTTGGCCTTTTATCCTCTAAACACTTTCTGGATCTGCACTTTTTGTGTCTTCAGAGGTCAAGTTTGGAAATGGAGAGGCCCATCATGAATAAAGATGACTGATTCTTTTCTTCTAACTCATCTGTCACTACAGATAGGGATTTGTAGGAAAGAATCATCTGTTGCTTTGCTCTGAAGAAGATGATGAGAACAGCTTCTTATGTCATCTGTTATCGAGCTCTCTCTTGTGCTGTTGGAAGCACCATTACAAATGAGGATCACCCACTTAGTGTGCTATTCTCCAAGAGGTCTGCAATTGGGAGATGCTCCATATACTGCATCCACCGCCCAAGATAGTTTGAAATCAGAAATAGTATCTGCAGCTAATAATGCTTGGGTTCCTCTGCCTTCATGATCCAAACGTACAGGGACAAAGAGAATATAATATACTAAAAGCAGCAGCTATTCGGTACTTCAGCTGCTTTTTGAACTGGTGCATCCTTGAACAGCATTTCTGAGATAGTTCCTGTCACAAGACAATTGCTCTGTCTACTACCATGGGGGAGGGCTAATGCTCACCGAAAAGAACCTTAGAAGCCCAATTAGCCTTACTCACTGACAACCTCTAACGCTGCTCAAGAAGGAGATCAATGTCTTTGTTCAAAACAGCCACGGTGCTGATATATTAGTCGCATCATCCCTAGTGAAAGGTTTAACATAAAATGATGAGTTAACCATGTGCCATTATGTCCCATATTCTTCATAGAAATATGCGTATGATATGAATATGGCATAACTAAGATGTATTTTTTGCAAGATGGGTAGGTCATGTGAGATATCGATGGAAAGGTTATGATTTACTGAATATGATTATCCAATGTGTATGCATGTATCATTTCTATATCTGAAGTTAGGTATATTAACTATGTAACAATTACAACTGTGTTTTCATCTGGGGAACACCCACCAGACAGTATGCAAACAGCCCGGATGGGCCATTTAGAGGGAAGTCTTTGAAGATGCTAATCTCCCTCCTTCCTGAGAAGTTTCCTGGGATGCTGCTTTGACACTGCAGGGTCAGCTGATGATGTAACCTTGTACTGGACACCCTCTTCAACTTCTAGTGTTTTTCCATTAAGAGGGGGTGGGAGTCAAACTGGGAAACAAAGGATTCCTGCCATATGCAAATCCTATCTAAGGCTGGGAAGTGAGTTAATCTTGGTTCTTCTCCAATGCCTCCCTGCCCAAGAAGGAAGACTGATGAAAACTCCTAAAGAAACAAGAAACAAAGGAACTAAGCGGGGGGGAAGGGGGACAGGTAGGGGCTGAGCCCAGGTGAGAAAGGTCTAGCCTGTGAAAGGCATACCTGGAGATTTAAGCTGCAAGCAGTGCAGTTTACCTTTGAGAAACTCTGCAAACTGCATAAAACAACAATTAGGGTGAAAATTTGCTACTATTAACCAGTTAACTTAGTGTATTAAGTTTAGGTTGTGTGTTTTGTTTTATTTGCTCAGTAATCTGCTTTGATCTGTTTGCTATCCCTTATAATCACTTAAAATCTACCTTTTCTGGTTAATAAACTTGTTTTTTGTTTATTCTAAAACAAGTTTGTGTAATTCATAAATGGGAGGGGGGGGAAGCTGTGCATAACTTCGTCCACATTGAGGGAGGGGACGGATTTCATGAGCTAACGCTGTATAGACCTCTATGCAGCGCAAGACAATATAATTTTGGGATTGCATCCCAAAGGACGTGTACACTTGAGTGCTGGGCAATCCCCGCGCTGAGTCTTCCCATATAGAGCTGATCTCAGTGTCTGTGTATCTTTCTGCAGCTGGGCGTGTCCCTACCTGTGTGTGTGCTGGAGAAGGCTTGAGAGCCTGGCACAGCAGGACAGGGTGAGGGAGCCCAGGCTGGTGGAATGGGCAGGCTCAGTGGGACCCCAGTATATCAGGTGGCACCCCAAAGGGGGGTGGTGGCAACCTGTCACAAACCACATGTAATTTCCCACATGGTATTGTGTCAAATGCTTTACTGACATCCACATAGATTAGATCTATTGCATTCCCCTTGTCTAAGAAATCAACTCTCTTATCAAAGATATCAGCTTAGTCTGGCACGATCTACCTTTGGTAAACCCATGTTCCATTTATCTTCATGTCTTTAATTATTCTTTCCTTCAAATTTGTTTTAACGTGTTGCACACAACTGGAGTCAGGTAAATGTGTCTGTCTGCAGTTGCCTAGATCATCTCCCTCCATATCTTAAATATAGGCATTACATTTGCAATTCTCGAGTCACACAGTACCACTGCCAAATTAACAAATTTATTATTTATTTAACTGTTTTTTTAAAATTACTGAAGACATCCACTCTGGTTAATCCGCATTTAGACAGATTTAAAAAATACCCTTCAGTACCAAATAAACCAGAAATTACCCCTTTGTAGCTTTTCCATCTTCTGTGACATTACATTTTAAGATGCAAGCTAATTATGGTTAAATACACTTGTAAAATTGTAAATAACGTTATTTTAAATGCACAGTACATATAGAAGGTAATTTCTACAATCGCTATACTTTGTCCTTTTTATACTTTGTATTCCAAAATACCACAAAAGGTTAGACTACATTTTGACTAATTATTAAATGTCCATTTTAAAATCATATCTACTTGATTAATTCTTGTGAGCTGAGAATTAATGGGGGTTCTGTAGAAGAGGAATTGTACTGCTGATTTGCAGTGGTTTCATTTGTCTTTACCCCTAGTAAGTCAGACTACAGTGGAGAATGACTTGTTGAATTTCACCACTTCATCATCACCAGAAAGAGTCACCATGGCAACAGCAAAAGACTATGCATTATAAAAATACTCAGCAAGCTAAACAAGATAATGCTTTAAGATAAAGTTGTTCAATAGTATGGCAAAGTGCCAGAAAGGGGGGAGAAGCAGCATTTTAACTCTGGCAATGAATCCAGAAGGAAATGAAAATGCTGATTGTATTAATTCTAAATGTATGTGAATTCAGTGCCAAGTACAAGCGCAAGAATGATAGCCTTAGAGACTGACGTCCTGTGTGTAGCACAGGCAATGGCAGTGCATGCCTCCCCACCAATGTGTCTCAAACCTGACTCACAGGAACCACTTCTAGGCACAAGAGAGTGATTTAGTCTCTAGGGCACATTCTAGTTTTGTCTCTATGGCTGCCAACCTGAGAGCTAATTAGTAGTAGTTATGGTATGGACACCTGCCTGCTTAGAAATGGATTGAGACCTAACTGTGGGCATCCAAGTTTGAAAACTTCGTCTTAAGCTAATATGTAGCACTTGTTTTTCATGGTAGCTCTGGAATTATATTGCTAGCACTATCAGGTGGTCTCATGTTATTTGACTGGTGAACCCCTGCTGCTCACTCCCCTCCTCAACATTACTCCTGAGGGAATTCTGTGCCAGAACATTAAAAATTCTGCAAAATTCTGTAAATTTTATTTGTCAATAAATAAATGTGGAGGCTCCAGTATTGCAGTGGGGAGCAGAGGCCACTGGCTGCACGGAGGTGGGAGATCACCCTGCAGCAATCCCCCGGGACATGAACTCGGTGGTTAGGCTTCACCTGACCCTGACACAGCGCAAGGGTCGGGTGTCCCAGAAACACTGGGGGCTCTGCCCCTCCATGCCAGGCACACTAGGTGTGGACAGGCAGGCTCAGCTCGGCAGGATTCAAGTGTGGAAGGGCTTAGTGGGGGGGGGGGGGGATGGGGTAGGAGGGGGGGGTCTTGATGCACAGGGGTTGGGCAGATGGGCGATGGTTCTGACTGGCCCCGGTGGGTCTGACCTGGCACCATCTGGGGTATCCTCAGCCCTGTCCTCCCACAGTGATTTACTCTCTGCTGGCTGCTCCGGGTGCCCGAAATGACATGCTTTGCTTTTCTGTTACAAAGTCATTTTTCTGCACGGAAGCAAAGAAATCTGCAGCGGACATGAATTCTGTGTGCATGCAGTGGCACAGAATTCCCCCATGAGTACAACATGCACACACACATCTCTGCTATGACACCAGTGATAGCACCCATCATAGTGTTCTTGTCTCTCCAGGGGATCTCTGCTGGTAGGTAATGATTAGCACGATTCCTGTAGCACTGGCAGGACATAGAGTCAGAAAGGAAGCTACTTCTTGCAATATCCATCCATCTTGAATTATTTTTGGAGCAACATCTGTTTTAGCACAGTTAACTAACCAGTGTGATCTATTCCTTTACTTGAGAGACCTTATCCAAGGTCTAGCAACAACACAGACGTACAGTAGCTTCATTTCAATGTGAACTGTGCTCAGCACCTCTGGTAATATGCCACTGATTTAGGAACCTATATATGGATTTATGAGTCTAACTTTGGGGACCTAGGTTAGAAGGTTTTGGCTTCAGTCATCCAGCACCAAGGTTTTGACATTGCTATATCTAAAGTGCAACTAAACTGTGTGGGTGAAATCATAATAAATCTGAATAGATGTAGCTGAAGGCTACCTAGCAACCACAGAGGCGGTTACTGTTCAGTTACTTCACAAGACATGTTCTTTGCAGCCATTTCAGTGTGAGAGGGTGGGAGCTGACTATATTCCAACTGCCTTTCCCTTTAGCACAGCAGGATTTAAATCTGCGACTTTCAAAGGGCCATTGTCATTGTCCTCCTATCCAATTTAGTGCCTAAGGAAATTTACACTAAGAATTGAAGTACATCTTCCAGTTCTGGAACCAAAGGGCGGTCTTATTTCATACCTCTAATTTTTCATGTACTTTCCCCCCACACTTCACACTAGAAAAGCCTTTGGTCTGCAAATTTTGGATGGTTTGGGAATTCTCTCACACTAAAAACCCCCAGTGTGCAAACTATCAACTTGCTAAAGTAAGGGGCATTAAAAACAAATGTGTTGTTCATGTATCATTTATTAATATCACGTGTGTGAGTCCAAAGTCATATTGTCTACAATACGGTCAGATTGGCAGTGACCTTGGGGACTTTTCACCTTCCTCTGCAGTGTGTGGGTGCGGGTCCCTTACCAGGATTATCTGGGTATCTCTCACTTAATCATTTCCATGCCACTGCAGGAGCCTTGGGCATTGGTGCACCTCAGCCCCTCCTATTCTCTGCCTGTGGCACACAACAGTCTAGTTTCCCATGGGCTGTAATACTTTGGTCTAACTGCAGTTGTTGGGCTTAGTCAGTGGCAGATTAGCCACTGGGCCAACAAGGCCCATGCCCAGGGGCCCAGGCCAATTGGGGCACCCCCACACCTCAACCCACTCTTCCCCCCACCCGCCCACCTGGTGGTCCTGCTGGGGAGCGGGGTCGGGGCACGGGGGCTTGCCTCACTCTGCCCGCCCACCTGATGCTCTTGCCAGGGAGCGGAGGAAGCCCCCGCGCCCTGCTCCCGCTCCCCAGCAGGAGCCCTGGGGGGGGGGGCAGGGAGGACTGCAGGTGGAAAGGGTAGGAAGGCGCCCCCACTTGCTCTGGCCCAGGCCCCCACAAACCCCTAATTCACCTCTAGGCTTAGTATGTGGGTGCTGGGTGGTGTTTGTGGCTTGTGATATACAGGAATTCAGACAATGATCTGATGGTCCCTTCTGGCCTTAAACTCTATGACTCTATCTTTTCTTGGAGTTAAACAGCCAACTTCTTTAGACCAGCAGAGATCCTGTACAAGGACTAAGTTGTTCTTAATTAACATTGACGGGGGAGGAGGGGTGTCACTGCACCCACCTCCCTCAGCTCACTTCACATCTTTGACAGTGAAACTACACTAGTTCCCCTGTATGAAGGGGACCCGAGAGAGGGTACCTGTTCTGCACCACAGTGGAGTGAAGTATAAGTCAGGAATCACTCAACGACCTTTCACTCCTGTCACTTTGACACTATATTCTACTCACTGTGGAGTTTCACTCCACTATAATTGGTAGGGCTTCACTTTGTTTCTCCCCTTTGTATGTAGCAGTTATTTATCAGAGAAGTGTCGAGTGAGTTTAACCGCCCCCTCTACTCTCACTGAGCAGTGGAAGAAAAATGAGGAGAAATCTCTGGCTCCCAACCTTGATGCTGCTGCTCCCCACTGAGAATGAGGCCAGGCCCCCTTTCATTCCAGCTTCCAAATGAATGTGTTAAGAAAAGCTCTGCCATTACTTCTGAGTGGACAATGAGGGTCTCTTGCCAGGTAGTCCTTCTTCAGCTATGACAAAACTCCACGTGTAGTGAACTTTCTTTGTAGGAAAAAATTCCTTTAGTTATAGAAGTCCAGCTGCACTAGTTTATTTTCAACAAGTTAAACTGGGGCAGGCGGAAGGATTCCATATGCCCTTCACAAAAGGGCCCTTTTATTTAAAAAGCATAGGAGGGTGATTTTGTAAGTACATTAGATTGAAATGGGGGCATGAGGCATAATCTTCAGGCACCAGTTGATTGGATGATTTCAGAGAAGATGAGTAACAGGATAAGAGAACTTATGAGGAACAATTAATAAAACTAATGGCTTTATGCTCCCTTCTTACATGGTACAAGGTGAAGGAGATGGGCTGAAATGTTACAAAAAGTTGGCTGTATGGAGGGCATGTGTCATTATATGGTAGTCTCTCTACCATGAAGCTGCCAACACCCCATTGGCTGGATTGGGGATCCACAATGTTGGAGGGTGTGACGCATGGCCAGCAAGGCTGCAAAATAAATGACTCAAATTCAAACCTTAAAGACAGGTGGGGAAATAACCTTTGTGTTTTTGTGTATTTACATATGTATGGGTAGTGGTCAACAATGTAATCAATGGTCCCTGTCTATGCTGTATTCTGATAATTCAAAGATTAAAAGAACATCCTAGCATTTAAATGAAGTGTAAACACGGGATATCTCTGTATTCATCTCTCTTTGAAATGTATAGCAAATCATCGGTGAATGGTGGAGGAGCAGGCAATTGTCGTATGATAATTCATATAGCTAAGTACCGGTGATAGACTGCCGTATGTTAATCTGTGTGAATAATTAGCGACGATGCTTAGGAAATAAGGGCCTATTGTTCCCTGAGAGGCTCCAATTTGTCAAAGGAGACCTGAAATTGTATAAAAGATCCTTGGGACCTGATCCTTTTTGATCTTAGATCTGCTTAAACTTCACCAGGGGATGTTTGAGTTGCAAGATGAGATCCCAGGTAAACTGGTACACCCGGGATATGATATTGGACGTTGGACTATAACCTATGAACTAAATTCTAAAAGAACTCTTTGCAACTACAAAGCTTACCATCTCTGCTATGAATCTGAACCTCAAGAATTGAACTCATGTCTGTATGTATATTGATCTTTTAACCATACTCTCTCCCTTTTCTTTTTTAATAAATTTTAGTTTAGTTAATAAGAATTGGCTATATGCGTGTATTTGGGTAAGCTCTGGAATATTCAATAACCTGGGAGGTAATGTGTCCGATCCTTTGGGATTGGTAGAACCTTTTCTTTTATATGATGAAATAAGATTTTCAGAAATCTTCATCATATTTGACTTGGATACCTGGATGGAGGTCTGAGGCTGGGTTACTTCAAGGGAACGGTGTTGTTTGGACTTCTGAATAACGAGCAAGGTATAATAGAAGCTGTTTAGTGCTAGCTTGGTAAATCTAAATATTGAATTATCCACCAGCTTTGGGGTTTGTCTGCCCCATTCTTTGCAGTTCACCCTAATTGGGTAACCTCAGCTGACTCCCGTTGGGACCCCGGTCACAGAGGGTGAAGGGTGGGACATCCTCCCTCCTCCCTAACCCCCGAGGAAATCTGTTCAGAAGTTAATATAGCCTCATACAACTCCCCTTCCTTGACAGAAGAAAAATTCAAAGTAAACTCAGCAAAGATCCTTAGAATTTCCCAATCCCCACAGACTTTTCCTGCAAGGAGCCATGATGTGAGCCTATGGTTCTTTGAAGTTGGTATACTTACCATGCCCTGGCACTAAGACTGACAGATGGATAAAGCCACAAACCAATGGATCAAGAGAGATAATTAGGTATAAAAACACTAGGAACCTGATTCTGATCTCACCTACACTGGCTTGACCTCAATGTAACTCCAATAACTTGAAAAGCCTACCTCGTGATTTACACTGGTGTAAGTGAAATCAGAATTAGGTTTGCAGCTCTGGGCAGACGTCAATGTAGGCCTGGATTGCATAACTCTGAAGGGAATGGAATGAACAAATTTGTTTAATATTTTATCTGAAGCCTGGGGAGTTGAAAGATAAACCACTTATTCTAAAGTCAGGCGCACTGTGTACTTTCAAAGGCTGTTGGTAACAGCCAGTCAGAGAGCAGGATGCACCTGCTAGGATCAGCAAATTGTTTTGGTTTCCCAGCATTTTCAGCCTGATATGAATGTGGTGCTGGCTAATGGGATTTCTCATTCAAAATGGCCTAGGGAAAGCAGACACTGCAAGGGTGGAAAAGGAATTTGCAGTTTATAAACATATTTGCTCTTAAAATTAGATACTCTTTGGATGGGGCTACACAATAGAATGTAGTCATTTATCAGCACAAACCAGTGCTGCGAACAACCTGTTTGTCAATACTTGCATGTAAAATAACCAGTACTCCAAGGAAAGTGGGACCACAGCAGCTAGTTTTAGGCACATGATTTAAACACCACGAGATTTATGCAAAACAGAACATGAACGGCAATGTTTTAAGGACTGCTATAATGCCATTGAAATTTAACATCCATCTGCAGTGGTATAAGGCCAAAGACTCACTTTGCTGGTATATAAGAATCAGAAAGCAAAACGGACTATAAACCAGCATGAAACAGACCAGTGAAGCTTCATTGTCTAAAGTGATTAAAATGCAAAAAAACAAGCAAACAAACAAACAGCACAAATATACATACAAAATGTGTATTTTATAGAATGTATATGCTGGATGCAATGAAGGGTGGATTCTTTCTCATCTGAACTGATAATGTAAGGATGCTAGAGAGAAAGACAGACATATAAATATGTACTCCTGCCCACCATAGGGCACATCCATTAATATTTCTCCACACCTTACTCATGATTTTAAAGTCAATGATAAATCCCTTTCTTTTTCGTTCTGATTTTGCATCCCTCATTGTAGTCACCTTTGTAAAATTCATCCAGGATAGATTTTTCCATTTAGTTTTAAATGCTCAACTGCTTTTCCTTGCAGTCAGTCCACACCTTACCTGAATCTAAATGCCAGGGGTCAGTGGCCGCAGACATTGGTGGGATGGTCAGTGGAGATGCTCCGCAGTTGGATTCCACTAGCTCCCCTTGAACGTGGACGTGAGAGGAGGTGTTGGTAGGTCTCAGGGCTGCCTTGAGTGGGGCAATCTGGTTGAACTGCACTCTAGACAGGCAGCCAGTGAATCCTGGTGTATTGTATTGATAGATATCTTGGTCGATCTTCCCAGTTTCTAAGAAAGAGAGAGAATAGACTTGTCAATGCAATTGAACGGGTTGGAAACAGTGCAGCTCAACAGGTGTGGTTTTAAACACCCACTCTGAGGAAAGCCCTCACATTTCAGACCTTGGCAGGTTTCTCTATACTGCAGTACTGATTAAAGTGGGAATCTTCAGGCTTTGACATCACTTGGCGACACAACTGTTCTAACATTAAAATGAGAAAGGTGAGTGGGAGGGATCAACACAAGGTGCAAAAAACTCTTCTCCAAATAAGAAATGAAAACAAAGGAGTAACTCTGAGGACTCTTCCAGTCAGTTTCTCTTTTCACTCATGTGAAACTGCTGCTGTGACTGTTTCCTTTCATTTCTTCTGGCCTGTCTCTCTTCAGCTCCCCCTTTGACAGCCCCCCACAGACATCATTGTTACCCATTTGTATTTACCATTAATTGTCATTGCTTTCTGTGCTTCTCTCCCCATTTGCTTTTTAGAAAGATCAAGAGCTCCCTTGGTCTAAGGTGGGAAATATCCTCTCTAGTTCCTCCCTGTCATTAGAAATTCTGAAGAAACTGCATGAATGCATCTGCCAGGAGACAGCAAATTCTCCATACTATTGTTAAAGACTCAAAGAAAGCTATATGTTCTCACACACTCACTCTTGTACCAGAGTTTACATCCACCAAAGGCATTTTGGAAGTCAGACATATTACATCTTGCTGCTGTGGATTAATATTCAAGATGTTAAGCTGAATTTGTGCACAGATTGTAGCGCTCCATTAGGTCCTCTTGACCTTCCTACTTCCAAAAGATTTGGTAAAAAACCCTAAAACAATACCTACAAAACATTTAGCACATGCCCTTCATTTTTGCCAGAACATGCTGTTTAGGTGAGAGTGACTCTTCACAGTACATAAGCACTGTAGTAACAATATTGGTATTCTGTATCAGTAGTATTAGAGAGTAGATTAACATTACAAGCCATTACTACAACTCCAAACATTCCATTTTCATTGCAGAGAAGAGTTCAATTTCATTTTCTTCTTGATCATGCAGAGTAAATAAAAATGCAACATGACAGAATGATGTTTGTGCTGCATTAATCTGGAGCCATTGAAAGAGTGGTCATATGCGCATTTCAGCTTCAATTTCTTTTTTCCGGGGTCTCATTGCCTAGGTCAGCAGTGACTACGGTTGAAATTCTGGCCTGAGTGAAGTCAGTGGCAAAACTCCCATTGACTTCAGTGGTGTAGGATTTTATTTGTAGGGATGGAGAAAAGGAAACACCTCAGGCTGCTCAACAGCAACCATTTCAGACAATTAAAGAACAGTGTTAACATGCTCAATAAAGGAGCTGGTTAGAGATAGCATAAGACAGTATATATATAAAGCAGGCAAGAAAAATAAAATAAAACAACAACAAAAAATAGGGCTCATATTCAGTTCTCCCAGCTGTGTGAAACATTTGCAACAAAACCCAAACCACATGAAACATCTGGGTCTGAGCTGTGCTACTCACTCCAATTTTAGAACAGCACAACCAGGGCCGGCTCCAGGGTTTTGGCCGCCCCAAGCAGCCAAAAAAAAAAAAGCCGCGATCCCGATCTGCGGCGGCAATTTGGTGGAAGGTCCTTCGCTCTGAGCCGGAGTGAGGGACCGTCCGCCGAATTGCCACCGAATAGCTGGACCTGCCGCCCCCCTCCGGAGTGGTGGCCCCAAGCACCTGCTTGCCAAGCTGGTGCTTGGAGCTGGCCCTGAGCACAACAAGGCTCTGATCCCTGACTGGACCCTGTAGGTGCTACTGTAATACAAACAATAAATATTAATGCTACCTCTAATATTCAAAATGATGTTGCATCAAAATGAGTGTGATTTACAGTTTCTCTTAGTTTCAGTGTTATATCTAGGGAGAATGTGGCAGTTTCAGTTTGAGATTCTGAGCGCAGATGGAGTGGGGTTGGAATGACTGAAGGGAGAATATGGATCAAAACTGAACAGCCTGGTGAACCAACTGCATTTTGCACAGACCTAGTTTATACCTGTGTCTCTTTGATTTGGAATGATAAATAACAACAACGAGCATTGTATATTTATATTGGTGTAGCCCTTAAAGGCCCAACAACATTGGGATGCAAACACAAAGGCAGACAGAGTACTTGTTCTGAACAATTTATAATCCAAGAAGGGTGAGCACAGAGATATGACGGCATATTCACATTAGAGTCTTATATCCATTGGTACATGAACTGATTGGCCTTATCCTTCCCATTTTACCTTTTCCAACCCACTGAGAGGTCCCTTCTTTCTCTGCCAATTCAAATCTAGCCTTCATTGGCAATACAGCTATTTTTCATGAGCAGTCACTGTACAGTGACTGTCATCTGAAACAAAATGGACATATGCATAGAAGCAGGTTAAGGACTAGATTCAGTCAATTACAATAATTATATTAGTGACCTGGTTCTTCCAGCCAACCCTCCTAGAAGCAAAATACAAATGCAAGACCCCACCGAACCATTTGCAGTACCAGCATTATGTTTTCCAGTAATTTTGTTTTAAATAAAAAATACATATTTTGTATGTAGCACCTAGAAGCTATCCCAAAGACAATATGTTAGTGAATTTAAATTTATTACCTGTAAGCCCTATCACTCTTTCAAATAGACAAGATTCATACCTTCCCTGAATATTAAAGTGTCCCTCACTATAATACAATACTTCTTGAAATAGAACAGTTTACAGAATACATGTAATTTATTATTGGAAATCCTTGTTTCTTTAGGAAAAGGAATCAAGTTATATTGCAACCACTCCTCTACTTAAATTCTGTAATCATTATGTAATGAACAGTTTAAGAAATGCATCTTGTTCATATTTATATGGCTCCTGGAGAACTTAATCCAGTAACACCAATAACATAATCTCACTTAAAATCTTAAATGAAATGATGCTGCTAAAAAGCTACTAAAATGATGAAGCAAATACATTTGTGCTGCATTAGCAGACATCATCAGTGACAGATACTGGCTCCAGTGAGCACTTAAAAATAATAAAACACTTTGCCAAAGACCTGCATTTTTGTTAAAAAAAAAATTCCACAAATAACACAATGGTGCAAGATGTCTCGTAAATTTGTAATCGTCTCACATCACATCCACATTATAAGAAGAATGATCAAACAAGCCTTTTTGTCCTATAACTATGCACAAGTTTTTCCTTTGGATGTCCTACGGGGCTCTCTGTACTGATGTTCTCTGATGTTAGGCTATTGTACTTTGTCTTCCATCTCTATTAGAGTCTGTTATATAAATACATTCCTTTACGAGTGTAACCATTATAAAATGAACTACGTTATCACTGCCACGACTAGAGCCATTTCTCCCCCAGAACAAAAGAGAAAAATTAGGACACAGATTTGCATTATTTTTTAAAAAGAAAAGAAATGCACAAGGCAACTGTATTCCCTTTTTAAAAAAATTTCAGCTGTTAAACTAGTACAAAGTCATACCAATTAATGTTACTAATTTTATCACTTTAGGGCCTGATTCTGCAGCCCTTACTCACACTGGGAAGCACCTTACTACATAAGAAATCAGTTATTTCAAGGGGACTGCTTATGGAACGAGGTACAGATACTAATCAGTGTGAGTTAAGTTTGATAATCAGGACCTACATATCCCTGGGTGCCCAATCCTGCAGTCCATACCCTGTGAAACCAATGGGAGTTTGGGCCTCTCTTATGTATTAAGGGTGGAATTTTCAGAGGCCCCTAAGTGATTTAGGTACAAAAGTCAATGAGAATTCAATGGGACTTTTGTGCCTAAGTCACTTAGGGAGCTGCTGAAAAATCACATCCTAAAGGCATTTTTTGCTTCATCTGGCTAAGGCTATTTTTTTATTTTCCTGTCATGTTTCCCTTCATATCCCTGAAGCAAGATGCCAGCAAGAACCTTTTCACCTAGAAATCTGCAGATCTGGGATTGAGACCACAACTGCACAGCAGCTGGCCCAGACTGTAGCACAATGCATGAATCCATTACAGTGCACAAACCTATCACACTCAACCATTCACAAGAAACCTACACGGCTAGCTCCCTAGATTAAGGAATCAAAATGAAAAACAATTTAAAATCCCATAGATGGAAAGCCTTGTGGACTTCATTACACTTAGTAATTTTTGCATAGAGTGTCTCCCCTGTAATTAAAATGAGCAAAAATTAGTAATTCTTTTTTAAATAAAAAATATCAGCAAAATAGTAGAATTTAACCCTCAGTAATTGCTTTGGTTTTTACAATAATACTTGTGTGCAGCTGTCATAGAAACATGACAAGAGTGAAAATGGTCCTGTTTCTATACTGAGTATCAGAGGGGTAGCCGTGCTAGTCTGGATCTGTAAAAAGCAACAAAGAGTGCTGTGGCACCTTATAGACTAACAGATGTATTGGAGCATGCGTCTGAGAAAGTGGGTATTCACCCACGAAAGCTTATGCTCCAATACATCTGTTAATCTATAAGGTGCCACAGGACTCTTTGTTGCTTTATACTGACTGAGGGTTCTGCTGTAAATTCAGAGGCTCTTCCCATCTAGGTGAATGAGGGATGAGTTTGCTTAATTTGTCTGGGCATTACAATGAGAGAAAACACCTTTAGCCCAAGTATTTTTGAAATAAGTTTTGCACTCTTTATTGTAGAGACCTTTCAATGAGAGATGAGGAAGGCTTGAAACAACCAGAATGGGTAAAAAATAAAAACAAAAAAGTCCTGAGTCCATCTTGTTTTTGCCATGTCAGCAGATCATCTGCTGCAATTCAAACGTCAGAATTCCTTTTGGAGCATTAACAATTTAGATAGAAAAGCCACTGTAAGGCAGTCATTTGGAAAGATTTCAGAATGATTCGACTAATTAAAATAAAATAATAAGATATACCCTCTGAGTGTGAGTTTAACTCTTTCTATACATTCCACTACAGTGAGCAACAAACATGCTTTTCTAAAAGGAAGTTAGGTCATACATTTAGGATAGCCAATTTTGTAATTGCACAAAACTGAACACCCTTGCCCTGCCCCCTGCCCTGAGGCCCCACTCCCTCATGCACTCCAGCCGCCCTCCCTCCGTCAATCGCTCTCCCCGACCCTCACTCACTTTCACTGGGCTGGGGGAGGGGATTGGGGTACAGAAGGGGGTGAGGGCTCCAGGGTGGGTCCAGAAATGAGGGGTTCAGGGAGCGGGAGGGGGTTCTGGGCTGGGGCCGGGGTGCAGGAGGGGGTGAGGGCTTCGGCTGGGGGTCTGGGCTCTGAGGTGGGGCTGAGGATGAGGGGTTTGGGGTGCAGGAGGGGGCTCAGGGCTGGGGTAGGGGGTTAAGGTGTGGGAAGGGGTGCAGGATGAGGGCTCTGGGAGGAAGTTAGGGTCTGGGAGGGGGTTGAGGTGGGGGTGTGGGGTCTGGGAGGGGGT
>NW_020664531.1:3805093-3927523 GCF_002925995.2 Terrapene triunguis | reverse complement strand
GGGTCTGGGAGGGGGTTGAGGTGGGGGTGTGGGGTCTGGGAGGGGGTTCCGACCTGGGGCAGGGGGTCAGGGTACGGGCTCTGGCTGAGCAGCGCTTACCTCAGGTGGCTCCCGGTCGGCAGCACAGCAGGGCTTAAGGTAGGCTCCCAGGCGGAGGCACGCGGAGGCGGCTCTGTGGGATGCTCACTGCCTGCGCCTGCAGGCGCCGCTCCTGTAGCTCCCACTGGCTGCGGTTCTTGGCCAATGGGAGCTGCGGAGCTGGCGCTGGGGCAGCATGCGGAGCTTCCCTGATCGCCCCTGTGCCTTGGAGCCGGACATGCTGGCCGCTTCCGGGAGCAGCGCACTTTTAACAGCCTGGTCAGCGGTGCTGACTGGAGCTGCCAGGGTCCCTTTTCGACCGGGTGTTCTGGTTGAAAACCGGACGCCTGGCAACCCTAACTTGTGAGAGCAAAGGCTTGTCTACACCAGCCTAGACCTTAGTCTGCACCAACTGGCCTGTCTGGATCTTGCGGGAGTGCATTAAAAATTCCCCCCAGTGAGCATTAATGTAGCCCTTTTCAAACAGTAATACATGATGCACACGAGGAAATTTTTAAAGTGCGCCAGCAGGGTCCACACGAGACAGTTACTGCGCCATACACGGACGTGCATTAGAATTCACACCCCAGCTGGGGCAGACTAAGGCATCATATAGACAAGCCCTGAGTTGGAATTCACTAGTCTAACATAAGACTAAAAACAACACACAGTATAGGATAAAGGAATTGTGTCTGGGGATCACAAAGCCACAAACAGACAGCACCATCATAACAGTGGCTGCAGTCAAGCTATTTAGATGGCAAGCTCTCTGGGGCAGGGACTGTCTATTTTGTGTTGTGTTTGTACAGTGCCTAACACAATGGGATCCTGGTCCATGACTGAGACTCCTAGACCTACCGCAATATAAATAAAATAATAGCAATAACTGTTGGGTTCAGGTTACTGTCAGTGCACATTTGTTAGAACACCAGGTGAAAGCAGATGCACTCACATTAGTATATGTCACCTGCCTGCAGTAACTAAGTAACTTATCACACTTTAGCTCCCTTAATTTTTACATTTATTTGCAGTATTTAAACTTCATAGGTGTTTCTAATGTCAATGGAAGAAACCACAGAAAAACAACACACATTTGGCTTCTGCAGACTTGTACAGGTCTCTGTGAGGCTAAGTCATATCACAATACTTCCTTCATGTATGGAACTCTCCATTCAAGGATCTTCAAACGCTTTATAAATATTTATGAATTAAGCCTCAGTGCCACAGAGCAATATGTATTTATCCTATTCTACAGATGGGGAAAATGAGGCACAGAGATTAAGGCCGACAATTCATAAATGGCCACTCCTTTGGGTGCCTCAGTTTTTGAGTGCCCAACCTGAGCCCCTATAAACATCATACAGCTCCCACTGAAAAAAATATATGGCAGGTGCTCAAACACCTTTGGAAAAAATCAGTTGTAATGTGTCTCAAGTTAGAACCCAAAATTTGTTGTCCCTCTTGAAGGTTTGGCTCCTTCTGACTTGCCCAACATCACACAGGGGTCTGTAGCACAGCCAGGAATAGAACCTAGCTCCAAGACTTGTGCCTTAGTCACAAGACTATCCTTTTGGCTATACACAAAAAGCATAGGGATATTACTGTGAAATGTAATACCTGCTCTGATCTTCTGCACAGCAAACCAAGTTGCACTCCCCCTGAGTACAATCTGCTAAAGAGGGTCATGGTGGTTTCCACCAATTATGTTCCAGTAATAATGAAATACAATAGAACTCTTGAAGTACATAGGACATGGAGACGTATAACAAATGAGTGCACAATAGGATGCATACCACTTACCTATCTTAGGGTTTTGTATTGGTGCCCAATATTATATTATCTGAGCAGTTCTAAAGTCAAATATATTGGCAAAGCAAGATCCTTAGTGGACTTGATGGAGTCTTTCGTACTTTTTCCTTTGGGAATAGGAAACTCCGCTTGGGGCAGTTTTTTAGGAGTAAGAGAAGAGAGGAAGAAGTGGTTGTTGTAAATAATCATTCCGGTTATGGTGGAAACATTTTTTATCATGGAAGTAGGTCTTACAGCATGACCACAAGTTTACTGAAATGTCTTATAACATGTATTCATTTAACTTCACGAATGCTATCTCCTACAAAAAGAAAACAAGAGGGCATTCAAGCTTTGTTTTAATTGTGCTAAAGAATAATCCAGCTGCTTGATTAGAGCATGATGGTTTATATTTAAATAGGCAAAAACAAACTCGGATGTAGAAAAGTGGTACACCTCTACCTCGATATAATGCAACCCGATATAACACGAATTCAGATATAATGCGGTAAAGCAGTGCTCTGGGGGCGGGGCTGCGCACTCCGGCGGATCAAAGCAAGTTCGACATAACGTGGTTTCACTTATAACGCAGTAAGATTTTTTGGCTCCCGAGGACAGCGTTATATCGGGGTAGAGGTGTAGTTTAGTTATTCTGGAAATATGACAGCCATACAAATAGCGAGGAAAGTTTGGTTTGCCACAGAATGATATTTCCAGCTCTGAAGTGCTGGATTGCTATTTTATTTCATTTAAAATTATGCATCCACTTATTGGATAGACAAAAGGTATATTAAATTGAACCTAAATTATCTCTATATAATATTACAACAGACTATATATGTGAATTAATTGATTCCATTAAATGAACGACTAATTGCTTTCAGGTCAACCTTAACAATAAATTTTCTCCAAAGAGAGTACCAAGCATTCTCTTATCTCTTCAACTCAGAAAGATATCCTATTACATTACTGAATTCTCACAGATCAGCCCTGTAAGCATTCTTGTACCATGTACATGTTACTGTATCATGGGCAACATTACAACAAAAGGCAGTTTAAACTCCATTGAAAGGAAGCTATTGATTTTAAAAAGTCACAGTCTGCCAAGCACATTGGAGCACTTTCTGGTTTCCAGGATTTGACATCTACTCTAGATGGAATGGCTCAGAATGGCACAGGCCCCTGCCACACTGAGGTGCTTAGATATCCTGAAGATGGGTATGGTACAAAACCAAGATAGAGAGATTAGACAAGCAGGATGTGATCACATGCAGTGGGCAGTTAGAGGAAGATCTGACCTAGTATGGCAAATCCTTTCACCGGAGCATCAAGTACCATACAGCCAAAATGAATGCTTTGGCGGAAGGCAAGAATCCATAATCATAGAAATGTAGGGCAGGAAGGGACTTCAAGAAGTCATTTAGACCATCCCCCCAGTGTGAGAGAGGACCAAGTATACCTAGATCATAACTTGTTCTTAAAAACTTCAATCACTGGGATTCTACAACCTATCTTGGTAACCCTATTCCAGTACTCAACTATCCTTATAGTTGGAAAGTTTTTACAGTTAGAAAGTTCTTTATTTAATTTCATCTTGTTGATTTCAGACAAATTCTACCAATTTATAATGCACCTAGCCAATTGAATTAACTCCAGACAAAGAAGAAAATACTTCTTCCTGGCACCAGCATCTAGAGCATGAGATCAGAGGGGTTTTTTTTGGAAAATAGCAAGCATCATTAAAGATGGGACAAACCAATGAGTGTCCATTAGGCCAGGTTACAAAGTGGCCATTTATACCACCTAAATCAGCAAAATTCTGTTGAAGGCAATGGAGCTGTAGTGAATTACAGCAGTTAAGGTTCTGGCCAGGTATGTCTGGAAGACTTCTCCTCTCAGATAGTAACAATTCCACTACCACAGAATGGATAATTTTGTTTCCGAATTAAAATTCAGTAAACAGTACCAACTTAGCTTGAAATGATGAGCTTTTTTGTCATTATTGTAAATACAAGCCAATCTGTGTTTGTTATAGGAATACAGAGGTCTGTGCAACCCTGAAAATTTAATCCAGCAAACAAGAATTCTGACTGATTCTCTGATATTTAAGGTAGTTTGAACTGAAGGAATTAACCCTTTGAAGGCTGGCATACTGCTCATAGTCAACATAATTTACAGCACTGCTGCAAAGTTCAGTGGAATTTGAGGCCGTCAAATGCACAGTATAACCGTAATTTTTCAGAATGCCTAATAGATGACAAATAAAACCTTCAGAAAAATGGGGTTTCAGTAAAATGCATAGCACTTAGTGCTGTTAGAGGCGACTGATTCACAAGCGCAGTTATGACAGATGCATTCTATTCCTGCACAGAACAAGGAAAGAATGGGTCACAGATTTCTTGCATTAAAATTCTTTACAATTTTGGCATCCATTTGCCATGACAGGACTAGACAAGTATGTAAGTTTATGCTAGATTGCATTATAACGACTTGTTGCAAGTCATTAGATAGAAAAATGAAAGAGCCATTTCGCCAGTGTTGCGGGGATGCTCTATATCTGTATATCTGTAAAAAAAAAATTAGTTAACAGATAAAATACCAGTAGATGGCACTCACCAATATATAGCATAGTTCTTGGGGTTTTGTAGGACCAATAAAACGTGTTGTGCACTGCAAATGGCTTTCTCTGGCTCCTCTTTACATCAGCTTTTAACAACATTAAGTTGGTAGATATGTGTGGGCTGAGAAAGCTAATGAGCAGCAGCTGCCTTTTAAATCTTCACAAATTATGCACAGCATGGAACTAACTAGAGCTATTGCAACTCTCACAGTGCAGCAAGAAAAGACTATGTAAATCTTATTAACATGAGCTAGGAACAGAAATATCACAGTCCTGGATATATTTCACATGTAAACACAGACCTCAGAGCTGGACACTCTTCATTAGTTCACCTCACTCTGTTACCTGTATATGAACATTTTTTTATATTTAAGGACAAGTTTTCAAATAACCTAGGAGTCTAGGACCCTTTACTAGGTCCCAAGCAATTCAGAGGGTTGCATGTACAGTCTGGTGACTTTGAGATTTTAACAAATCATATAAATATCTAAATTATCAGGTCCTCAAAAATGATGGTTTTCAAGATCAGCTCTCCTACCAGAGCAAAATCCACTAAATCCTACATGGAGTGCCCCATTGGAGGCACTGTGTCAATATATGGCTCATCAAAGCCAAATGTTACAATGAATGAATGAAAACTAGCAGCATCCAACTCCATCATTGCAAAAAAAATTCATATAAAAGCAGCAATGGAGCAGCATCCTAATGTTGGAAGCTTCTCCAAAGCGGTGGAAGCCCCTTCGCCTCACAGTAGTGCCTCCCCTCAGCAGGGAATGATTACCTCCATCTGGGGCATACATGTGGTGAGATAAAATTGGAGAGGGCTGATGCCTTGCTACCTAACACCTGATCTGACTGGTGGTATCCAGCAGGCCTGCTCTTTCTTTGGGCATAGTCCTGGGGAATAGACCCCTTCTCTTTTTCCTCCCTCCACACTTCCAACTCTTCCAATGATGCCCCCTCCATTCTCCTGCCCTGAGTGTGTGCCTCCTTCCTCATTTTCTTCACCTGGTGCCTTCTCCCACCGCCCACTGGAAGCCCCCTTTCTCTTCTCCCAGCTGGTGCTTCCTCCTTCCCAACCACGAGATCCTCACTTTCTCGCCTAGCCTAGTACTTGCTCCCCACTTCTTCTCCCACCTGTTCCTCTCTGAACTTGAGGGAGCTTTGCTGGTGGCAATCTCAAGGCCTCTGGAAACTGGCAAGGGGAGGAGGAGGACACAAGAAAAGAAGAGATGCAGCTTAGCAGCAGTTTGAGCTCTGACCTCTGGTGGCCAAAGGCGGGAGCAGCAAGGAAAAGCTGTTTTCTCTCCAGCACCACTTGTTTGTGACAGAGAGCAGTCCTTGGATAGCACAAAAAGCCTGGGTATTTCAAAAGCTTGGCTATTTCACCTACCACTTTCCTTGGGAGATTACTTTAATATCCAGAGAATACAAGAGCCTACCTGACTTAATGGAACTTGTTCTTCTAAGTGACTTAAGTTCTTCTGATAATCTCACCCCATCATTTGTAGGCCCCTGATATATAGCCTAAAATATTCCCTTGCTTAATGTAATCATGTTAGTCTATGTAGATCTTCCCCACATCTTTGTTGTACCCTCACTCTAATTGATGTTGTCACCCTTCAAATCCTTGCACTACCCTCCCATCATTTGGCTAAATTGTACATTCAGGGCTCATCTACATGGTGAGGTAATACACGCTACCGGGTATGATTTCTAAAGTGCACTATTGTGTTACACATTAATTGGTCCAAGTAGACCTGGCTAGTGCATACTAGAAGTTCCCTGGTGTGCTTTAACAGAGTGCTATTTTAAAGCACACTTGGTAACTTTTAGTGCACACCAGCAGACTCTACATGGACCAATTAATGTGGAACATGTTAGTACTCTTAGAAATCATGCCCCATATTGTGCATTAGCCCATTGTATAGACAAGCCCTTATTTATTTTAATTAATATTTCTTCAAAAAATCAGTTCCTTCAGCCAAAATCCCTCTTTCTGCGCAATGTCAAAGCTTCCAGAATTGTACGCACAGGGCCGGCTCTAGGCACCAGCAAAACAACCTGGTGCTTGGGGCGGCACATTTTTAGGGGCGGCACAGCCGGCGCCAGAATGCCGCCCCTAAAAATGTGCCTCGGCCGCCCTAGCTCACCTCCGCTGCTGCCACGGCGCACGAAACAGCTGATTCGCACGCTGCTGCTCGCCCTCCCTCCCAGGCTCTCAAACCTGGGAGGGAGGGGGAGATCCCGAGCGGCCGCGGCGCGTGAAACAGCTGATTCAAGTGCCGCTGCTCCCCCTCCCTCCTAGGCTTGAGAGCCTGGGGGGAGGAGGCAGGGCTGGGGATTTGGGGAAGGAGCGGAGCTGAGGCAGGGCCGGGGGTGGGGTAAGAAAAAAATGGGGAGGGGGGGCGGCAAAAATTGTTTCTGCTTGGGGCGGCAAAAATCCTAGAGCCGGCCCTGTGTACGCAATATATTAGGTGTGGTCTCATTGTTTGCCCCAGATGTTCTTCATATTCTATCAGACCTGGATAAGCCAAATCTAACTTTGACCAAGTGATTTATATTCATATTGCCTTGCCTTCAGCACAGTATACATTTAAAAATTTTTTTACAAACAAATCACCACACATGCACACAGGCAATTCTGCACTGCGGAGACAGTGAGAGAGAATCACACATGCACGATGTTAGTCACATTGCCAGAGAATACAGTGAAAAAGTGCTCAGCTACCACAGTGATAAGGATGGTAAAAGAATCTATATAGAATAGACTGGATTAATCCATACTCACAGATAACACAGAGTTCTATTTCTGATGATGTGTGTGTGTGTGTGTGTGTTTTATTATCAATGGACAGAGAAGGATCCATTTCCCATATGATCTTCCAATTATTTTTAAAAATTGCAAATATGGTCATAATTTTTCTATCTATCCAGGTTTCTCTCTCTATAGCACCCCTCACTAAAACTGAGTTAACAATGTAAATCGTATGTCAGCAAAGACAGTATCCAATAAATTAATCCTGATCAACAGTAGTGCAGTGAGTAATGATTATTTTATATTGATGATGGCCTCTTATGTGTTAGTTTGAAATCTACCTCTGCCTTGTACTTAACAGCCAAAATCTTCTCAGACAATTTACAACAGAACTGACAAGCTTAAGACAACATTTAAGGTTTTTTCCAGCGAGTTATAGAAAAGATCATTTGTTCTCAGGCATCAAAGTAATGACATTAACATGGCAGGCGAAGCACACTGGCTGCACCAAAATATGTAACACTCCCAATGTCTGCCAGTCAAGCAGTGGTCATGTACTGATGAAGACTATGTATGCAAGGTAAGCGAGGGTCTCAGTAGCAGTAGTAATGGCTGTATGAATGTCTGCAATTCAAAGACCATTTCCGGATGAAATTCTTCTGTTGCATCCAGTACAAACTGGTACTCACAGAACAGAGGAAAAATCCAGAACATTAAAGAATCACATATAGGACTGGAGGCTGTGTCCAACACTTTTGGGATCCCAAAAGGAAGAACAAGAAATTGGTGGAAGAAATTGCTTTAAGTTCACTGAATAATTGAGATGGCAACTCACTGATCTGAAACATACAGGTACCAATAGATAATATGGAATCTTATTACAGAGATAATTAAGACTAGCGCGGAACTATTTCTTGTCAGTCAGGCAAGGACACCAAGAAGAATGTGACAAAATAAGGAAATTTGAGGCCTAAATTTGTTTTCAAATTCCTGGTAATAAAGAGTTCATGAGAATGACAAAACACACATTCTTTTCACTTCTTTTTATTGTAAGAGATATAGCATTGTGAATGATGTTTTAGTTCACAGTGTGTCAAGGCTTTCCATTTAATGCTCGGATTTTTACCAGCAACAACCCCCCCCCCAACCTTCCCCTCAACAGATTTATGGTCATTGCATTTTTTAAAAAAATGTTTATTTACTAAGTAAAACCATCTTTCTAGGAAAAACTGAAGTTCCATATGCATGAGGCAGTAGTGTGATCCAGTGGACTAGATGCAGAGCTGGGAGATTGAAGGAGACCTAGCCTCGCTTTCCACTCTGCTATCAACTTGCTATGTAATCCTGGGCAAGGCACTTCAGATCTCTGCCTAACATTTTTAGAGATGACAACATTTGCTCCTCCGTTCTAAAATGCTTTGAAGTCTACAGATGAAAAAAAATGCTTTTACAAGTGTGAATGTTATGTTTTAATTTCAAAAAGGAAGTGAACATACTCCCTTGGTTTTAAACTGTCTTTATCTCACATACTTCCCATGATGTTGGAAATGGTCTAAAGTAGTTGTGTCAGTGGCAGTGTGCCATATGCATCAAATCGATAGAAAACTTCCCCAAAGACAACCTAAATCCTGGCAAAAACAAGACAACTCAAGCTCTCACAGAGATCACATTTCTTTTTAACGCCAAAGGACCATACACAGACATACATGGTATTCTATGTGAGGCCCCAGGCTTTACTGGGTGCAAAATGAATGGTGAAGGATGAAGTGAAAGCTTTAATTTTGGCAAAATGCCAGATTGAAGTCAATTCCTTAACATTTGCTTTCTCGGGGGCAGAACCTCAGCTCAAGTAAATCGTCATCCTTACACTGAGTTCAATGGAGCTATGACAATTTACACCAGATGAGGATCTGCTTCTAGAAGTGCTCTTTGGAGCAGAGATATTTCTATGCCCACGAATCCTTTACAGACAACTATAGCATCGTATACATATATAATATTGCAATATTTTTATAACTTGTGTAATGATCTCGTTTTTTCCCTAGAAGCCCAATTCACTGAAGTCAATGACAAAAAAACGATTAACTAAAATACGAATATTATCGGACTCCAGATATATTGGGACCCGGATGAAAAGAAAGTTGCTAAACTCAGGTGCTATCCTGAACTTGTGTCTCCTGCATGGATGCACAGAGTGTTGTACTAATGCCATCCAGTCAGACTCTCCTTATCACTTCTCTCTCTACAGCAGGGGTCGGAAACCTGCGGCATGCGTGCCAAAGGCGGCACGTGAGTCCATTTTTACTGGCACGCTGCTGCCAGCCGGGGTCCTGGCCGCCGGCCCCGCTTAGCCCGCTGCCGGCTTGGGTGAACGGAACCCCCGGCTGGCAGCAGGCTGAGCGGGGCTGGCGGCCAGGATCCCGGCTGGGAGGAGCCGGCGGATGGAACCACAGACTGGTGGCAGGCTGAGCGGGGCTGGTGGCTGGAACTCCAGACCGTCAGTGGGCTGAGCGGGGCCGGTGGACAGAACCCCAGACCGGTGGCGGGCAATCAGATTACCCTGCTGGGCCTCATGCGGCCCACCACTGAGCTAGGCTGCTTTCAGTGGTGGCAGATGACAGAACAAGGAGCAATGGTCTCAAATTGCAGTGGGGGAGGTCTACGTTGGATATTAGAAAAAACTATTTCACTAGGAGGGTGGTGAAGCATTGGAATGGGTTACTAGGGAAGTGGTGGAATCTCCATCCTTCGAGGTTTTTAAGGACTGGCTTGACAAAGCCCTGGTTGGGATGATTTAGTTGGGGTTGGTCCTGCTTTGAGCAGGGGGTTGGACTTGATGACCTCCAGAGGTCTCTTCCAACCCTAAACTTCTATGATTCTAACACACCACTTTAACTCTGAGAAGTCAGCCAGCAAATATTTTTCTCCTTTCTCTGCATGAAGATCTTGGAGAAGAGAGAGGGGAAATGAAAGATGGGTAAGAATAGAGAACTTTCAAATGAGAGGATTTAAAATAATCAAATGGACAAAAACCAAACCAAACCAAGACACACAAGAAAGGGTGAAATGAAATGCAAATCCAAATGACTGATTTAAAAAGATTCAATTTCTTTATTACTTGTAATTAACTGTTCTCATAGGGGTTTTGACTGAAATAGGGTGGGAAAGTCCCAGGACTTTTTTCACAGAATTCAAGGTTAAACTACAGCAGAATATGTGAGCTGATTCTAATTTAAAACTTATAATAACTATTGATTTATACAATGTCTTTTGCGAATTTCAAAACAGAATTACAAGCTACATACACATAGGAATAACTTCACTACTCAAAATTTAATAGACATAGTTTGTGTGTACATGATATTATGCTTTCTGGATTTGGCTCTAATGCAACTCATTTACAGAAATGCTTTTTAGATAAGATGAAAACTCAACACCCTGATTATTTGTGGTAAAAAGTAAGGTAACCTGGCCAAATTCCAACCCATGTAGTTATATTGTGCATTCTTAAAAACCATGCCAGCTTGTGGTTTCAATTGTATAAAGTAGTCTTTAATTTTGTTTAGATAATTTGTACAATCTCTCATGCTTTGCTCTGTGGTCTATATCGGGGTTCTCAAACTGGGGGTCAGGACCCCTCAGGGGGTTGTGAGGTTATTACAGGGGGGGTCATGAGCTGTCAGCCTCCATCCCAAACCCTGCTTTGCCTCCAGCATTTATAATGGTGTTAAATATATTTAAAAGTATTTTTAATTTATAAGGGGGGTACAAAAGTTTGAGAACCACTGGTCTATATCATAACCAGCTCTACATACCCTTAATGAAATTGCAGTCACATCATATGAATGGATAGGATATATTCTCTCTCCATTGTCTCACTTTGAAATGGAAATAAAATTGCAGTAACTATCTGGGTCAGATACTTTGTATCAATCTAAAACTTTGAGAGCTACTTTTCTATTAAGATTTTATTTGCACTTACATACTGTGATGCTTCCTGCGGGGTACCCAGGGCTGTGATGCCCTTAGAGTGAGGAAGCCTTGTCTGTGCCTGCTGTAGGTCAGTTCCCTGACACCGCTGGCCATGGGCAACATAAATACTCGCCTCTAGGCCTATGCAGACCCCAAACTCTCTCCAAGTTAGCAATAGGCTCACCCCAACTCTTCAATGTCTCTTGGAAGTGTCCGGCGCCTGGTCCTCTGGACACTCGCAGTATCCACAGATTGACCGATTCCAAAAAGCAGTACACCCCAGCTTACGAATTCTACCTCAGATCATTTCTTTGCTTAACACACAGCACTTGGGTATGTTTGTAGTGAAAACAAGTAAAAGTTTATTTAACAAAGTATAGTGTTAACAAGTAGAAGTGTAAAAAGTAGAAGTATTGGAAACAAATGGTAACCTATACAATAAAATCATAGCACACATTCTAGAGCCTAGAGTTACTTCACTAGATATTTTCATGCCTTATAGAACAATGCTGACGCAAAGTCCAAAGTTTTGCAGCCAGGCTTGGCCATGACCCCCATTCATAAGACAAATGGGGTGTTATCTTGCCTTCTTGGTGAAGGATCCAGGGTGTACCTCTGGACCCCATAGAAACCCCAACAATCTATTGCCATTACTTGTAAACAGGATCCCCTCCTACTGTTTATTTCTTTCAGTAATTTTCCTCTTTTGAAGATTTCAAAATCTCCTGATTAGCATTTGGCTCAGTGTGCAAACAGACATCCATTCTGAGACACACAATGCCCTATACACACATGATCAGACAGAGAGAGAAGCATCGGTTACCTCCTGCATGAAAGAAACCTGTTTGAGATATGTCACAACCTGGTTACCTGCCTTAGGAAAATAATTTTCAGTACAGATACAGCTCCTTAAATATTATCCATAGATACATTTTGCACTGATTATGATGATCAGTGGGCTACTGGCTATTGGTAGCAAAGGGGATGTGTGGGGAGGCACATAGGGTCATGTGCACCCTCCCCCCGTGCTTTCTGCCAGGGTTTATATGCCCTGCTCTGAACCCCTCTGCATACCATCAGAACCTTTAAATTGTGCCCCCTCCACTATCAACAGTTACGCGTCATCTCTGATTGGTAGAGACCTCACATGCTACTCTTTAGTGAATTATTATGCAAATATCCAACCCAGGTCATCCCTATAAAACTTTATGCACCCCCTGTGCCCTCTGCCAGCTGGCACCAAGAGGTTTCTTGATCTTACACACGTCACTTGCATCCAGAGTACACCATCTTCAATAAAGACATCTGGAATTTGATTATTTTTATACCACCTTTGGTGGCACTGTAGCTCAACTTTGCCCTACTGAAGTATGTTACACCATTCCCACAGCAATTTTCACTTATTGTTTGTTTTATATTAGGAAAGCCATGTCCAGTTTTGAATTCGAATATGGCTTAGATGACAACTGAAAGTGATTTTGGAAGTCACAACATATTTTCTAGTGGATATTTGCCCCAAGACCTGCTGGCCCCTACTTATAAGACATGCATCTTTTGAAAACACAAAAGTCAAATTCCCTATTATATGGCAGCATAATAGTACCCCAAAATATGTAAAAAGTAAAAATCTCCTGAAACAAGATTATGAGGGAGAAAAAAATGTAGGTGATGTACTAGGAATAGCTGATGAAATTATGAACGTGAAAATTAAGACCAAATATCAGAAAATATTCAGAGATGAGATTAATTAGATTGTTGAAGGGTCTTCCAAGGTGGAAGCTTGCTTGGGTCATATAAAGCTTGAATGGGCAAGGCAGTATGCTGTACAGATTAATCTTTCACAGGAAGGGATGAGTGACCTAATAGATTTTCTTCCTTTCAAAGGTTATGATTCTTTTTGTTCATTCTACTTCCAGGTTTTGAATCTTCTACTTCTTGTGTCAAAAAAGCCACTTGATTTATATGACGATATGAATCTATGTCTGCTGCAGAAATTAGATGTAATTTATTTCATCAACTGAAAAGATACTGTAGGATGGAGAAAAAAATCAATGTAACTTTCTAGCAGCATTTTCTGTTATGTCTTTTTGTCCAGTATTTGATTTGTCTATTTGATTTGTATTTTGAACAGTTTCTTGCATGTCTAAACACCAGTGGTGTGGTTGATCTGAAAACCTGGAAATAGAGCAAACACGCCTCTAGTTTCTGAGAGTTTTGGTTCCAGGTTTTCTGAATTTGTGCACAGCGTGGAATTTCCTTTTGCATTTTCCTGAGCACAGCTTGTGGAAGAGATTGTGATATTTTTCAAATCTGCAGACATGCGGCCCTTCCAAGCTGCTGCCGAGACCCACTTGTCAGAGCCACCACACAGTCTGGCATAGGTCAATGTGACCGGCGTTCTTTCACTCAGGTGAAGTCTTGGAGTGCATCAGTAGTGAGTAACAGGGGCAAAACTGTGCAAAAAAGTGTGTCTAGCACAAGCTACTAGGCACTAAATTTTACTAAGAATGAGAAGTGGGGGATTACACCAAGATTTAAAAACCAAATCCCCCTTATTTTGACTGATAACATTTGTGATTTATGAAAAGAAATGTACATGTAGCTTGATACTACGAAAACCAACAGCTAAAGAAGCATATGGGATTGAGGTCTAAGAGTCTTTCCTATCACAGACTTTAATTCTCTGAATGAATGGAGTAACACTAGTAGTGGACCTTTATTTCTTTTGTAATTGGAGCTCAAATGTACAATACTGCACATCAATCATGCTGTACTGGTTATTATTATGATTACTGCGATGTGTTCTTTTACAGCCTTATTCAGGAGGTAAGACATTACATTACACACTCTAGCCGTCTTGATAAAAAACAGAGCTGGGGGGATAAAAACATACAAACACTGAGTGACTGCATTTGGGTCCAATCCAGCCGATATTGTCAGCCAAATCCAAACCAAAGACTGCCAAGATTTTCTACCAAACTAAAGTGTGTGTGTGTGTGTGTGTGTGTGTGTGTGTGTGTGAAATAACCCCCATCAGCAAGATAAATTAGCAGTAATGTTTGAGCACATATAATGCCATTTGCAGTAAAGAAGCTTTGGTGACTAGCTATAGCAAATTATTTTCTTTTCTTCCCTGCAAATGCTGAGGCTGGGATTTGGTTTTATGTTTCTAATCTGAAATCAACTGGGTTTGCATTGGGAGAGGGAGGGCCTCTAAGCCCAAAAGAGAATAGCCTGCAAAAGGCTGATGGTTAGAATAAAAGCCTTTTATTGTGTCCTCCCCAGTACTGGCATGTATAAAAACAATGCACTAAGTTAGCTTAGGTGGCTAGAATCAGACAAGATATATTGCAATTTTCAAATACTGTATTAGGCTAGGTTAAAAACATTCTATTTTATATTTATCGAACAAGGGAACGTCACATATATAACTATTTCCTCTATTACTCTGCTTCCCCCTCTTTTTTAAAAACAAAAATGTAAAGAAACCTTACAGGTGTGTTGAAACCTGGGTGTCAGAGAGGATGAACTGAATCACAGACTACTACCCTTTTGTTTTCCTTTGAGATGTCTGTCCTACCCACCAATTAAACTGATCAAATCTAATTAGAAATGGAGAGGTAAACCCCAACAGAAAGATAATGTAGCTAAAACAAGGGTTGAAAATCCTACTGACATAGTGGGTGTCTAACAAAATAGACAAGTCTCAGCATCAGCCCGACAGCAGATGAATTAACAACATTTTTTAAAACTGTGTCTCATTTCCACACAGTCAGTAGCATTGTTTCCCTCCCTCCCCACCAACACACATTCACACTCCAGTTTTGGGGAGTGGGCTCCTACTGACCCATCTGTCTGAAGAACAAAAAGTGCTAACGACAATTGCCATAGAACCAAGAATCCTCCCCTCCCACCTATGTTTGCAGTGGGATATTACCTCAGAATATAGTGACTCAAACAGAAAACTAAACCTAGGCTACCAGATTGACATCACTAATGTAACCTTTTTGGTGTTTGTTTCTGCCTCTGTAGCATAACTGGCTCATGCATCAAAAGCACATCAAAGAACCCCCCCACCCCTATTCAGGTTACCTTTTTTTCTTTCCTTTCAACCCTTGCTCAGGTAATTCCTTCTTCTTTGTGAAGAAGGTGGGTTGTCAGCTGGCTGACTAGATTTAGGGAGCCTCTAGGAACCTCCTTTTGTCAGCAGGAATTCCAGCTCTCTGCTTTCAGCCAATAGTGTGCGGCACAAAACACTAGACTATACAGACATGCAGGTAAAGAACAGATGGAAAACACGGAGTGTAGTCCTGACTGGCTTCAGTACCAGTTTTTTCTACAGAAATGCAGTAGAACACATAGAGGGAAAGTGAAATATATGGACTGGATTTCTTTTTTCACCAACACACTATATGACTACAACTTGTGGATTCATGGCCATCATTGTTAAAGCTGGATCAGAAAGTTAAAACTTGTTGATTCTTAATGAAAAATCACTGTGCAGCAGAGCCTCAGCTGAGTGCAAAGTGTCACAGCGCCACTGAAATGACAATGTAAACCAGCCGAAGACCTATATGTGGTGACAATTGGGCATATATCACACACTGTGGTTCATTAATGTTTGTAAGGCACTTTGAGATCCCGGACATAAGGTTCTGTAGCAGTCCAAGATATAATAGTGTTTTTTCTTTGTATTTCTTTCATCATGACTACTTATTATTTTAACATGCAGTGTTAAGGCTTTGGAAGCATCTTGTAAAACACACTTCTCAACATCAGTAGCTGGTGGTGTAGAGCAGCCATGCTAAGTGAAAAGGGTAACCTTTGTTTATAGCTTAAGATCATTGTAATTTTTGATGAGCTTCATAACATTTTATTTTATTAATGGGTTGTGTCTGATTGATTTTGTTTTTTAAACTTGCTCAGATACTATGAGGATGAGCACCATATAATAACTTGAATAGAATAGTTAAAAAAGTTATTAAAATTTAAGTGACTTGGAAACCATTATATGTGCAATATGAAGGAGGAAGAATAGTGGAAACTCAGCAAGATGGTTTAAAGGTGATTGGGGAAAGGACAGGGATTAAAGGAATGTTTACCAATTACCAGTATAGTGTTCACTTATTTCCATTAAGATGTGATAATGCATCCTTGATTTGGGGTCCAAGAATCTTAGAGAATAAGAAAACGTTGGAGCTGTAAAGGGGGCTAAGAAAAAAGATGGGAATTTGAACCATGTAAGATGATAAATCCTGGTTTGTCCCTTCCTAGGGTGCCAAAGTTGGATCCCCTTTTAAAAAAAATTGATGCTGCAATTGTAGAAGTGTATGGATGTCAAAAGGAAGGCTTGCCATTATGATGGTCTACCTTTGGGGTGAGGGGGGTTATTATGCCTGAGTAAATTATGCAATATTATCAGGTAAAAGGACTGCAACTGTTTTGATCTGGAACTCAGATAACTGCCATTGATTATTCTGTATGCTTTGCATCTGGAATCACATAGACATTTTTTAACTATTTCAAAAGGATACTCTTGATTTGTGTGGACACTTGCCTTTAATAATCCAAGGATATCCGTGCATAACCATCTCAGAGATTCTACAGAAACATTCACAACAGGAACTTTGATCCTTAATTTTTCTACTCCTACTACTTATTCCTCATTCCTTAAATTATGTGACATGACAATTGATTATTTAAAAGATAATAGTGATATCACAAACTGATTATTATTCCAAGTGAGGAATAAGTAGCAGGAGCCTATGAGCTGTTCAGGAAGAAACATTCTGGTTTTGTGCAAATGTTTCTAATAAACACGAGTGAAGAAAATATACAGACCAGACCTAAAAGGCAATGGGGTTGGCTCTGGACTAGGAGTCATGAAAAATGGGGCTAGATCCTTAGCTGGCATCAATTGGTATAGCTCCACTGAAATCAAAGGAGTGATGCTGATATACATCAGGAATTAACCATTGATTTCTATTCCTAGTTCAGTAACTAACACACTTGTGATTTTAGGCAGGTCACTTCACCTCTCAGTGCCTCAGTGTCCTATCCTACCCTTTGTCTGTCTGATCTGTTTAGACTGAAGACATTTTTGGAGCAGATCCCTAATATATTTATAGAGCACCCAGTACAATGGGGCTCTGATCTCTGTTGGGGCCTCTAGGTGTTATTGTAGTACAGATAATTAGAGCTGCTCAGAAAGATTCTGACTGAATGTTTTTCTGTCATAAAATGCTGATTTGTCGAAATAGACACGTTCCACAGGCACATGTCGGTTTTCAGAAATCTTCCAGAAAAACACAAGCAGGGTTGGAACCCTGCCTGCCTGGCACATTTCTGCCTGGATTCCTTGCTACCTCAGCCCACCCAGATCCTTTGCAGCCTACCTGGTGGGGTGCCTTGAAGTCAGGGCCCCAGGGCTTCCAGGATCCATAGCTCCATGGCAGCCTGCCACATGGACTACACCACAGTGGGGGACTCCAGGGCTTCCAAACTCTAGGATGCAGGAAATTACAAATTTTCCTACTTTTCTTTCTAATATGGAACATTTTGTTAATTTTAGAATTTTCCATAGAAGGGAAATTCTGACTGTTGACTAGTTCTACAAATTATAATTGTAATCATCATCACACTATTATGATGAGAACATTTTTCAGTGTTTTCCAGGATAAAGCAGTAGTTCCTTCCCGTCCTCTTAAAACACTAACTTTGTGTTGCTGCTCCACATTCCTGCAGTTCTTTAGAATTCAGATATTCGGGTGCTAAAGGGATACAATCGACTTGAATTTAACAAATTTAAAATGTGTAGTTTCTGGTACTGCACTTGTGTTTGAATCACCCAACTAACATTTGTAGTTTTACAACCAGTCTCCTATTTCAAATTTTTTCCCCCTTACCACAATATGACAAACAAATTGACATTGAAATAAGAAATGTATCACCAAAGGAACAAGTGAAACCAATCACCAGGGGTTGCACTGGTAGAGACCACTATAGGTCAGGTAACAAGACATTTTCCATATTAAAGTGTCCCCATTTTCACAAATTCAAATGTGTGAAACATTTGCCTTTCAGCCTGAAAACTTTCCATGGCTGGTCTTTGCCAAAACATTTCTTTTAAGGTTTGGCTGGAGAGATTTTGCCCATTTATGAGTTTTGAGAGTCATGGTGATAGAGTTTAGGGCCAGAAGGGGCCACCAGATGAGTCAATCTGACCTCCTGTATATCACAGACCACCAGCCCTCCTGCACACAAAACCCAACAACCAATGAAGGGTAAAATGGAAAATTCAATGGAACAAAAACCCAAACCTACTTGCTTTCTGCTTTAAAAACTGCATCTACTCATTTTTGAATGGGCAGTGTTTCAGACGTATAACCAGTTAGTATCATAGTTCCCATTAAGAACTAGTGCCTTGGATTGCTCAGAAAACAACTGGTTTTGATTTTACAAAATTAGGGTGCACACACACAAAGAAGACAGTGTGCACGCTGTGAACCTAAGCATCCCTGTATTCACATACTACACACTGCATGATGTATGCATGCGGTGTGTAGTAAGAATTATGGATATATGATGCAGTTATGATTAAAGTGTATTTAAACCAGGAGGGGGGAGGAGACAGCATGACATCTATGACCCAGCAGGAGAGAGAAGCTTGGTCTGGGTCTCCTACGTAAATTAAGCATGGTGAACTCAAAACAAATGGACATCCCATTTACATAGAGGAAGCCCACAAGAAGGGAAGAACAACATAAGGTCATCCTGCCTCTTGAAACAAGGTCATTGAACTTTGGAAGATATAAGCAAGGCCATAAGCCATTTTTGGTACCCATCACTAGACAGACACAGAGCTCTTGAAAGCTGAGAAAGGCAGGTCCTTCAACTAAGTGACAGGGGGTTGAAGACTCTGGAAACTGAAGTATAGGTGAGCAAGCTGCTTATGCAAAGATCCTTCACCAAGGAAGCAAGGGAAATCCTGGTTTAAACCTAGCATTTGGAACATTCCACAGTTCCCAACTGAACTGCAGTGAAAACTGGAGCTATGTAAAAAACTGACAAAGAATATAGATCGTAAGGGTTCTGCTCTTCTCTCTCAGTGCACCACATGGGCATTAATGGAGGAAGCAATACTAACTAGAAAGAACTTCTGGCATGAAAGTTATTCTGTCACCCCTAAATTATGGGTACATTTATAAATACTTTATAAAGGCTTTCTAAATGATTAACAGGGTGTTTTAATGGTGGTTCGTGAATGTTAGAGTCCAACAGATCAATACTTCGCTGATAACTACCTATAACGACTTCTACTGATGCACTTACAACAATATGTAACGCACTACTCATGTCTGTAAAATGCTTATAACATTTAATTTACTAAGCTTTCATGAACTCTTTGTAGACATACCCTTAATACAAGTATGACCGATAATACAGTGGAAAACATTTTTTAAAAAGAATACTTTAAAAAATGATTTGCTCTCCACAGTTTGTAATCTCTTAGTTTAAAAGCTTTGATATACTTGGAACTTGCAGGAAGGGAGTGTTCCATATCACTGCAGCCCTGCTAGCTCATATTGAAGCCGTCTGGAAGGAGTCTAGGGGGAGAGAGAGAGAGAGATCCAGCCCTTCCCAGCTGGAAAAATGATCACCGTGATAATAGGCCTGAAAGTGATAAGGTGTGAAGAGGGCAAAAGCAGAGGAAAGCACTATGGCTAGAAAATAGGCTCTGAGGAACCCTTGGAATACAAAAACTTTAGACACCGAAGTCTCAAGCACAGCATATTACCACCAGCACTGACCATAATTAGTGTTGCCAATTGACTAGGGATGGAGACTGGGAACCTGGTTCTGGTTTCAGCTGAGCAACTGATATGTTGTGTGAACTTGGTCAAGCCATTTAAACTCACTAGTAAAATGGGGACAATAATACTTGTGACAATAAAACAATAACTTGCATATCCTGGACAAGTCTTATTGAATTGGATTTAATGTGTTTGGGGTCAGTCAGAGCTGTAGCTAGGCCAGGGGCGAGCAAGCATATTTGTGCCACTGCTGGGTTTTTTTTGGCTTTTCTCCACCCCAATGGCTTTGCGCCTTGGTTACGGGGATGGGAAGCCTACAAGAAGGGAAGAACAACATGAGGTCATCCCACCTCTTGAAAAGAAGTTAATGAACCCTGTGATGTTGCACTCCAAATGATGTTATGAAAATATGCTAATGAGTGTGAATATAACTGGAATATGCTTCATACAAAAGATTTCTTGTAAGGTATCATTACAAAGCTTATAATCTACTGAGTGTGTTCATCCTAATTGTATGAATGTATCATTCTTGTATCTGAAACTAGGAATATAAAATATAACTCTGAGGTCCTATTGTAGTTATACAAAGTGTGGGTCATTAATGGTGGTTTAGAATCTTGATGGCTCCCATTAACTAGGCCAATTGACTGTAGATCGCTCTGTTTACTTGCAAGCCTTCCTGTGAGTCAGGCTGGGAAGAATGAAGGCTTGGGGTCTCACAGGACATGTGACCATGTCACCTGGTACTGGAATCCATCTTTAAGCTGGTGCTTTTCCATTTAGAAGGAAGGGTGGGGACCCAGAGAGACAAAAGATTCCCACCTTATGCCAAAGCCATATAAGGGGGTGGAACAGAACAAAGGAGGCTGCAGTCATGAGAAATCCCCTACCTACCACGTAAGCTGGAACAAGGACTGTACCGGGGAAAGGATTGGGCCCAGACTAGAAAGGAGTTTAGTCTGTGAAAGAAGCTTATTGGAACATCTCTGAGGGTGAGATTTCATCTGCAATCAGTTTCCTACTGTATTAGGCTTAGACTTGCGTGTTTTTGTTTTATTTTGCTTGGTAACATACCTTGTTCTATCTGTTATTACTTGGAACCACTTAAATCCTACTTTTTATACTTAATAAAATCACTTTTTGCTTATTTTTGAACCCAGAGTTAGTGACGAATACCTGGGGGAGCAAACAGCTGTGCATATCTCTCTATCAGTGTTATAGAGGGCGGACAATTTATGAGTTAACTCTGTATAAGCTTTATACAGAGTAAAACAGATTTATTTGGGGTTTGGATCCCATTGGGAACTGGGTATCTGGGTGCTAGAGACAGAAGCACTTTCTAAGCCGTTTTCAGTTAAGTCAGCAGCTTTTGGGGGACGTGGTTCAGACCCGGGTCTGTGTTTGCAGCATGCTAGTGTGTCTGGCTCAACAAGACAGGGTACTGAAGCCCCAAGCTGGCAGGAAAAACGGGCTCAGAGGTAGTCTCAGCACATCAGGTGGCAGTCCCAAGGGGGTTTCTGTGACCCAACCCATCACAAAACCCACCTTGGTTATGGCTCTGGGCCCTACTGTATTAAAATGCTATTGTTTATGTGTTATTGTGAGATTGTATGTAACTTTGTGTATGCTAATGTAATTCCTCTGGTTATCAGCCCTTTGGAGCCACTCTCTGGAGAGGCTTGCATATACTAGGTCAAACTGGATGCTCCAGGAACCAACATACAAAAAAGAAGTTTTGGCTAAATAGTCTGGTTTTAAACAGGCTCAAAGTCAGACGCCTCCTTTCTGTTGCAGCAAAAGGACAGCACTTCTGGTGTAAGGTGGGCCCCAATCCTTAGGGAAGGGTTGGAAGGACTAATCACCAACCACATTCCTTGTCAGAGTGAATGGAGTGATCTCTGGTAAGCTTATTAGCATGTGTGTAGGTTCTTTTATTGTTTGTAATATGTTTTCTCTGTAATGCTTTCTACTTTAAGAATAAATCTGCTTGCTTAGAAACAGCTGTGTCGTAACTTATATCTGCGGCAATCATACTGTTTACCATCTCTAAGGAGAGTAGTGAAGCAGGCCTGTTTAGGCAGCCTGTCTTTTGCTGAGAAAAATCACTCTACAGCCAGGGAACTGTGCAGCCTGGAAATACTCTGGTCAAAAGGGAGCGAGAAACATGTCTCCATCCCAGAGAGGCAACAGCTGGTGAGGCCAGAGGCCTAAGAATGGGTATCCTTACTGAAACACTAAGGGGGAAACACAGGTGCATTTGCACTGAACTATGACAATGCTTACCTACCTCTTGGGAGAGCAGTAAACTAAATATATATCAAGCACTATAAGATCGCTGAATGAAAATGCAAAGCATTACCACCATCTATGCCGTTATGGCTGCAGAAGGGTAGAAATATTAATTGTTAAAGGTCAGCTATTGAAATGAACAAAACAAGCAAAGCAAATATTAAAAGAGGATAAACCCCTCAACTCCCAACAGAATGCAGGCATTTGTTGCCAGGTTTGATGCTTGTTCCCAGTGTCTCACCTCTGGTGGGGCGGGGGAGGGAGGGGATGCTGGCCAAGACTCAGGTTTGGAAAGACTCACGCCCACGAACGGAAATAGCCAACAATGACTCCCACCAACTGATTAAAGGGTGGCATGATATATTCATTTGAGAGTCCCACCCAGTTGCTTGGCAGGAAGGCAACATAAGGCAGGGATGTAAAGTAAGAAGACCTGGGATGAATATCTCAGGCGGTTTCTTGGGGACAGATTTCTGTACCACTCATTGCTATGCTAGCTGATTGAGAGGGTGTCTGAGTAGCACCTTTCTAGCAGGTATATTTTTTATGGCCTTGACCGAGAATAGCTCTTTGAGTTTGAAGGACAAATCAGCCACATGAAGGACAGCACAAAATTTACACTGAGAGGGGGAAAATATAAGCACAGGGAGAGAGAAGAAAGAGAAGGCAGCAATGCTGTGGATGGCTATCAGGTACGACTTTTTGTCAACACCGCCAGGTTTTCCCAGGTATCCTTTAATCCCTGCTCAGTCTGACCACCATAGAGCTGCCTGATGGAACTTAATGCTGAGATATACACAAATTAGTCTCCTGTCTACATGCCTGACGGTGCCACAGCTGCACAGCAAAGGGATCCATTATTGTATTTCTCAGTAACAAAACTGCTGTATCCTCTTTCTATAGCCATTCTTGTTTAAAGTATTTGTGACAAAAGAAATGGAAGAGAAAGAGAACAGAAACAGTCCTATTTATTACTGCCAAGAGACTATGAGGAGAGGAGCAACACCTTAGGAAAAAGGTGATACAAAAGATGCTGGAAGTTCATTTCTTTAAGGAAGAGCTGTTCTTTCATTACTTGTGGCATATGCTTCTGCTAGATGACATATTTTAACAAACAGAAGTCACTTGTTATTTTAAGAACTGACTCTTATGGTGCTGCAGTCAATCACTTCAGCAAATGCAAGTTTGGTTTGAAGAGAGGATTGATGCTAAATAGAACAAGCATTAAATAATAGTACTGTACCATCCACTCATATAGTTTCTTTTCAGAGCTGATTGGGAAATGCTTTTTGTTTCTGTGAAGAAATAAATGAAAGTGAAAAGATTTTGCTTTTGTCAACATTTTTCTTCAAAAGTTTTCGGGATTTTGTCAAGGAAATGGATGTCCTAAAGCCAACCCTTTTCAGTTTTTGGTTGCAAATTTTCAATCTTCAGATGCAAAAAATTAAATATTTTTGGTTTTGGGGTTGTCCCTGTTCTGTCACAGACTTCCTCTGTAATCTTGGACAAGTCAGTTGTGCCTCAGTTCCCCATCTGTAAAATGATAGTGCTTTCCTCCCTCACAGAGGTGTTGAGAGGATGTATATGTAAGCAGAGTCAGAATGAGCTCTACCCTGACATCCGGTGGTGAGCTGTGGAAAAGGACTTCAGAGGCTGATTTCATTTGCATGGGTACACCCACCCTGCCTAGCAAGATGGGACTGCTTGCCCAAATGATCACTTTGGCTGCGGTGGGATCCCCAGTCTCTTTGTTATTGGGGCAGGAGTAATAACGTGTTGTTATCCTGGTTATGTGAATCAAGGACAGTAGAACTGTACTTGGCATTTTATGACAGAGGGACTCACCCTCAACTAAATAGCACTTGCTAGGCAAGGGACATGGGTTCTAAAGCCCAGTGAATTGAGAGAGGCTGGGAATAGGTATGTCTACGAGAGAGACTGACTCTCTCTCTCCCTCCCCCCCCCCCCGAGGGCCCAAACACCACTTTGACCCCTCCTCTCTCCACAGTGTAATAACAGAACTAATTTTGACTCCGTTAGGAGTCTTGTTATGTGCTGCAGAGCTGAAATCACTGATTCCTAGGTCTAACCATTAGACCTACATTTGGCTAGTGGTTCTGAGTGCACTGAACCCCCCCCCCCGCAACAGCTGAAATCACTAAAGAGCTGAAGTTACTAAGAGCTGAAATCACGGAGAGCTGTCTTAAGTGGGGGGGGGGGGGCTGAAGACAAATTGGTGATCAGCTGGCGGAGAGGAGTGGCTAGCAGGACAACTAGCGGAGAGGTGCGGCTGGTGGTGAAGACTGCAGCAGAACCCCACGGAGAGGCATGGCAATTGGCCATTGACCCGAGCAGTGGAGCACATAAAGTGCCCCCATACCTCCCCGCCTTCCATTCAGGCTGGGAGGTAAACTCTGCAGATGAACTTCTGAACTCTGGGGCTGCACTGACCAAGGACAGAAACTGTGGGAGGGGTGACTTTTGGGTTGCAGGACTCAAGAACCACTCTGGGGTTGCTCATGGTTTGTGTTATGAATCCTGTTTGTGGTGTTTCCTCACATAATGCCACATTGTTTCCCTCCTTTTTTAAAAGGCTTTTGCTACACTCAGACTCTGTGCTTGTGAGAGGGGAAGTATTGCCTCTTAGAGGCGCACAGGGGGGGTCTGTGTAATTGTCCCAGGTCACTGGGTGGGGGCTCGAGCTGGTTTTGCATTGTGTTATTGAAACGGAACCCCTAGATACTGAACCCAGCCCTTGTTGCTGCCAACTCTGACGGGCAGAAGAGTTACATATACATTAAAGATTGTGAGGTGGTCAGATTCTATGGTAACAGGGGCCAGGTAAGTACTTAAGATAGACAGAAGACAGCTAGCAGCTTCCAAGGCCCTGGACTGAGGGGCCAGGGAGCATGGTAAATCAGGGTGGAAACATATTGCTAGAATTGCAAGGGGGAGTTTGTATTGCATCCACTGCTTCAAGACAAAACAAAAACAAAAATCCCACAGAGCACTAAATTCCCAGAGTCACCGAATGTGTTCTGGAAGAGTATGGAAAGCTTGGGCTAACATTTTTTTCTCTCCCTCCCATAAAATCAGGTTTTAGAAACGAAGAGTAATGTTAGCTAATAACAAGAGCATAAAGGTTAGTGGGCCAGACTGTCTCCTTCTGAGAAAAGGCAAGACCATAACTTCACGAGTTTAAACTCAGAGTTGGACTCTTTTGTCCCTTAAGGGCGAGGGGTTTAGTGCCAGAAAAACAGGTCAGGAAGCTCCTCTCCTGTTATCCCCACAGATCTGGGGTCATTCATTTCCAATGGAAGTCTTCCAATTAAATTTCTCCTCCTCTCATGGAAGAGCTGCCAAGTTGGTGGCTGTGCTGTCGTTGATGCCCTGCTGCCTCTGGAGGGGCCCACCGAGCTGAAGTTAATGCTGCTCTAAAGGTGTTTTCCTTTAGCTCTCAGCTACTTTGGAGGTAAAGCTATTCATAGTCAGCAAAAACTGCTGCCTGCAGGATTTGATTCACAACTCTGGGCTACAAAGGGTATGACTTCAAGCCCCAAACAATGACTTGGGGTTATGTGTGTCTACTTAAATCAGACATTAAACTAATGCTCTTTCTATGTGTCTCTGATGGCTATTCAGGTATAGGTTAATGATCTCATATCTCTTCCATGGAGACCAGAGTTCAAATGCCAGTTTAGATCACAAATGAAATTGATTTTCCTGGATAGTAGAAATTCCAGGGAACATTTAAAGGTCAAAAGTAACTGTCTCTTTCATAGGCAAAATAAAATCATAATATGTAACTGACATTTCTTTATGCCTCTTAAATACTATAGCTCATTGCTTGCACTGGGACTTACTTGCAGGGTAACGTATGGGCTGATAGCCATCACAACACTAATTCAATTGAATTTTGATATCTTAAAAGTATGAGAGCTAAATTTGAGCTGTTTATACACATCATCAAAATTCTAAGATTGAACTACTGTCTTGGGTGTAAGTTTATTTGTTGTTATTTATAAACTAAAAGTTCATCAGCTATCATAATAATGAAAATAAAGAATTATTAACTTA
Organism: Terrapene triunguis; assembly: GCF_002925995.2. Classification (NCBI taxonomy): domain Eukaryota; kingdom Metazoa; phylum Chordata; order Testudines; family Emydidae; genus Terrapene; species Terrapene triunguis. The sequence goes on along the minus strand of NW_020664531.1, from coordinate 3,901,128 downwards.
GACAAATATAATGAACGTGATATGACTTTTTTGAGATGTATGATCAGGTAGAATATTTTTAGCACTGAGTGATTGTGTGTGAGAGAGATTATCAAAGATGTGGATCCAATTTCACGATAGTCATTCACAGGTGAGTTAATGAGATATGATCACCCAAACAGCAATAATTCATCCCAACAAATGAAATTCAGCACAGTTTTACTATAAGAATATAAAATAACCAGTTCTTTCACACACACACACTGCAGTACCTGCGATAGGTGCTGTTCTGCAAATCTTTGAATGAAGGACATCAATCAATATCCTTATTTACCAACTCTAATGACCAATTCATTTGTCTCATATTCACTCCATTTCCTAACAAATTGGTTACAAAGTCAGAGAATAGATTTTCCAAGAGATAATAAAACCTATAAAAAAAGCGTACCCTATTATCTCTCTAACGTCTAGTAAACTTGCTCTTATTCTTTGAAGAGGTCTACTGTTTAATTTTCTTTGTTTTGATAACACTTGGGACCTAATATAAATCAGCGATTCTGTCTAACTCTGAGATAGGCTGTGTTTTTCTCCATTCCTAGTCGCCACGTTGTTGCAGCCCATCAGAGGTAAATCTCTTGTCACCTGGAGCTTCAAACACAGATGCAGAATGCTGAATCTTGATGAGTTTGTAACTCCTAATAGAGAGAAATGCATAATTACCTATTCAAGCCACGGAGTCCATTTGCAAAGGTTAATACTGCTCATGTAACTACCATGACAGGCATTCTGCTCTGTTTAAAAATGAGTTTAATTTTAAAACTGCCTGTCGGAGGGAGGAGGCGCCTTCAGGTCACAACCTCCAAAAATCACCACGGCCCAAATCTACACATCAGTAGTTTGATTCATTTCTAAATCTTGCTGTCACTTTACTAAGCACATTGTTTGATCCTGCACACATTCAGTATTTATTTTTACCCATAATATCCCCATAATATTTGTTCTTCCCCACTATCCAGCACCATTTATTTACTGCCTACAACAAAGTTTTATTATAAATCAATTCAAATGAGCTCCACAGAAGTGCTTTAATCATTAAAATGCATCACACTCATGTTGGAATGAGCATTCACATTTATTGGAAGCAATATGCAATTTTCTTTTAGCCAATCAGGATTTCAGACCCTGTGCTACAGCAAGCAGAATAGGCAGGACAAGCAGAGTCCTTCCATCTAAATCATCAGAGTTGTGCTAAATATTCCCAATATTTGCCCAGTCTTGAACTTTGTAAAAAGCTGAAGACTCAGTCCAAATTAGTCTATAACTCACCTGGGCCCAGTTTTGAGCCAATCTGAATTGATTTATGCATTATATATTAAAAAAAAGTAAAATTTGAACTCCCAAGGTTTTGATGCAAAATTAGGTGAAATACTAATTTTGATGGAATATCACTTTGAGATTTAGGAATTGTCCAGAACTGAAACAACGCAAAATGCAAGGGTGAAAACTCACATGGATCTTTGGCGCAGGGACTGTCATTTACTATATGCTTGAACAGTGGCTAGCATAATGAAGTCCAGAGTTGGGCGGAAACCACGCAGAAACTACTTCAATATAGATGATTCATAATAGTAATTGAAAGGTAAGAAAAGATGAGTATAAACCCCTGCACAATGAAATCAAAGAATTTGGCACAGTTCTGTTAAATAGATTTTCAAAAATCCAAGTCTGTACTGCAAAGTGCATCAGTCTTGGTCACTGCAATCTTGCCAATGTGTCTAATCTGTTCCTGTAAGCCAAGAAATAGCTCAGGGCTGATATCCTCTAGAGTACTATGTAAACCAGGCACTCTCAATATAGAGAAAGAAAAGAAGCCAACAAGAGAGATAATCTATAAGGTGTCTGCCCACAGTGAGTCAGTCTCTTGGCAATAGCAAGAGAGTTTGCCTCAGGTCTCTGCTGTCATGAACAGCAAAATAACTTACTCAAAAGAGCACTCTGTACTAGCTTGAGAAGACCAGATAAAGGAACCTGCTCAGTATAACTAGGCATATTTTTAAAAATAATTTTATGTGAATTTGAATAAGATTTAAAGACTCATGGAAAGTGGCTAGAGCCAAGTAAAGTTTCTCCCCACACATCTGACATGTCACTCAACCCAGACCTATAATTCCCCTGCAAGCTCTGTAGTGGGCCTCCACATACCTAGGACAAGGCTTATAAGGAGTCCTGAACTTACTTTGATCATTCAGTAGACTATCACCTTCCACTGTTTTGCTACGTATGTAGTTTTTGCAACTGTGGAAGGATAAAGGTCATGCTGCTATTTTAAACTCTATTTATGGAACATAACCTGATTCCAAAATGAATAGTCTGGCTTGCATTCATGCTATTCCATTCCAAATCATACTACAAACGTGTTGCAGAACTGTGTCCAAATCCTTCCAGGGGTAACCTCAAACACAGTTATGCCTTCACACTGTTAACCAGACTTTGGCTAAATAGTGATGAGTTACAAAGGGAAAACATGATTATGTGGAAGTTTAAATGGTTTGGAAAACAGCTCTCAAAAGTCATTTTAGCTTTTTCCTAACGTGAACAAGGCTTTACATCCATGTGCATTTTGTTTAGAATGTTGTGCATACCAACACATTGTACTATTGCAAGTAAGCCAGTGAAAGGTTGGATGGAATAGTGTTCTTGTGTAGCTCATGGGCTTGGAGAGCAGACTCCAGTTTTATGTCCAACAATGGTCACTGTGGGGAGGGACTGGGACAGTTACACCATGCAGTGAAACCACCACAGGAGCTGAATTTTACCCAGCCTCAAATTCACCTGTGATTGGCTGGTGTAAAACACTGTATGCATTTGTGTATCTCTCAAGAAACTTTTCATGATGGCTGTTTCACACAAAATTGGCATGTGGCAGGTAGAAAAAAGAAATCGAACATTTCCAAAGGAATATCTGATTTACAATAGCGGAAACAATGAAAAAGAAAAAGTGGAAGTGGAACTGTTTCCCCCATTGCTTACAGAACTCCCAGATGAAATCCATGAAACAGAAATCTCCCTTGTTGGCATACTGTGAAAATGAAGCCTGAATTTAATTTAATAATAATTGGCTACTTCAGTTCATCTGGAGCACCAGGAGTCTCTTGACAAGAACAGAAATGCTGCTTCTCTGTATGATGAAGAGATTTATTTCCTGCTGATTTGAGATTTTATTTTTCCTTGGGCGAATTCCTTCCAATTTCTGAAACAATGCATCCAGGATAGATAGGGAGAAAGGATTATTTAAGGCATGGGTTGGCAACCTTTCGGAAGTGGTGTGCCGAGTCTTCATTTATTCACTCTAATTTAAGGTTTCGCGTGCCAGTCATACATTTTAACGTTTTTAGAAGGTCTCTTTCTATAAGTCTATAATATATAACTAAACTATTGTTGTATGTAAAGTAAATAAGGGTTTTAAAATGTTTAAGAAGCTTCATTTAAAATTAAATTAAAATGCAGAGCCCTCCGGACCGGTGGCCAGGACCTGGGCAGTGTGAGTGCCACTGAAAATCAGCTCGCGTGCCGCCTTCGGCACGCGTGCCATAGGTTGCCTACCCCTGATTTAAGGCAAGATGCCTTAAAAAGAGAGAGAGAGGAATATGTAATTACTTTTTCACTCAAAGGAATGAATATTGATAACTGAATTCTTAGTTAGACGTAAGACTTGAATAGCTACTTCGAGGAGTATGTTTTTTTCACCCAAAGGATAATTTTAAAATAAGATGACAACAAGTAAAATTAAATCTAAATGAGAGACCTAACTGGAAAATGAGACTGTTTAATAGGAAAAGAAAGAGACAGACGTTATAGCAAAGGTCTAGCATGGAGAAAGAGGTGGCTAAACTTTCCCTGGAAGCTAAAAAGTGTTATATGAATGGATAAAGAAGCTGCAGTCTTTAATATGTCTGTAGCATGCACACATATCCTAGAAGGAAATCAAGTTTCTTCCACAGATTACTTGGTATCCTAGGACTGATTTATTTAGCCCGTGTGTGTGTGTGTGTGCGCGTGCGTCATTTACAGTGCAGACAAGAAAAGAAACACTAAAAAATCCTGAAGGAATAAGCCTTTCTTTGAAGTTTGTTTGTTAGTCTAGTTTTTGTTTGCTCAGTATTTGCAACCACAGTACTACAGCTCATGCTGAGAAGCCATTTCTGTTCCAGAACCCTCTTTTCAGTCATTTATAAACAAAAGCTTTCCTTTGGGGCTGAAGAATCAAACTCGACGTGGTCCAAGCCCAAAGGTTAGGTGTTTTTTTGTCTGTTTCTGAAGGGAAATTGGGTTGAGGAAGGAGCAAGCTCACGCTGAGGTCAGCAATACCTGTTCGGCACAGCAGGCATCTAGACCAGGATCTCTAACCCAGTGGTGGGCAACGTGCAGCCCGCGGGCCGCATGCAGCCCATCAGGGTAAGCCGCTGGCGGGCTGCCAGACCGTTTGTTTACATTTGCACTGCTGCCTGCAACTCCCAGTGGCCGTGGTTCGCCATGGAGCTGCGGGCGGCAGTGCAAATGTAAACAAACGGTCTGGTTGCCCAACATTACTCTAATCAACGTGACCTATCTGGGCTCAAGTACTGTGGCTATGGCATTATATGTAGAGACGGTGCTTTTGGTATGCGTCAATCTTACAAAGGTGTTTATCATAGAATCTGACAAAGAGTTTACTAAAGTATCAAGGCCTGGAAAGAAACATGCTTCATCCATCTCCTTGATAGAGACTATCCCTTGGATCAAACCCAGTCAATTTCGAGTTGGGAGAAGCAGGAAAATATTCACACAACGATCCTTTTGCCCTCAAATAATTGTACTGCTCCCCAAAACTGCTGCACACAAAAACTTCAAGCATTGTGTGTTTATATTTCTCAGTAGAATATGATTCTTGCTACATTTGGGGGGAAAAAAAGGGAGTTATTGTTTTCTCATTAATAAAGTTGCAAATGCACAGATTTAAGTATGCCTAGCACATAACTCTTAATAAACTATTGAATGCTGACGTAAAGTACTTATGGCACATGCATGAATGCCAGCATAGAATGGTGGACACACACTACTGAAAATCAGGTTCTAGAAGAGCCTTGTTAATTTGTGCTAATAACTTGGAGACCCACTGCAAATTAAAAAAAAAAAGATCAATTAGTGAGTATATGAACAATTAAAAATGCAATAATTATGTGATGAAGCAGTGTGATTAGTAGTTAGAACAGAGGACCTTCAATCAGGAGGCCAGACTCTGTTAATGTATAACCCTGAGCAAACCATTTGCTCCTGTGCTTCAGTTAGGGTGACCAGACACCAAGTGTGAAAAATCGTGTCAGGGGGTGGGGGGTTATAGGAGCCTATATAAGAAAAAGACCCAAAAATCGGGACTGTCCCTATAAAATCAAGACATCTGGTCACCCTAGCTTCAGTTTCACCATTTATAAGCTGAGGATATTAATGCATTGCCAGCTTTGCAAACCACATTGAGGTCCTGTGATGAAGGGCACTATAGAATAGTAGTGTTGTCCCAAAACATACCTTGATCAAGCCTGAACCTAAGAGGATGTGCACTCACAGAATCCAAATGCAAAAGACAAATGGAGGATGCCATGTAAACCAAGACAACTGGCTTTTGCATAGCTCTAGTTCCCATAGTTAATACTCCTGGGGGCTGATCATTCCAATGACTTTAAAGGGAAAACAAAGCCATCATGAAACTTGTGGATCCAGCTCTCTGAGGATTACCCTTATGTGAGGAGAGGGATAGTTGGTGTATTGGCACTACACCATACTCATTCTGCTCCCCAGCACAGGTCGCATTCACAAGGGAAAGGTATGGGCCTCGGACATTGCTGCATCTGACCATCACTGGCTGCCATTGAGGCTATCGTCAGCTGGGCTTAGTGCTTAAAGCTATCTTTACCTGTTACCTGTCAGCTCTGTGTTCTTGGGGAACCAGGGCGCAGTATCTAGCCTGCCTGACTCATGAAGGACACCCCCCCACCCCCACAGCCTCTGCTTGAACCAAAACCGACCAGAAGAAAGACTTACAAAAAGCAATGAAAGGCAGTGAGAGACACACCTAAACCCCTGCAGACAAGGGTGACAGGATTAAGGCAACTCCCCTAGCCTCATTTGCATCAAAGATGGGACAGGGAGGCATCTCCATTAGCACAGAATGGAGAACAGAGATTCCAAGGCAAGAACCACATGGAACTCTGGGACCAGAAAAGTAGGGAAGAACTGCATGATGGGGATCTCTGCTGCAGATGTTAATGAACCAATTCTAGTACCAGAATCAGAACAATTCTAGTAATAAATACTTTATTGGTATCCAAAATACTGAAGCTGCCTAATTGCATTGTGAGCTCCCTAGAAGAAACACCGCCCATAGCCAGGAATGATCAGTTCCTATTGTCTAGCCTGAACAAAGCAAATTTGGTATACTCCCTTGAGCCATCAGTTTACCCGTAAACAAATCTAGTGTTCTCCCTTGAACCATTGTTGTTTCCCTACAAAAATCCCTACCCACGCTCAAGTAAGTGTTCTGATCCAAAATCTGCATCAGTTCCATTGGGACTTCATCTTCTCCTAACTGATCGTCTGGGGGCTCTGCCTGTCTCCAGCACTCCGGACCCTCAGCTACCACCACCACCCGGGAACACCAATCGATTCAAGCTTCACGGAGTTATGAGACCCCGCACTCTCTCTGTCTTTTTTTCTACTCTAGGTATAGCTTTCTAACCCTGACTTGTGTGATCACGTATAGTTTTCTAAACCGGACTTTTGTAATAAAATTTAAGCTAGATTTAATATTGTAACTGTTTTGTTTGTTTGGCTCCCCTTGTATGGTTATTACCTGGCAATAAATAACCTTTATGGTTAAGGTGGTTGCTTCCCTCCATCTTTCTCTCTCTTTTTTGTGTTTTTGACTTCCCCATTTGCTCTGCAGCAATGCTCCTCTTACCTAATCTGAAGATCCCTGTAGTGCCCCCAAATCCCCATCAAGTGGATTACTACCAGAACAATAGTAATGTGAAAGTGGGGATAGGGACCTGCTGAACCTGTGACATAGGAGGGTGGCAGAGTGAAAGTGCTGCTCGACCTGGCCTGCTCAGGCGTACTCTATTCCAGTGCGGTGCCCGTGGCATATGAGGGTGGCAGCTTGGAAGTGCTGCTTGACCCAGCCTGTTGAGTCCAGGGACTTATAAAGGGTCAGTTTGGGAGTGCTGATTGCCCTGATCCGCTCAGACGCGCTGTGTGTGTGTGTGTTCATCTGATTCTGGGGCTGGAGGAACCCAGCCCTGGGGAACCTAGGTCCTGCAGGATAGCTCCATTGGGAGGGAACTTGCAGAAGGGAAAAGTAGAGCTCCCTATGAAAACACAAGTGACACAGGCAGTACATTGATAGAATTACAGACCCCCCCCCAGAAGAGTAACCCTAATAAATGAGCATACCCCAAAGTAACGGGCAAATCTGGTAACAACCCACTCCCTCTTCTCCAAGTCCGACACCAAGCCCAGCTCAGTCAGACCAGAAAATCTGGCACCTTCAATGGAATGCAAGCAAGAGAATTTAGTGACTATCCCCCCAGTCTGTATTAGCACATTATAATATATTAACAGATAGAAATACTCCAAAACAATTTGCACATTTAAACAAAGATGCACACTCATTTAACTTGCCAAACTAGACTTGAATCTTCTTAAAATTCTCTAATAATTAAGGTGAAGTCTAGAGCAGTTTCATAAACTGTACACTGACCCAGTCTGGCAACATGATTCTTAAAGTAACTCCGAAAGAGTAGGGCATCCATAATTGATCTGAAGTTAAGATCCGGCAGGCATTAAGCAAGTTTCCAATTAAGCAGTGCTGTTGCTTTGTCACTAGTGTTTTGTGTGTCATATTTGATCTCTCTATGCAACTTCCCACCTTGTCATGATTCCTGGAAAACAGATACTTGGCGGCTGAGAATACCGAAAGCTATCGATTTATAGCATCCTGGCACACACAAAAAATTTGTCATCTGATTTCTTGGAGCAATAAGAAGTGGCTCTTTCTGGTAAACATGCAGATCAATATTTATGCCTGTGTTCAGTTGCAATTATAGTTGTCTGGGTGGCAGACAGTGGTTTAATGGGGCTCCATTACTCAGCACCTATTTCGAGCTTAAGCCTGATTCAGCTGATATGTATTTCCTTACTGGAGATAGGATACTTTTTCATCAAAGTCTTGCAGGTTGTGTTTACTGACCTCTGTCTACTCCACTTCTCTATTGCTACTATAGGCAGAGCTAGAAGCACCACTGATACTTAACGTTGCCAACACTTCACATTATCACATTCATCCCCCAAAACTTTCACTGTTTGGGATGAATTTTTTCTATGCTGAGTGTTTTACTCAGGCTGACTCTTGGGGGAAAGTTTCAGCAAAAGGTGGTTCAGTCTTTTCTGAGAATGAGATAAGCAAAAAACATGTTATGTTGGATGGACTACAAGCTGTCAGGAACAGTATCCCTGATGAGGCCACAGCACGCCTGGTGGCTGAGCTTTGTGACTTTGTCCTCACCCACAACCACTTCAGATTTGGGGACAACTTATACCTTCAAGTCAGTGGCACTGCTATGGGTACCCGCATGGCCCCACAGTATGCCAACATTTTTATGGCTGACTTAGAACAACGCTTCCTCAGCTCTCGTCCCCTAGTGCCCCTCCTCTACTTGTGCTACATTGATGACATCATCATATGGACCCACGGAAAGGAGGCCCTTGAAGAATTCCACCTGGACTTCAACAATTTCCACCCCACAATCAACCTCAGCCTGGACCAGTCCACACAAGAGATCCACTTCCTGGACACTACAGTGCAAATAAGTGATGGTCACATAAACACCACCCTATACCGGAAACCTACTGACCGCTATACGTACCTACATGCCTCCAGCTTCCATCCAAGACACATCACACGATCCATTGTCTACAGCCAAGCCCTAAGATACAACCGAATTTGCTCCAACCCCTCAGACAGAGACAAACCTACAAGATCTTTATCAAGCATTCGTAAAACTACAATACCCACCTAGGGAAGTGAGGAAACAGATTGACAGAGCAAGACAGGTACCCAGAAATCACCTACTACAGGACAGGCCCAACAAGGACAATAACAGAACACCACTGGCCATCACATACAGCCTCCAGCTAAAACCTCTCCAGCGCATTATCCACGATCTACAACCTATCTTGGAAAATGATCCCTCACTCTCACAGACCTTGGGAGGCAGGCCAGTCCTCGCTTACAGACAACCCCCCAACCTGAAGCAAATACTCACCAGCAACTACACACCACACCACAGAAACACCAACCCAGGAACCAATCCCTGTAGCAAACCTCGTTGCCTACTCTGACCCCATATGTACTCTGGCGACACCATCAGTGGACCCAACCACATCAGCCACACCATCAAGGGCTCATTCACCTGCACATCCACTAATGTTATATATGTCATCATGTGCCATCAATGCCCCTCTGCCATGTACATTGGCCAAACTGGACAGTCCCTCCGCAAAAGAATAAATGGACACAAATCGGACATCAAGAATGGTAACATACATAAGCCAGTAAGTGAACACTTCAATCTCCCTGGTCATTCTATTACAGATTTAAAAGTCACTATCATTGAACAAAAAAACTTCAGAAACAGACTTCAAAGAGAAACAGCAGAACTAAAATTCATTTGCAAATTTAACACCATTAATCTGGGCTTGAATAGGGACTGGGAGTGGCTGGCTCATTACAGAAGCAGCTTTTCCTCTCCTGGAATTGACACCTCCTCATCTATTATTGGGAGTGGACTACATCCACCCTGATTGAATTGGCCCTGTCAACACTGGTTCTCCACTTGCGAAGTAACTCCCTGCTCTCCATGTGTCAGTATATAATGCCTGCATCTGTAACTTTCACTCTATGCGTCTGAAGAAGTGAGGTTTTTACCCACAAAAGCTTATGCCCAAATAAATCTGTTAGTCTTTAAGGTGCCACCAGACTCCTTGTTGTTTTTGTAGATACAGACTAACACGGCTACCCCCTGATACTTGACACCATGCAAGGCACTAAAGTTATAGAAAGGCTTGCAATGACTCCACTGAATGTCTTAGATGGTCCAAAATGGCATCCTTTATGCAATGTGACCTCACACATATGGAAGGTCATGTTGTGCCGAGGATGCCATTTTAGACAAAAATGACATCCTCCATGGGGGCTAGATAGCCACCACAACACAGAGCCAATTGGGCATTCAGGGCATGCGATGCATGACTTGCATGCATCAATGGCATGCCACTCAGTTGGAAGGTGTCTAGTAAATGAGGTAGGGGATTGCAGAAAGAGAAAAGATGATCTTATACTTTAGGCAGTTGAACGCCATTCTGGAGAATAGGATTCTATCAGCGTCTCTGCCACAGAATGTGATGCTGGGCAAGTTACGCAACCCAAACTTTTCACAGGTGGTGACTAATTGTGTGTTACTCATTTTCTGCGTGCCCAACCTGAGACGCTGGGTTTGATTTGCAGAAGTGCTGGCCACTTGCAAATACAACTGAAGTCAATGGGAACTGTGCTTTGAACATAAAGTGCTATATGATATTAAGTACCCTGAAAAAATCAGGTCCTAGGCATCACAAATTGGGCAGCCAAATTAGTGGACTCTTGACCTCAATCTGTCTGGGTTTTAATTCTCCATGTGTAAAATAACAGCTCCTCATCTCCCTGGAAATAATTTCTTTAATGTTTGTAAAGCACTCAATGCTACAGTGATGAGCACCATAGAAAAGCCTGTGAAGAAATTAATATTCTATATTCAGAGCGGGTTTGAATAGTGTGCACAGGAAGATAGGCCTTGTGGCAGGGTTTGACTAAGTAAGGCTATTTGACTATCATGGCAGTGGAAGTGGTAAGCTAGACAGGCTTATAGAAGATCTGATAGATAGGGTGGCACAAGTCATCTCTCTTGCTAATTTGGAGCACTGTTTCTACTGTTAAAGAGAAACACTATCTTGTTTTGGAGAAGGCTATCTGGTCATTGTGGATTAATCGCTGGTCACACCCCCGAAGGAAGAGACCTGCAGGAACTGTTCATAGTTGAGCCTGTGAAGTAACCAGAGAAGAATGCAGGAGACTGTGAGAGAGGAGAATTGTGAGAGATGGGTGAAGGCAGGAGGCCTGTCACCTGGTGAGGTGCAGTGGAAGAGACCAGAGAGGAGTCCAAGTGCAGCTAGCCCAGTAACCATGACAGAAAGGTGCCATTGTATCGGAACCCTCACATAGCCTGTTTGCTTAGCTGAAGCTAATCATCTGATTATTCCTTTAGCAGCAGTGTCTTCTTCCAGTGATCCCTATACCTGGAACCTCTTCCCCATACCATCTGCTATATCGTCACCCTTCCTTCCTTCCTTTGAGTGCCTTGTCAAAATGCACGGCAAGGAAGCTTGTAAATCATTTGCCTTTTAAAACAACCCTCCTCCTCCTCTTCCCCACAAAAACCTATGTAACATTAGCACTTCAGCATCACCCTTATAAGCGACCACATGATCTTTTTGTTGTTGCCATCACCTTCCCCTTCCTCATTCACTTCCTGTTCCTATTTTTAACTTAAATTATCGATTCTCTGTTTTGTACAGTCCCATATATAATAATAGTGGGTTAGATCCAGGTGTAAATTGGCACAGCTCACTGAAGTCAGTGGGCCACACCAATTTACACTGGCTGAGGATGGAGCCCATTAGCTCAAAGAACAGAATAATGTGTTTGCATAGTTTGAAATTACTGGGAATTGTCTGCAGCAAGTTAAAGAATGACACTGAAAAACCAGAGTCCTTGTCCTTTGACTGCTGGACTGCAGCCTGTCCTCCATTTTCCATGCTATTCTGGAAAACATGGAGTAACCTTCCCCTAGGAATCTTGATATTAAACATGACTTTCTAAAAACCAGCCTGTACTGGGGATAGGCAACACACTAGGTCCCCAATCCCATGAGTCAGAAAACAGCATGCCAGCATGCTATGAAGGGCTGCAGTAGCCAGTCAGTCTGTAGAGCCATCTGGCATTCTTTAAAATTAGGTGAGTTGTCATTAACTGGCCCTCTGCTTATTCAAGTTTTGGGTGTCCCCAGAGACCGGCAGATAATTGAGCTGTGCTGCATACATTATACAGGATTCTATAACCACAATAGAAAAAAAAAAGCTCATTTAAATTTAGTAAGATCCTTACCTTTCCATTATTACATATGTGAGTTATTGAAAAGTTGGCTGAGGAGTTTCAATTGCCTTCACACAAAGCAGATACTTAGCTGGTGTAAATTATCATATTGCCATTAACTTCAAGGGAGCGATGACAGGATCTGGCTCCTAGAGCTTTACTCCACAAAACAGTAAGACAATCGCTAGGCCAACCAGTTACTAAGACCTCATGAGCCATTATAACTATACCTCTACCCCGATATAACGCTGTCCTCGGGAGCCAAAAAATCTTACCGCGTTATAGGTGAAACCGCGTTATATCAAACTTGCTTTGATCCGCCGGAGTGCGCAGCCCCGCCCCCCCGGAGCACTGCTTTACCGCATTATATCTGAATTCGTGTTGTAGCAGGTCGCATTATATCGGGGTAGAGGTGTGTCCTTATTTCAAAATGGCTTTAAAAGACAATCGGCTTGATGCAGGTGAATATTCAAGTGGAAACAAAGATAAAGGGTCTGGTGAAAAAATGCTACTTTCCTTGCCAATTTATCTTCTTAGTCAATTAATATTTCACATTGTAAGAGCTGATGCTTTTCATATGCAATGTCAGATGTGTGGAAATTCAGAATCTAAGCCCTCTTTCTTTACTGTCAAAAAAATAAAATAAAACAGCCTTACTTCCCCCTCCCCGCTCACATGGAAATCAATTTACACAAGAAATTCTCTACTATCTGAACTCTGGTTTCCCCAGAATGCAGTTTAATGACAGTCACTCATGCTCCTTGATAATAGTGGGCACTATGCATTACAACCTGACATATCAACATTTGAAGGCCTGAACAGATCTGTAAACCTTTTGCAAATTTAGAATTGGGCTGTAGTTATTTGCTGTGATTGTGACAGAATAAACCCTACACATTCTTGTGTGTTCAAATCCTACACACTATTGCAATAATTTATGTACAAGACATGTCTTGTAAGGTATCATGTGAAAACTAATAATTTCCTGGTCAGCATCATCCTGATAAAATGTGTGTGGCAACATTGTATGTCAAGATATAAGATTTCCCCACATGGTGTTATTAACACATGTTCCAAACCCCACAGCCCTGCCCAAACTGAGGTTGGCAAACAGGACTGTACTAAACAAAGGAATGTGTGCTCTGCTTAATTTGTATTTAAGCAGTAAACAGAGCCATCAAGCAGGAAGGGACACAAAGAAATCTCAAACAAGTGAGGAAAAGCCAGCAGGGAAAATCCTTCCACACAGACTCTCTCTCTTTTAGTGCCTAGCTGGAAATGTTTTTCAAAAGAAAGACTGAAACTATAAAAAGGAGGGAAAAACACCCCTAGACATCTCCTTTCTCCCCCTGCCCATCATATTCACTACACCTGAAGAGAAAAAGGAAGCAAGCATTGCACTCTGGGGGAGGGATCCTGACCTACTGGGTTTGGTCAGTAAAACTGTTGAAAGCATATGGTAAGAAACTTAGCTTGAATCTGATATACAGTAGAGCATCAGAGTTATGAACACTCGAGTTACAAACTGACCAGTCAACCACACACCTCATTTGGAACCTGAAGTACACAGTCAGGCAGCAGCAGAGACCTCCCCCCCCTCAAGCGCAAATACAGTACAGTATTATGTTAAACTTAAGCTGCCAAAAAAATAAAAAAAATAAAAAAAAAATTAAGGGAAAGCAGCATTTTTCTGCTGCATAGTAGTTTCAAACTCTATTAAGTCAATGTTCAGTTGTAAACTTTTGAAAGAACAACCTAACATTTTGTTCAGAGTTACAAACATTTCAGAGTTACGAACAACTTCAATTCCCGAGGTGTTCGAAACTCTGAGGTTCTACTGTAGTTTGTTAAGATAGGTATTTGTAAAGTCTTTATTTTTCTTGTAACCATTCTGACTTTTATTCCTCATTACTTATACTCACTTAAAATCTCTCTCTTTGTAGTTAATAAATTTACATTATTGTTTTATCTAATCCAGTGTTTTTAAATTGAAGTTTCTGAATAACTATTTGAGATAATAAGCTGTCATATTATTCCTTTTAAGGAATAATGGATTTAAAATATTTTGTACTGTCCAGGAGAGGGTTGAGCAGTACAGGACAAATATTTCTGCGGAGGTGGGGGGGAGGAGGAGAGGAAATATGGAACTGGGGGTTTGTTCAGGACACCCTGAAGCATAAGCAAGGCTGGTGAGAGCCAGAGTGTAACCCAAGTGCAGCTGGTAAGGCACCCAAGGTTGCAGGGCATGGGTGATGCAGCTGCGGATTAGTCTGGTTTATACCATGATATGTCACAGTGATATTCAAATAAACATTTCATGTTATAACTGTTCAGGGTGTACTGATATCCTCTACTGAATTCCTTCTTTGAATTCACATTTTAAAGCAGGAGTAAGGAAGTTTTTCTTTTGGCTACACTTTAATAAATAAACACCACCACTTCACTTGGTGAAAACATGTTGTAGATAAATGCTAAGAAATTAAACCCTACAAACACTCCTGTGAGACAGTTATTAATCTCTCCATTTTACAGATGGGGAAACTGAGGCATAGAGAGACTATGTAATTTGCTTACAGTTACACAGGAAGTCAGTGGCAGCACTAGAAATAGATCCCAGACTCAACACCCAGTCCTATGCTGTAAACACTTCTAGTGCTTATCGGAGATCTTCTGGATGTCAATTTAAATTAATTAACTGACCCTATATTGAATTACAGCATTTACAGAAGACCAATAGGGCACTCAAACAGGAGTTACATGTATAGGTCTTGTAAAGAAGAATACCTCTCCCACAACCTCTTCTTATCCCCAAATATTACTCAATCCATCCTCCTCTGGCTCTTTTATCAACCAACCCTCTTCACTCATCCCCTCATCCTATCACACACCAAACCTTTCAGGAAAAGCCTAAAAAAACTAGTGGTCTTTTCTTTGTAGATTGGTCCCAAGTTTAGGAGACAAGAAGGAAACTCCAAAGCTAAGGATCCCCTGCTAGTTCTCCTCCCTCTCTTTCACATCAGCAGGGAGCTCTCAGCTCAGGAACCTCAGATGACCTCAATTGTTGCAATAGTATTTGAGAAAAGAGATAGACAGTCTCTCAGATGCTGGGAGGGCCTCCCCTCCACAAACGCAGTCAGAGACCAACTGAAGTGCAGCACCCATGTCCTTTTATTGTTTGTGTCCGTTCCCACCACCTATTATTTACAGATATTTACAGGAACCAACACTCTGGGAGACTACTTCCCAGCCAGCAGGGATCTAGAGCCCATACTCCTCCCTTTCCTATCTCCTCCTGCTTCCTGTCTCTTAGCCAGCTTTATAGGGCAGGCTGGCTACCCAGGCCTGCAGGTGGATCCACTCTGGTAATTAGAGTGTGGCCCTTCAGCCAGCCCAACTAATACCCTTCTTCCTCTGGAACAGGGCTAACAGGGGCCTGGTTTGTTTCTCCTAGCCAGCACCCTGTTACAGAGCCAAACTATTTAGGGCATTAAAAACTGCTGAATTGATAATAAATCGTATTAAATGTACACTGGGCAAAAGACAGAACATTTTCTCAGGTACATGGTGTGAAATGAATTGGTGAAACTAAACATGTTCAATACAGAAGCCACTCAAAATAAATCAGTTCCCAGAACCTGAAAGTAGGTTAGGTAATTTCTAGGCCTGACAGGTTATTAACACCACTTTATACTAGAGTTTGCTACCATTACAACACCATTAGCAAATTTAACATGCAAAACGACCAGAAAAAATGGATCCATCTGTGTGAACCGGGATTATAAAAATTTAAAGCAAAATTATGTAGTGTCCCTGTGTTAAGAAGCCTTGACTTCAACTGGCCTTTTATTTTCTAATCCAAACAGATAAGTCACAGATGGCCCTCAGGCTAAGTTGCATCATGGAGTGGAAATAGAACAACATCTAAATGCTATACACACCAGCAGAAAAATTGTTGCCCTCGAAACAAAATTATTCTCTTGGGAAGAAATGTGTCCCTTTATAAAAAAAAATAGCGTGATATGCCTCAGTAACTACCCAAATCAATACTACTGGAAGATTTAGTGTTAAGGACCATTACTGAAGAATACTGTAGTACTTTGTATGAGTGGCTGGCTATATTATGAGCCTGGAACACCTCAAATATTAGCTTCTGAGAGCAGAAATGTCATGGTGATTGAACACCATCTTTTGGATTAATCCAGTGTGGGTTAAGGCGGCCTGTATCACAAAAAAGGGTATTTAGACCTACAATCTTTTAAGCATTTTTTTCTGAGTCATCCACCATTTCCCTCTTCATTCTTGTCAGATGGCTCCCCCAAGTTAACCTTCTTCAGACTTGAAAAGGGAGAGGAAAAAAGGTGATAAAATTGTCAGCTGAGGCTGCGGGGGAGAGGGGACAGCCTCCCCAGCCGGGAGCTCAAGGGCCGGGCAGGACGGTCCCGCGGGCCGTAGTTTGCCCACCTCTGCTCTAGACCATACTGCCTTCCCGGTTTTGATATTGGATATACTAAGCTGCTGTTACACAGCCGTGGCCATAAACAAACACATTTATTTTAAGAAACGGAACTGTCATTCTAACTGGTTTATTAACTAATTCTCAAAAACACCGAATTGAATTGAATGGATTTCCAATGACTTATTAAACAGTTTTAAATAGCTAACAACCACTGCAAATGCATTTACTTTATTTTAAGGGGTATCCATTTCAATCTAAGGCGCCTAGAATGGAAAGGGCAACCCTAAAAATAAAGTGAATGCATTTGCAGTGGTTACTGATTGTATTATAACTCTTCTCTGCTGTAAGTATGTGGCGAATTATCTGCATTATCTGAAGACATCACTGCATTACCGTACACACTGGAGAGAGCAGATTCAAAAAGTATTGATACCTTTTAAAAACTTTGAACAGAAACCTTCAAAACAAGGCATCAGTCACGTTTTAATCAGTAATTTAAATAACAGAAGAATTTCCATTAAAAGAAACACAAAATCACATCAGTACATTGCCAACTCTTCAAATTTATTCATACTTAACATTATTTGATGAACATCTTTAATTATTTTTTCTGTACAGCTTGATTGTAAATAGACAGAATGGGTGAAAGTCACTCCTGTGCAGCACGTCAGTACTATGTACAGTAGGTCTATACTTCACTTATGGTGTTGGCTTGAGTAGGACTTAAGTAGCGAATAGGTCTTGTGCAGGCCTCTGCACCAGGGTAAATTTCAACCAAAGTGAGCTGTGTTGCTAAGCTGGGACTGGTCAGATAACATACTGCCCAGAGTCCCTGTTTGGCTGGGACAATGCTGGATTTTGAACACAGAGCCAAGAGAGTTTGTGTCCTAGTAAAGTTATGGGGCTGTTGGTGAGTGGAAAAGCCTTTTTATTCATGCTATTAAAACAGCTACCAGCTCTACTGTGCCTTACCTGAGTCGCTGGGAGTTTTCTTAGAGGGGTTGGAAGGGCACCACTTCTGGTGAGTGACTTAAATCACCAAGCTATACAGTTATTCTCACTCACTCTCTCAGCCCAACGAATATTTAAGTATTTGTACAAAGTGGAACAGCTTCATCAAGAGAGACTGAATCACAGAGTTTAAGGACAGAAGGGACCACCAGATTACCTAGTCTCACCTCCTGTACATCATAGGTCACCACCACCACCCAGCACATGTACAATAAACCCAACACCTGGAATTAGACCGATGTGTTATAGCCCATGGGAGACTAAACTCTTATTTGCCACAGACAGAAAATAGGATGGACTGAGGTGCACCAATGCCCGAGGCTGCTACAATGGGCTTTAGGAACCTAAAACATAAACCAGAAGGGACCTCCCGGGCTGCCAACCCCTGCCTGCTATCATCGCAATCAAACCTGTCATACAACCCCACATACAATTATATCCAGATCTCTCTTTAAACTAATTAAACTTCCTCCTGGGAGGTTGTTCCAGAACTTCACTACTCTTATGGTTAGAAACCATCTAATTTCCAGCCTGAATTTGTTCATGGCCCATTTATACCCATTTGTTCTCATGCCAACACTGAAAGCAACTCTCCTCAGAATAGCCTATATCCTATTGGTTAGGATGCTCACGTGGTTGTGCATGTGTGTGTGTGATCTGAGTTCAGTCCCTTCCCCAGAGCAGGGAATCAAATCTGGGTTTACTAAATCCCTGGCAAATGCCCTAACCACTTGGCTAAAGGCAGGTGGTGAGAACACACATAGAGGCAAGTGCTCTAACCATGGGTCTATAAAATGAGGCATAACCAGTTAAAAGACCTTTCTCAAAGAATAGTTATCAATGGTTCACTGTCTAACTGGGAGACTGTATGTAGAGGGTCACTACAGGGGTCAGTCATAGGTCTGGTACTATTCAATATTTTTATTAATGACTTAGGTAATGGAATGGAGAGTATGCTTATAAAATTTGTGGATGACATCAAGCTGGAAGGGGTTGCAAGCATTTTGGAGGATAGGATCAGAATTCAAAATGACCTTGACAAATTGGAGAATTGGCCTGAAATCAACAAGATGAAATTCAATAAAGACAAGTACAAAGTACCATACTTAGGAAGAAAAAATCAAATGCACAGCTACAAAATGGGGAATAACTGGCTAGGTAGTAGTTCTGCTGAAAAGGATCAAAAGGTTATAGTGGATCAAAAATTGAATGGGAATCAACAATATGATGCAGCTGCAAAAAAGGCCAATATCATTCTAGGGTGTAGTAACAGGAGTGTTGTGTGTAAGATACGGGAGATAACAGTCCTGCTCTACTTGGCATTAGTGAGGCTTCAGCAGGAGTGCTGTGTCCAAGTCTGGGCGCCACATTTTTAGAAAGGTGTGGACAAACTAGAGAGAGTCCACAGAATAGCAACAAAAATTAGGACAGGTTTAGAAAAACCCGACCTATGAGCATTTTTTAAAAAATGGGCATGTTTAGTCTTTAGGAATGAAGACTGTGAAGGGACATTATAACAATCTTCAAATATGTTAAGGGCTGCTATAAAGAGGCCTGATCTATTGTTCTTCATGTCCACTGAAGATGGAGAAGAAATAATGGGCTTAATGTGCAGCAAGAGGGAGTTAGGACAAACTTTGTAACTATAAGGGTAGTTAAGCTCTGGAGTAGGCTTCTGAAGGAGGTTGTGGAATCCCTGGCATTGGAGGTTTTAAAGAACAGATTGGACAAACACCTTTCAGGTATGGTCTAGATTTACTTGGTCCTGCCTCAGCAGTGGGTGCTGGAATTCAGGAACGCTTGAGGTG
Organism: Terrapene triunguis; assembly: GCF_002925995.2. Taxonomy (NCBI): domain Eukaryota; kingdom Metazoa; phylum Chordata; order Testudines; family Emydidae; genus Terrapene; species Terrapene triunguis. The sequence continues at coordinate 3,881,594 of NW_020664531.1, read as the reverse complement.
CCTTCCAGGCATACATTTGTATGATTTTATGAAATTAGGCAAAACTAGCTTGCCCATCCCTACAAGAAATGACCTCTAAGTAAAGTGACACACAGAGCAGAGAAATCTGCCCAGACTGGTTGTGTATGAGACTGTTTCTAGTTAAAATATGAGTGCACATTTATGCTACTTTTCAGCATGTGGTTAGGCTGCAACTGCACAGTAAGCTAGAATTTGCCCATTTTATATAAAATAATGCACACTCTGAAGATGCAATGCCCAGGCACAATACAGTGAGCTAAAGATGGAGAGACTCAATTTCCTATCACTCAGTTCTGACCCTTACTTATATTAAGCCAGTCACTTTGGATTTTCATATGTGTCATCCTAGTATATTTGGTGGAAAATTAAAACATGCCCCTTCTTTCCTCCATACATCTTTGTATAACTGTGTCTTTCTTTTCCAGGCCTATATAATATTTGATGTTATGACTTATGAACCTTGAAGGTGCACTCAATTCTCTGAATAAGCTTTCTGTGCTATTGTGGTTTTACAGGGCTGGTACTGGGGTTTATTGGTGCCCTTTGTGAACTTGTCATGTTCATTCCCACTCTTTGCCCCTTTGAAGCAGCAGCATAAGTAATAAATTGGTACTAGACGTGACATGGTTACAGGTGAAAGAGTTCCTTTTCTTTCATGCTAAGAAAAAAACCTCAAGTTGTATAAGACATTATAACTTCGTAAAAATACAGTAGGTAGGAAAATTAGTGGAATGTAACTTTGCCTTTTGTGCAGCTACACTTAACTGGTGTTATCATATCTTTCTGAATGTCAGATGAGACTTGTGTAATTTTATTAAAAAATGACAGAAACTGGAGATGTTTAAATGTCTCTACATTCTCGTCAGTTATTTTTTCACACATAGTATATAGCATCTTTCAGACATCTCAGATACTGTACAACAAGCAATAAAATAATGAGATTGCTCATTCTACAAGATTGCCTAGTTTACTCATACAAAACAATTCCCAGACTCTAGAGTAAAAAGGATAGAAATCTGTAATTTAGAAGCTATGGGAATATTCTTGGCAATGAGGGTAGGATGGAAAACTATGGGAGGAAGAAAAGGTCGGTGGGGATTACTGTCAGTTTCAGGCAAAAGTCAAAAATACCTAAGACCTAATCCTCCAAAGTGATGTTGAGTATCCTGAGATCCTACTGAAGTCAATGAAGGTTGAGGATGCTCAGTCCAATGCAGGATCAGGTCCTAGCACACGGTAAGATTAAAGACAGGGAATGGCTCAAATCCTTAGTGAGAGGTCCAGATAGAACATTTACCATGGGGGGAGAGGGATAGCTCAGTGGTTTGAGCATTGGCTTGCTAAACCTAGGGTTGTGAGTTCAATCCTTGAGGGGGCCACTTAGGGATCTGGGGCAAAATCAGTACTTAGTCCTGCTAGTGAAGGCAGGGGGCTGGACTCAATGACCTTTCAAGGTCCCTTCTAGTTCTAGGAGATAGGATATCTCCATTTAAAAAAAACACACACACACACACAGTGTACCACACAAATGAAGAGCAGCCACCACATATAATTTAAGGATTTCCATTCAAAGTGAGTAAATAGTTTGCTTTAAAAAGAGGTCCAAACTGTTGGGGATTGGTGCTGCTTTGAGCAGGGTGTTGGACTAGATGACCTCCTGAGGTCCCGTCCAACCCTGATAGTCTATGATTCTATGAATACAGGAAACTGGGAGAAATATGAAGAAAGATCTGAAGAGTGAGAAGCTGGTGGGCAGTGGTAGCTGTAGATGGGGCACTAACCTTAGCTGCAAATGGACTTGTTAGTTAAGAGCACTGCTGCACATGTTCCTAGATGAGTGGTTCTCAACCTTTCCAGGCTACTGGACCCCTTTCAGGAGGCTGATTTGTCTTGCGTACCCCCAAGTTTCATCTCACTTAAAAACTACTACTTACAAAATCTGACTTAAAAATACAAAAGTATCACAGCACACTTCAGTTACTGAAAAATTGCTTATTTTCTCATTTTTACCATATAATTATAAAATAAACTAAAATTTTAGTTTGTACTGACTTCGCTAGTGCTTTTCATGTAGCCTGTTGTGAAACTAGGCAAATATTTAGATGAGTTGATGTACCCCCGGGCCCTGGAAGACCTCTGCATACCTCTAAGGGTACGCACAAACCTGGTTGAGAACCGCTGTCCTAGATTAAGCAGCCCATGCAGAAGTCGTGTTTCTGCCTCTTTGGAGCCCGCTACTGGAATATGCAGTAAATAGCCTGATACAATGATCCTATCCTATTCTGGATGATGGAAGGACTATGCAATTCAGTTTAAGATACGAATGGTGCATAATAATCATATTTGTGGCTTATCTTCCTCAAATCAGTTTACAAACACAGGATATGATTCACCCTGGGTTTTGCCAGCTTTTGCCATAATAGCTCATTATAGCTTTTTGCTACCTTGTGTACGGACACACCTGAAGGTGACTAGGGTTTGATGGAGATGTGGCAATAAAAGGAGTCTCTTGGGACTCTACCGTAGAGAGCTCAGTCAGGGATAGCTCTGAGTTGAGAAGCTGTTGGTCAACAGGCTAGGGCTTGTGTCTCTATTTTTTGATTTCTTAGATTGCGTTTAATGTTTCTATGTGGATTGCTTTTTAACTTCTTCCTTTCACTTTTGACAAGAAACCAGTTAAAAAGCATTTTGTATTTCATTAATAAAGAAAAGCTGTCCAGGAACAAATTCCTGTACCTCCTGGCATCCTACTCAACCTGGTCTACATTTTTTTGTGCCTGGTGCTATCCCTATTGAGAGAACCCTCAAACTATGACTTTTTTAGTTTATTATTTTTTTGTTACTAGAATGACTATTTTACAAAAACAGGGGTAATTTTCTGTAGCTAGTTCTCTCTCGCTACCGGTGAAAGGGAAAGATATTAGTTTCTTAAAATAACATGGTACAAGCCATGCTTTTAGTTTTCTCAAGATTCAAACTACTGAAGGTCATATAGGCCTCATAACTAGAGATGGGCATGGACCAGAACACCACATCCAAAACCCGTCACACTTTGAGGACTTTGAGATCTGGAACTGAACCTCACTGCTCGGTTCTATCTCACTAATGGGCAGAAACTTGCACCTGGAATCCAAACACCCCTGCAATTCTGTGGATCAGGTCCATATCTACTCAGAGAACAACCTTTCATTGTCCTATTTTTTGTTCGTTTTATCTTTCATAGAGTCAAGAATCTTGACAGGAACCTCATTGCTTTTATCTCATTGTGTTAATCTTCAAAGTCTCACTGTTATTAAATAAGAGATGAAAGCTGTGCTGATGTCTACTGGAACATTTTAAAAAAACTGTCTGATTAAGGACTATTCTGGTTATAAATATCCTCTAATTTTCCTTTGCCATTTTTTTATTACTAGGTACATTTACACAAAAATAGGATCCTGTTTCCAACTATTTGTTGGCTCCTTCTCCTTTGTGGGCCACTTGAAGTCATAATCCTGCTTGGGATAATAAAAAATGCCCAGTTCAACTTAACCAGTTTCGCCTGAGTAAGGACTACAAGTTCAAACCCCTTATTTTCAGGCTTCTGCAAAGAATAAACACTATCTTCTATTATTGTATTTCAAATCTCTGCACATTTGCTTTTAGCAAAAGTACTTGCCTACATTTTCTAGGATTTATTATTTCAGAAACTCAGTAATTATTTCTGGAACACAGAGAAATCTTCAATTTAAAGAGAAAAATATGCTCTCCAATTACATTTGCAATTCAATAATTTTTGCTTGTTTCTATGTTTCTAATGTAATTCTCCTGATTTGACAGCACACAATATTAAGGACAATTATGAGAAAAAGGAGGCATTTGCTGACTATTTTATTAATCATTTGTATTGTGATAGCACCTTCAATTGAGACTGGGTTCATGTTGTGGTAGGTGCTGTCCAAGTACTAGTCTCTGACTGGATATAAATGATCTGTGACAGATATGACAGTATCCTTCAATATCCTGGGCATGTCTTATGGAATTAAGTTAAACCATTGAATTATATATACCATCTTTGGGGTTCATTGTATTGAAAATGCGAATGTGTGTGTGCTGTTATGGGATTGTATGGAACTTCTTTAGGAGGAAGAAGGATTAATGTAATCTCTGGGAGATAATGTGAACTGCAAAAGATTATGTTGAACAATATAGCTGACATGATTGATGTTTTGAGACAATATGTGTGAAGTGGAAAACCTCAGAAGTGGGAGGGGGGGGAAGAAGGGGAGGAAATTTTGTCCTGAGGGGAGACCTTTTGGCTCCTGATCACCTGTCACAGGAGGACTGTTCAAAGATTCAATCTGGATTATCCAGGGCCAATGGACAAAGGAAGGATTTTTGGATAAACAGCTTGGTTTTAAACAAGCTCAGGGCCTTCCTCCTAATCCAGCAAACTGACAGGACCTCTGGTCCATGGAGGGCTCCAATACTTCAGGAAAAGTTGGAAGGCGTTGACTACTGAGGCCCCATGAGACCGAGTGCTAGTTCGAATCTGAGGCTGTTATGAACTTGTCATCATAGAATAGACCCCTGTGTAGGTTCTGAAGCCCTAATCACCTGCCAGAGCTCATGTCGGAGTTGGGGTGATCTCTGGTAAGCTTATTAGCATGCGTGTCGGTTCTTCTATTGTTTTTAATATTTTCTCTGTAATGCTTTTATCTTACAAATACAATATGTTGTAAAGGAAGTGCTGTGTGCTAACTTATAAGTGTAGCAATTACACTGTGCACCGTTTCTGAGGAGGGAAGTGAAGCAGGAAGCTTAGGCAGACTGTCTTTTGCTAGGAATAACACAGTGAAAGTAGAGAACCATTCAGCCTAGAAATACCCCAGTCAGGAGGGAGAGAGATGCAGGTCTCCATCCAAGAAAGGCAAAGTCTTAGAAGCCAGAAGCCTGAGTGTGGGTGTTCCTGCTGAACCACTACAGGGAAGCACAGGTTCAGTTGCCCTGAACTGTGACATGGTCACAGGAAGAAAAGCTGGCAGGATATGTTGTTTCTCTACTGTAGCAGTGCGGACTCACCCCTGCGGCATCTCCTGCTGGTCGTCCATGGGAATTAGCTCATCCCAGCTCCGAAACACTCTCTGCAGGCCGGTGTCCCACTGCCTCTTGGCCCCCATGTCCCTCTAGGACCCAGTGCCCGTTATCTAGGGTGCTGTCCCCTGACAGTAACCCCTTTCTCTCAGGGTCTCCCCTCCCCAGGGAACCGCCATCCACTATCCCCACCTTGCCTCAGTCGTAGGCTACTGCTAGTCATCATCTAGCCCCACGCCCTGGGGCAGACTGCAGTATCAGCCTACTCATCACCAGCAAGGTTGGGTTTGGACCTGCTGCCCTGGCCTACCCCTGGGCTGCCCTCTGCAACCCCCAGTACCCCTTGGCCTTCTGCTAGGCCGCAGCCTGGGGCTTTCCAGGCTGGAGCTCCCCAGCTCCTCAGCCTTTCCCCAGCCCTGCTCCACTCAGGTACCCTGTCTCTGCTCGCTGCAGCCAGGCCCATCTCCCTCCACAGCTAGAGAGAGACTGTTGAGCTCCTGGCTCCCAGCCTCTTATATAGGGCCAGGTGAGGCCTGATTGGGGCATGGCCCAGCTGCGGCTAATTCCTCAATCAGCCTAGCAGCTTTTTCCCTTCCAACAGCCCTCCCTCAGGGCTGTCTTTAAACCCCTCAGGGCAGGAGCGGGTAACCACCCTGCTACATCTGCAAATAAAGGTAGTAAAAAAAAAAAGACAGGTTGAACTGTTTCTCAGCAGGATGGTTCCAAAATTCTCCACAAAAGCACAAGCTGGCTTTGTAAATATAGCCTCATGTTCACCTTTCAAGACAAGAAAGCATCAAATCTAACAGAACAGAGATAATTAAGACTGAGCATCATCGATTAAAAACAAAACAAAAACAAAAATCAAACACTCCGCCTCTCAAATATACCCCTTTTCCTAGATGGAATATAGGACATTACAAACTGTACATATGATGATGTATAGATAATCACCTTTGTATACACACCTCTGCTAGGTGAGACTCCCTCCAGATTCACTGGAACTGCTTCTAGCCAGGATAATGTAGCAATTAGGATCTTTAAACGCACTAGATTCTGCCAGTAGTGTGCCCTTCAGACTGTGATGAACACACGTAACAATGTTAACCTTGACCTCCACTCCCCTCACTCAGCATTCCCCCTGGCAGTTGTCATTCAATCTGATCAATGGCAACTGGCAGTGGTGCAACAATTATACCAGTGAGTCAGGGTCTCTCCAGAGATTTTTGTTTTGCTTTGTTATGCACAATAAATTCTTTTTGTTTCTCTGGCACTGATATTCTTTTATTTAATAAAATGTCCCACTTTGAAGAGACAGTCAATCTAAACAGAATAAGCAAAGAAAGCGTAAGAATCACATTCCTAATGGCTAAAAAATAAACTTAAAACACTAAAAAGGCAAAGCAATAACATCAATCAAAGGATGCAAAGCAACATACACAATATAATTTATAATGACGGATGATACATAACATTTCAAAAAACATGGAAACTGTTTTTGATTTTCATAATAGCATATGAAAACATAGACCATATATATTCCAGCTGACCCCAATACCTTTCCAAGGCACCCTGCCTATTCCTATCCTTTAACATTTTCTCTCACTCTACTGATTTAACCAGTGTTTGTGCTGACTTCATTATGCCCTGAATGCACCTGAGAAGGGAAATCTGCGACTTCACCACATACATCTATATGGTGGATGTTATCTGTATTATGTTTACTAGTCTGTACATCTTACAGAGAGCCAACTCATCATTTTGGAACTGAATTTAATTCCATGTTTTTAGCCTGTCAAATTTGAAAAGAAGAAGGAATCCAAATTAGAACCACTCACAGATATTATGCACTTTCCTTGACACATAAACCAAATTAGGCAAACTAGACTTGATGTACTCTGTTAAGAAGAGCAAAAAAAGATAGGGTCAAGTTGAGTTATTTTGAAAAATATCAAATGTAATGACATTACTGCAGACTGATCTCTTCTATGTAGCTACATAGCAGGAACATCATGGACAGGTGGAATGTAGGCTTCCTCACACTGTCCCGGTAATGTGCCTCAACTCTGACTTGGATGGAACACATGCAGGAGTTAGAGGGTAGTAACGTATGTCCATCCAGACCTTGAAGCCTCTATTATTACTTGCAAGGAGTCAAATGTGGAGGTGATTTTTGTGACGTAGGTACCTAGAAACCAGGCTAAGTCAATATCTCTTTTCATATAGATCAAACAGTTGTGAGGTGGTGGTGATGATTTTCAGTCCCTGCCAACAGAAGCTGGATTCAGGCAAGTGACCTAGATGCAAAAAGCTTCATAACCTGTTCAATTCTTGCAGTTTGTTTTTGAGGAACGCTAAGAAAAAACCTAAGGAGGACAGCACTAAAACATGACAAAGGAAATAATACTGACCCGGTGGCATCTGTGGCATAGAGCTGGCTGGTCTCCAAGCTAGTTGCAGGGCTTGGAAAATCTACCCACCATTCATCAGCCCAGGACTAACACCACTAAGTAGGGTGAAAAGTGTTATAATGCTATCTAATCCTGCCCGCCTCCCCAGACCCTGCAATTTAAAGATATAAGAGTATGTCCTGTTTATTGGGTACCGCCAATCAACTTTCCATTTAATACTCTTAAAAATGTAACCTACACATAATGTTTCTTCCTTTCTTTCTCTTCCTGGCTTCAATTCAATTTTCCCTCTTCACCCCCTCCCCCATAGAGTATGGTACATCTCTTCTTGTAATGTTTAGTGTCCTAACTTTTCTCTCCCTCTGCTGCCTTATCTTCTTTTTCCCTATAATGGTTTCTCTATGATACTCCAGTACGTATATTTTCTCTGTCATATCTTCTTTCACTTTCTCCCCAAGCTCTTCCCATATGTAATGAGGATGTACACTCCTGGGGCCACATAAGGCTTCCTCATCCATCCAACTTCTGAGGACTAGAGTCAGGCTTTAGAAGAATGCATTGTGGAGGCAGCACCACCACAGTCTGATGATTTTCTAAATCTGAGCAGCCTGGACAGCTGACATGTCTGGCGATTGTGTCAGAGACACAATGGAGCTGTTGTGGCAACAAACCACTCACATGAAGCAATCAGGGTGGAGTGCGGAGGCCAGGAATTCCCCTCGGGTGATCCAAACCTTATCTTTCACCAATATATATATATTTTATCAGGCACTGGTTTTTGTTAGTTTGTTGTTGTTAGCAGAACCTCCACAGGGCATGTTTGGGGAGAGGAGATGAGCTCCCAGCCACCCTATCTAAGGGTATGTCTACACTGGCAAGTTTCTGTGCCACAAGTGATACCACTTTTATTAAAATGCTGGAATTAAACCGCTGTTGCGTGTCCACACTGTGCTCCTTGTGTCCTTGTATCCACATTAGCAGCTCTTGCAATGGCAAAGACAGCAGTGCATTATGGTAGCTATCCCATTGTGCAACTGGCCGCAGGGTGCTTTGGGAAGGGTTTGCAATGCCTCATGGGGCAGGCACAGCATCACACGATGCAGGTTTCCCAATCCCATTGTTCCATGGGCATCCTACTACATTGCCAGCTGCTTTTCAACTGAAGTGTGTGTGTGTGTCTGGGGGGAGGGGGGGGGGAAGAGTGTGTGACAGGGAGTGTGTGTGTGTATGGAGCTGGGAAGAGAGATAGTGTGTTTTGGGGGACAGAGAGAGTATGTCATCCTGCTGTTTTGTAAGTTCAGACAGTGGCAGGAAGCAACCAGCCCTGAGGCAGGGGGAAGGGGGAAACCCTGACAGCAGCCCCCACCTCCCTCCCTGGGCTCGCTGCACAGCAATCTCTCTCTCTTTCTCTCTCTCACACACACACACTCCTGGGTTCAACAGCACGAGCATTCCACATTAATGGTTTGCTTTGTGTCCCGGAGCAGATCGGCACAGCATGCAACGGCTGTCAGAAACGGTGCTTTGAAAGGGGAGGAGCACATGTCTCCAGGGCAGCTGAGTTCAAAACAATGAGCAGAGCAGGCACTTGAAGCATTATGGGACAGCTCCGGAGGCCAATTAGAGCGCAGAAAACAATCAAGAGTCTACACTGGCAATAGAGCGCTGGAGCCTCTGTGCAAATAGCCTTACGACTCTCGTCGAGGTGGTTTTTTTGCAGCGTTGCAACTGAGGAGTTTCTGCGCACAAAGTGGCTTGGCAGTGTGTACACGGCTGCAGTTTGAGCGCAAAAAGCTGCTTTACTTGCCAGTGTAGGCAAGCCCTGAGCCACTCCAAGATTACAGCTGCTGAGTGACTACACCTCATCTCCTGCATCCTGGGCCTATTCTACTGATGATTAAATGGACCTAGGATTTGTCCAGTAGAATGGGCACTAGGAGCTCTAAATTTCAGAATGTCCTGTGTGCTGTAATTCAGCTCTATAAGATGGAAATATTCAGAGAGCAGTAAAGTCACTCAAGTTTCATATTGTCAGCAAGATGAGACTAGATATTCTACTGTAACATATTGCATTCATGTGGCTGAGCACCAAAATCATTGTTCGTGTCCCATTTCACAACTTACAGTTATTCTGACTATACATTTTTATTCTGTTTTACTGAGCCTAAAAGCAGAAGAATTAATAAAACCTGAGTTTTGGATTCAGCTCCAATGTTAGCCTAGATTCGCTTGATTTAAACCAAAGAGAACCTTACACTGACATCCAGCTTCACAGAAAATCACAAAATAAGGTAAACTAGACTAAAAATGAAGCAGATGGAAAAAATATGTCATTACAAACTTCTGTAGTTGATTTCCTTTCCTCTTCAAAAGTCCTTTCCCCCTCACATCTCATTTGGTCCCCAGACAATGTAAGATCTAACTTTTATAGGGCCTTCCTTATATCACCTTGACAGAAGAACAGGCTGGAAATATGGTAGTGATACAATCATTTCAGGTATGGTACACACAGGAAGCTTACATACAGGTTCTGTTTGTGGGGCAGTTACATTCCATGTGGCTCACAAGTTACCATGTAAATTATGGTGTTGCAGAAAGAAAACATAAGTTCATGAAGTTTTGAGTCAGACTCTCCACTGTAATCCAAACTATTGTGGCTAAGTAAAGGTTTACAGAAAGTAATCGCTTGAATTTCAAAAGGTGCTGAGCACCTGAAACTCCCATTGAGTTCTGTGACATTTGTGGGTACCTACTACCTCTGAAAATGAGCCATAAAAGTGTGGGCAATGAGTTCACAATAAAAGATACTGCTCCAAATTTCTTAAATATTTCCCATACTTCACTGCAAAGCAGCACCAGACCTATTGCTCCTGCTCCCCCAGCAAATCTGAATGGTGACAGAAACTGTGCAATTGTACTGTCTCAAATGACGTTCCCTGGAACTTTATATATGATCTACATTCTGTATATATTAGCCATAGCCTACTTTATCCCTGGTTTATCTATGTGTCCCCTTGTCCTTTGCAATAACAACGTAGTATCCCTGCCTGATGTATATCCCACTTAACCAAAACATCACTGTCTCTCTAGTTACCAGTTACAGTGGTTCTTAACCTGGGGTGCACGCACCCCCTGGGGGTGCGAGACATGCCAGATTTTTTTAGAAGGTAAATCATCGAAAACACAAATTAAGCACAGGCACACAAGTACAACTACTTTGTTTAATCAAACCTATGTATTTATTAACATTATAGATTTTTTAATGATTACTGTAATATCCAAACAAAAATATATCTAGGTTTAAAGAACTGACCTACTTCAACGATTTTTGATAAGTGGTGCGAGAACATATTTTGAGAACCAAAGGGGTGTAGGCTGCAGTAAAGGTTAAGAACCTAGTAAAAAATGAGATGTCCAATGGGTGCCTTACTGCAGACACTATGAACATCACCATCTCATGTGCTAATATATATATATATATTTTTTTTTCTCTCTCTGAAAATGTCTAATAAAAATAAATTATTAAAATGTAATCTCACCTATAACTTTTCCCAGGAAGAGCGCCTTTGGGGAGTTGAACTGAGTGTCAGAAGCTGTTGGCAGGCTGTAACTTGCTGGAGGATAATGATCAAGCTGGGGAAAGTAAAAAACAAGAGGAGACTTTTAGAACCGTACCCTGTTACACTGTTCGTGAATCAGGTCTTCCTTGTGGAGATTATAGCGCCATTTAGATCTCTGTTTCTGGATGCTCTTGTTTTATCTGTGATAACAGTGACAGTACCCTTGAAAGCCAAGGTCAAGCCACTGTTTTACAAGAAATTCATTGCACCTTCAGTGGTCAGAAGTAAATGAAGGGTAGTTCAGGACACTCCTGCACAAAGAATTAAAATGGGAGGTGTGTGAATGGCCCCAGGAGACACTGCTTTCTAGAAGATTCTGAGCTCATGCAAGCACAGTTATTTCCACAAGTGTGACTATACACAGGCAATACTCTCAAAGAACTACAATTTCTGGTAACTAACTTCTCTAGCTTCCTTATGCAAACTGTCCAAGCAATAGCCTAAGAGCAGAAGCTCTTGTGCTTATTAAACTGGGAAAGAAAAAAGTGCATTGGTGATGTCCTAAGACCTGTAGAAAAACCTCTGTGAGCACGTTCAGAAATGCTTTTCAATTGCACATAACTTTACTATTCACCAATTCTTTAAAGCTTAGTCATTGATGTACACACTAGGTTAAAGTCTTAACGTTCAGTCATTTTTGAGTTATCTTATGGAAAAGATTATAGCAGTATTTTCTTACCTTAGGCAAATTACAATTTGTTTATAGTCTCACATAAATCAAAAATGGCTGAACAGATTTCCTGACTTGCAAGAAGAAAAAGTTCACCTTTCAGCTGAGATGGGGCATGTAAAATTTCAGTTTAAGAGAAGGTGGTTTTTTTCCAGAGTTATAAGCAGGTGAAGACAAAGAGTTAAAAATAAAACTGGATTGCGACATAAACCACAGCAGGTGCCAACAAGCACATACTAAATTATGTACTTGATATCAGTTTCCATGGTAAAAGGGAATCTGGCATCTAGCATCACGTGCATAATTTCCACTAACATTAATGTGAGTTACATGTGCAGCAGGTGAGAAAAATACACCCCTCTTCTTTCAGGAGACAAATGGTAATGGCTTAAATCTGAGTTAGAAATCCAAAATAGTGCTGCACTCAGTGTTGTCATCATCATAGTCACCTGGTTACTGAACTAACAAAGATTTGACAGAGGTATGCCAGGAACAGCTTGTTGAAATAATTACCCAAGGTCTGATTTTTCAGTCTCTCACAACTGGTTTTACATTAGTTTAACACCACTGACTTCAAGAGAATTGTTTCTGAGTCATTCTCGTGTGGAAGGAGAATCACGCTCATCTGTATGTGAAACCAGAATAGAACTAATTTTCCTGGTTTTCCTCTGACTTGTGCTTCTGTAAATCAGGGACAATTCCACTGAAGTAAAACCACTATCAGTGGGAAGATAATCAGGCCCAGAAGCACTGAACTTTATTTTGAAATTGGCTAACATTTCCTTTGAACTCTGCCATCTCCATCATCCATCAAGGAAGAGCACTGTTTAAATATTTCTTTTTACTGTAGCACAGAATTCTAGCTGTTGGATCTATACATCTGAGATCACTAGGACACCTATTATATTTATTTGTACTGTGGGAGCACCTAAGAGCACCAGTCATGGACCCTGTTGTGCTAGTAACTGTACAAACATATAACAAAAACATGATCCTTGCTCCATAGAGCTAATTATGGCTGGATAATGTACCTGGAAAGAAAAGTGAAATTAAATTATGATTCAGTGTGAGTATCTTTATCAAAAAATGTTAGGCACCAATCCTGCCAGCCTGTTGCATGGTGAAACTTCTTTTGACTTTAGTGTAAATTCCATGTGTAGAAGAATCAACCCCTTGATGAATCCAAGGCAAATCTCTATTTTGTTATATAGGGTCAGAGTACGGCCTGTTCTGCATATGCATGCTGCAGTGCATCTCCTCAGCAACATGGACTACTGCTAGCACATCAGACTGGTCCTATGCTATATATGCTGCCTTCCCATAGAATATCGAGTCCAGTTCAACATCTTGGTCCTTATCTTCAAGGTGCTCAATAAGCTGGGCCCAGCATACCTAAAAGGCTGCCTCATGCTCTGGGATGAAGGCTGTGTTCACCAACTCTGCTCCTCAGGCACCAAGGAACTCTCTTGGGGGCCAGTCCCAAACTGTGGACTGAACTCCCACAGGAACTATGGACCATCACAAACCTCACTACCTTCCGCTCCAAGTGCCAGGCATACTTCTTTGACCTGGTCTTCTTTAATATAAACACATTGTAGAGTGTACATTTAAAACAAAACAACATCCTTCCCACCCAAAACCCTACCAAAGCAAAACATGATGAAGCATGGGGTCATTATAGCTTCTCAATGAAATGGCTGTGAGAATATTTTCAACACAGGCAAAATAACATACTTCTCTCTAGCCCTTTTAGCTGAAACTACCACAAAAATTACCCGAGGCTGACACCTGGCATGGGAAATTTCTCCCAGAACAGTTTAAGTTTGGCAAAGTTACAAGGTTTTGTAATGGGACGTGTCAGACAACCTCAATTATACGTGGCGTGGCTATGTTGCCTAGAACAGAATACAGGGGAGTGAGGAATTCCCCTCACATCCCTGCACCAGCTACCTGTATCATGGGGAACAGTGTCGGAGGGAGATTCTACTCTCTCTCTCATGCAGGGAGGTGGGGATTAGGAGAAACCCAAACCTTGGCTCTGCCTCTTCCATCCAGTGTGCAGGACAGTACAGCTGTGCCAGTGGTTGGGGGAGATATGCTGTGCCAGGGATGGGGGAAACCAAGAGGCAGATTGTGAGTCTCTGAAACATAATCTGTTTCGCAGTCTGCTCAATGCATGGAGTTAGTAGCAAACCTACAATTGAGCCCATGTCATGTACTTTGAGCTGGTGAAATTTTGCTGTTGGTATCTGCATGGAAATGTTCAAATTTAAGTAAAAACTGAAAAAGTAGGTGAAGAAGTCCAAAAGTGCAAGTTTCAGATATCTTCATGGATCTCCTCACCAAAGCCAGGGCCAGCTCCAGGCACCAGCTTAACAAGCAGGTGCTTGGGGCGGCCAAGGGAGAGGGGCGGCATGTGCAGCAATTTGGGGGCGGCAGGTCCCTCAATCCCTCTAGGAGTGAAGGAGCTGCCGCTGAACTGCCGCAACCGATCGCGGCTTTCCCCCCCCCCCCCGCACCAATCGCCGCCGGCGGGGGTGGGGCCGAGGGCGTTTTTTTTTTTTTTTTTGCTTGGGGCGGCAGAAGTGCTGGAGCCGGCCCTGACCAAAGCTCAACTCAACTTATTTAAATCCCCCCTTTGCTTCCCCCCCCCCAAAACGGAATATGGGGAAATGACTGAAATATATGGTTAGAATGAACCTTCACTTTAAATCCAGAGAAATGAGATTTTATGATTCTTCCCTGGGTGCAGGAAGAAGGAAAAGATTTCTGATTATACATGAAATCAGCCCACTATACCTGCTCTTGAACCCCTTGGGGAAGTTCTGGTCTGCATCCAGACCCAAAATCTGTGAGTTGTGCCCTTCCCCAGTTTTGACACTATGAATTAAGGGGAATATTGTTTAGCTAGTGGGGAAATAGTATATATGGTGCTTAAGGAATCAAAGGGAGGTCAGTGGTGAGATTTCTTTTCTCTTATTTTTATTATTTGTCTGTGTTCTATTCAAACAATCTTATAAAAGAAAACACAATTTTAGAAGAATCTAATCCAGGACATTTATAGATCAGTGACTGAAGGAACACAGGCGCTTGGAAGGACTGGATTCTTTCTAAAACACATGCTCTACTGCCATCCAGTGGCTGTTCAGGTATCAGCTGCTAGAACTAAACTGCTTGCAATCATCATAAGAAATACTGCAATTATCTCAGTCTAATGTAGATCAAGACTCATAACAGAAAAGGCATTATTACTATTACATGGTATTTGAAAAGGATATTGCATTATTTAATGAATACAAAATAAATTTTTTGCATATACATAGGCTGGCATCATGAATATGTGTTAAATTATAGTTTCTTGATTATCTTTCTGAGTTTTCATTACAGCTTCTTTTCTTTTAAAAATAATTAATTTCATTTGAGCTGAATATAAATACACAGCAAGATTGTGCACACAGTACAAACCAAACTGGTAGAAAACGTTCAGCTTCAGTTCTCAAGTCACATCAAGCCAACAAGGCTGACTTTATCTGACATTGCTGTTGTTTAGGGAGAAGTTCAATAAAATTCCATTTCTTTTAGATAACTACTCACTTTGATAATGTAACTCATGCTTGCTGCTGGTGCACTTTACTGGTCTTTCGCAAAAAAGCAATGAGCACACCTGGCTCGCACATGAAGTAGAATGCAGTGTAAACTAATCTTTTAGATAGAACATATCCCCTTGGGGCTGGCAGAGGCCAGGGTCACTACCTAATGCTCTCCTGAGCCCTATGTAGAGGTCCTTCCCTCCTACTTATTCAGGATAGAGGAGAAGAGGCTCTCTATATCTTCTTCTGATGTTAACTGTAATAATGTCATCTTTTCTTGGACAATGTGTTATTGCTATCTTTCACGGCAGAGCCAAAAGTAGAACCCAGGTATCCTGACTCCAACACAGTGCTTTAATCACAAAATTATCTTGAATATATCCAGATACATGACTGCTTCCTACCAAATACCTGTGAGTATTCAGAGTGGTGTTGGCGCATTTCACAACAAACAGTCCAAACCCAGAAGTCCTTACTCGGTTTTTAATCAGTTCTTATTCCAGTAGAATTCCCATTGACTGCTATGAAAACTTTGCCTGAGTGAGGCCTGAGGAAAAACTGAGTGAGCACATCAAGATTTGGCCCAGCATTAGAATTTCACAGCCACATTTTCTCATTATGGTCTAGTGAGTAGACGACTGTTCAATAATGGCTCTACCACCAATTTAAGGCCTGATCTTGCACTTCTGAAGGTAATGGGGTTTTGCCACTGGATTCAATGAGAGCAGGCTCAAGTACTGGATACGTGACTGTATGCAACTGAACCTAGAAACTTGCTCTGTGACTCTGAGTAAATCCTTGAACTCTGTGTGGCTCAGTTTGCCCGTATGCAAAATGGATATGGAACAAACAGGAATGTAGTGAAGCTTAATTAACATTTGCATTAGATATTCAGATGAAATTTGCTATATAGATGTAATTATTTATTTGTTTTAAGTAAGACTCCAAATTTTCTTCTCCAGGGCTATACGCTGATTTAAGAACTACTGCTTAGGCTATTATAGTCTTCTTCCAAAGGGATTAACTGCATTCACTTATAATAAAAGCTTTTCACATTGATTTAAATTGGAAATGCAATCAGCATAAGATGCATCGCAGTTAAAAATTAAACACACAAGGTTTCCCCCATCCCCTTAAAAAAACTGACTAGATCCTTAGCTCATGTAAACTGCTGTAGCACCACTGAAGTCAATGGAGCTACACTGATTTACAGCAGCTGAGGTTCTGGCCCAATATGTGGAAAATATGCAAGCTCAGATGAAGGCTTAATAATTAGGTATGTTTCTAAAAGTTGGTCTCAAAATGTAACAGGAGCACTAATGTGAAAGCAGGTCCCTGTTTTGTCTTAAATTAATTCTTTACCTTGACCACCATCAACTGAAATAACATTATGGTAATTTCCGATCATTGTGGGCTCTTTTTCCCTATGTTTAATTGATGAACTTTATGTCAAATGTTAACAGAAGCAATAATAGATTATTTAATGCCAGGTTATTAAAATTAAAGAGTGTGACCCCTTGTGCTCAAAGACAACGTTAATGGGACATTAATTTGTCCAATATGTACTGTCATATAATGTAAAATATGTATCTATTTCTAGTTATGTTTATTTTATACATTGATTTTTAGGCTTTTAACCTTATTTCTGAGAATATTTTGTCACTTTTGCTGGGCATTTAGTCACAATAGCATTATGCCAATATAATGAGCTCACAGACAGAGAAACACATATGCTTTTATTATATGAAATATATTATATAAATTATCTTTCTGCATACAGTGTATCAGGTGAGAGCCAGTGTTTTGTGACATGATCTTAAGGAAGAATTTTGAAAACATATATAAATGAATGCCAAGTTTTTCAAAAGTGACCATTGATTTTGGGTGGCTCATTTTTTTCATACAGCTTGAGCCCTTTTAATGGAGCCTGATTTCTAGAGGGTGAGCGCTCAGCACATTCTAGAAGTGCAACTCCTCTGAGGTGTTTCAAACACTGAGTCATCCAACATCATTTGAAAATCTTGGCCTAACTCTTAGACCTTATCTACATTTGCAGTGGTGTGTAGGGTACGTGCCACAGTGAAAGACAGTGAAAGGCTCGGCAGCTCCCCACTGCTGGAGCCTTTGACTGTGGCAAGAAAAGGCTCCAGTGGAGGGAGCTGCCGGAGCTTTTTCCCCACTGCAATGAAAGCCTCTGGCAGTGGGGAACGTTTCACTGCAATGAGGAGGCAGCAGGACACTATACTGCTAAAAAATAGCCGTGTTGACATGGGAGCTGTGTAGAGAGCTGTGTAAGGTACATACTCTGGAGGTTTAGGTGTTTAGGCATGACCTCTACTCACCTAAGCTGTGCCTCAGCATCTACAGTGCTATTTATACCAGTGCTAGTTGAAAGGGTAGTGTCTGTATTCTACATGTCACGGAAAGTGTAGACTTCCCTTGGTAACAGTAGTCGCTTCTTCGTACACATTTGGGTAGACTGAGACAGATAGCCCTTAAGACAAAAATGATCAATGTTTGCTGGAGATGAAAACCTTCAAAATGAAGCATCATTGACTGTATATAATGTTGACATCTAGAGTTTATAATAAATACCAATATTACAATAAAATATTCCCCTCCCAGAGAACCACTGGCTGTGTCTCATGATATACAAAGAAGGTTAGCAACCAACCTCCGCTCTCTGGAAGGCTTCATTTCAGCATTTTGTTATACATATAGTTCATTGCCATTTGTTCAACATGAAGAGAAATGGGTTGAGATTCCACTTGTATTAGGTTTAGGAAATAGGACTCATACTTCAAAAATCTTTCTTATTTCATCTTTTTCTCTTAGGGGTTTTAATTCCTTCAAAAAAACCTGAAAATTAATCTTGCTTTGGGATCAGATAAGAGAGATTGATCAACTGGCAGAATATGGGACGCCATAAGGGACATTTATCCTGTCAGGGTGGAAAAAATACCAAAATAAGGCAATGAGTTGATGAAAGGTTTACAGATTATGGTCTGTAGAGTCCTTCTTGGTGATCTGGAGAATGAAAGCTTTTGAGAACCAGGCTGTGTGTAAGGGGTCTGTGAAAGTTGGTTGTTACCACAGAACAGTGGTTTTTAACATGTGGTCCGCAGACCCCTGGGGTTCCGCAGACTATGTCTAAGATTCCCAAAGGGGTCCGCACCTCTATTTGAAAATTGTAGGGGTCCACAAATGAAAAAAAGTTGACAACCGCTGCTCTAATATGTGTAAAGCTTTGAGACTTTGCTAGTTGACTGACAAGTGGCGGGGGGTGGAGGGGTGGGAAGAAAAAGATTTGTCTGCGATAATGCATAGTTCAGCTTAGCAGCAGCAAGTCTAAGGAGTGCAAATGGTTACAGCTTCAGGTTTTATAAAAGCAATACAACCTTAGGGCTAAATTCTGTCCTGGGAGGTATAGGAAAGATTTCTATAGATTTATTTTTTTTCTATTGAGTTCAATGGGAGTCACACATGTGCCAATGAGGAGAGAAGGTCCCTATGGCCCCTGAATTTCAGGATATTAATATTTGACTCTCCCATTTAGTTAAGAGGGATATGGACTTTTTTGCAAATTTTCCAGTCCTTCTGATTTCAGCTCAGTCATAAACTAATGCTTCATTGTTTTTCTCATGGGATTTTGGTCTTTCTACTTCCTGTTTTTGATTAAATTGGGAAATGCAGAGCCACACCCAGTTTACTAAACTTCTTTAAATCGCAAAAAGAAAAAAAAATACATTGGGTTCAGTTCAAGCATTTGGTGAAGGCTCAGGCTTGTGTTCACTTCATTTGAATTGAATCATCAATCACTACTTATAAGACAGTCCTGTCTTTACCAGGGTGTGTTCCAAGAACGTTTCACACTATTTCCCTGAGTACATTCTCTCCATCATGCTTCAAGTCCCCTCCAGCCTAAGAAGAGAGAATTGCCAGTCATCCTTGAATTTTGTAGCCTGAGCATGAGTGCTGATGTCCCTGGCATAGGCTTTGATACTTCCATCTGAGGAAGTGGAATCCCATGGAAGACTCTTACGCATAACCCTTTGCAAGACCAGAGGTATAGCCCTCAGGCTTCCAGAGGTAAAATAATAGCTTTATAGAAAAAGATAAACCTTTGGTGAGACCGGAACCAGGGTTTCCAGTGTTCCAAACATATGGCATGTTTTGACTGTTGGCCTGAAAGAAGAATGGCTTGTTCTGAGTGAGATTTGAATGTATGTGGATGGGTGTAAAAGAACAGTTCATTGTGAGGTGGGTTTCAGATACCAGACTCCATGGTTTCAGAAATACAAGAGTATGGACCACTTGCAAATGGTTATTTAATGCATCTGGAAAATTTAAGCTTCAAAATATAGGCCCAAGAGAAGAAAAATATTTTAATATAAGAACATTTAGAAAACAGTCTCAGTTTGCAAACTGTAGATGGGAGTATGTTAGATTTAATGCCAGACACTGATATTACTTTCGAACAACGTTCATATATTTCATGAAGTTTATATAGGATGGTGAATGTGTTCCTGTAGAAATTTGTTGGGCTGGGTGGTACATAGCCCTGGGGTACATAATACATTCATGGAAATGGCTTTAAAAGAAGGCATGGAGGTTTGGAGACCTGCTGAGAATCTACAAATATACCCCAATAAGGAAACTGATCATTAACATTACATTTTGCTGTGTTCCTTTGGGTATTATTCTATTTAATATTAAAATACATCCCATTTTTATTTCCTGTGTAACAAACTTAATAGCTCTTATATAGCACAACAGGAAAAACAAATATAATAGGAAGCTATAACAGAACAGTGTATTGTCCAGATTTCATCCTCATTTGGAATCTTGATTTTGGGGCACTGCATGGGAAGCCAGAGGGAGAAAGTATGAATCTAGCCCTAAGGCAGAAATTCTTTTCACTCACGTCTCTATAAGGGCATAATCCAAAGTCCAATGAAATCAACAGAAAAACTCTCATTGACTTCAATGGACTTTGGATCAGGCTCTAAGCATAGGGAGATTTTTTCGTGGATTTTTTTTTTTTAAAGAGGCTTTATTGATGTGTGAATAACTCTAAACACCATTTCATCACCAAAAACTTGATATTAGATTGTAGTGGGGTGAACACCCGCTCCAGCCCTGAAGGGGTTGGAAAAGCCCTGCAGGGCTGGGGCTGGGGAAAGGAGCAAAACCCCAGCTGATTGGTGGAAGTGGCTGCAGCTGGGGCCACGCCCCAAACAGAGCAACTCGGCCTTATAAGAAGGCCAGGGCAGCCAGAAGCTGAGCAGTCTCTCCTCTAGCTAGGGTGACTAGATAGCAAGTGTGAAAAATTGGGACAGGGGGGTGGGGGGGGTTATAGGAGCCTATATAAGAAAAAGCCCCAAATATCGGGACTGTCCCTATAAAATCGGGACATCTGGTCACCCTACCTCTAGCTGTGGAGGGAGACAGGCCTGGCTGCTGGTTGAGAGGTACCTGGGAGTGAGGCAGGGCTGGGGAAAAGCCAGAGGAGCAGGGGAGTTCCAGGCTGGTGACTCCCCAGGCTGTAGGGCTGGGTTCTAGGCCCATAGAGGTACTGAGGGTGGAAGAAGGCAGCAGGCCAAATCCCCCTTGCCAGTGATGAGTGGCATACACTGCAGTCTGCCCCAGGGAGTGGGGCTAGTTGGTGACTGGCAGTAGCCTTACACTGAGGC
Organism: Terrapene triunguis; assembly: GCF_002925995.2. Lineage (NCBI taxonomy): Eukaryota > Metazoa > Chordata > Testudines > Emydidae > Terrapene > Terrapene triunguis. The sequence continues at coordinate 3,860,516 of NW_020664531.1, read as the reverse complement.
AACTGGGGATAGGGGGTGGGGGTTCCCCTGGGTGGGGAAACCCTGAGGCTGAGGGGTTACTGCCAGAGGGGCAGCACCCCAGAGAAAGGGGCACCGAGGTCCGGGAGGGACACAGGGGCCAACGACAGGCGGGACACCTGGCCTGCAGAGGGCGCGCCGATGACTGGTGAGCTAATTCCCGAGACGACCAGCAGGAGGCGCCGCAGGGGTGAGTCCGTGCCAGATTACATAGATCGAGACTGTTCTGTTGTTTATGATCTGGAAAATACCCTACTGAAGTATTATAACCTTTAATGAAGTCAGAACAAATAAAATTTGCCCTACAGCCCAGCTCTTGACTTACTAGGATAACATATTCCAAATTTGTCTTACTTAGCTTCTTCTTGTCCACAGGTGAACTTATGCAGCCTTGGAAATGTGCCATGGCTACTGGTAGTTGACATTTAATAGAGGTGAGACACAAGAATTTTTATAAGCAAGTTTAAACTTTGTCCACATCATCCAAAAAGCAGAAGAAAAAAAGTTCAAATGTTTGCCTATATGAATTTTTTTTAAATACAGTTTTCTTGAAGCCTAGACCAACAGTTAACACTGGACACAATTCCTGAGAAAATGGTGGTATTACAAACAGGACACAGTAGTTTAATGAGGCAATAACTGTTGATTTATCCACAGTCACTGAATGAGAAAATTGTAATATACAACTTGTTTGACAGAGTCCCTGTTACTTTGTTTAAATATGCCTATATTAGCGATGAGGGCCATAATTCCAACAATTAAAATCATTCACACTAAACATTTGTTTTTAAGCCTATATGTATTTATGTCAAAGACTTTAATCAAGTTCTGATTGACCGGCACAAAGACATAAGTTACTATCCAAGTATTCAACAGACTTATGTTTATAGCATCAGCTGGAGTACCAACGGGCTCAATAGTGAACCTTTTATTTTATTTATTCATAAGTGATGCCCCTGAGAGCTGTGATAAAACAACTCCACAGAACATAAGTAGTAGTGATTTATTGTCAGAGTGAAGATTATTTAAATATTTCGGACACTGAATGTACCCTACAGGGTTATTACAGTAAGTCAGAGAGACAGGTCTTCTGAATATGAACTTGCTGTTAACACAAGAAAAACAAACCCCATGCACTGGAGTTGGTGCACTGATGAGAGTGACATTTTATAGCGCTGTGAGAGCTTGAGAAACTGCATCTGGCAAGCCAGCTGCCTCATTTAAAAAGAGGTAAACAATCTGCTAGTCAGGCTGGAAAATGGTTTATAAAAGGAAATACAAGTCCACTTGGTGCAGCAGTATTGTGCCAAAGAGAACCCAAACATTGTGACCTGCCTTAGGACACTGAGGCCTTGTCTACACTGGCAAGTTTGTGCACAATAAAGCAGCTTTCTGTGCTGTAACTCCCGAGGGGTACACACTGCCAAGCCATTTAGTGTGCATAAACTGCGCAGTTGCAGCGCTGTAAAAAAAACACCCCGATGAGAGGCGTAGAGCTTTCTGTGCCGGAGGTACAGTGTCACGATGCCAGCGTAGACACCCTCGTCGATTCCAGCGCTGCGATTGGCCTCCGGAAAGTGTCCCACAATGCTGTTCTCACCTCTCTGCTCTGAAGTTTAAACTCTACTGCCCTGGCCTCAGGTGACCAACCATGAGCCCCACCCCTTAAATTCCTTGGGAATTTTGAATGTTCCCTTCCTGTTTGTTCGGTGACGCGTGCAGTGGTCTCAGCGCATCTTTCCTGGAGGCCATTCCTGCTCCACGCACCAGGCGATCCCCCACTTGGAGCAATGCCGAGCTGCTGGACCTCATCAGCATTTGGGGAGAGGAGGCTGTGCAATCCCAGCTGCACTCCAGCCGTAGGAATTATGATACCCACGGACAGATTTCACGATGCATGACAGAAAGGGGCCATGACTGGGACGCACTGCAGTGCAAGGTCAAAATGAAGGAGCTGCGGAACGCCTATCACAAGGCACCGGAGGCAAACCACCATTCCGGTGCTGTGCCCACGACCTGCCGGTTCTACAAAGAGCTGGACACGATACTCGGTGGCGACCCCATCTCCACTGCGAAGGCCACTGTGGATACTTCGGTGGCTTGCATGCCAGTTGAGAGTGGATCGAGCCAGGAGGAGGAAATCTTGGATGAGGATGTGGAGGGGACCTAGAGGCAGAGGATGACTCCGAGGTCAGAGATGCATGCAGTGAGGAGCTCTTCTCTACCCCAGAGGAGTCTAGCCAGTCACAGCTGTCGGAGCTTGGCGAAGCGCAAACAGGAGAAGAGGCCCCTGGTAAGTGACTTTGATTTTGGGAATCGTTGAAGTGAGTTGTTGGGGGCAGGTTGGTTGCAGAAAGCAGGCTTGTGACTGTATAATGTGTGTACCACAACATGCCTAGTCTGAGCGGCGGAACAGGGTGTTGATTGACTCCCTCACTTCACGGAAATCTGCCTCAGAGATCTCCACAAAATTTTCATGGAGCTACTGGGCAATCCGCTGCCGTAGGTTCATTGGCAGAGCTGCTTTGTTTCTTGACCCATTAAGGGTGACTTTCACACACCACTCTGCTATCATGGGGGCGGGGGTTGGGCGTTGCTGCACACAGGCAAGCTGCATAAGGGCCAGGGCGGAAGTCGCAGTCTTGAGAAGACCCACCCTTGAGTCTCCGCTCACACTCAGCAGTGAGATATCTTCCACAATGAACACAGCCTATGGAAAATGTGGGGATAGTAATGATTGTAACGCCCCCTTCCCCCACAGTGCTGGCTCTCTCCAAGAGCCAAGTGTCCAGTACAGTCCTGCAACACTGATTTCCCCTGCCCCTGCGGTTACTCACCATTTTGGGGGTCTTGTGGCTCATGTGTGCTTGCTGGGAGCCAGCCAGTTAGTGATAGATATGTGAATAGTAGCTGAAGTACAGTACCCGCTGCACTGTACTCCAAAGGAGAAGGTTGGATAGGACACCTGGACATACACAAATCTTTAACTGTCCCGGGACCCCACCTCCTCCTGGGACCCTCCTTTCCCCCACCCCCCTCAATGCTGATGTGTTTTTTTGTTTCTCCCTCCCCTCCAGTTGTTGTTTTTTAATAAAAGAGTTGTTTTGGTTTGAAAGCAATTTTTATTCTATTAATTGAAAGCAAACAGAGCCCTGCAAAGCAACAGGCAATTTTCTTAAACCTTCATAGTACATTGTCTGCACCAATCACAATCACCTCCTAGCATTACAAGCACTGCACTTCTGAGCACAGCAACAAATATTAGTGGCTTTCAGCTTCAAAGTGTTGCCTCAAGGCATCCCTGAACCTTACGGTCCTACGCTGCGCCCCTCTAATAGCTCTGGTCTCTGACTGTTCAAATTCAGTCTCCAGGCGCTGAGCCACAGCGGTCCCGCCCTGAGTGCTTTCACCCTTCCCTTCATTCGGTCCAGCCTCCCATATAGGCAGAGCCAGCAGGCCTTTAAACGGCCAAAAGCACACTCAACAGTCATTCTGCACTTGCTCAGCCTGTTGTTGAACCACTCCTTGCTGCTGTCAAGGTGCCCCATGTATGGCTTCATAAGCCACGGCATTAAGGGGTAGGCAGGATCTCCCAGGATCACAATGGGCATTTCGACTTCCCCTATGGTGATCTTCTAGTCCGGGAAGAAAGTCCCTGCTTGCAGCTTCCTGAACAGGCCAGTGTTCCGAAAGATATGTGTGTCATGCACCTTTCCGGATCAGCCTGCGTTAATGTCTGTGAAATGCCCACGGTGATCCACAAGCGCCTGGAGAACAACAGAGAAATACCCCTTCCGATTAATGTACTCGGTGGTTACGTGGTCTGGTGCCAGAATTGGAATATGGTGCCATTTATCACCCCTCTGCAGTTAGGGAAGCCCATTTGTGCAAAGCCATCCACAATGTCACGCACATTGCCTAGAGTCATGGTCTTTCAGAGCAGGATGCGATTAATGGCCCTGTACACTTCCATCAACACGAGTCCAACGGTTGACTTTCCCACTCTGAACTGGTTAGCGACCAATCGGTAGCAGTCTGGAGTAGCCAGCTTGCACAGTGCAATCGCGACACGCTTCTCCAGTGACAGGGCAGCTCTCATTCTCGTGTCCTTGTGCCGCAGGGCTGGGGTGAGCTCATCACACAGTCCCATGAATGTGGCTTTCCTCATGCGAAAGTTCTGCAGCCACTGCTCGTTATCCCAGACGTGCATGACAATGTGATCCCACCACTCAGTGCTTGTTTCCCGAGCCCAAAAGTGGCGTTCCACTGTGGTCAGCACCTCCATGAATGCCACAAGCAATCTCATGTTGTAGCTACTACATGTGGCAAGATCAATGTCGAACTCCTCTTGCCTTTGTAGTTTAAGGAATAACTCCACTGCCACTTGTGATGTGTTAGTGAGAGCGAGCAGCATATTGATCAACACTGAGGGATCCATGCCTGCAGACCGAAGATGCAGAGCTCACAGTACACAAACCACTGAAAGATGGCACCAAATTTGGACGGAAGCACAGGGATTGCTGGGATGCGAAGCAATGCATCACAGGCATTGGGACAGGACCCAGAATGCCCCGCGACCCCCTCTGCCTTCCCACAACTCTTAGCGGCAGAAGAGGAAGAGATGCTCTGTGGGATAGCCGCCCAGAGTGCACTGCTCTGAATACCGCCGCAAGTGTGAACACATTACTGCGCAAGCAGCTGACAGTGTGAACACACAACAGCAGTTTCCCTTCAGTGCTCTCTGAGCGGCGCTGTAACTGCTGGTGCTGTAACTCTGCCACTGTAAACGTGCCCTGAGAAAAGAAGTCACTTTGATCTCTAACACCCACATTTTCAAGCACAGAGGAGTGCATATCTTCCCCAATTCAGAGAAATGGCAGGTGATATTAATCCTGTGTCTTGGACTGGGCTCTGCATCAGAGGTTAGTGCAGCCCACCAGAACAAAACAATGCCTTCTTCTCTTAAGTATGTATATGCCCACATTAAAGTTGCCTCATTTACAGGGGAAAAACAGGTAAACCTCAAAGCCTTCCCTTTTCTGGGGTACAAACCAGAACCAAATTAAAATCCTCCCTTTTCCAGGGTATGATATAGGTAGCATAGGATTTTTCCTATCATCAGCCACTCCTTTCCTTATCCTCTTTTTCATGCATATCGTCTGGGCCCTGTAGTTTAATAAGCCTCACCTGCACCTGCTCCCCAGTTATTTAACCCAGTTTTGTTCCATACATCTGCTGACCTGACAGGGTAAAAAGCCCTCAACCTAGTTTACCCTATCAGTGCAAACTTAGAGGTGTGTGGAAGCCTCCAAGGACCCAAATGGGTAGTTTACGCGCTCTCACTCTCAACGTAACGTACTGCAAAAATGTTGGATTAACCCCATGAGAAGCTAGAGTTAGGCTAATTAATGCAAGGCGGGCACCCTTAACTGTGGTAGCATTTTCCAAATAGAGTCTGGGAGAGGGTTTCATATTCCATCACCAAGTTCGAGAACAAATTGTAACAACCAGCCATACAACTTCAGGAAACATTCCAGGCACCACAAAATAGAAGCATTTAAGGTCCAGAGGAAAAACTGACTACAAATCTTATCTGATATCAATTTATAGTTTGATAAATAAGAAACACCCTACTAAAACAGTTTGGTGAATAGTCTATACATGTTACACAGTTGCTGAGGCTGTGACTCTTTACAAACATAAGAGTAACTTTCTGAAGAAATTCTGCCTCAGTGCAACCAAAGTGATTCTGAATCAGAGATGAGTGCATACTCGACTGTGAGCTTCAGGCAAATGATGCCATAATCCACTGACAAAGCTTTCCCCTTCTGTTTTTTTACTGGCAGGTATCCACTTTGATCACTTCCTGGTAAATACACTGACAGCTCCCATCCTTGATCTTTTGGCTTGGTTCCCAAGGAGACCTCCTCTTGTTATATTTTATTCATGTTGCCTGCTGTGTTGGTTCCCTCACATTGTAAACTAGGTGAGGGGATTAAAGAAGCCAACATAACATAAGGAAGTCAACTCTTTAGATGCCTTAAGTATGGACCAGCTATCTGAGATTCCTTGAGGGACCTGCAGGTCAATCTTCAAACATCCATTATTTAAATAACTAAAAAACCAACCAACAAACCCTGCCAGAGAAATGTTTCCCTCATTTTCTCAAATGTGGAATTTCTCTCCAAAATTACACTGTCCTAAGGCCAAGGAAGGGCAATATTCAATTCTACACTAATGACAGAATGAAGGTCCCATATCTTACAACACATTAATGCCAGAAGCAGGATTTATACCAGTAGAAACCCCAGAAATTCTCCCTTTCTGGTGGACATACAGCTTTTGGTTTTTAGCCTTAGCAGCTCACAAATACTATGACATTATTATGTACAATAAAGCTATTTTGTGTAATTTTCTGAAATTTCTAAAATGTAGTTTCTCTGTTTCTAAGGCTTGGATAGCTGGAGTCATGGTGCTAAGGGAGCATAAAGGCAGAAGAACATTTTTGAATACTTCCTAAATATTTCTCAAATAGTTTTTCTATAAAATTTGAGGCATTTGTACAATAAATGAAGCTGCGGTGTGGTATAAAGGTTTTATTGGCACTTGTCTGGGATGATATGCCTATTTTATTTTTGGTTTGCCATTTGTAAGTACTCAGTCTATCTGAAACTCATGGCAGTAAAGCTTTTATACCACACCATTTGATATTCTCCATATGTATACACATATGTGACAGGAACTGAAAGCAGAACCATCTGATTAACATATATTTAAACAAAGAAAAGGGTGTTTAGAAAACATTAACTGCTTCTCACAGTGCCTCTGTGAGGTACGTAAATAGTATTGTGCTCATTTACAGAGAAATAAACTGAGGGACAGATAGGTGAAGTACTTGCCAGTGTCACACAGAAAATGAATTAAGACTGAACCAGGAATCTAGAGTCCTAGGACCTCAATCATACTCCTTCACTTATGTCCCAAATCCTGCCAACACTTATGCACATCCTGAATTTTATACTCTCGTATAGCTCCATTGGCCATAGCTCCATTGAGCTCAGTGGATCTATTCATGTTCATAAATTTAAGGATAGGCATATCTGAAAGTTTAGGGCATTGGTAAGAAAGAAAGGATGCTCCTCTGACTAGCTCACAAGACTGGGATTCAGTAGATATGGGACTAGTTATGCTATGTTTGTAACATGTATTCATATATTTGTATGGAAGGCAATAATAGTAATAGTTGGTATACCTATGACTATCACTGTTAGTAATAAAGCTATATAGTATTCAAAGGCTCAGATGTATATTTACCTGGAGAACTATGTCCCTTTCATTCCGTGTGACATTAACACTGTGTGGCTGTCCATTTGCCATGTTCCTGTGGTCTACATCAATGTTATATGGCTCTCCAGTGCCTCCAAGGTTGTATCGAATCTGTAAGTTTCCTATAGAAAGAAATGTACAACATTTTAAACTATTTATAACTTTATTTCCCAGAGCTTTTTTTGCCCCTCCTCATTTCACTTTTTACTTATGACTGCCATCATTTCATATTTAAATCGCTCTTGGAGTTGAGCTCTGCTGCAGGAGAATTTAAATAGGAAGAGTCAGTGCCTGATAATTTAAACCTAGTGGGGTGGTAATTGTTTCCAGTTTACAACCATAAACCAGATAGTGACCAGCATCTCAAAACCAAAGCAGGTGCAAACACTACTAACTAAAAAATAAACAAGTCAGAATTATACATGGAATGGTATGAAAGTGACTTATAAATGTTAACATGTAAAGCAAGACTGTTCTGTTGAGATTGTTATCCTTGCCCAAATAAAATTGTTAAAGCTAAATACAGAAATAAAAGAATAATAGTTTTATTTGGTAGAAGGAATAAGGATTTCCATCAATAAGTTAAGAATACTTATGTAATAAGTATAACATCTGATTTATGACAGATGAATATTGAAATTATATGTGAACACAAGGCTTTCTTTCCATCCCATTTAGTTGTTGTCTATAGGTCAGCTGTCCTTGGGGTGTTTTGAAGGACTCTGAAGGAAAACTTTTAGTATTTGACGCAAAAGGGTTTTGACAAATGGGTGCTTCAAGTTAGGTTGCTAAGCAGAGGTGGTCAAAATTTTTTCATTGCAGCTCTTTTTCAATGGAGAATTGGTTTTTTGAAACTTTTTTTGCAGAAAATTTCAATATTTCATCAGAAAACTGAATGCCCTCACACCAAAGTTTTTAGCCAAACCCCAAAATATTCTGCTTCAAAATGATGCTGTTATACACCATGGGAGCTGTAGTTCAGATACATTATGCTTCCATTCTCTCTGGCTAGATTACTTCTCCCATGATGCACCATGGTCCGGGGTTCCTATGATGCATTCTCTCCCCTGACCAAGAGAGGAAAAGGTTGTGCATCTTTAGAGATATAGTGTGGCCAAAGGGCCCCTCCCACAGAAGAGAACAGGAGCATGAGGCATCTGAATTACAACTCCCATAAAACATAGCAGCACCATTTTGAATCAAAATATTTTCTTTTTTGATATTTCAACAAAAAGTCAGAATTTTATACTTCCCCACCACACATGGCTTTTCTAGCCAGCTCTACTTCTAAGTACCTATTTATGCATCTAAATAGGTGGCCTTATTTTCAGAAGTGCTACGCACCCAACAGTTTCCACTGACTTCAACAGACATTACCGCGTGAGGTGAACACTTCTGAAAATTAGGCCACTTATTTAGGTGCCTAAAAGTGGATTTAGGTGTGGATTTAAAGCAACCTTTACTGAAATGTTGACTGTATGGTTCTAATCTTATATTTGAGTTGTAATTCTGCTGGAAAGGTTCCATCTGTATTTATTGATGTAATATTTATAAAATTAGAATTAAATAATAAATATGGCTCCAATCCTGCAATTTACAATGTGTGGGCAGAGGGATGACTGAAGCCAATCGGTTCCGCAAAGGTGCAGCTGTCTCCCTATGTATTGTAAATGTGAGGATTGGGGCTTATATTAAAAACATATACATGCATTTGTGAGCTTCAATGGGCTCTTAATAAACCACAAAAGCCAGGACTATTTTAAGATTCTATATAATGCAGCAGTCCAAATGCAAACTGGAAAAAAAATGTTCCTTCTTGTCCATATGAACCTCTCCTCTTCTCAGAAATACCACTCACCTCCTCCCTGATTTTCCCTTCCCAACAATGATAAGCTGCACTAAACATTTGAGAATGAGTTGATATTGTAGCTGCTTACAATTAAGTGGCATTGACAAACATTGCTTTGAGCTTGATCCTGGAAACACTTTGGCACGTGAATAAAGTAACTCACAAACCGAAGAGTCTGCAGGATCAAGCCCTGGACTTTCACTGTATTCATTTTGATTATGTAACAAACTAATTTTTGGGGTTGGAGTGGGAGGGGCAACAGCAGCAGAGGATATCACAGTGCTATAAAAAAGGGCTATATTCATAAAGAAATTTAGGCGTGATGACACTCATCATCACCACACCTAACTTTTAGAGCCTAGAAAACCACTGAAATTCACAAAGTCTGGGTTAGGCACCTAGGCTCCCTATACAATGAATGAGGAGAGACAGAAGCCTCAGAACAGGCCTAAAAAAAGCCAGCATGCTAGGAGGCTCCTCGCCTAAGCTAACCAATGGGAGGTGCCAAGCCAAGGGGTGTGTTCTAAGCCCCGCAGCCTTTCTTGGAGATAGGTGCCTCCCTCTGCTTGGGATTCTCAGCTGCAAACCATCCTCTTGGCAGTAGGAGCCTATACCACTTTACCCTCATAACTTTTAGCCCAGTGGTTTTAGACCCCTGGTTCAAGTCCTCTGCTCCACCTGATGGGAAGAAAGACTATAAACAGAAATCTGCCACCTCTTAGATGAATGCCCTAACCACCATGCACCTAGGGAACTTTTACTGCAAAAGTTTAGGCACTGAATGAATTAAGGCATCTATAGGGCTTGGGTGCCACTGATCAGGGGATTTGTGAATCCCAATGGGACCTGGTTTTGGAATTCTGGTGTTTAAAGTGGCAGTAGCCTGAAGTGATTGGCTGTGAAAAAAATGCCTTCTGTGAGATGGGTATTAGCTTTGTGTTTTATACAGGGACAATGACACACACAGACTTGTCCACAGTCTAACAGCAATTCAGGGATAAAGCCAGTTACAGAATCCATAACTTGTCTCCCAGACCTGTGGTCTAACCATTAGACCACAAGCCTTCCTTATTTATGTTTTTTATAATGCAGTATTTCTTAGTGTTCCTATTTCCTGACATTAGACCTACTCTTACTTGTATTGAAGTCAATGGTAAAACTCCCATTGATGTCAGTGGGAGCTGGATCAGGCCCTTGGTGGTGGGAGGGGTTAAGGAAAAGTAAAGGTGACAGAAAATAATAGGTTGTATAGTACACATTTTAATGCAAGAATCTGACTTCAAAACAACTTCCCTACCTTATAATCTAACCTCTGTATTTTATATTTATTAAAATGGATACTGCTTTGGGTTTTTATGCCAGAATCTCAATCCACCCTATGGGCCTGACTTTCCACTCTGTTACACCAGTTGCATGTGACTCCATTGACTTGAAAAGAGTTACACCAGTGTAAAGCTAGTGCAATAAAATACAGAATCAGGCCTTGTGTCTCCTGTTTTGAAATTACATGGCTGGAGAGAGCTTCTCATTAGCTCATGGCTTTTGCTTTGGGTATTGTGTGCCAATTTTTTTTTTATCAGTAGTAACTTCAGCGGAGAAAGCTCAGAATGATCACTTACCAGATGCCTTGACAAGCACCGCCATGTAGTCCTGGGTGTAAGAGCTGATGTACAGGAGGACACAAGGGGATTTGGTGGTACTGAAGCTGAAACTGAGCACCTCCTTATTCAAGCTGAGGTCTGGCACAGTGTTATCATGGTCTGTAGAGCTCAACATAGTTCGGCTGACTAAGTCTTTCGCACTGATCCCTGGGGACTGGAAATTATATCGGAGCCACATCCCCTCTTCAAAAAATGCTCCAACGTCTTGAAAACAAGAACAGGAAGAGAGGTAAAGGAGAAAGTGAATGTGCTGAGACATTCTTTGAAAAATAGCAGGAATAAATAGCAATAAATAAATTATTATTATTGAACTTAATTGGTGCTCCATTATATGTCTATCTAGGATGAAGAAATGAAGCACCTTGCAACCATTAACAAATCAAATCGATCCTCATAACTTCCCTAAGAGGAAGGAAAGTACTATCCCCATTTTATAGATGGAGAAATGAATACACAGAGAGAGAACCTAATTTGCCCAAGATTACACGGAAAGCTTGTAGGACATCTGGGACTTGAACCCAATTGCCTGAGTCCTACTGGATTGTGGAATAATCTTACAGGGATTGTTGAATGCTCCAGCACTGGAGAGATTTAAAATGGGATTGGACAAAGAACTGAAAAATCATCTACTGATGGGGCAAGTCTATATTGAAAAGGCTGAGGGGTATTTACCAACTTTAACTTCTAAGAACTTGTGTTTTTGCACTGAGGTGGCTGAGGGGAAGAAAGGAGCTCTTTTCCCTCTAATGCCCCTAGCAGGAGGCAGGCACAATGGGGCTATTTGTGGTCCTGAAGAATCATCAGAGAAGTTCAACATGTCAAAGAAGATGTGAACTGGTCAGTAGGGCATATAGCTAGGGCTCCTTTCCCTCAAGCAATCTGCTAGCATTTAGAGGCCAATGGTGGGTGATGTGAACACTGTACTCTTTTTTTGTGTGTGTGTGGGGCTGCACATATGAGCACTCTTCCCTCGGTGCCTTGGAGACATCCTGCCTGCTTGTGTTCTTTGTGAGCAGAATGCCTCCCGTTAGGCACTACACTTCTATACCCTCCTCAATGTAGCTATGGCTCTCAAAGCCAGAATTTAGCCAAAAGAGAGCAGCAACCATATCAATAACATTTAGAGGAACAAAGAATTAAAACATTAAAATCAGCATTTATACCAAATAATTAAAGCTAGGCCTTTGTGAACATTCAAAAGAGAATGCTGCCTCTAGCCCATTTCTACCAATAACTCTGCACAGTCTTAAAAATGTATTACAATACAATAATTCAGCATTAAGGCCCTTCCACTCTGCCAATACCCTAATATTATTTACTACCTCACATCAAGAGAATAGATAAAGATAGATCAAGCATAAGAAACACTAAACTGATCAGAGGGTCCTAGAGGCAAGAAAACATAGTAAAAAAAGATAGAAAAGAACATTTAAAACCTTTTCATCCTACTAAGCATTCAAATGAAATATATAAATAACTGCTTTTATGTTAACAATTATAAAATTGCTTATTAAGCTAATGATAACATTGTGACTTTTCTCACATCTATTATATTTCTGATACACATCCCCAGAGTCTTTGTCATTTGTAAAAGGGAGTATTATAAGAAATGATGACATATCCTGGAAAATTGCTGTTGAATGCACAAGTAACTACTATGGACCAGGTTCTTCTGCTACCCATATTCTGCAGAATAGTACCTTACTCCATGAGTAGTCTCGTTGTGAAGTTGCTACTGAATATGATTAAGGGCATGAGACTCTGTAATAATAGTAAAAATTTGAAATGTCTGAAAAATGGAATTTCCATCACACAGAAAATTCAGATGATATTTCAACATTTGTTTTTGTCTTGAAACAAAATGAAAAGTTGAAATATCAAAACTTTTCATGGAATGAAAATCCCCCCCAAAATCTGATTTGGAAAATGTCAAAATGTTTCATATTGAGGCAGTTTGAGATTAATCTTCATGCACTTGAACAGTCATGGTGCCTTATGAGAGTTGTCACTTGGATGCTGCATACCCCTCTTTCCCCCATGGGTTGGTTGGGCTGTATCTCCCACAGTCTTTCTGTCCAGCAGAACTGCTGCCATACATCGTGGGGGCTCCAGTACCACAGTTCATCATGGGAGATAGAGTGGCTTGGGAGCCTGGTCCACAGAAGAGATTGTGGGCATGAGGCACTCATACTGAGGCCCCAAGATGGCTCAGGCAGACAAAACAGATTAATGTTGAACTGACACAAAATGGAACCTTTTCATTTTAATTTTCCCGAAAGAAATTTTGTGTGTGTGAGAAAATAGACATATTCCCCATATTTTCCATTGAAAAAGTGGTTCAATGGAAAATTCTCAACCATGTCTGATAATAATAGTACACTCCAACCTATTTCATACTTAAAACACACAATCTAAGACTAACATTGTTACAGAATACAGTGAAGGTTGACTTCAGAAAATACTCAAGGGAATGAACAAACAATTGAGAAAAAGCAATTTCTTTCCACAAGTTTTATTAACAAAAACGTGGGCCATACTTTATATTAAGGAATCGCCCGGGACACTGTCACATGGTGGTCTAAGAGTCCTTTCAGGCCTTAATTACAGATCGCACCACTTCAGGTCTCCTTCACTACTAGCCTGTTTTAGTTTGTTGTTCCAGCAGCCCTCCACCTATAGTGCTATTTACAAGCCCTAGCCAGTGTCCCCACTTGCTTCTGGGGAGGGGAAGGGAAGGGAAGGGAGCACGCAGACATCCTGCCAGCCTCTGGCACTCCACTCCAAGGCTGCCATCTTCTCAATTTATATGCGTCCAGCTGCTGGGTTTCTTCTCCCTCTAATTAGTCCCTCAGCTGTAGCTCTACTCAGTTGATTGACCTTCCAATTAGGTCTCAATTAACCTATATTGGTGGGGATTTGATGACAGCACGTTGAGTCTGCTCCTGACTCAGAACAACCTATCACAGGACCATGTATAAATAGTTTATAAAGGGTAATAGATATTATAAGTATGTTATAGACATTAGTAATATGTGTTAAATATGGCTATGAGCCAAGGTCATCAGCAACCTTATTGACTATTGAGTTGAAAACCATTTATTAAAACAGCTATAATTTATTAACCCTTTATATACAATTTATAAATATATGCTTCATATAAAGAGGCATCAGATTACCAGTGAAACTGCTAAAATGTCAATATACTATACTATTTAAATAGAATTTCATTTTATATAGCTCCTTCCATATTTGAAGTATCTCAATGTCCTTTGCACAGTTATAAGCAAATACTAGTAGCAAAACAGAGGTGCAACCAAATGCAGATTTTACAAGATGTGCAGTAATGTATGCCTGGTATTGGAGGGTAGGAAAGTGCCCTTAGCTAAAGGCAAGGTAGCAAAGATGTAAGAAAGGGGTTACCTTACCAGATATTTCATTGATGCCCCTTTCCAGTGTCTTGCTAAGCACTAAAAAAGATCTGTCTTCCTGTTACCTTATAACAATTTCCCAAGAATTGAAACATTATATTTAGAAGTGACACTGCAGCCACATAAAACAATTGTCCAAGCTGTGATCTCACAGTATTGGCAATGATATAGAGCCACTGTGATAGATTTATAGCTGTCATTTCTTAGGAGAAATTTTAAATCACCTCCAAATAGTTATGGGAAAGGCAATTCAGTTTAACATCTTTGTTTTTCGCTAGCCCCAATTTTTATACTCGTTTGGATGAATAATTAAGAGGACTACTGTGCAAACACCTATCATCAAGTTCAGTGCTTACTCCTGTGAGTTAGTAGCACTGAAAATAGTGGGACTGCTTATAGCATTAAGTACTATGTACAGTAGTAAATGTCTGTAGGATTTGCCCCAAAATAGCAGCTTATGTAAGTGTTAACAAACGACTGTATGATAGTTCTGTTACATCATTGTCTAGAGCTGCTGATGCAGAAAGGCTACTTGCATGTGTAGTTGTTTTTCAGTGATGGGTGAAATGATACATATATGTATAGGGTGAAAGTCTGCTCTCAGTTACGCTGGTGTCAATTTAAAGCGCCCTGCAAAAACTCACATGGCTGCTACCTTATTATCCTTGAAATCCATCCCTATGACTCATTTCGCTTAGAAAAAAATATATTGCTAGGCAGGTGGTGAGCCAATATTACTGCTATTGTTTGGCTTGTTACATCTATTAATTGTGCACACAGCTCATCTGTAAAATTATTGTTTTTTTCTTTTCCCTCCCAGTCTGTTTGCCTTACCTGCTTGTTATGTCTTATCTTTTAGACAGCAAGCTCTTTGGGGCAGGGATAGTCTTTTACTACATCTCTGCCCAGTGCCTAGCACAATGGGGCTCCCTGGCTGGGAGTACCAGCTCTCCCCTGCCCACCTTCTCGCCGATGTGGGCTGAACCAGCATGCAAAAAACAAACAACGAAAAAAATCTTTCATGGTTCATGTGACATTTCTGAGACATTTCATGCAGGACACTAACCTTGCCTATATTACAGTCTAAAACTTGCAAAATAAATGGAATGTTCTTGAAACTAACTTCAGGTAAGGACACATAAATAATTACCAGAATAGCTGAATAATTATAAATGTACCATATATTGCAGCATACCTTAAAATCTGCCTCATATTTGCCTTTAAGAATCTTAGGGACACAGTTTACTCTGGATAGATCAGGACTTTTGTAGCAGTTTATACATTTTGGGCTTGATCCTGCAAGGTGCTGAATGCCCTGAGCTCAGGTTCCAGTTCAGCGAAGCATTTAAACACATGCTAAAGTCAATGGGATTTAAGGACATGACTAAATATCCATCCTTAAGGGCTTTGCTGACTAGGGATGTACTGATTGACTACAAAGGTAGGTGAGGGTGCCCAGCACTTTGTAGGAGTGGGCCCATTACTTTTCTGTTCAAATATCAGAATCCAAAGGCAGATCATTTTTTCTAAATTGGACTCAGTTATGACTTTGAAATGCTGATTGCTGATCAGTAAGGACATTTTCTACCGGGAGGACACCAAACACTGATCACCTTGAGGGTTTTTTTAAATAGGAGGGATCTAAGTCCCTGATTCAGGAAAACTTTTAAGAATGAGTGTGAAGCACTATTGACTAAATGGATATTTTCCTGAATCTGCGCCTAAATAGGGAATGACATTTTTTTGTTTAGGAAAAATAGTGATTAACATAAAAGACAACTCCTTGTTGATGAGGCATAGAGGAATCATAGACTATTAGGGTTGGAAAGGATCTCAGGAGGTCCTCTAGTCCAATCTGCTGCTCAAAGCAGGACCAATCCCCAGACAGATTTTTACCCCAGTTCCCTAAAGGGCCATCTCAAGGATTGAACTCACAACCCTGGGTTTAGCAGGCCAATACTCAAACCTCTGAGCTATCCCTCCCTCCACTGTTACCCTCTTTTGGAACATTTTAGATGAGATATCTGAAAAGAAGAGACCAAGGAGATAAAACATGGTAAAGGGTTACTGTTTACACTGTCCTTTCAAGACAAAAGCTTAAAAGAAGAGATCATGGCAGTAGCAGATCAGTTTTCTTTGGCTAGCAGCACATATTTCCAAACCAATATGCAGTGCAGTCATGCTCTATTGACAGTCATAGCAAAAACATAAAAAAAAGAAGTTTGCATTAGCTGCCTGGAAAAGCACTAGATAGGATTTGTGAAACAACAGAATCAATTTTACCAAGCCAGAAGTATACTCTCAATATGAACCATATACATTTTGCAAATCTACTCTGACATTTAAAAAAGGGATGGAGGGATAGCTCGGTGGTTTGAGCATTGGCCTCCTAAACCCAGGGTTGTGAGTTCAGTCCTTGAGAGGGCCACTTAGGGATCTGGGGCAAAATCAGTACTTGGTCCTGCTAGTGAAAGCAGGGGGCTGGACTCAATGACCTTTCAAGATCCCTTCCAGTTCTAGGCGATGGGATATCTCCATTAATTAATTTATTTTTTTATTTAAAACCGCCATGCAAAACACAGATAAATTTAGAACTGACAAACTTATTTTGAGGTTCAAAATAGTTCCACCAACTCCCTACCCTCACTATCATTTGATTATTTTCATTTTGGCACAATCCAGTTCCAATCAGGGCCAGTGGTGTTGAAAATTTTGATAAAAGCTGTTCTTGTGCTATTTCCACCTGGACCACAGGCAGGAATTACCACAAATCTCAAAAGAAAGCAAGTTGTCATGAGATTTCCAGCCTAATGTTGCAGACTGATTCTTCTCTCCTACTGGTTTTACATCAGTGAAACTCCACTGACTTCTCCTTCCTTCTCATGCGTCATCACAAGTAATTAAGATTCCGCAGGCCAAATGCTACCCTCAGTTATACCCACAACCTGACCATCTTCAGATTTTGATCTTAATGACAACTGTAAAAGGCCATTGCCATCAATGGATTGTCACAAGTCAGGTGTCAAGAACGGAACTTCATACACAATTCTGTCGGTGATGCACGAAATAGCTACAGAACCCAGATCCTTCTGCAAGAGCTGAGTTGGCTCTGTGCTGTTAACAGGAGTCAAAAAAGTGGGTAAACTTATTGTAACCACTCAGATAAGCAGATAGGCCTCTGCATGTATACACGAAGCAGACCTGTTGAGTAAAAAATGCCATTTTAATATAGTAGTTACTTAGATGCAGTACACTTAAAGACAGGATATCTCTATTGCACTGGCACTAGGACAGGTGATCACTGTCTGACACTTGTCATCTGATAGACTTCCAAATGAGTTCCAAACTGCGATCTTCCCCTATCCAAAAGAATTCTGGTTACTTCTGTGGGCTTACTGTGTCTTAATAAAGCCTCATATGTTTTCTGCTGATAAGCATCAAGAGCTATGTTGTTAAGGGGCTTATTTCTGGTGATGGGGTATAATTGTGCATTAGGGGTGAAATCCTAGCCCCATGGAAGTCAATGCCAAAACTCCACTGACTTCAATTGGAGCAGGTCTTTACAATGGCTGTGGGACTACATCATGATGATGAACATTATGCTAGCTGCACCACAGAAGGACACATGAAAAATTGCAGCAACAATGGATGTTTGTCTCTTTACTTCAGAAACCTCAGCTGAAATATAGGCTTATAGCTGGAAGCCATGCCCAGTGCTGAGGCTGCAAGGTTTTTCCTGCCCACAGGTACATAAGTATAATTATTTTTTCACACTGCCTGCCAATTATCAGATATTCAGCCCTCTGTTTTTACTTGATTGGATTTTGATTGTTTGAGCGAGACATCTCATGACGATGTTTCCAAGCAAGGGCATAGACCAAAGACATCTCAAAGCCTTTTGGCTCGCACACAGATTTTTAAGTGACCTAACAAAGCCTCTTTCCTTGTCTGTCGTCTTCTTTTAGATGTTTCTCAACTCTATCCCCTCTCCATCAGTACAGAGTATGAACTACCTATAGGAAGTATGCCAGGAATGGCTTGTACTACCAGAAGTGCTAGACAGCACCAGAAATTGCAACTCTTGCCAGTCCGTGGTCACAAAGACTGTAGGGCAGGTCTGCACTACCGCTTAAGTTGGTATAACTTATGTCACTTGAGGGTGTGAAAACGACAGCCCCCCCCCCCCCCGAGCAACGTAAGTTACATCGACTTAAAGCAGTGTCCACAACGGTGCTATGTTGGCAGGAGACGCTCTCCTGCCAACATAGCTTCCACCTTTTGCGGGGATGGAGTAATTATGGCGACGGAAAAGCGCTCTCCCATCGGCAGACAGGCTACAGTGGCGCATTGTGCATGTGTGCCAATGTAGTGCAGTAGAGTAGACTTGCCCTAGACTGTTGAGACACCTGCTGGCCAGAGGATAGTAAAGGTAAGAGTCTCACTGTTTTTCTTGATCTGGGAGAGCCATTGCACTTTTGAAGACTGTAATGATTTTCATTTAACTGCTCGGTGCACTTAGGGTTATTTCTGCTCTCAGTCCCACTGTATGTTTAGTTTGTGCAGACAAGAAGTGGGGATTTAAAGCGTTTTCTAGAACATTTCCCAAGGCGTGTTCTTTGGCTATCATCACTGTACATTTTTGAGCATTCTGGTGGTGGAGTCAACTGGAGAAATACAGCAATTATTTATTCCAATTAACAATACAAACTCATTAAATGTCTATCCCCTTCTCTGATTAAATATATCAGTGCTCAAGGCAGAGAAGTCAACATCGGAAAAATAACATGCAATGATGTCTTTTATGCAGCCTGACCAAAGCCCATTGAAATCTATAGTAAGATTCTCATTGATTCAATGGGTTTTGGATCAGGCTCCTGATGAAGTCATTTTATTCCACACTGTAAGTGAAGGGTTTCTATAATTAGAATTCCATTTTGCACAAATGCACCCAAACAGTTCAGAACTTTGGTTCTAATTCACTGTGCATAGAGGGAAGGGGGTATGCCAGAGGAAGGCTGGTGGGTGTTGTGCTGCAGCCACTGAGGGACATTACATTGGGGAATAAATTAGACCTGCTCCTTAGAGGCTCTAACTTATGCTGAGTCTGGCTGGCCCAGGATCATGGAGCTTGCACCCCTTCACTGCATCCAAGTGGAGTGGAGATTCCCGCTGTTTATTTATATGAAAATATCCCAAGTAGCAGGGGAAAAAAGACAGGTGAAGAAGAAAGCTGCATAAAATATACATCAGAAGAACTATGCCTGAAGAAATGTTTTTTGCATGTTCCTGTGAGGTATCAGTAGGTCTATGTGGAGATGCTCCCAGAAGTAACGCCAGGGGATGTTTTCTAGTGTTGCAAGAGCAATTCCAAAAATATTTGCAGTTGCTTTCTGCAATCTCCATGGGATGATGACCCAGTGGTTAGGGTGCTAGAATGAGGCTTGGAAGACCTGGGTTTAATTCTCTGCTCTGCAATAAGCTTCCAGTGTGACTATGGCCAAGTCACAAAGAGTGTTTCTTCACAGGACAGTTAGTTCCAGTTATAAACTCTAGTGTTACCCCTAACTCGACTCCTGTCCACTCACAAAAAAATTCTAGCTCGAGTTAAGCAGTGTGTTAAGCTCAAGCTAGCTGGCTTATCAGAGGGGGTGGGTCAAGGCTTGAGTGATGCTGATGTTTGAGCTAGTGGTGCAGTGAGGATGCAACAGCGCTCATTACAACTACTCAGCAGTAGCTAATTGAATCACTCTGTGCTGCTAATCATATCGCTCTGTGTAACTACAGTGTTGTTTTGCAGTGTGGCTGCTCTCCCTTGAACTAGGCTTGCTTGAGTGCAGTAGTAACTCCAGTGTACTAACTTGAGTTAACTGTTGCATGAAGACAAGCCCCTAGTCTCTGCCTCAGTTCCCCATCTGTAAAATGGGGCTAATAATATTTCCTTACCTCACAGGGGTGTTCAGAGGACAAAATACAAACTAAAAGATTGCGAGGTGCTTGGATATTAGGTAATGGGGGCTATAAAAGTATACCATATGGATATAGCATACAGGAACCCAGCGTGAGAAGTTTGGATTTGCTCTGCCTTCATATGGATCCTCATTCACAGCAGCTAAAAAGCTTGCTGTAGTTCCTCCAGTCATCTCCAGTAAAAAAATTGAATTCAGTGGATACTAGCACCAGGACAGTCCTATTGTAACTGGCTGACAGAGAAGTTGAAAGTTTATCATGCTTTCTGACCCACAACTGTCAGGATTTTTGAAAAAAGAACAGGAGTACTTGTGGCACCTTAGAGACTAACAAATTAATAAATCTTTGCTCTTTATTAGAAATATATTATGACCGATGGTAGACTGGAAAGCTTTATCCCACTACTTTGGTTTGTATTCTGGTTGAAATCTCTCTTTGAGTAACGTGAGTGGGGAAAGGGAGATGATTTTTTGGATTAAAAATCAAATAAAACATTTTTCCAATAAAGAAATTCGATGACTTTATGAGAAATG
Organism: Terrapene triunguis; assembly: GCF_002925995.2. Classification (NCBI taxonomy): domain Eukaryota; kingdom Metazoa; phylum Chordata; order Testudines; family Emydidae; genus Terrapene; species Terrapene triunguis. The sequence continues at coordinate 3,839,734 of NW_020664531.1, read as the reverse complement.
TAATTTTCAAAGCAGCATATACTGCATGCTCAATAAGAGAGTACATGCAGGACAAACAGAGATATACTTGTTTAGAACCTTTTCACAGAATGTATAATATTTTTCACAAATATATCTGTTCAGTGAATATGTATGCATCATTAGTTACCTTTCTGTACAAACCAATTGGACCCTACTATCTGATTTATGTGGGCAGACATCTGCTCAGATTTGCATGATCAAGGCCCAGGATTCATAATCCAAAGAAAAGTCTTTATACAGTTATGGTTGAAAGACCAAGGCCATACTGAATATAATAGATAACTATTTATTTTAGTCCACAAGGTCTTCAGTTCAATGAGTAATAAGAACTAAAATGTCATTTACTTTAAAAAAATGTATTTACAGCAAAAACATTCAGGCATTTTAAAGTAAATGAGGTTACATGTGCATAAATGGGGCAGAATTTGGATCTGACCAAGTGTCAGACTGTAGGATTCTGTCGGAAGGTGAAGAGCTGTTTTGCTGACTCAGGCTAACAGCCAGACCATCGTGTTAGCACCAACCCAGTGTTATAAAAGGCTGAGTTCCTCTTGGCATCAGAAAGAGCTACAGGGAGAGACAGCAAATCTGGTTCAGAAAAGCCTTTTAATATTGTAAGTGCAGTCCTGCTTTTGGACTCTACTTAAATATAAAGGCTAACCCACAGGAAGGAAAGGAGTTTTGTACTATACATCTGTGTGCGCCCATTGTGTCCTTAAATCCTGTATTTATGCATGCATATTAGGCAACTGTGCACAGAAAAGGATAGGATTGAATTTACACTTCCAACATACATGGAGGCATGTGAGCTAAAGCATCAGCTGTGGAGTGGTTCCACTGCCACTTAAATAGGTTATAAAGTCAGAAGGGACCATTGTTCTGTTCTAATCTGACTTCCTGTGGAACACAGGTCATAGGACTGCCCAGAATGGGAACTGATTGTAGTGCTGGGCAATTTCCACTTCTCTCCCCTGGGTCCCTCCCATTTCAATGCCCGGGGGAAGAATTTCTTCCTCCAGTTGCCCCCTTGGGAGACCTCCAGAGCATGACACAGACACTTGTGCTAAATACTGATTCTAGGATTTTGCCCTCAGTTGTTTTAAAGATACACCAGTTATAAATACGAAAATTGAGCTCAAACAAATCCAACTCTCAGAAATGCTATTATGGTGATGGGAGGACCACTGTGAAGAAAAAGGTTCTGAAGCGAAGGACAGAATAAGGTCAGAAAGCAATCTGTAGGATTGCAGACTCATTTTGGCTGCTCCTTGTAACAATCTTTCTCAGATCAGCGAAAGAACAAATGGAGTTGATTACAAACCCACAAAAACCAACAACAAAATAAAAATAGATGGCAAACGGCATTCTGACAGCTTTGTCCTTGTAAGGGGACGGTAATATTCAGGCACCTGAAATGTCAATCAGATGTGTGAACTGCCACTGATCAGACTGGAGACAATGCAATTACTTACCAGTCATCAATCAATAATTCTAAGCATGAATTTCCTCAATAAATATCTCCCCCACAGTGCATGGCCTGTACTTACCCTGAGAAGCATTTGTTAGTTATAAACCAATCTATGCTGACCTTCTATGTCAATGCCACTTTATTTGCTTAGACTTTTCATATCACTCCTTCTGTTACCATTCCCCAGGTACAGCCAAACTGAAAAACCTGGCATGCAAGAGTGGGTAGGACCCACAGGAGATGTTGAAAAACATACTGTGATGGTTTGGGGGATCTGTCTTATGAATTCTGATTGATATTATTATAAAACTGTTGTATCATGGATTGCCTCTGGGTCTGTGTAATCACCATGACTTACAAGCCGGAAAGCATGTCTCTGCTAGACCAAGGACAATCGTGAAAGAACGATCAGCACCTGAATAGGTCTTACCTGGGGAGCACAAAAGAGTAATTGCATCCTAGGGGAAAACTGTTCTCTCCACCTTCTCTCTGCAGGGGGCTGGCACTGGCAGAATGGAAAATTCCCAAACAAGGGGAAGAGGCAAGGGTTTGGACTCATAGAGAAAAGACAGAGACACACAGAGGAAATTTGGTCAAAAGAAGGGAAGGGGACAGAGGAAGCAAGCTCACCTAGGGAGAAAAGCTTCAAGTTTAGGAAGAGAAGTCATGCAGCTGCAGGGGAAGGATCCTGGATCCTACAGAGGACCCTAACCCCAGCCCACAGAATGCTCTGGAGTGGTGAAGAGACTAAATCAGGGAAATGAGTTTAGGGTTAATTTGTTTTTGTATAGATCTGTGTATTTCTCCTGTGATTAAATAAAGAGCAATCATGTGTTAGATTTCTATACGTTGTGTCTGTGTTGTATGCTACACTTGCCATGTGGCCCTTTGAAGAGGTAAACCAGAGGACTCACACCTTTGGGTGGTGTTCTGGGAGATGTGTTTAAGTTACAAGGGAAGCCAGAGGCATCAGAATTATTTCTAGGGTGCTGTGCTGCATGCTCTTGGGAAGGGGTGACAGATAGAAGATCTGCTCCGAGAGTATGTTTAGGGACTCCAAGACAGTGACAGCACCTGGGCTCTGTTCAGACTCCGGAGGCTTAAAACACCCAGGATCTAGTGTCTGGGTCCCCTCACAGCAATCTGGTGAGCTGCTGACTGGGGGAGCCTGACCAGATCTATCATACATACTATAAAGAAGTTTGTTATCGTAGTTTAAAAGCTATGAGGGCAAGGTTCTGCCAACATTTACTTATGCTGTATAGTTGCTTGATCCTCAGTATTTCAATGGGACTACTTGAGGAGAAAGGCACTATGTAGTGTCAAATCAGGGGGGCTACTTGAACAGGATGTTGTTCTCAGTGTAAGGGTAGCAGAATCTAGCCTTAAATAACTAAGTGGTGCACCATTAACCATGTTATCTCTAGAGAACTGACCTCAAATCCAGGCTTAGGTTACAAGGGAAAATGAGCTTGGTTGTCTCATCCTAAATCCCATTTGCACATATAACAAAATAATGTGATAAGGCAGCATGACTGTTGGTCTCTGACCAAGCAAGAGCAAGGATTGATATAGCAGAGGAAAACAGCAAATTTCCTTGCACAACCATATATCTGGCTTTAGCCAGTGCTGTCAGTCGCTACAGTCTGTATAGCCTGTACAATAAAAGCCACTCATATATTATAAAAAGAAAACATATCACTCTCACAGATCTTGGGAGACAGACCAGTCCTCGCTTACAGACAGCCCCCCAACCTGAAGCAAATACTCACCAACAACCACACACCATACAACATAAACACTAACCCAGGAACCTATCCTTGCAACAAAGCCCGATGCCAACTCTGTCCACATATCTATTCAAGTGACATCATCATAGGACCTAATCACATCAGCCACGCCATCAGGGGCTCGTTCACCTGCACATCTACTAATGTGATATATGCCATTGTGTGCCAGCAATGCCCCTCTGCCATATACATTGGCCAAACCGGACAGTCTCTACGCAAAAGAATAAATGGACACAAATCTGATATCAGGAATCATAACATTCAAAAACCAGTGGGAGAACACTTTAACCTCTCTAACCACTCAGTGACAGACTTGAAGGTGGCAATTTTGCAACAAAAAAACTTCAAAACCAGAGACTAATGAACTTGAATTAATATGCAAATTAGATACAATTAACTTAGGTTTGAAGAGAGACTGGGAATGGTTCGGTCATTACACTAATTGAATCTATTTTCCCATGTTAAGTATCCTCACACCTTCTATGGGTCTTCTCGATTATCACTTCAAAGGGTTTTTTCCCCCCCCCTCCTGCTGATGATAGCTCATCTCAGTTGATTGGCCTCTTACAGTTGGTATGGCTACTTCCACCTTTTCATGTTCTCTGTATGTATAAATATCTTCTTGCTGTGTGTTCCATTCTATGCATCTGATTAAGTGGGCCCATGAAAGCTTATGCTCAAATAAATTTGTTAGTCTCTAAGGTGCCACAAGTACTCCTGTTCTTTTTGCGGATACAGACTAACATGGCTGCTACTCTGAAACATATCACAATGTGTAACTGGTGCTTTTTAACAACAATAAGGTACATCGGGCCATGATGTGACTGTCGAATCATTTAGAAAATACTTATACAATTGTCACTTGCTTATCCATGCAAAAAATAATTAAGCAAATGATCACAAGGTTCAGCTACACATGTACTTAAAAGCAAAAGTGATACAGTGATATTCAAAATAGCTCTAGCATTAAAAATAAGAGCTGCTTGACCAAAGGGATGTACTTTTCATGAAAATTTTCATGAATATTTCATCTCTTTTTTTTTTTAGGGGGGAGATCAAAATTCAAAATGTTTATGAAAAATGTAATGAAAATTCCATATGTTGGTATTTTCAACCAGCTATATTTAAAATGTTACTTAGGTATAATATTTTGACAGTAGTGAGATGTGTTTGAATAACTGCTAGATATAAAAGAGCCACTACTACACTCCAGCAAAGATTACACAATACATCAAATAATTCTGCCAAAACCTCATTTCTGTGTTTTCTCCTAGCATCTAGTGACAACCAAGTCCTATTTCATGGAAAAGCAGCATATGGTAGAAAACTCCATGAGGTGTCATTAGAAATAAATGTAGAAGCCAGTTCATTTGAAAACCTCGAGAATTTGGGAACATTTACAAGATGTTCCAGTGTTTTCCTGGATTTACTAGGCATACAGCAAGTTAAATTTATAACATAAAACTCAGTGGGCCGAAACAAGTGTTTTAGAGACCTTATTTTCAGCATTGCTTCAGGATTTTTACTGTTCTCTTGCTCATGGGGCATTTCCAAAGCTACCTGTTTTGTGTCTACATTATCCTTTAACTGTTTGCTTTTGATGCCACCTGGTTGCTTTTATGAAGAACCATCATGAGGTCACAAACATTGAATTATGTTTGGAGGGAAGAGACCTGATTTTCCACACAGATAAGTCAGATTTCAGCACTAACAGAAAAGGAAATTGGTGATGATCAAGTTACAAAATCTGCAGCTAATTGGAACTAGGTTGATCTATAAAAGTCGCTGGAAATTTCCTTAAACCAGATCCTGTGTCCAGAGCAGGGAACTGAGAGTCTGGAGTTCTGGGTTTTATTCCCAACTTTGTCAGTGACTCATTCATTATGTACCTTGAGCAAATCATTTAGGCCTACATTTTCAAAAAATTGTTTTTGATTTTGAGTGCCCACCTTTGGATACCCAAAGCTTGATTTTCTGAGGTTCTGAGCATGCATAACTCTAATTGAATTAAATGGGAACTGTAGTAGCTCTGAAAATTAGGCCTTAGATATTTAAAACTGGACATCCAAAAGTTGAGGCACCTAAAATCAGAGGCCCTTAAGCTTTGTATTCCTCAATTCCCTCATCTATAAAATGGAAAAATATTACCTTCTAACTTTTAAAAATAATTTGACATCCAAAGATCCAAAGAGGTGTATAAACGTACTCCATGGTTTTGGTCAGATCAGAAATACCATTGTAAGAACAATAACAATAACTGTTACTCTTGCTTTTGTTATGGTAGTGCCTATGGACAAACCAAGAATGGAGGGAACCCCATTGTAACGGGCAATGTATAACTTATGGTATTTCTATTTTAAGAAGAAAATATTTTGTTTAGATCTAGTTTTGACTGAAGCTTTGGGCTGATTTTCAGTCAATCTGCGGTTGGCCCATCCCTAAAAGAAACAGAAAAAAAAATGTGACAAGTTTTGGAAAAAGAATATATCTAAAAAGTAAGTTCACTGGAATGTGACAGTGACTATTTTCTGAATCAATACATATGAACTTTAAAAGACTGACATTGTTAAAATTACCTCCGTTTTGTCTCAAAGGGACACCCTCTAGGGATAAGTCTGTCTCTGTACTAGATTAGTTCTAAATACACACTGCCACTCAGAACTGATTGGGATAGAATCCTGGAGCATCCCAGCATACAGAGCCATGGGATATGCCCCCAGCCACACATGGACAAGTGAAGAAACAGTGAGGACACGGTAATGGGGGTAGCACTTTGTTGTGGGAATGTTAATCCGTGTGCTCAGATCCAGATACCAGGCACCTGAGCTCACTGCGCAGTGCAGACATACCCTTGAAAAGAGATTTTGGGCCAAGTGTTGGCTGAAAGGGGGTTGAAGCTGTCAGCAAAAAAATGGTCTCCTGCTGTTTGATTCCTGCTTTGTTCAGGGAAACAGTACTCTATACATTGTTTGTAAATGAACAGGATTGCACTTGAAAGAAACAGTTGACGCCATCAATTTCTCCTCTTATTGGAAACAACACACAAGATCCCGAATTTTGGTTACCCGCTGGATTAAAAAATCGATAACAATATGATAGAATCATAGATTTAGAAGGGGACTGCAAGGGCCATCTAGTCTAACCCCTGCCACAATGCAGGATTTGTTGTGTCTGATAGAATAAAGTGAGGATAGATATGGGTTAAAGCATGGGGGAGGAGGGAATTCAACCCATAACCAGGGAGTGCATAAAGAGATCCTTGGGCTGGCCTTTTCTGCTATAATCTCATGTCTGGAAGAGAAGGAGAATAGAAAGCGCAAACTCTAATGCCTGAGGCCTGCCTTACAAAAGAAAAAAAGAGTAGGAGTTGGGAAACTGAATGCCAAAGGATAGTAGTTATCCCCTACAGACATGATGAACTGCTCAAGGGCAGTTTGATGACTGGTGAATAGACTTGCCTGCAGGATTGCTGGTAAGGTGGGTAATTTAAAGGCAGAACACTGTGATAGACAATTTATGAGACCAAAGGTTCCTTAGAATCTTCTCAATACCATTGAGAAGAGTAATGAATAAATGATCTCAGCTGAAATCACAGACTTAGCACCACATGAGGCAGCTTCTAGAAAGAATTAGGAAAGGCAACAGATTGGATGATTTTAGATATTTATAAGACACACATAGTGAAAGAGGGCTGTTTAGAGAGATTAGCACCTCAGGCAAATATGATCAAATCTTCAGCAGTGGGTTGCAAAAGAATATAGGAATATTCATGAAATGTTATGTAAACAAATGGAGGCCCATCAAATTTAAAAAATGCGTTGATTTGGGAAACTACATTTCCCAATAATATTTAATTTTGCCGTTATCATTTCCAATCAAAATACACAAACAAATATAAAAAGAAACTAGGAGTGTCATCCCCAATTTTCTTGCAGTGTTTTTGACTTTTTTTGGGGGGGGGGGGGTTGTTTTGTTTTTTAAATGGATGGTAGGTATGTCAACATAATGGAAATTCCTCTGATAAAAGTGATTCATTATAAACCTTGGTTTTCAGGATTTAATTAGTATCTTAGCCATTTCAAATGGATGAAATGGATATATCATCTGTGCTTTATTAGTCATTGTGCCCAATCAAAATGCCCTACTACTTTACTGTAACTATGAACCTCCCCTTGACCCAGGACACTCAGTCTCTAACCCAGAGGAACTTCAACCAAACTCCTGGGTCTGAACAACCAAAAATTTGAGAAAGATTGTATTCAAACACTGGCCCCTTGATCTGTAACAGTTACAACTAATACTCTGTACCTAAATCACTCTGAGTATTAGAAAAGTTCAGCTTTTATTTGAATTAATAAACATTATCTGTGTTAATAGGAATTCATTACTCAGCAGCTCAGGATAACACCTGACCCGGCTGGGAAGAGTACAGACAATCCTGAAGTTCTTTTCTTCCATGTGTTATTGGATTTAAATAGGAAATGCCCATTACCACTAATGGGAGATGTGCAGTAACCATATATAAGTGGTAGAACAGATCCCTGTGAATGTGATAGGTTTGTAAGAGTATTAAGGGATGCACATGACATTTGAACAATTTATTTGTAATTCTGGTTGGCTTAGTTGGTTTGACTTCCACATTTAGATTTTTACCTTTTATGCAAAATGGTCCATCATATGCAGTTTTGGAACAGTCACAGGAGTAGCCATTGTATTTCTCGACACATTTACCTCCGTTCTCACAGTACATTCCATAGCTGGTGCAGTGGCCAGAGCAGCCAGGTTTCACCCCCAGTGTGACCTTTGCTCTCTCTTCCAAGTCCAGAGTCACCCCATTCATTCTTAAAGAGCGAATGCAACCCAGAAATCCTCTCTGGCCTCCTGCGGCACCTGAGAGATAATGCAAAAATGATGAATCAAGAGTTAAACTGCATTATTGCTGCTGTATACCAAATAACCCACTGAGCTGATGACTACAGCTGGACATACTGTAGGTTGGGATGTCTTTTAAAAGCCTAAAATATTCATTCATTTTTCATTACGCAATCAAACTGCAGTAAGTCTAAGCTTTCAGCCAAATTCTCAGATGGCATAAGAGGTGTAGTTCCATTAGCCGAGGATCTGGCCTTCAGTCTCTTGGCTGGGAGACTTAATTTTTTCTTTTTCCTATATATTTTTAAAGATCACGTCTGGAGTAATAATAGGTTTTATGCTTGAATACATTTTGGATAGCAACATTTTCCTATAGGTTGATGATAATACGTAGTAATAATAATGACAATAATCTCTTACACAGTATTACATTTTTCATAGCGAAGTTTGGGAAATTGGGAGAGAGGTTTAGGCCCACACTTTCAAACTACAATAGGAGGCACAGATGCTCAATCATCTCTGAAAATCGTATTTAAGGTGTCTAGATATAGATTTACATGCCCAAAGTAGAGCAATCAAATCTCAAAATGTGGGCATAAGTGCCTTTCCCAAGCACACATGGCAAGTTGCTAACAGAGAGCCAGTGTTAGGACTCAGTAATTTAGGCCTAAGTTTAACCTTAAGTTCCTTCAGTATGCTATTGGGCAATTCAGATTTATGGTACTAGTAGAGTTGACCATGGTTATGATTCAGAGAGAAAATCTAGTGCAATCACAGACATTTAATTTTGGTAATACAGTCAAATAACGAACACTTATAAAGATTTGTAATGTACCAGGTAGGACAGACATTTTTGAATCTCAATGTCTATTGCCTAATTATTGTCTGAATCCCCCCTTATTCCGACCCTCCCCATAACTGCCTGCAACTGTGAAAATTTAAATAGATAAAAATCTGAAAAAATGATTAAAATAAACATGATCAGTTGAAACGATAAGAAAATAAAAATTGAATTCTGCCAACCCTATTTATAGTTCAGTTTACTCAGCAACATACTTTTTATTTCAGATCATCTTTAGCAATGCTAAAAATGTTAAAGAAGAGACTGAGCTTGTGAATAATGACTGTACTACGGGGACACACATGGCTGTTTCCATTCCACTGACAGTATCATATTTACCAAGGTACTGAAGGTTCTGTACATCATTTTAATTTACTTCTGTTGCCGAGCCTTCACTAAGATGTAAGGAAACGAGGTAAAGAATTTTTTTTCTTGTCTTGTTGCCTGACATATAGAGAGGTAGGAAAGTGCTTCTTTGCTCATCATTTCACGCAAACCTGGTCCTACCTAACAACACTCACCATGTCTGCATTGTGGAGCCCCAAAAGCTAAAGAAGCATGAGTGTTGCTGGAATAGCAGCCTTTTGGTATCCAAAATGCAGTGAAGGCTAGCAACATTTGAAAGTGGGTAGGCAAACAGTGAAATGTGTCTTTGTTATATGGTACAATATAATTGGCTATTAAAATTCACAAGCAAAAGGTGGGGTGATGGGGTGTCAGACTGGAAGGTGAATACAGTAAATGGGGTAGGGGAGATCAAATCTAGGTAGGGTGGAGATGCTATTCATATCAGAGAGACGCCAGCTAAACAGTACTACCATAAGTTTCCTTCCCTGCATGGCATTCCCAGGCCTCTTTCAGTTCCTGGCTGAATAGCTGAGTGGGAGATCCTTTGGAAAAAAATATCTGGACAAAGCCTGCTTGCCTGCCTAAGGCTTGAGCTACAAATAAGGAAGGAGAAATGATAATAGGGTACCAGAGCAGTACTTGTTTCTCTGAATTGGGTCACCTTCCTTCTATAACCTATATTGCTTTTCATTTTGTACCCTACCACCACTAAGTGCTTCTGGAAGAAGCCTAATATATTACCATAACTGACACCAATGTGACGTGGCTGGAATGGAGTAACTGACCATTGGGGCCTGTTATTTCTTCTACTACTTACCAACATATAACTGGCTATACAGTTCCAATCGTGTGTGGCCTTCCGTTGGTGCTTTCCGGATCTCCTGTGGCAGCTGGTCCACCCGCAGACTGGCCTGCTTGACATTCCTCTCAGCGATGACTCGATGCCATTGGTCATCATTGAGTGGGTTGGGGGATCTGACAATGATCTCCACTGGGCCGTTTCCAACATCAAATGAAAAGGACACTTCAATAGCAGCTGAAATACCAGAGGGGAGAACATCCATCAGAGGTTCCAAGTATGATTGTTTATACCTACTACACAGGACACCACCTTGGGACCCGTCCTGTAAAATCCTGAGTGCATTCAAGACCCCTGACTTCAATAGAAGCTGATGGCGCTTAGCACTTCTCAGGAGGCCATTATGGAAAATTCCTATGGAATTTAACAGAAATTAAATCTGGTTCTACAGAAAATTAACAGGGTTCCACCAAAATTACTGTATAAATATTAGAGCCAGTTGAAAAATGGTTCTTTTTTCGATAGAAAATTTGTACATAAAGGAAAAAATAGTGTTTGTGTTGACATTTTCAGCAGGAAATTCAAACTTTTCATCAAAGAAAAATAGCTGTTTCTGGGTTTCAGTTTTCCAAGTAAAAATTATTTTTTTTTAGAAAAAAGACAGTTTCCACAAAAAACTGTTTAGCTGAAAGACTAATTTTCCATGGAAAAAAGTTTTGATGGCAAATTTTCAACTAGACCAAATATATATTTATAGATGGTAATAATGAAATTCTTAGGCAGATTCAATTATACTGGATGGTCCAAAAATGTACAGAGACTTTATAAATTTATATTATACTTTGTAGGACTTTTCAATCTGGTGTTGCTCAGCAAAGCACACGATTGACACTTATTACTAAGGAGGGCAAAGTGATTAATGAGGAATAGATCACTTTTGATGAGAAACATGATCTCAAATTGCCTGCTATGATTCATCTAGGCTCCCTTTTGGCTGTAAAATTATTATATAATAGCAGAAAACCAGTTCAAAGAATTATCAGAAAACGGATTGCTACTGATAGTATTCACAAAGGAGGATTTAACCTAGATGTAAAGTCAACTGGGTTTTCGGTCTATTTCATTTTTTTTAGGTATAAAAGAATCCATGGAAAGCAACTTCTGGCAGCTGTGTCATCCTTTTAAAGAGAATTCTTATGCACCAAAGGGCTGTAAAGAGGTCTTATACAGTTATGCCTCTCATGTTGTGTATAATTCACTTCCAGCCTGTCTTGCAAAACTTTACTCACCCATACAGGGAAATTGCTTTTGATGGGCTAGTAAAATATCATTATTACCTATCAGCCTACTAAAAGGAGAACAAATACTTTTTGTGCCCAGGCTAGTACATTTCCATGGTGCTTTTTTCAAGGCTGAATCAAACTGTAGCCATTTTTGTGTTTATACCACATCCCAAAACAGATGCCATATGAATAAGCATTTTTCATAATCATGAATGCTTTTTTAAACAAAATTTGATGCAAAAATCTTACTGATTTTTGTTTTCCCCTCTCTTTTCTGGAAAGAGAGAAGTTTAGAAGGAGAATTATACAGGTGTTTAGGTCGTGAAACATCCACCATTCTCAGCTACCCGCAAGACTATTTCCTCTTTTGAAGTGACCACCTCTCATGGCCCCTCAGCTCAACCAGTTTGCCTTTGTTTGCTCAGGACTTGGCTACAGAGATTAGTAAAAATGTTTTACTCTGATGTGGTGAAGAATTCAAGCTTCTGGGGGTTTGGGCTATAAGGGTAGGGCAAATTAGAAACTAGAACCAAATCTGTATAGTTATTAGCATACAGGAAGCATTGCAGCGTGCCTTGAAGAGTGGGTGGCTTTGTCTCCACTGTGGCTGCTTTGAAAAAAACACTTCATATCTCTGCACACTGCCTGTCTCCAACTCCTTAATTGCTTCCCGAAAGCGGGCTGTCTGCAAGGCTATAAGAGTGAGAACTGCTAAGCAGAGTATACATTTCATTCTCAGCCACCTGACGGCATTTTTGACATTGCCAGTGGGTGCCTTTGTGAAACCCCATCTAGTATTCAGTCACTGAGTCTACTTTAAAAGTCTCTAAAAGAGGCTCATTTGCTCTCAGTCTTCTGGGTGAAGGCAGCTGCCATTTAAAAAAAAAGATAATTACAAATAGAAGGGGAGAAAGAGAGAGAGAGAGAGGTGGGGTAGGAAGAGATGAAGACATTTCAACCAGAACGATCAGACTTGCATAGCTCAGCTTTAATAATGGCTGAAGATCAAGGTCTGCATAGCAGCCTGAAAGGTTTCTTCTCTGTGATAATGGTATTTTAAACACAAGGAAATTCATATTAATTGGAGGAAAATATTAACTGTGACTTTAAAGCATAAATATGCAGGAATAAAATTCATACTAGTTAGTCTTAAATTTTTAATATTTCACTTTGTAACTTGAGAGGGAAAAGAATAAACCTCTCAAAACAATGTACTTCTCATCAAAGATTTTTGTTTTGATTTGCTGAATGTGAAAGGGGAAGAAGCACCAAAGAAGTATAGCATCCATGGATTACACTGACATATCCCGAAAACAAATTTAACACAGGCATCACATAAAATATTGGAGAGTAAATCTGTATGCCAGTTTGCTAGCCTAAGAAAATATGAAGTATATCAATATGTACTTCTTAAAGGGTGGATAAAATTGCTCACAGGCTGCATGTTAGTAACTCCTACAAGCAACTTCTACTATTGGTTCTCACAGGTAAGCAACATTATTTATCTGTTTTAATAAATTTCTGACTCCACATCCTAGCGTATACAGCAGTCAGAGGAATCTTTAACTAAAAAACTATTAGTATTGGGACTTTAACAGATGGGTGAACACGTTTATCCAGAGGTTCCATAGACCTAGACATCTAAAAGACTAGCAATTAACTGATTTTTTTAAGCAAGTCTCCCTCCCACCATTCTTCTAGCTTGTCCCTGCTGAAAAATTACCTGCTAGAATTGACTCTCCCTCCCAAAATACCCACAATGGTTTGGGGCCAAATTCATTGGGGAGACAGTTATAAGAACAGCCATACTGGGTCAGACCAATGGTCCATCTAGCTCAGTATCCTGTCTTCTGTGGCCAGTGCCAGATGTTTCGGAGGGACAGAACAGAACAGGGCAATTTATAGTGATCCATCCCCTGTCGTTCATCCCCAGCTTCTGGCAGTTGGAAGATTAGGGACACTCTAAGCATGGGGTTGCATCCATGATGATTTTGGCTAATTGCCACTGATGGACCTATCGTCCATGAACTTATATAATTCTTTTTTGAACCCAGGTATACTTTTGGCCTTCACAACATCTCATGGCAATGAGTTCCACAGGGTGACTATACATTGTGTGAAGAAATACTTCCTTCTGTTTGTTTAACACCTGCTGTCCCTTAATTTCATCAGGTGACCCCTAGTTCTTGTGTTATGTGAAGGGGTAAACAACACTTCCCTAATCATTTTTCTCCACACCAGTCATGATTTTATAGACCTCTGTCATATTACTTCCCCATCTACCCCCAAAATCCATGGCTTGTGTTATAAAGCAGGTTAGACTAGATGATCTAATGGTCCCTTCTGGCCTTAAAATCTATGAATCAATGAGTCTCTCTCTTCACCAGAACACTTTGTGGTTCAGCTCTCATTTCACCATTCTTCTAGCTTGTCCTTGCTGAAAAATTCCATGCTAGAGTTCTCTGCTTGATGATATTTGCTATGATGAGACTGCCACTAGAGGAAGAGATGCTTACAGATGGCTGGTATTCACAGGACTGCCAGCTCAGAGAAAGTGGTTTTCAAACATATGTCATATAGGGGGGAAAAAGACACTGCAATCCTTTGGTCACACAGATTTCCTGTATGCTCATCTCTCCTGCTTTTGACTGCTCGTCCTCACACCTGTTACTTACAGTTATTCTTTTGCAGTCTGTTCCTCCTAGCTCCTGCTACATTTATAGTAGGGCTGTTGATTAATCGCAGTTAACTCACATGATTAACTCAAAAAAATTAATTGCGATTAAAAAAATTAATCACGATTAATCACAGTTTTAATCGCACTGTTAAACAATAGAATACCAATTGAAATGTATTAAATATTTTGGATGTTTTTCTACATTTTCATATATATTGTATTCTGTGTTGTAATTGAAATCAAAGCGTATATTATTTTTTATTACAAATGTTTGCACTATAAAAATGATTAACAAAAGAAATAGTATTTTTCAGTTCACCTCATACAAGTACTGTAGTGCAATCTCTTTGTCGTGAAAGTGCAACTTACAAATTTTTTTGTTACATAACTGCACTCAAAATCAAAACAATGTAAAACTTCAGAGCCTACAAGTCCACTCAGTTCTACTTCTTCTTCTGCCAATCACTAAGACAAACAAGTTTGTTTATATTTACAGGAGATAATGCTGCTGGCTTCTTATTTACAATGTCACTAGAAAGTGAGAACAGGTATTTGCATGGCACTTTTGTTGCCGGCATTGCAAGGTATTTACGTGCCAGATACGCACAAAGGCAGAGCAAACTGGGTATAAAATGCTACTATTCTGAGTTAGTAGCATCTAACACACACTTTGCATGGTGTAACAATTATGTAAGGTAAATGGCAGTGGAATATCAGACCCAGTGCCTTCCTAAGCATTCAGAGCTGGCTGACATTTTAGAAAATTTACACCCAGTCTGGACACATTCTGATGATAAAATATTCACCTCTGCAATCAGAAATTAAATGAATTCTGCTAGGTTTAGCATTTCTAAGTGATGTCACTATAAACTTATTTTTATAAATACCAATGAGTCCATTGACAATATTCCAGGGGTAGGCAACCTGGCATGTATGCCGAAGGCGGCACATGAGCTGATTTTCAGTGGCACTCACACTGTCCGGGGCCTGGCCACCAGTCCGGGGGGCTCTGCATTTTAATTTAATTTTAAATGAAGCTTCTTAAACATTTTTAAAACCTTATTTACTTTACATATAACAATAGTTTAGTTATATATTATAGACGTATAGAAAGAGACCTTCTAAAAATGTTAAAATGTATTACTGGCACGCGAAACCTTAAATTAGAGTGAATAAATGAAGACTCGGCACACCACTTCTGAAAGGTTGCCGACCCCTGCAATATACTATTGATTCCTTGTCGCACTGAAATTCTTGTTGCCTGGAGAAAGACAGAAAAAATTCTCTTCCTGAACTAGTAGGTGTTATAAAAAACTGTCTTTAATCTGTCTTTGAAATGTAAAAATGTAAATATAGATACAATTTTAATATAGTTTTAGCCTCAGAGTTTGGGAAAGGTGATACTATATTATTTACATGACAAACACACAATTAAATTGTTTAGGAGATTTACCCCTTAACACCCCATCTATGGTAAAAAAAGGTTTATTTAAACCCTTTTGGAAATTCTTCAACCAAATGCCTAAGGCTTGTGAGCTATTCTTTTTATTAATTTATTCTGATAGCATCATCAGCATGCATTTTTAACCTTTTTTAGTTATGAATTTTGAAAGTGTTTTACAATACAACAAAACCAATCACAGAGAAAAACAAGAACAAAAAACACTGAATATTTTATATCAAAAAGCTGTGCAAAAAGCATAAGGGATCTTCTTATAAAGTTGCAGTCTCTCTCTAATATTTTTTGATGATTATGCTGTCCTCTGTTTGAGTTAAACCCTCAGGGCACCTTATTTAATTTGCGGTGTGTGTAGTACCTACATCTGATTAATGTAAAATTGCAATTAGATTACATGTGAGAATGGACAGGGTATTTGATATGTTAAGATATGTTGCCCCACTGCAACGAGGAGCTGCTCTGTATTTTATGAGGACATGTGTAGGTTGTCACATTAATTGCTTGAAATACAAGTCTGGATACTATTAAAATCATTTCAGTTTAATCTTTAAAAGATGCAATTAACATATTGTCCCTCTTCTGTGCCATTTTAGCTGGTTATTTCTAGAAAGGTATTCAACTATAATGCTGATTATTCCAAGTGGACAAATTGGCATAAGCTCCAGCCCCCATATCTATCTGAATGAAAACTGAATATTTGGATCAATCTGAATTATAAATTAAATATGTTACAATCCCTTCCCTTGCCAGTTGTTTTTCTCAGGCTACAACATGTGTATCTCACTTACCAAAGTGCCTGAATAAATGGACAGCTGATTCCTTCATTATCCCTATATTTGATAGGAACCTTACTATCCTAATGGTCTTTGTCTCTACCTTGAGTACCTGAAATATGTTCTCCTAGTCTTTAGCTCTGTTCTTAGATGTATGACAAATTGCAGTGTGCATCTGAAGCCATGTACAGCATTCGAGCATAGTGCTGGGAAGCTCTGGGCAAAGGTGGTGGTGGTGGCTTGAAGCAGATGGCAGCAAAAGTTTGGGGAAGAGTCTAAGGACAGGCAGGGCCACGAATGTAGTATAAAGGTGTGTTGACGTCATTAGGCCTACATATATGAACCAAAGTTCTTCCATGTTTAAACTCTGTCCTTCCATGTTTAACTCTAATCGACCTCAAGAGCCAAGGACAGGAATTGGAATGTGTAAATAGCCAGTTACCAATTACGACCTTGCTCATACCAGGTACCAAGCAATAATGATGAGGTTTGCATGTTTTTAGCTGGAGAAGGGGTAATAAACTAAGGGTAAACAGAACCAAATAACTGTTCAGAAGAATGTTACTAACAAGCTAGATTTATAGCCCTAGAATGATTTAACGGCTTAAATGTATAAACATGCCTTCGGTAGAGAGGGGAGGGGGAGTAGAGGGGGTAGTAGAGGGGGAGAGAGGGGGGGCTTAGTTGTAAAAAGTATAAGAAGAGAGAAACTGTTTTTTGCTGGTGTGCTTGATTTGAGACTTGCCTGTCTCCTTGCACCACTTTGAGATCTCAAATAAACTTTGATTGTTTCTCCACCCCGGTATGTTTATTGGCGCGAAGCACACCGGGCAACGAACCCCGCTGTTGCTGTCCTCGGGCCTCTGTGCCTGCAACAGGTGGAAAGGGCTGGGGACAGATGTCTTTTAGTGAAAATGGGTCACTTACTGCTCCGGGATTCAAAGGTTGGGACTTCATTTCTATATGAAAGTGCTAAGGGGAGTTAGGTCAACTACCATTGAAGTCAATGGGAGCTTTTTGAATGAGTTCAATGAGAGATGGATCTGTGAGGGTCTGGCCTGCAGTGCTGGCCATTTACTGAGAAAACCGGGATCCAGATCTCTATCTCACCTGATTCAGCCAGTCTGCCGAATGCTTGGCTCAGTGTTTGGATGAGACTGGAGCATAGATGAGTTGAAGTTCAATGGAGATAAAATTGAGGTGATGGTTATAGGTTGGGGGAAGGGACTGAAAGATATGGAGAGAATTCTCTCTGTCCCTTTTACTGATGCCATTTGTTACCAGAGTTTGCAATAAGAGGATGCTATTGGATCCAAGCAGCAGGATTCAGGAATGCCCTTTTCCCCCATTTTCATTTGGCGAGGAAATTATGACTGTTTCTTTCAAAGGCAAACTTTTCAATTATGATCCATGCTTTTTCCCAGCTCAAGAATGGATTATTGCAATGTGCCCTGCATAAGGTTACACCTTAAGACAAGCCAGAAACTTAAGCTAGTGCAGAATGCAGCTGCCCATGTAAGCAGTGTATCACAGTGTGAAAACAAGACATCTGCACTGCAGGATGTTTGTACTGGCTGCCTCTTGATTTCTGGCTGGAGTCTAAGGTGTTGGTTTTGATGTAAAAGCCATACATGACCAGGTACATGTAGAGGTGTGAGATCACCTCTCTTCGTGTCTCATGCTATGGCAGATGTGATCAGCACAGGCCCTCCAGCTGGAGACCTCCTGAGTTAAGAGAGGGGGCTAAGGGCCCTCAGCTTTGACCTATTCTTCCTTGTTGGTATGACTTAACCAGGGGCTGCTGAGCTACAGTCTTTTTAATTCATGCCTCGTCATGCAGATGTTTGTGGGGAAGGCAGTTTTACTGGGGACTCAGTTTTATGGCGGTAATTGAAGAGCTGGTTTTCATTTTGGTGAACTGTATTTTTAGTCTGTGGGTGGATCACTGGGTTCTGTTACTATCTAACAGTATTGGGCTTAATCTAGTCACTCACAGATTGAGGTGAGGGATTCATGTCAATATAGATATTTGAGTCTTCATTAACACTGAGGAGTTAAAAGGACCCCTAGGCTGTGGACAAACTTAACTACCTGGGGGGAGGAGTCAGTTCCAGCAAAGAAATCATAAGAATAGATTTTCCATCTCTCGCCATCTTTTGACTATCCCTCTCCATGTCCCATTAAGGAATTCTGTGCCTTTAAGAAGGATGCAGCATACAGTTACATTACATTCTACTATTCAGAGAACTATCTACAATGACTTCAAGATCTCTTTCTTGAGTGGTAACAGCTAATTTAGAACCCATCATTTTATATGTATAATTGGGATTATGCTTTCCAATGTGCATTACTTTGCATTTATCAAAATTAAATTTCATCTGCCATTTTGTTGCCCAGTCACCCAGTTCTGAGAGATCCTTTTGTAGCTCTTCGCAGTCTGCCTGGGTCTTAACTATCTTTAGTAATTTTGTATCATCTGCAAATTTTGCCACCTCATTGTTCACCTCACTTTTTTCAGATCATTTATGAATATGTTGAATAGGACTGGTCCCAGAACAGACCCGTGGGGGACACCACTATTTACCTCTCTCCAGTCTGAAAACTGACCATTTATAACTACCCTTTGTTTTCTATCTTTTAACCAGTTACCAATCCATGAGAGCACCTTCCCTCTTATCCCGTGGCAGCTTACTTTGTGTAAGAGCCTTTGGTGAGGGACCTTGTCAAAGGCTTTCTGAAAATCTAAGTACACTTTATCCACTGGATCCCCTTGGTCCACATGCTTGTTGACCCCCTCAGAGAATTCTAGTAGATTGGTGAGGCATGATTTACTTTATTAAAACCATGTTGACCCTTCCTCAAGAAATTATGTTCATCTGTATGTCTGACAATATTGTTCTTTATTATAGTTTCAACCAGTTTGCCCGGTACTGAAGTCAGGCTTACAGGCCTGTAATTGCCAGGATCACCTCTGGAGCCCTTTTTTAAAATTGGTGTCACTAGAGGTGTAGTTAGAAAAAAATTTGCTATTACTTTTTGAGTCTTTGGCTAACTGTTCCTCAAATTCTTTTTTGGCCTTCATAATTGTATTTTTACACTTCATTTGCCAGTGTTTATGCTCCTTTCTATTTTCCTCATTAGGATTCCACTTTTTAAAGGATGCCTTTTTGCCTCTCACTGTTTCTTTTACTTTGTTGTTTAGCCACGGTGGCTCTTTTTTGGTTCTCTTATTATGTTTTTTAAATTTGGGTTATACATTTAAGTTGAGCCTCTACTGTGGTGTCTTTAAAAAGTTTCCATGCAGCTTGCAGAGATTTCATTTTTGGCACTGTACCCTTTAATTTCTATTTAGCTAACCTTCTAATTTTTGTGTAGTTCTCCTTTCTGAAATTAAATGCTACAGTGTTGGGCCGCTGTGGTGTTTTTCCTGCCACAGGGATATTAAATTTAATTATATTATGGTCACTATTACCAAGTGGTCCAGCTATATTCACCTCTTTGACCAGATCCTGTGCTCCACTTAGGACTAAATCAAGAATTACCTCTCCTCTGGTGGGTTCCAGGACCAGCTTCTCCAAGAAGCAGTCATTTAAGGTGTCAAGAAACTTTATCTCTGCATCCTGTCCTGAGGTGACATGTACCCAGGCAATATGGGGATAAATGAAACCCCCCCATTATTATTATTGAGTTTTTTATTTTAATTACCTCTCTAATCCCCCTGAGCATTTCACAGTCACTGTCACCATCCTGGTCAGGTAGTCGGTAATATATCCCTACCGCTATATTCTTATTATTAGAGATTCTATGGTACAGTTTGATTCATTTATGATTTTTACTTCATTTGATTCTAAGCTTTCTAAGCTTTCTTTAAGCACCAATATCCTCTTTTTCCCCATTCCTGGTATATCTGTTAGTGCTTCCAGGCTGCCTGCTTTGTATTGAGCTCAGATAAAAGCCCCCTTTCTTGTTGTTTCTTAGTGTATAGGGAACTAATGGAATGGAGTTGCTGTGTGGAGTCATTTCCTGAAGTGTGCAGTTACAGCTGCATTATTTTAACAATACTACTATCAGCGTTGGCCACTCACTGCCTGCCACTCTGCAAGGGCTAGGAAGCTGCACCAAGAAATAACGAATTACCATTAGATGGCACCATTTTTCTTTCCAGATATAGCTTTTTTGATTGCTCAGAGAGCCATTATATTTCCTGTGTCCCACTTCTAGTAATGCACCCTACCGTACGCATTATGGGTTTGATTGTACCCTTAATGCAGAGTCCTAAGTAGGGGTGGTGCAGAGTCATGCTCCCTCCCTGAGCTTTGTATGAGCAGGCTGCAGCATGGCTCTGTCTTCTTCCTGTCTCTTTGGGGAAATTTGCAACTGCCAAGAAAGGAGTTCCAGCACTCCCCAGAACACAGGGACTGCCTGCCATTTTGAGTGGCCACAAATGGAGTGTGTATGATGGCCTGGGACGGACAGGCTCCTCACCCATCTGACTCCGTGTGGGTACATTCTAATTCTCCATGACCTCTCCACTGGCAGACGAGCACTTTAAGCAAATAGAAATGTTCTGAGAAGGCAATAATTACACAGTAGTTCAAGTAGAGAAGAAGCAGAATTTTAATACAGTGGCCTTACTCATAATTGGAGAGCATATGTGTGGGGAATCAATATAGGGAGGGTTTATTGTTATTATTGTTTCATAAAAGCCCTTTGCTTAAAGAAATAATTTTTTTTAAAGTCCTATATAGTGGCTTGGTCTAGTTGGAATGTAATGTTGCTTCAGGAAATGAAAATATTAAATTTAAATGAAAGTATGAAATGTTTGCGTTAGCTTGCTTGGCAAAGGCTATACAATACCCCCAAAGGAATTGTAATTTATTATAATTGTTATTTATTAATTATGTATATTATGCTAGGTGCTTTTGTAGAAAAGAGGCTTTTCAAAGAGGTTTATATATTTTTATAATATATTTTTAACACAAGTTTAGCTCACATAGCAATTTTCATCAAAGCACTTTCCAAAGGAAGGTACACAGAGGGATCCCTATTATATGGGTAGGGAAACAGAAGCACAGAGGGGTGAAGTGACTTGTCTAAGGTCATACGGGGTACATCTACACCATACATCTACAAACTCAGTGAGTTTCTGAGCCCGGGATGAGAGGTTTGACTTATGGAGCTTGTGCTACCAGGCTAAAAATTATCTAGCCACTGAAACGGCTTTGGTGATGTCACACTAGCAACTGCCTGGAGGTAAAGGGCAGTCCTTGACTCAAGGGAAAACCCAACCAGGGGAATCAGCAATCGGACAGTATTGTCTTGGAAGTGTCAGCCTCCAAGGGGCCCAGCAGGCCACCAAACCCTGGACTGGCTCCTGTTGGGAAACCCCAGCTTCTGAGTTCCCAGACTGGACAAAGGCTCAGGGTTGGCATCAACTCGGCCAGCAGTGGAGGGCTGCTTTTCATGTGGGCACCCAAATCACTGGTATCATGAGTGCCCAGGCATGGAGTGTGGTTATGGGCAATTTTGGACTGCAGAAAGTGACCCCCAGCTAATGTAATGGTCCCTGTTCAGATAAACTGGTAAAAGGTGAATGCTCTGGAGAATAAACATTCATTCTGTTTGTCCTCGAAACATGTCAAGGAAGACAAGATGATTTAAATAATAAATTTTCATCATGTTTTAAACAACCCAATTAAAAAATATTTAAATGAGGTTGAGGCTTTGTAAAATGAATCTAAACATTTGTGCTGTTGTTAATTTATAATTAACTATTTTTTAAAATAATCACTACTAATAGGATGTTATTTGAATTTTACAGAAATTACTAACAGCAAAAACAAACAAACAAACAAAATTAAATCCCTGATCCAACAAACAGTTAAGCAGATAACTGATTTTACTCCCATGAGTAGTTCCACTGACCTCAATTAAGTTAAATATGTGTGTAAATGTTTGCAGTGTTTGGAGCTAACATTTTAATGAAAAGTTATTTAGACTTTAATTAACAAAGTGACAATGGCCTATTTCTACATATAAGCCCAATGTTAGGTTCCAAATTATGGGATTTTCTGAAGTATCTAAGTGACTTAGGAGCATGGTCCCATTGATTTCAGGCTGCAAATCCTGATGGAGGAGTGTAGCTTGGCTGGGACATTTCAACTTTTTTGACATGTCAAAGTTTAATCTATTGGAAGGTGATATTGGTTGCAAATAGAGTGCAGGGTATTTTCTATCGATGTAGTATTTGAATAGTGCTATTCTTACAGTAAAGATGTTAATGAAGCCTTGGCATTGCCATTTTAAGCATAGATGAACATTCTAAGTGTGAAACTTCTTCATAGAAAAATCTCTGTGTGATATCTGAAATTCTGTTAACAATTGGAAAACTAAACTAAAGAAACAGTAGCTACTTTAGCCATCTAAGAGTGTAAAAATGGGAAGAAAGTAAAGAGCTAGCAAATTTGTAAATAAAAATATTGCGTTAAACTACATATTTTTCCTCTTTAATTTTTTAAAAAATGTATACACCCTGCAGCACAGACAGCTACAAAGCAAACTTTCCCCATAATAGCATGCATCCGAAGAAGTGGGTATTCACCCACGAAAGCTCATGCTCCAATACGTCTGTTAGCCTATAAGGTGCCACAGGACTCTTTGCTGCTTTTTCAGATCCAGACTAACATGGCTACCCCTTTGATACTTTCCCCATAATGAATCTCAGCTGTGTTTTGTCAGTCATGTAAGAGCTAATTTGGTCTATATGTAAATAAAGTCCTTGGCCCATCAGATGAGACTGATAGCAAAAGCTCCAATTAGTGCCAAATGTAGTGGTAGATGCACTCATTTTATCTACCTAAGAAGGATGAAGGGCTTAGTCAGCACTGAGACTATTTGAATGCATGATTCTAGGAAAATGATATATTCTAAACCTGGTGCTTAGACTAAGCCCCTAGCCAAGATTCTCACACCCTATCTTCATCAGGAGACACTTTCAACCACATCTGTTCACATAATCAAATCCAGACATGCAGGAAACCAAGTTCACTCATCTTAACATCATGAATAGACAACAGGAGCTTGTCTTCCCTTAATTTGCCCTGGGCCCAATTATTCTTTCCTTTATTAAGACAGAAAACAAAATACATGGGTGGGTGCACATCTCCACAGGTGCTTTGAGGAATGAAGCAAACACTCTCAGACAGGAACCTTGTGATTAACTTTGATGCTAACTCCCAAGTGAAACAGGAGGTTTTACGTTCAAACTTGTTGACTTTAACCTAAAAAAAATCTCAAAGAGCAGGAAACTACAAACTACAAAAGGAAATATAGGAGAAAAGATTCAGTGTGTAAAGGATATCTGGTATGTTATTATTTATATTACCATAACTCCTATGGGCCTCAGTCATAGACCAGGACTTGACTGTGCTATTCAGTACTGTAAGTGTTTATTTTGTAAAAATATCAGCACACAATAAAGCAGCTGGATTTCCAGCAGTCTACACAAATTAGATTGAAATGGAAGTAAACTGTGGTGAGTTAGCTAGTGGTATGGCTAGAAACTGTTTGTCATATGCTGCATTGGCCCATCACAGACTGAATCAGAGGTAGGAAGAGCTATGCTAATGTTTTGCCAAATTGTGCATCCTGAAATGTGCTTTTTCTGCTTTATGCTGCACTGCTGGCATAAAATGGCCCTGAAGTTGGTATATTGAGCCCAGGGAAGATCACCCCAGTGTCTTAGGTTGGTATAATGTTGTGAGGCCAGCTTGTCCCTAGGTCTAGCTGATCAATGACTGCCATTGACATCTTGGTAGAGCCACATAGAGCAGCCTCTATCTTACCACTAACCAAGCCAGTTGGAGTGGAACTAAGTTTCCTTGTTTGACAGTTAAGTCTTTTCTGCATTACGCATATCTGAGATGCAGTCTTATCTTTAAAGGAATGGTGTGTACACTTCCCTCAGACATTTCTTGATCCGTTTGTTACGATCGCATTTTATTGGGCTGGAGGAGAATTGGTTAATGTTGCTGGAAAGCCTTTGTGTCAGAAATTTCCCTGAGGAGCTCAGATTTTTTTCAGTTACTTTTCATAATTTTCTAGAGGTCCCGGGGATGAAGAGCTCCTTCAGTTTCCTACACATCATTTGACATGTGGCTAATGCAGCATTTTCGCAGAAGGGGTTGATTTTTCAACACAGTGGCTTTCTGGTAGGAAATCCAAAAATACAGTGAAAAAACATAAAAAATAAATACAGTGAAGGTTGCACAAGTTTCCCCATCCAGCTCAAAAAGATAAAGGGATGGAAAAAGCAAGCCCTGTTTGCATAAGCATCTGGCACTTTGAAGTGTAGTGGGCAAAACTCATTGATATGGTGGGGTTCCATGTTAAGATGTCTTTGGAGGAAGAAGCTATGAAATTAATAACTGTTAAAAAGATACTACCCTAATCAGTGATGTGCTAGAAGAGTTAGGCTGTAGGAAGGAATGTTATCTAGGCAGAAGCAGACAGACTTGGGAATCAGGATTCCGGTTCTGCCATTGATTTACCCTCTGACCACTGACAAATTACTTAGTGCTCAACTGCATTGAGGGAGAGCAAAGGAGGCTTAATGCCATCTTTGTTCCCACTTACTAACCTCCTTAGACTCACCAGCCCTACTTTTGAAAATCTGCCCCATGTTTCTTAAGATAAAATAAAAAAAAATCACTCTCTCTATGTTAACTTTATCTTGCAGCATGTCAAACTGTTGTGGCCTCTTTTTCAGATCAGAGATTTTATCAATGATTAGTCATAACCCACATGGGCATAAAGATTTGGTTACTCCAGGATTTTTCAGCATTTAAACATTGCATGTATGCCTTGATATCTTTGGTTATTTGAAATCGTTGATTAAAATAGTCATGTGATACTTTTTTCTCATATAGAGCAACTATGATATACAACACACACACACTCTTCAACTAAAATAACTAAATTAGGCATGTCATTTAAAAAGGCTTAAGATTTAGGTCATATAGGTCAGTGTTTTTGTTCCTCCTGCTATGACTCCATGTCTCCATGATAAACAAAATGATTGTATTTCCAGGGTTTTTCCCTGCTAAGGTAATTTACAAATATAGTGAAAAGGTAGACTTTGACTTCATCCTACATCACAAACAGCTTTTACTGAGTTATGTGTTGAATGATGGAGGTTTCTTAAATCTCATCACTTCTTGGTTTTGGTTCTCAGTAAAAGTGGTGGAGAGAATATACTCACATTTCAGCTCAAGTTTGATGAAGTCTGTATTCCCCAAATTCTCGAGAAACACTCCATCAGGAGCTGATGTTTTGAAGTAGAAAGAGATGTCTGCGCTGGTTTCCCCTTGGAACGTGGAGAAGTGAAGGTAGGACGATGGAGTAATGAAAGACGCAGCGTTCCAGTAATTCCCTGTGGAGATGTGAGTGACAAAATTATGCTTTCAGTGCTCCTTCCAAACTATCATTTACTTGTGTAACCAAAGCAAGAACAGAAGCTAACGTTTCTAATGTCAAAGCATGTTACAGTGATCTCTGTATGCAAAAAGAGAAATCATTCCAATTCTGCCTTGTTACACTTTTTTTTTTATAGATAGTTTGCTAGATTTCAAAAGTTAGATGACATTTTGAGGACATTGTGAGGACATTTTCAAGCTCCTACCCCATAAGATACTACCAAAATATATGTATGTGTTCATGTACATGGCCCCAATCCAACAAAGCAACTAAGTACATGCTTAACGTTAAATTGGATTACTGACATTCTTATGTCATGGGACATCAGGGCCATGGTGTATATGCAAATAGCCAGTCATATGCCTGCCCGGCCTTGCTCATGTGCATGCATACATTACTGCATGTATAACTTGGCTGCTTTCAAACTTATGCACATAATTGCATCCATCTAGCTATGTTTATCTTTTTCTTTTTGTTTTAAGATAAAAAAAAATACAGTAATTGAAACTGAAGATTACAGCTAGGATTCATTTATTTGATATGGTTGGATAATATTTTCGCTCTATGGGGTATTTCCTCCAGTCCTCCCTAACAAACAGAAAGTGCAGTATGCACTGCTCCGGACGAGCCCTGTATCATCACTCACAGGACAACACTCTACTTCTTCCATGGATAGACCACTTGAACTATGCGTTCCCTCCACTACCATTCCCTGCTTTCCCAACAAGATGCTGCCAAGGGATCTGTGGGGATAGACTCCCTCACGCCTGAGTCAGACCTTGTGGTAGAAGGTTCACTCTTTGTTAAGTCATAAGAACATAACATAAGAACGGCCATACTGGGTCAGACCAAAGGTCCATCTAGCCCAGTATCCTGACTTCCAACAGTGGCCAATGCCAGGTACCCTAGAGGGAATGAATAGAACAGGTAATCATCAAGTGATCCATCCCCTGTTGCCCATTCCCAGCTTCTGGCGAACAGAGGCTAGGGACACAAACCATGCCCATCCTGGCTAATAGCAATTGATGGACCTATCCTCCATGAACTTATCTAGTTCTTTTTTGAACCCTGTTATAGTCATGGCCTTCACAACATCCTCAGGCAAAGGTTGACTGTACATTGTGTGAAGAAATACTTCCTTTTGTTTGTTTTAAACCTGCTGCCTATTAATTTCATTTGGTGACCCCTAGTTCATGTGTTATGAGAAGGAATAAATAACACTTCATTATTTACTTTCTCCACACCAGTCATGATTTTATAGACCTCTATCATATCCCCCCTTAGTCGTCTCTTTTCCAAGCTGAAAAGTCCCAGTCTTATTAATCTCTCCTCATATGGAAGCTGTTCCGTACCCCTAATAATTTTTGTTGCCCTTTTCTGAACCTTTTCCAATTCCAATATATCTTTTTTGAGATGGGGCAACCACATCTGCACATAGTATTCAAGATGTGGGAGTATCATGGATTAATATAGAGGCAATATGATATTTTCTGTCTTACTATCTATCCCTTTCTTAATGATGCCCAACCTTCTGCTGGCTTTTTTGACTGCCGCTGCACATTGAGTGGATGTTTTGAGAGAATTATCCACAATGACTCCAAGATCTCTTTCTTGAATGGTAACAGCTAATTTAGACCCCATCATTTTATATGTATAGCTGGGATTATGTTTTCCAATGTGCTTTACTTTGCATTTATCAAAAGTCAGGCCAATGTACAGGAGGTCTCCCAGTCTAGGTCCAATTGCGGCCTCATGGTACTTCCTAATGTGAAGTTCTCACCCTTCCCACGGCAGATACTGTGCCTTGCCATGATGTGGGCTTCCCTGAAGCAGTATTGGTGGTTGTCACTGACTGAGAAGGAGCATGGACAGGAAGAACAAATTATGAAGCCTGGAGTTCTAGGAGTAGCCCAGTACCCAAAATGGGGTATGGAGGGTGGGGGGGGGGGCGTACCAGGTTGGGGAGGCTAACTAACTAATCAGCTAAAAGATACAAACTATTAGATAAAACTTTAAATTTTAAAAAACTTCTAAAACTCTCTCGCTCTCTCTAGTCACAGATAAGGGAATAAAGCCAGTTTCTAACCCAGACAATGCAGCGGTGAGAAGGAACTAGAGAGGAGGTCGGTCTGTCCTTCCCTTTATCTCCTTGGTTGGAGTCAGGGGGTGAGCAAGGGTGCATGTATAGACCAACAGATGCTGCTGGGACAGGGACCAGCACTCGAAGAGGAATGGTCGTTACACATTTAACACTGCCGTTTCACTTGTCAGCACTGGCTGAGTATTAGTGTAGCTGGTGCTCTGTATGTTTAATAGCTAAGGTTACTGGTAGTGCAGCATAGTTGAGACTCTGACTTGTTGTCATTTGAGGTGCTTATGAGACTCCAGCAGAATTTAAATGGAATATAACTGGAATAGGATTTTGGTTTAAATACACTTGGGGATATTTCATGAGATCATTTTTTCCCTCTTCCAGTCCTTGTCCCTCTTCTTTTTCCATCTTTTTCTGTCCCTATGGAGGCTGGAGAATGAGTGTCTTTTAAAAAGAAAATAGGTTTAAAACATGGTAATGATTTGGGGGAAAGCTGTAGTTGGGGGAGGAGAAGGGGCTGGGCATGGTGGCCAATACCTTTATAACAGAAGCAACACTTGTTTGGGATAACTAGTTTGTATCAGCTGGTCTTCAGTGAAAGTAACTCCTGGCTGGCATTACTGTGTACCAGGTTTAGGCAGATTGATTAGTTCCTGATCAGGTACTTTCTATGATTTCAACAGACATTTGAGTCATTTTATTATTGTGGAAGAGGCTATGCAAGAAATGGATGCTCATTAGTCTCAGGTCTACATTTTAAAAAGTGCCTGAGTTATGTGAACCAAATGGATAATTACACATACAACTTCATTTTCCTTCCGTAAAACTGTAATGGTTGTGGAGCTGCTTGCACCTCTGTCCCTTCTGGTCTCTCTGAGTGTATTCCCTCAGGTGCTAGACCTGTTTGAAATACAGTTCTCTCACTCACTGACTGGGACCTGGGTAACACACCCCATCTATGCCCACCACTTATTACTGTGTAGGTGACTGAACACTTGTGGATATCCCCATGCGGTGATGAACAGCGGTCAAAATACATGTAGGTTTATTGAACAACTGGAACAACGCACAAGAGAAAATAATTTTACAGCAAAAAGCAGCCTTCATATCTATCTAGACTCATCTAATTTTCAGTACAAACTAAGTTAGATGGGCTTCCCTCTTGAGTTCCAGGAACAGAATAGACCCGACCTACATTCTGCTAACAAGTCTGGGAGCTCTTAGGACTCAGACTTGTCTTAGTTTGCCTTCCAGAGTGTCAGTCTCCCTCTGCCCCCCTCCCTTCTCCTTCCCCCTCCCCCAGAAACTCCTGTTTCGCAAAGTTGCACCCTCCCTGTGTGAGCCTGACCCTAATTACCATGTTGCTGAAAGGCCCTTGCTACAGGCCCTAGGAAGGCCTTTTGCCTCAGACTAGTTTCTCCCAGCCAGCCAGACCAACTAAGATGATGCTTGCTCCATTGTTTGACCATTGATTCATTCAGCTTTAATGTCTTGTGACTGTTGGGCAGTGTGCTGGAACTGTCTGCTCCCCCTGACACTCCAAAACACCGCCTCAGAAAATGTATACATAAAACATATTTTGGGGTACAGCTCTATATTAACCCACAAGCAACCCCACATCAACACTCACATGAAAACAACTGCATGCATAAATGAGAGCAAATAAACTGTGCGCGGACCTGGGAAGGGAGACATCTGTCTACGACTTCAGGTATATTTTCAACATAGCTGTGGCCCAGTCCAGCACCCATTGACTTAAATGGGAGCTGGATCAGTCCCTTTAATAAATAATAATAATAATAATAAAAAAATAATAAATATCTAGCTCTTATATACATCTCAAAGAACTCTTAGCACTCAATCCTACAAGGCCCTTAGAGCCTTATCCCCAATCCAGCAACACACTTAAGCATGTGTTTAATGTTAAGCATTTAAGTTGCCCCATTGACTAGTGCATAAGCTCTTTGTTACAGAGACTGTATTTTTATATTTATATATATGTGAATGTGTGCGTTGCTCAGTCCGCTGATCCCTCACTGGGGCCCATACTGCAATACAACTATAATAATTAAAATATTTATTAACAAACAATTACTGCAATGCAATTTATTCAGAGAAAACTGATGCTTCATATAGAGATTATTTTACAATGTTTTATTTAAAATTTTTATAGAAACCTCACAACAGTATATATACTGTAAATGCAGGCACCATGCAAAAAGTTGGGTGACTATTATACCCAAGTTAAATCTGTGACGGTTTAGATTTTCCATATTGTAGTTTTCATTTTCCATTAACCAGTTATTTACATAAGTTTTGCTTCTTCCTGAGCATATTCTATTAGGTGATTGGGGAGGAGGGTATCACAATTTTTGTAGTAATGTTTGTAAGCTCTCTGGGGCAGGGTCTGTCTTTTTTTGTTCTGTAATTGTGTAGCACCTAATATGATAGGGTCCTGGGTCAAGACTGTTGCTCCTAGGTGTTACTGCAATGCAAATAATAATATTAATCCCCATGATTAGCTTTTTTGTTTTATTCAGTTTCGGTACTTTTAATTACTTGCTTGTATATTATCAACATGTCCATCTGCATTTCATGGCAGTAAAATCATGAGTCAAGTTATTGAACTCTGTCTGCTCTAGTGGAGAATCATGAGGTCAGTCATCAGGAAAGGCTTTTAACATTTTTTTGAAACTCTGTGATTTGGTTCTCCACAGGAAGCCTATGCACACTTAATGGAGTTAGAATGGATAAAAATAATGTAGTCTGAAAGGGGAAACCTACAACTTGAGAGAGGTGCTTTCAAATCCCACTATTAATATGATATTCTGGAAAAGAGAGAAAGATGCTAGCACACCAGAATCACGGCACACACAGTTTAGAAATGGGGTTTGGGGGAAGGAAAGGAAAACTACATCTATCTCGCAAAAAACCCCCAAAGGTATAGCAGAATTTATTTTGTTCTGCTCACCACCTGTAGTGATCCTTAGGTATCATTTCATGATCAAAAAAGGAGTTGCCTAAAGAAATCTTTAGCACAATTCCACTGTCTACACTTATTTATTATTGTGTATGTGTATTGTGGTGGTATCTAGAAGCCCCAGTCATGGACGAAGACCCCGGTGGTGCTAGGCACTGTACACAAAGACAGACCGTGTCCCAAAGAGCTAACAATCTAAGTAACTCAGTAAGTATATAAATACACGGCAGACATACATTTCTTTGGAATACTCTCTTACTCCCTCCTCTCTAATAGCTTAGGCTCGTTGACCTTATAGGCTTGCTTCAAGGCCTACCTTTTTGAGTGAGCAGTAGAGGAGGGCTGAGGAAACTGGGGATTGGGATTTACATTTAGGGAAAAGTGGTGTGGGATGGATGCTTTAATCCAAATTCAGCTGACTGCTGGTTAATAAAAGATGTAGTTAGGACTTGGGGAAGGAGATGTGTTGCTGGCACTTTGATTGACCCTAGAACTTTTCTTTATTGTATTTTTCAGTTTATTGCCAGGATGCTCAGAGCTCTGGATGAGGGTTCTCCGATGTGGAGTTTTAAATTTAACTAAATGAAATAAAACAGCCTCCCCTTTCTCCCTTAGTCTTGCTCCCCCAGAATTGATCTGTGCACTTTCTAATTTGCGTAGGAGAGAGACTCTCTCTCCTATTTCTCAGTAAAGATGTAACCTTAGACAGAGTTTTGCAGTGCAGTCTCATAGTAAAAAAAAATTACTATATTTACAAAATATGCTATACTACATTTCGTCAAGATGCCAGAGACAGAGAGTTTAGTAGGATTCAAACAAGGATTAGAGAAAAGAAATTGTGGTGTCAGTTGTGTGTGCGTACGTGTGGCATTTGTGTTTATTAATTGTTATGATTAGTTATTATTATTATTATTAGGGAAATAAACTTTTATGCTGCAGGACATAAGCCACTCACTGACAGGGGTTATGAACAAAGTTGTCCTGGTGGGTTGTTCCATAATTACTCACTACATGGCTTCATATGAAATGCTGCTTGATTTAAATTTTCATGGGAGTTTTTACCTGAGTAAGAATCAAGAACAAAACACTGGAAATCCCAAGTAAAACCTGAATAAGGCCTTCAAGATTTTCCCCATGAATATGACAAATAAAATTCAACATTGAAGAGTGCAACTTGGAAAAAATAATCCTAACTACATATATACAATGATGGGTTCTAAATTAGCCGAAAGAGATCACCATAGATAGCTCTCTGAAAACCTCAGCTCAGTGTAGAGCAGCAGTGGTCAAAAAGGCTAACAGGGTGTTATGAACTATTAGGAAGGGGACAGAAAATAAGACAGAAAATATCATAATGCCATTATATAAATCCATGGTGCACCCACACCTTGAATACTGTGTTCAGTTCTGGTCTCCCAAATCTCCAAAAGGATATAGTGAAACTGGAAAAGATTTCAGAGAAGGGCAACAAAGATGATCAATGATATCTAATGGATTCCATATGAGGAGACACTAAAAAGATTAGGGCTGTTCAGCTTAGAAAAGAGACAACTAAGGTGGGCTGTGATAGAGGTCTATAAAATCATGAATAGTGTGGAAAAAGTGATCAGAGAAGTGTTATTTACCCTTTCCCAAAATACAGACACCAAGGGTCACCCAACGAAATTAACAGGCAGCACGTTTAATAGAAACAAGAGAAAGTACTTTTTTCACACAATGTGGAACTCCTTGTCATGGGATGTTGTGATGTTTAACTGGGTTCAAAAAAGTACTAGATAAGTTCATGGAAGATAGATCCTTCTATGGCTATTAGCTAAGGTGGTCAGGGTGCAACCCCATGCTCGGAGTAACCCTAAACCTCTGACTGCCAGCAGCCAGGATGGGAAGATAGGAATGGATCACTCCAGCTGCCCTCTTCTGTACACTCCCCCTGAAGCTCTGGGATTGGCCTCTGTTGGAGACAGGGTATTGGGCTAGATGGACCCTTGGTTTGACCCACTATGGAAATTCTTATGTCCTTATGCTCATGTGAGGGTGCCAAAGTAACAGTATGTATAAATGTAACATACCTCTTGCATTCAGAGTGTAAAGATTGGTGCCCTTTTAAGACTGGTAGATCCATATGTTGATAACATGCAGTTATGGGCTTAGAGCAGTCAGCCCGTTAGCTTCTCCCTTGCAGTGACATTTACCAGCACTTTCTTAGCCAGCTCCTTTCTGTCTCTTCTTTCTTAGCATGATTGAAATTCATTCTCCAGCACCATCAATTTCCCTTTTACATTCAACTCCCATTGAAATGGAGAATGGCAATAGCAGAACTGTAAAAGACCTCAGTGCTTTTAGCTCTGCTAGGCAACAGCACTGGAGAACTAATGCTGCAAAGTCAGGCAGCCTTTATGTATTACAACAGACCAAAAACCTCCAGGGCCCTCATCTGCAGCAAAACAGATTTTATATCAAAATGATTATGTGAATAAAATGTAAGAATAGCCTCCTATTTCAGTGAAGATGGATGTGTGAATGGGAAACTGCTCTGTGCCACAAAGTAATGGATTGAGAGTATCCATACAATTATGCTCAACAAATCAAGTTTTTTCCTTCTGTTCTTTCATTCTGGGAAAATAGGAATATACACATGTACTATAAAACACTGCCACCATTACTCACATGAAGTGGTAGTAACTTATTCTGCAGGAATTTCACTGGAACCCGTCACAAAGAGAGGCACTATTCAGTGAGAGAAAGAGTGGGAGAATGCAGCCTGAACTGAGGCATGTGATTTAAAGTGAGGTGGCAATGGTCTGATTAACTGTCTGGGTATGCAACAGCAAAAAATTCAAATTAATTTTTATAAAACAAGACCGACAACCACCTTGTCAATGCACCAGAGAACTTAATTCCCAAAGTCAGAAGATGAATGAATTATTGTTGGATTACAGCAAAGGCAGCCATTCAAGCTTATATTACTCCCGACCATCACCCTCTCCCCCACAGAAAAACAACAATGGTCTGGTGGCACCTTAAAGACTAACAGATTTATTTGGGCATAAGCTTTCGTGGGTAAAAAAAACTCACTTCTTCAGATGCATGGAATGAAAGTTACAGATGCAGGCATTATATAATGACACATGAAGAGAAGGGAGTTACCTCACAAGTGGAGAACCAGTGCTGACAGGGCCAATTTGATCAGGGTGGATGTAGTCCACTCCCAATAATAGATGAGGAGGTGTCAATTCCAGGAGAGGCAAAGCTGCTTTTGTAATAAGCCAGCCACTCCCAGTCCCTATTCAAGCCCAAATTAATGGTGTTAAATTTGCAAATGAATTTTAGTTCTGCTGTTTCTCTTTGAAGTCTGTTTCTGAAGTTTTTTTGTTCAAGAATAGTTAC
The DNA here is from genome assembly GCF_002925995.2 of Terrapene triunguis. Taxonomy (NCBI): domain Eukaryota; kingdom Metazoa; phylum Chordata; order Testudines; family Emydidae; genus Terrapene; species Terrapene triunguis. The sequence goes on along the minus strand of NW_020664531.1, from coordinate 3,805,470 downwards.
TTTTAAATCTGTTATAGAATGTCCAGGGAGATTGAAGTGTTCACCTAATGGCTTTTGTATGTTACCATTCCTGGTGTCCATTTATTCTTTTATGTAGGGACTGTCCGGTTTGGCCAATGTACATGGCAGAGGGGCATTGCTGGCACATGATGGCATATATAACATTAGTAGACGTGCAGGTGAATGAGCCCTTGATGGTGTGACTGATGTGGTTAGAACATAAGAACATAAGAACGGCCGTACCGGGTCAGACCAAAGGTCCATCTAGCCCAGTATCCTGTCTACCGACAGTAGCCAATGCCAGGTGCCCCAGAGGGAGTGAACCTAACAGGCAATGATCAAGTGATCTCTCTCCTGCCATCCATCTCCACCCTCTG
>NW_020664531.1:3756242-3804693 GCF_002925995.2 Terrapene triunguis | reverse complement strand
AAGAAGTGAGGTTTTTACCCACGAAAGCTTATGCCCAAATAAATCTGTTAGTCTTTAAGGTGCCACCAGACTCCTTGTTGTTTTTGTAGATACAGACTAACACGGCTACCCCCTGATACTTAACCACCATGAATTTATCTAGTTCTCTTTTAAATTCTGTTATAGTCCTAGCCTTCACAACCTTCTCAGGTAAGGAGTTCCACAAGTTGACTGTGCGCTGCGTGAAGAAGAACTTCCTTTTATTTGTTTTAAACCTGCTGCCTATTAATTTCATTTGGTGACCCTTAGTTCTTGTATTATGGGAATAAGTAAATAACTTTTCCTTATCCACTGTCTCCACATCACTCATGATTCTATATACCTCTATCATATCCCCCCTTAGTCTCCTCTTTTCCAAGCTGAAATGTCCTAGCCTCTTTAATCTCACCTCATATGGGACCCGTTCCAAACCCCTAATCATTTTAGTTGCCCTTTTCTGAACCTTTTCTACTGCCAGTATATCTTTTTTGAGATGAGGAGACCACATCTGTACGCAGTATTGGAGATGTGGGCGTACCATTGATTTATATAAGGGCAATAATATATTCTCAGTCTTATTCTCTATCCCCTTTTTAATGATTCCTAACATCCTGTTTGCTTTTTTGACCGCCTCTGCACACTGTGTGGACATCTTCAGAGAACTATCCACGATGACTCCAAGATCTTTTTCCTGACTCGTTGTAGCTAAATTAGACCCCATCATACAGTGGCATAGCAAGGTTTTAAGAGCAGGGGGAGCAAATATAAAAAAGGCGCCCCCCCTTGGCTCCTCCTCCAGCTGCTCCGCGCGCACCCAGCTCCTCTCCCACGCCCCCCGCATCTCATCCCTCCTGCCATTGTCCCTGGCCAGCCCTTCCCCCGCCCCTTTGCTGCCGGTACTCGGTGCCCGCCGGGCCGGGGCTCGCAGCTCGGCAGGCTGAGCAGCAAGAGGCCACCCGCCCGCCCGAGCCCGGCTGCGCTCCTCGCCCCTGCTCCGGGCTGTTGCCATCAATTATTAATCGGCTCCCAGCAGCCGCGATAAAGGAGGGCGGGCAGGAGGAGGGTAGTCTTGCGTCTGATGAAGTGGGCATTCACCCACGAAAGCTTATGCTCCAATACTTCTGTTAGTCTTAAAGGTGCCACAGGACCCTCTGTTGCTTTATACCTCTAAAGATGAGTTTAGATTTTAAAAATGGAAAAGTCAGTACAGTAGCGGCGTGTGTGACATTGCAAGCAGTTCAGATTTTAGAGAGAATAAATGACAGGCATAATTTAGTTTTTGAAAACAGTTCTCTGAATATTCCTGTGCAATTCCAGAGTGCTGTAGCAGTGTAGCATAATGCATTTAGACCTCTTTTTGCTAAAACGGGCTCCTTCTAAAGGACAGGAGCTGTTAAAATTCAGAGAGATTAATGGAATCAGCCTGACATTCCACTTTCATCAGACTTTATTGGAAGTTCATAAGGATTTATCATTGCGAGAACAGAAGGTCATCAATATATCCAGATGTAGATGAATAAACATCAACTACATCTGGTACAGCAGAGCTGTAATTTTATTAGTAATTATAAGCCTCTTTGCTTTCCACACTGTTTTCCCCATCCAATGTAATCCTTGTAGGTTTGTTTTCTGAAAGTTCAGTGAGCAGTTCCTCGCTAAAGGCCTGATCCTGAGAGGTGCCAATCACCTCCTGTAAGGTCCTGAGTGCCTTCAATTCCCATTAACTTCAATAACAAGCTCTCCTTCAATGTGAGGCCAATGTTTCTCAACTTGGATCTGGTAGGACAACCTCTACAGGTGAGAGGATGATTCCATCTCAAGGCACATTCAGTCCTGTCTCTCTCTCTCGTTGCTGACAATGCCAACAAGCATGCCTATTATTGCCAATTTTGGTGGTGGTTTCTGTGAACTGAACATTTGTCCCTTGGGAATTGAAATGAGGCTGAGCGCAGCAGACTCCTTATTACAAAGAGCACTACACAGGCCTTAGGTAGTAACTAACTTTTGGTTACTACAAATAAAGCTGGACTTAACCCGGTAACCCCAAGATGAAAGGCTCTATATCCCATTATCCTGTGCCACCTGGTACCCCAGATTCTACCATCACAGATGAAGGATAAGTCAACTTCACTAACATTTTTACATTAACATTAGAGTGAACCAACATGTCTCCCTCAATTTTGGGAGACGTTTTGGAAGCAGACAAGTTATCAAGTGGCATAAGACATGTGATGTTGATCAATGGCTATAGTCACAGAGGCCAGTGTTTGTATTACTCTGTCAATCATCACATTTGCTGAGTCAAAGGAAAGTGCAATCACATTTGTCAATGAAATGTTTGAGTCAACGACAAGTGAACTCAGTGATGCAGAAAGGCTTCCAGCACTTGCAGTGTTATTCACAAATCCATTTAGAAAATCATTTTTCACAAGTCATGCCTCCTGGTCACACCATATAATCACGATGCACCCCTTGTCATGGCTGGCATCATCACTTTCATCCATCAGAACGGTGGAAGGTCCTGATCTGGCATGGTTCAAAAATGACTGGGTGTAATGTGCTGATGGAGCTTTAATGATGCATATGAGCTGGTGAGCTTTCACAGGAAAATTCTTTTGCAAATAACTGAACCTGCAAACATCAGCCTGATCATCTCTGTGCTATGATCAGCATTGTGAGTAAGATTCCCCATTGTGATGCAGTCATGGTGAACTTTAAGCACAGGAAACAGCTGCTTTCCGAAAGCTTATTGCAGAATAAAAAGGTTCAGATTCTCCACTGACTTGCACCTGTGTAGTCCTTTTATAGCTGCGCAAAGTGACTGTAAGATGCTACCATTCTGATTTGGAAATGTTGCACTCCCACGCTGCACAGATTTAAATGACCCCGTGAGGTGAAAGGCGAGGGGGAAATCAGGACAATCACATCAAAAGAAAACAAATAGTCATAATGGGCCAGATCCTCAGCGGTACTGGATTACACTCAACATAGCTGAAGTGAACTGTAGGGAAAGATAGTGCTCAGTCACTTTTCTGTTTCTCATATCGTTGGCTGGTAGTCCAAACAGCCTTCAACATAGCTAAGAACAGCCATACCATCCAAAGCACTGGCCGAAGATCAGGTGGAACACCATGTGACATCACCCTCTCCTGCCCTTTCTCTTTGTTTGCTTTTTATGTGGAGGGAATGGGGACCAGTGGTATTCAGCTCTATGTCACAAAATAATTTCCCTCTGTTAGGACCATTCTCAGTTGCCTTTTGAGGGCAGCTTTCCAGCTGTTTTGTGTTGCCTCAAAGTAGCTGGAGACAGGGCAAGGATCTGGCCAAACTATCTCACACACACCAGGCACTATCACTGATTGGCTAATATCTCAGAGTTTCTGAATTTTCCCAAAGAAATTGGCGATCGGGTTTAAAATAACTATTTACTGATATTCTGCTGCAACTGACGTGATTTAGTCTTGAGGTGCCACATTATTTATTCTTCAGGTCATGGATGCCAGGATTACCTATTGTATAACAAAGATCTTCATTGCAGATCTTCCAATAGGTATTTCCCTCTGAAGCCTGGCTCATTGATTCACTTCATTCTGGATTAAATTTATGCTGGCACCTGAGAAAATTTAGGTCACAGGACACGATAGAGTCATCTTCTTCTGCACTATTATGCGATTTGTTTTCCAAAGATGTAGGATCTTATTGGCTTAGTGGGACCATGGCCCTAAGGTATTATTTGATATTATTTCTCACAGTATTTCTTTTACTAATACAAAGTTATATTGCTCCTTTGCGGGTTCACAATACTAAACTTTTAATGCTTCCTTTGCTCATGTCCCCAACCCCAAATTCACAAAGAGGTGTAAAACAGATAACGTCTATGTTACAAATACCAAAAAAAATGGGTAAAGCTATGGTTTTCATTCCCGACTACGTTACTCCAATTTTACAATGTTGTAAATATATTGTAATTCCACTACTCCATGATACACTTCCTAGCCATCAACATGTTGACACCCTGAGGACCTGTCTAAGTTATGGCAACCTCTTGCCCTATAGGTGCGCTGTGCCTGGGATCACTGCAGAGCTGCATGCTGTGGCCCTTTAATGCCCCTCCCATCACCATCCCTGCTTTAGCAAGTCCCCTACACCCGGCTTGCAAAGAGGTCCTTAGGAAGCAGCTTTATGGCTGACTTCTGCACTGCCTGTGTCAGAGGGCGCCTCCCAGGCTGCATATAGGGCTTATAGGTGCTCTTTGCATCACTCTGGCCCTTTTACCCAGCATACTGGATCTCATCCCAGATCTCCAGCACTAATGCCTCTGTTCCCTAGAATCCAAAAATTCTGGCTCTCTGCAACTGCCCATTACATATAAGAAAGTACCCATTTCACTCTTATATTTAGGACAGTAGGCAAAAGAAAAAGAAAATTCAACATTGAGACAAGGCATGCTGTCCATAAAGCTGAAGAACAATGGTAGAGCGATGCATTCTGCAAAAGACTTGCTTTGTTTCAGAGTTTTTGTTGTTTTGGGTTTTTTTGCAGGGGAAGGACAGTGCCTTTTTTTAGATTTAAAATGACTTCTTGAAGTCAATGCGAGTTTGGCTGGGAATATGATAGAATCCACAGTGGGTCTACTTTAGACTAAAGTAGACTTAGACTAAAGTCTAGAGTCTGGGTTGTGTTTTGGGGTCTGTATTATGGTGCTGTATCAACAGCAACATTTTCATTTTCAGGCACAGGTCACTCTGAGCACTACAGTCCCAATTCTGCCATGAGCTCTCCACCGATGGACAACCCTGCCATGTGTAGCAGCACCTACATTCTCACTTTTCTGAGCACTTAGATACCTCTTCAGCTAGGTATTTATGTATGTGCTTAAAGTTTGGAACATGCTTAATTCACTGAATGTGAATATGAAGCTATCAGCAAAAATAAACTAAAAACTAAATCACAAGAGAGTGTAAATAGATCTCCCTTCCATTCTGATGATGAGCTTCAACAGTGAATAAGAAATTATACTCATGTATTTTTAAGGTATTCTTGTGACAAAGAAGTAATGTAATTGTCCCCTTAACTGCACTGGCTTTAATGGAGTTGCACACACTTACTCCAACTCTGAATCTGGCCTGATGTCTTTGACATTATTGTTATCATAGGGACAGAGACATCTTGCATAGAGATGGGCAAATGGCTTAGAAAAAAAATAGGAATCAACCAAAACTTTTTAAGATTCAAAAAATGTTGACAAAGCAGTGTTGGCAATCTAAAGAATCTAAAAATCATTAGTCGGGTTTAAAAATGGATGTGATTTTAAAAAAATAAATTTGAAGTTCTTTTTCTTTGTCTTCTGTTTTTTGGGCACTTGGGCAACACACATCTACAAGTTTTTCTCTCCAAATACAATGGCTAGAAACTTCCTTTAAAAAAAAAAAAAGAAAATCTAACCTGAGAGTCTCATCTAGTCTTATGATTGTGAGAACTGGGGCTGTAAGAAGCATGCCTAATTTCATACACTTCTGATAAAATCACAAGACTTGGCAACACTACAAAGGCTTGCCAATCACATTTTCTGAAAAGTCCTTTAGAATTTCCGAAGGATTAAACCGATTGGCGTTTACAGAAATTTAATAAGGATCTATGGAAGTTCTCTAAAATAACCTGTAATAAGAGCAATAAAAAAATGGAAGCAATTGTGAACTAGGGGTCTCAAAACAAACAAGACACAAAATTGGTTTCCTTGCTCTTAGCTTACTTTCCAAAAGTTTAGAAATTATTGTACCAAAAAGTCATCCTTAAATTCAGTACAGTAAAGGAATGTTTCAAATGAAATATAAAGGCAAAGAGAGGAGAGAAAAACAGCATTTCAGACAGTTTATATTGTGTGACACAGATCTGGGAAAGCATGGGAAATTCACAGCTAAGAAGATCAAATTTCCACAGTAACTTGTGAAGATCTTTACTTTAAAAGGAAGGATGGTCTATGATTAAGGCACTGGGCAGGGATTCAAGAGATCTCAATTCAGTCACTGGTACTGCCACTGTCTTAATGCAATTAATTGTAACCACATGCAGTGAATTACAGTACAAAACTGTGACATTAGACTGCCGCTAATTGGGGCAGGGACTTTCTTTTTGTGTTTGTACTACGCCTAGCAAGGTAGGGCCCTGAACTCAGTTGGTGTGCTGAGCATATTAATAAACTAATACATATGCATAGGAAGGGTCACAGTCCCAGCAAGTAGGGGTCAGACATCTTGCAGACTGAGAGCAAGGCACTGACAGCATACAGGGCAGCAATCAGCCACACATCTACCACTAGCAACTATGTCATAAATGCCACAGGTGCCGACTCCATGAGTGCTCCAGCCCTGGAGCACCCACGGAAAAAGATTAGTGGGTGCTTAGCACCCAGCTCCCACAGCGCCTCCTGCTGAACAACTGCTCCTTTTCCCTCCAAGTGCCTCCCGCCCACCGCGATCAGCTGTTCTGCAGCGTGTAGGAGGCTCTGGGGAAAGGGGGAGGAGTGGGGATGGGGCACTCTCGGGGGAGGGAGTGGAACTGGGTGGGAAGAGGCAGGGTGGGGCTAGGGCTTTGGGGGAAGGGGTGGAGTGGGGGCTGGGGCCTGATCACCCCCAGGGAAAGGAGGAAGCTGGCGCCTGTGATAAATGTTAAAATAAAAGTTCTTTGTTTAAAACAGTGAGGCCTGTATGTGCTACCATAATACAAATGATAATTATTTTCCATAGCTCTATCTCCTAACACGTTATCCAAATGCACTTTTTGTTGTGTGAATTTGTTAAAAAGAATTTGGGCCATTCCAAGAAGTGGGTGTAGTGGTGTTAACACATAGCTAGCTGTTTGAAGAACAGATGTATGAAGATCTAACAACACTTAAAAAGCTAAGATGAAAAACATCTAGCTACCGTCTAAGAACCAAATGTTTCTTCTTAGTGCTTTGTAACCCTGCAGGAGTGTAATTATCTCATGATGACCAAGATGCCTGTCATGTCACATTGCTTGATTATGACATTTATTTCCACTTTAGATATAAATAAATTTAATAATAAACCATTTTGATCACTGGAGACTGCTAGTGAATTTCACTTTGCAACTGCTGTGACATCGAGTTCATTCTAACGTTTGTGATCTTACACAACCCAAAGCAGAAGATTCTGTAAGGCTCTGTTTATCATAAGAACAGAAAACTTTATTGTGACAGTCTTAAACTTTTTAAAGGGGAACACCACAGTCATTCTTGTACTCAGTGATGCTAAGACAGACGTTCTTGTTGACCATTAGACCTAAGGGCCTACTGTCAGGTGAACCAAAATGGGAGCGAGCTTTAAGAATAATTTGTAATAATAATGTTAAGATGTGTAACCAAGAGTGGCAAATGTAGTTTATTGAGAGTGGGAAGATTAGTTGCTTAACATTTAGCATAATATCCTATTCGTCTGACCCAGTGTTTTAACTGCAAGATGTAATAATCGTATTAGTATGGAAAGTTTGGATATTGCAATATGTACCTATAAATTTGTAGCATGTATCAAACAAAGGGGTATGAGTCACACGTAAAAAAGGGGAAGTTATAAGTGATAAAGAGCTAATCTAGGTAGTCTTGTTTGGGGGAATTGATTTTGGAACTGCTCATGTCATTAGCTGCAAGCTCTGGTTTCCACAAAGACCAGGTGTCATATGCAAATATCTTTATCTTTGTGTGCTGTTTCAATAAAGGCAATTAAACTTGACTATTCCCATCTCACTATTTTATTGTTACTGGCTAACCAGTTTTACATATAAAGATTGCAGAATTCAGACTATGCAAAAGAATAGTGGCTTGTTTCATGTTACATTTGGTCTAAACAAGAGAAATGGCTTGGCAAAGCTGCAAAGAACATGGGCTGCTTGTCAATGAAAGGAGGCTTTGATCTGTGGAATCTTTCTTCCACTGCCAGAGGGAGGATTTCTGACTGACACTGGAGTTTGCAGTTTCATTCACCGGGAAAAGCTGGAAGATATCGTTATGGTAGTGAGACAAATAGACACTTACCTACTTTGTGTTTAGGAACATAGGACTGGAAGGAACCTCCTGCGGTCATCGAGTCCTGTCCCCAGCTATCATAGGCAACCCTTTCATATAATCCCTTTCATAAATTTAACAAGCTTCATCTTAAAACTAGTTAGGTTGTTTGTCCAAACTACCCCTACTGGCAGGCTGTTCCAGAACCTCAACTGCTCTGATGGTCAGAAACTTTAATTTCCAGCCTGAATGTATTCATGGCCAGTATATATCCATTTATTCTTGTGCCAATATTGTACTTTACCTTAAATAGCTCTTCTTTCTTCCTGGTGATTATCCCCCCTGATGTATTTATAGACTGCAATCATATCCTAATCATATTTGACCAGTGGTGGGAAACCTGCGGCTCGCAGGCCGCACGTGGCCTGTCAGGGTAATCCGCTGGCGGGCTGCGAGACAGTTTGTTTACACTGAGCGTCCACAGGCACGGCTGCCCGTAGCTCCCAGTGGCCGCGGTTCGCCGTTCCCGGCCAATGGGAGCTGTGGGGGGCCATGCCTGCGGACGGTCACTGTAAACACTGTGTTTTCATTTTTAAAGGTGTAGTTGAAAAATACAAACAAATATAAAATACAAAAGAGAACTTGCAGATGAAGAACCAAGCAGAGCTCTTTGTGATTAGCAATAAAAAGAGGAGGAAAATTACCCCACCGGAGACATATTATATAGTCCTAGTGCAACAAATTTTTTTAAAAAAGTATTGTTTTGTCAGCAAGCCAGGGTCATCTCATTTTTTCTCCCGATACTGCAGTCACTCACTGTTGTACCTCCTCAATGAGAGCACTCTGTCAAAGGCTAGTAATGTAATATCACACAACGATAATGAAAAAAACAGGGGAGGGCAGACTCATGCCAACAAAAGCACCAATTAATGGTAGACTTGAATTTGCTTTTTCTGAGAAACTGGAAGGTGGAGGGTTGGGGGAAATAGAAAATCGACTCGGAGTTTCCATCTCTGCTGATCTCATCTTGTCATGTCTGATTTAATTACTGGGCTTTCAGCAGAACAGATGAACCAGCACAATAGCCTCTTCCCCGCACCCCATTTGTTAAGCAAAATAAACCAAATGCCGCAAGGGGCAGGAGGATTAAACCAGCTGAATCAAAGTAAGTGCATTCTGCAGATAACAGGCAACAAACTCCTGCTTGAGATCAGGGCTGATGTTAGTTTTCTAAGGGAAGGGAGGCAACTTGATAAAGAACACAGACCGCCCACTCACGGGACACACTTCCAGAATTCTTCTGTTTATTGCTACAAGCAATAAGAATTTACCAAGAGAAGTATCTAAGTTTAAAGAGAGAAAGCTTATTTTCAGATGAATTATTTCCTGTCAGCACTTAAGTGGCTAATAATCACTTGATTCTGTGGCATTTTATTTATTATGATTAATAATAAGATACTAATCAAAATGAATCCTCTTTGGTAACTACATAGATTAATTAACTCAAAACGAACCGCACTGTAAGGGTCTGTACATGCAAAACCAATGTCATTTGAGTTCAAGCTGCTCACCATGTCCCTGAGAGCCATGCAGTACCTCAGAGTACTGGGCCCTGGTTCAGTACTATTTAAACATCCTCTTACTATAGAGTGGCATTAGTTACTCCCCTGTCAGGGAAAGGACAGTTTCTTGGCACAGAATCAGCAGCTCGTTCCGTTTATTTTTATTTATTGCCTCTGACGTCAAAATCTGCTGTTCAAATAAACCGAAGGAGCAAACGCTGTTAGCTTCCCGTCCATGGAGTCAACAGACTAGTGTATGGGTTAAGAATGATGATTCAGCAAGGTCATTTGTTTTTCTCCTGCCAGAAGCAGGACGTTGATAAACCGACAACTAGCCTCTCTCCTTATAAGTTTCCAGCTTTGCATTTTGCTCTCCTCCCTATCTTTTTAGATATGAAATTATGAACTTTAAAGAAGAGGCTTGCTCTTCCCCTTCCTTGCAGAAGCATATACACATACACAAACTTATAAAAGAATCAAGCATATTTTCTAATCAGCTTATTATTTATCCCTGGGACCACTGAAAACTGGTTATCAGTCTCTGCTATCACACAAACAAGATGCTTTTTCAAAAATAAACAATAGAGGGAGGGGCTTGGCAACTATAGTTTAGAACAGAGCCAGTGCCTTTCTTCAATTAGATGAACTAGTATCTCATTGCATAACAGATGTTACTTTTGATTTAAAATGTGTAGGACCAGATTCTGCTACTAACTAGACAGGTGTAGATCATAAGTTACTCTACTGAAGTCAATGGTTTTCCTTTGCTTTTAGTCCTCATATGTCCTTAAAGTATCATTGCTGTAAAACAGTAACCAACCAGAGCCCATCTCTACATTACAACTTCCTCTGATGTTACCACCAATGAAGATGCAACCCACTGGGAATTAAAGGTCTGAAAAATCTTTGTGCAGACAAAGCAGTAAAATTAGTTTTTCCCTTTGAGGAACCAGTCCTACGCAGGCTGAAAGGAAGGACTGAACACTGGACCTCTTATGTTAAAACATGAGCCTCTACCACTGGAGCTAAAGGACTAAGACTCTAAACCTGAAAACACTTATACATATACTTAACTTTACTACTGTGAGTAGTCCTATTGACTAGCGGTAGCAGATCTCCTCTCAACAAAAAAGATTTACCTCCTTTTTCTGGTTTTACACAAGTTTTAATCTCACAGGAAATAAAAATCAAAATTATTGAAATTGCAACAGGAAAAGTCAGATCTTGTCACTGAGGGTAAGGAAGCTTTAACAATTAACACAAATCTCATGTTACTTTTGCTGGAAAGTGGCTTAACCATGGAACCTATGCACAAAAATAAATCCAGTCCAGGCCCAATGGTACAAGGGTTCTCCTAATTTTCTGGCCTCAATGCCAGTACACAGCACACACACTGCTGCTACCGGGCCATCAGCACAGTTAAAACAGGTACACAAGGAGAAAGTTGCTTTTACCTGTTGTGTGTGGGGTGTGTGTGTGTGTGAGAGAGAGAGAGAGAGAGAGAGAGAGATTGGGTACCCTTCCAAAATCTTTGCTTTGCTGAATGTATGTAAGCATTCTGGCCTGATTCAGCAAGGTTCTTAAGCACATGGCTAGTCACACTGAAGTCAACAGTACTATGCACATGCTTAAGTACCTTGCTGAGTTGGGGTCTCTCTTTATTATAAGGTCTAGTGCCTGTGCTGTCTTCCTCACCACTGGACACTATTGAACTTGACACTCTTGAGCAGTACATGTCAGTTACCATAGAGACAGGCAGCAAGAGAATGGGAGAGAAAGAGAAATAAACTCAGCAGTGGCTGGTCTGGGTCATTGAGAAAAAAACAATAGTGAACTCCAGGTTTTGCAGAGACAGTATTGGGTTCATATCATTAAGTGTCAGCTCTAAAAACAGAAAAAGCTTTTACACAGTTGATGTACCACTCTCTCTTACTGCTTCGGCTTCCCTCCTCCTCCTCATGCTGATATTTTTTAAAATCATAGCTGAGGTATAGCCAGGCTCACTCTATTTTTTACTTCACTCCACCAACAGTGCTATTTACATACCTTGCCGAGTTGCTGACTGTTGCATTGCATCCCTTGGGCACAGACACAGAATGAAGATCTGAGAGACTGTGCAAATGGGGTTTCATGTATATCCACTTCATAGCTCTACCATGTCTGTCTGTCTGTATACCCCTGGACTCTCTGCACCCAGGGAGGATGCAGGGACACAACAGGGTTTAATCGGCAGTTCATCCTTCTAGACACCAAAGCTGCTGCAGTGCCATGTTATAGGCAACTGGGATACTGCTCTCAGTGACCTGGTTCCTTCTGCTGGATCTCAGTCAGGAATGAGCAGTAATTACTAAGGAGTTGGGGATGGTTGTTGGCACTAGTAGAGATGCGTCAGGTGTGTGTGTGTCGGGTACTATACTAATCAGGCAGAGACACAGATTCCCTATCTTAAAGGGATAGAGACACTCCTTTAGATTGAAATGTGAAAGGATAAACTAATAAGGCTGTAAGAAATAAAGGGAAACTGGTTTGGGAGAACTTACTGCCAGTATGTTAGCAGAGCAAAGTGTTCAGCTGCCCTAAACCTTGGAGAAGATTATGGAATTGTGAAGGGCTAATTTAGGCCCTCATCCTGCAAGCTACTGGGCATTGCCAGCTCCAATTGATTTGAGTGGGAATTGGTGATCACCTTGCATGAGCTGATGAGCACCTTGCAGGACTGTGTCTTCAGCAAGCACCTCATTTTTGGGCCACATAATATTCATAGTAAATTCACCACAAAAATGGGATATTTCCAACTGGGTCAAATTCACATCCATGGTTTTACTGCCTATATTCACCATGGGAAAGCGTGAAGAGGGTGAAATTTCAGCCTAGTTCTAATTTGCAAAAGATTAAAAAAATATTAGTTGCCACATGCAAATACTTCTGAAGCTAAACGAGGCAGACTGCAGGCAAAGCTTGGTAGTTAGTCCTCCAAAAAAATTTGCGACACATGATCCATTCTTGTTTAGCACTGACTATAATAACTCTTATTAAATCTAAATAATCTAAATTGAATGCACGTTAGCCGATTTTAATGTATAGTATTACCCAATACAAACAGCCAGAAGCACCAACTCCACTCCCGTTACTCAGAGTTTTATCACAGGACTGAAATTGACTGGCTAAATGACAGTCTTGAGTAACACATGATGCCGTAAAACAAATCATCGATTTATAACTTAATAAAAGGCATCAGAGATCATCAAGGCGTTAAACACCAGGGCTGGTTTGTTTTGCAAACCATCTTTAATAGCTGACCCAACTGGTATACCTTAAATGGAACCCAGCCAAATAAATAACCTTGTTTCTAAACACAGTAAGACAAATGCTGAAAAAGGTGGTGTGCTTTTTATAGCAGGGCTTCCTAAACTTTTTCATAATATGGATCACATGTTAATAGAGAGCTAAGACTCCACGGACCAATACATCTCATAGGTGACTGTAGCAAGCAATGCAATTATTTACAGGGGAAATAAATATTAGGAAAGTATTCAATGAATTTCAAGCTGCATTTAATGTGATTTAGGTGGAACCTAGGAGAAGTCAACACTATGTGACCAGCCAGCTCTCTATAAATCACTAGCAGGTGCCCTGCTTTTGGGAACTATTTATTTAGTAGTAATGTTGAACAATCGCCTCTATCATCAGTGCTAGGCCCCATCTTTCCTGGTCAGACTTAAGCTTGATCCTGCTCTTACTAAAGTCAGTTGCAAGACTCTCATTGACTTCAATTAGAGCAGAAACAGACTCTACAATATTGTGGTATCTTACTGCAACATTCCCCCATCCCAAAGAATAATGTACTGTTTTGATGGGATCCAGAAATGATCTCAGTCATTTTGGGCTCTCCCAACTCGATATATGGAAGTGAAAAAGGAAATACTGACATGTTCTTTTTATTTTTCTCTCCAAGTGCTGAAAGTCAATGATGAGAAAAACAAATCAAGAGAGATTTTCAAAGGACTTTTATAATGCACTCTGGAAGTGCATTCTGACTTATCTGCAATGATGGCAAAGTATTTTAATTTATAGTCCTTGAACTTCTATCTTCACATGATCCCAGGACTCAAAAGCCCTGGCTTTGCAATATTCCCAGTTCCCTGCTCTCAAACCATCGATAAGAGCGATCTGTTCTAATTTTTGAAAAAAAAATCCACCAGATGGCAGCAGGGTTCAAGATTTGACACAAAGAGACTGAATAACAAGAAAGGAGTTTTCCCCTTGTATGGAAAGAAGAGTCGACAAATTGTTTAGATTCTCAGATCAATTATTTCTAGTTTTGATTGAATAGCGTAAGAATGGCTGACACTGATTGCATTGATTAGACAGATTTTCAGATTGCGTATATAATTTATGGTGGACTTGTTTCAAACATTTTATATACAGTACAACCCTGGTTCCAGGAAAGTCTTAGAGATCCAAAGTTTGGTTATATCCCCTGGGGCTGTGCAATGTTCCTGTTTCTCTGAAGTTGGAGGGCAGAGAGGAGCCACCAGATGTCTGACTGAAAAAAAAAAAAAAAAAAAAGCGTAGTCCTGAATTTTTCTTTACTGTCTGGGGTCTCTGAACCCAGATCACAACCTCCCCTGTACTGTTTGCCAACCTCTGTGCACTCTTCTGTTTGCTCCTTTGCAGCATAGCTAGAGCCCTGTATAAATTACAATTTCATGGAGGGGATGAAAATTGTGAAAAATCTCCCCAAACCACAATCCTTTAAATATTACCTTAGCTACATGATCTTTTAAATATTGCTTTGGCTTACTGCTCTGTGTGCATGCAGAGGAATAGACGGCTAAACTGCAGAGGAATAGACTGTTTTTTATGGAAGAACAGCCGGCTGTGTGCATGAGGTGTTCTTCCACACAGATGTGCTCAGTAGTCTATTCTTCCACATACCAAGGAATAGACTGCTGTGGAAGAAAACAATGCTGCATGCATTTGTGTGTGGAAGAATAGACCGCTGTGCGGTAAATACCTAGGTGGGAAACAACCACAGAAGGGACCGTGTCCAAAAAAAGCTTAAAAGGTGAAACTGACTAAGTTTGCTGGTTAAATTCATTCTGTTCAATCTCAGTGAAATTCAATACTTTGCCATTTACACTGATGTGAATTTTCTTAAAAAAACCCAACACAACAAAACCGTGATTTACACAGGGTCCTAAGCATGGTCTCATCACACTCCATCCCACTTGTGAAGACACTGATCAGCTTCTCTTCACTATGCTTGAGAAACCAAAGTTTGAACTCCCTGGCACTGCTCACCTTGTGGCAGTCTTTTAAAAACAGAGAGCTTTCCAATAGGCTTTCAAATCTGAGTTCTGCGGTTGGGGGACTTGGAGAATATAGAGTTCAAAGCCTGCTCGGCTGTCTCCCATGATTGTCCAAACTTTGATTATCTAAAGATTGCAGTTATCCCTTGGGAGAATTGTGGCTAATCAGGGTTACACTATACAGTCCCACATGACCTTCTTGTAAAAAAACAAGATGATGACATGGTGACAAAGTGGGTGCAAAACTGGTTAAATGGCTGTACTCAAAGAGTAGTTATCAATGGTTTGCTGTCAGACTGGGGAGATGTATCTAGTGGGATCTCATACTAGTCAATAATTTCATTAATGATTTGGATAATGGAATGGAGAGTATGCTTGTAAAATTTGCAGATGACACCAAGCTAGAAGGGGTTGCAAGCACTTTGGAGGACATTTAAAATGACCTTGACAAACTGGAGAATTGGTCTGAAATGAACATGATAGAAGTCAATAAAGACAAGTGCAAAGTATTGCACCTAGGAATGAAAAAGCAAATGCACAACTACAAAATGGGGAACAACTGGCTAAGTAGTAGTACTGCTAAAAAGGATCTGGGAGTCAACAGTGTGATGCAGCTGAGAAAAAGACTAATATCATTCTGGAGTGTACTAACAGGAGTGTTGTATCTAAGACACAGAAGATCAGTGGTGAGGCCTCTGGGTACCACACTTTAGGAAAGACCTGGTCAATTTGGAGAGAGTCCAGAGAAGATCAGCAAAACTGATAAAAGATTTAGAAAACCTGTGAGGAAAGGTTAAAAAACAGGGCATGTTTAGTCTTGATTTAAGAAGACTGAGGGGAGACCTGGTGACAGACTTCCAATATGTTAAAGTCTTGTAGAAAGAGGATGGTGATCAATTGTTCTCCTTGTCCTGCCTTCAGCGGATGTGAAGTAATGGGGTTAATCTGCAGCAAGGGAGATTGAGGTTAGATATTAGGAAAAACTTTCTAACTATCAGGGTAGTTAAGCTCTGGAATAGGCTTCCAAAGGAGGCTGTGGAATCCCCATCATTGGAGGTTTTTAAGAACAAGTTACACAAACACCTGTCAGGGATGATCTAGGTTGACTTGCTCCTGCCTCAGCACAGGGGGCTGGACTAGATGACCGCTTGAGGTCCCTTTCAGCCCTACATTTCTATGATTCTATACTGTAAAACATAGAGTAAGTACAAACATAGGGACTAATCTGTGGTCTTTCCCACTCTTCCTTAATTATTTGCTCTGATCTCTTTGGTTGCCTTCTGTGCCCTCTGCTCTGCCAGTCATACCAACCTTGACGATTTGTTTGTTCACTTCTGTCACAATTGTCCTGTGCCACCATGGAAATTATTATTCTTACCCTCGTCATTCTCTGCCTTCCCCCTTCATTTGTTTTGTTTCCAGTCACACTCACTTGTCATGTCTTGTGTTAATTTAGGCTGTAAAATCTCTGGGAGAGGACCATATGTTTGAGTGGTGCCTTACACAATGGGGTATCCTGATAGGGGTCTCTGGGTGCTATCCCAGTGGAATCAATTACTAATAATAGGGGAACAAGAGGGATGATGCACCCCTTCGTAAGGTGAAGTCATTCATTTAATAAATAAGGGCTAGAGATGAGCTAGCCCCACATGGCTGTTCAGGGGAATAAGAGGGCATAAGACAAATGGGGAGGGAGGAGACTGGAGGGAGTGGGGCCTGGGTCGAGCCTGAGCTGACACATCAGATGATGTTTGCCAACAGTTTGCTTTCCCCTTGGAGCAGAAGGGAGACCTTAAAACCAGATTGTGACTCTCTCCGTAACTATCTGCTTCCTGGGCATCTTCTGGGGCTGAGCAACAATTCACTGACCCTTGTTCAGGGCAGATCATCTCACAACATGAGAGAACGCCTCTGTGTGTGTGTGTGTGTGTGTGTGTGTGTGTGTGAGAGAGAGAGAGAGAGAGAGTGACTATGCTCAAATAAATTACATAAAGCTTTATCTGACAGAGAATTTCTTCTGACAATACACACTACAAGATTGAAAGCTCAAGGGGCTTGTACAGGTCACCAGGAGACTCCAAAGATAAAATAACAGACCTATAATTTGTACACCATGGAAGTTCAGGAGCATTTTATTTTAATACTTGGTACCTATAGAAAACAAAATAAACCTATATCTTAAAATTGGATTCTGTTATTCAGATGTCTCTTTCATACTGCATTTGTGTGTTTGTTATATACATTTTTCTCTCTATAAAAATCACAGCACAATAATGCAGCAGCAGCAGCAGATTTGGCTCCTTTTGAAGGCGTTCAGCTGCACATGGTGTGACAGTGTACCCCATGAGGCTTAATGGGGGGGTGCTTATAAATGTATGTATGACATAACTGGAATATGTTTTGTGCTGCCTGTGCCATGTAACATATCTCCGTAAAGGTTATGGTCTACTATATCTATTCATCCTATTTGTACATGTATATCATTTTCTACTTGAGGTTAAGAATATGGGCTGTATACTTGCTTGGTTTCTAAGTAAGCTTTGTGAGGCATTTGGTCAGTTTCTTTAGGAAGGAATTCGCAAGGTTAAGTACCTGATCAGGAAGCACTTGGGGAACAATGCATCTTGGAATGCTCCAATCCACATAAGAAGTCTTCCTGGAGACATACAAGATACCATGTGGACAATGGCTTCGGACTGTAAAGACTGAGTCATGCAGGGACATGTGACTTGCCCAGGTGACTCTAGAACTCCATCTTGGAGCTGGACTTTGCATAGGAGTGAGGAGGGGGGTCTCCACCCACAAGAGAAAGTCTGTTTAAACCCGTGGGAGACCCCTCCATTTGATCTTCAGCTGGCTAAAGAAAGAGCCTCTCCACCCCCCCAGGATACGTGAAGGAAACTGGAACAAAGGACAGTAACTACAGGGGGTGTGAGTGATTGCTGGACCCAGGCTAAAAGGAGATTAGCCTGTAAAAGGGAGCATTCTGGAACTGGTGAGGATCTTATTTGTATTTAGTTTGATTAGACATAGATTTGTGCATTTTTTTTTAATTTTGCTTGGTGACTTGCTTTGTTCTGTCTGCTACTATTTGGAACCACTTAAATCCTACTGTCTGTATTTAATAAAATCACCTTTTATCTATTAATTAACTCAGAGTATGTATTAATACCTGGGGGAGCAAACAACTGTGCATATCTCTCTATCAGTGTTATAGAGGGTGAACAATTTATGAGTTTACCCTGCATAAGCTTTATACAGGGTAAAATGGATTTATTTGGGTTTAGACCCCATTGGGAGTTGGGCATCTGAGTGCTATAGACAAGCACACTTCTGTGAGCTGTTTTCAGGTAAACCTGAAGCTTTGGGGCAAGTAATTCAGACCCTGGGTCTTTGCTGGAACAGACGGAAGTGTCTGGCTCAGCAAGACAGGGTGCTAGAGTCCGAGCTGGCAGGGAAAATAGGAACAGGGGTAGTCTTTGCACATCAGTTGGCAGCTCCCAAGGGGGTTTCTGTGATCCAACCCATCACACATGGTTCTAATTCTGCAGGTTATTAGCTAGGAGATTTATCCCTTTTGCCTTGGGTGTATGTAAGGCTGAGAGATGGAAAAATTTGCCTTCTTACTACTGTTACTGAGTCTCAAAAACACTTCCTTATTTAGCATGGCATAAGAGTATATCAGTAAGATTCTGGAGAGAGATCTTCACCCCAGCTCTGGTTCCTTTACACTGGGTAAAAGAGCAGAGCATTATAATGTCCTAAAAGCCACATTTCCCACCAGGGGAGGATTCCAGGAGGGCTACTACCTAAATTACCTCTTCAATCTTTGGGACAGGTCAAGATCAGAGCAGTGCAAAGATGGTGTAAAACCACCGTTTCTATCCCTCTCTCGGGCTGCGAGTTCCATGCCATCTCTCTAAGAGATATAGCATGGAATCTCACCCCTCACTATTTTGAATCCTGGCAGGAGGGTTTGGGCTTTTTTCTAGGGAATTTGTGACTAATTTTAAAGGAGTAAAATTTCGTTATCAGTTTAATCCTTCCTCACACACAAATTTTGAACACTTGAAACAAAGAATTAAGCTCATCCAAAGCCTCATGTTGCTATGGCTCAGTTACTTGTGAATATGGGGACAAAGACTACAATTCTCAAAGATATAAGCTTGAAGTTACACTCCATATTTAGAATCCATAATCCATATTTAGTCACCTAAATAAGTGGCCAGTTTGGTCAAAAGAAGTTGTGGAGGAATCAACACTTTAGAAATATGGGTTGGAAGTCTGGCTTTTTGCCAACTCCTTGGATTTTATTGCAAGTCTCATGATAGTTGCTGGTTATCTTAAAGTCAAGGAGTCTTGTTGTTATTACACAATCTCTCCTTTTATATTAAAAAAAGGAAAAATTCTGATAGGGGTCTCTGGGTGCTATCCCAGTGGAATCAATTACTAATAATAGGGGAACAAGAGGGATGATGCACCCCTTCGTAAGGTGAAGTCATTCATTTAATAAATAAGGGCTAGAGATGAGCTAGCCCCACATGGCTGTTCAGGGGAATAAGAGGGCATAAGACAAATGGGGAGGGAGGAGACTGGAGGGAGTGGGGCCTGGGTCGAGCCTGAGCTGACACATCAGATGATGTTTGCCAACAGTTTGCTTTCCCCTTGGAGCAGAAGGGAGACCTTAAAACCAGATTGTGACTCTCTCCGTAACTATCTGCTTCCTGGGCATCTTCTGGGGCTGAGCAACCTTGTGGTTGTGGTAAATTGCTTGAAAACATAACCCAAGTGTACCATAAAACTTCACAAACCAGAAGGCAAATAATAATCGCATCATTTAAAGCCAATTTTATGATGGCGGGGGGTGGGGGTGGAGACTCATGATGTTTGAACAGTTGAGGTTGACAATACTGCTTTAGGCCCGTATTTTTTGGAAAATCTTGACCTTATACCTATACAGCACACAGACAGGTGTGCCCAACAGAAACATATTACCATTAATTTTACCCAAATATCCAAAGTGATCACAATTAGGACAGACTGCACTTTGTATTAGTACACTAAAGCCACCCTTGGTATCTACAACCTGTATCCAGCATTTTCTAGCCATTTGAAATGTGAGAAGAGCAGTCCCTCTGAGCATTAGTTATTATGAGCAAAAGCAACAAGCATTTACTGAGCATAAAGAAAAATCAATCATATGATTAAATGATGCCCGATTCAGTTAATTAGCAAGCAAACTCATTACATTATAATGAAATGGCAGAAGAAGAAAACTAGATAGATGGTTTACAGCTTTTGCAAGTGAATTGAAAGGAAGCCACATTTTGAGGGAATAAATATCCATGTGGGTTTACAGACCTAGGACAAAATTAGTCACAGTGCAAATGGGACAGGAGAAATCCACTCCACCCCTCCCACACACAATCCCATATTTTCCATGATACACTTTAAGTTCAGCCAACATTTTTCATTCACATTTCGCTCTTCATCCCAAATGATCGTAATGTTATCCAGTGTGTGCTGTTGACATTTGAAGGTAGGGAGACAAAGACGACATAAAAAGGCATGCTCGCAGCCAGTTTACATAGCAGACAAATATTGTACTGTATCTGACTCAACACAGGTTAGGCAAAGGTAGATCTCATCTACCCTGAGGGGTTTCTGATGACATCCTATTTCTTGCCTCTGCACCATACTTCATTAATGTCAGACGGAAATGTCAAATTGTGACACTTGACTTGTAGGAATCCTTACACCTATTTTCACATCTTCGCTACATTCCTGCTCTCTTAATTTTAAAAGAACAGACTCTCTCAATTCATTACCTTTTCTCATATTAAAAAGTCTGTTTCCTTTGGATTGAATAGGGCTGATGAGTTGTTATACAGATGTCAGAGTGCTGATGTTTAGATCATGTGCCCAAGACATGTTTCCTTTGTTTTACAATGTTTATTTTTAAAAAAGGAAACAGGAATGTATGCCAAGAATGTCTTTTAATGTACTGGTCACTAGGGACTGAACTGCCTGCTCCTGGGATAAAATCCACAAGAGGTTACTCTGGTGGGAACGAAATTTCCTTGAGAATTCTCCTTAAGGAGAAACCTTCACATAGTTCCGTTGGGAGGAATGGAGATGGTTCCACCCCTGAGTAGGCTCTTTTCCAAACTGTGGAGCCCCAAGAAATCATGTGGATCCTAGGGAACCCAAGGGAGACTAGGGCCATCAGTATGGAGATCCTGTGCCTCTGCAACTAGTATGATCCTGGATTTACGCTCCATCAGAAGTGTGCTACCAATTCCAAGCTGTACTATCTTTTTTTGGAAATCTCTGTGGGGTGGAAGGGGAACAATACACATCCTCCCTAGCCCCCTCCCCTGGAAAACCTACCCCTGCCTCCAATTCTGGCTCCTTGTCTTCATGTTTCAGGGCATATACAATCCTGACTGCATCCCCATTTCTGCAGTAATTTTCCCCTTCCCACACTCCTTGCAGTCCTCTCTCCTAATTGGCTTACAGCACTGATATTATTCCTACACTCTGAATTAATGGCAACCCGGGGGGGGGGGAGGCGAAGGGTCACATGACCCTCCCCAAACATCGGGGGTGGGGCAAGGGGCCAGCAGCTGGCGGGGTCAGAGCTGGGGCCAGAGCCTCTCCTCTTCTGGCCACCCTGCCCGGCTGCTGCACTCTCCCGCTCCCAGGCAGCCTCTGCCATGCTATCTGGGAGGGGACGCTGCCTGGCATGGTGCAGTGCAGCTCAGTGCAGTGTAGCAGGACAGAGCCCCCCCACCAGGTAACATGATGGGATGGGGCAGCAGCACTCTCCCAAGTCCCAGGCTGCCTCTGGCCACACTGCCTGGGAGGGGACGCTGCCTGTTGTGGTGCAGTGTAGTGGGACAGAGACACACAAACACACACCTGCCCCAGGTAACGTGGGATGGGGAGAGCGTGGGGTGGGGAGGAGTCATGTGCAGGTGTCACGTGGTGAGGCAACGTGGTGGGGCCATGTGTCCCCCTTTGGCTGGTGCCCCCTTTGTGTCCCTCCCCACTAGTCCACCTTTTCTCTCCTTCAAATGTCTACTTTAAACCAATTCCTTTCTGAAGGGATTCCTACCCCGTTTATCTCATCAACAAACCTAATCCTTCCTTACCTATGCTCAGTTCTTGCATCTTGTCTTTGTTATCTTTCTTGGGAGATAAACATTTCAGAGAAGGGAAAGTATCAAACTCTTCATTTTGTGATCTACCATGTGTATACATAGCATTGTACAAATGAATTACAATTATTACACGATTATGACAAATATTTAAGATAAATGGAATTATTTATTCAAGAAATTAGGTGATGTTTTGGGGCATGATGATGATTATACATTAAGCTGGAGGTAGTCTTGTGTTCCAAGTTTCAGCCAGGAATGAATTTTTATGGCAATGTTAGGAACAGATATTTATAATGAGTGGCTGAACCATCACCAAAGTACTGCTACTATTAAATTCCTTAAGGAAGTGTCCCTTCCTTTTTGGGGAGGGGTAAAGAGGCGATTTCTCACTATCTGAACATAATTATAAGCTCACTGAATACAGAATAATGGGGAAAAACATTGTTCTATTACATTATCATGAGTTCTTTCTTTCAGTCTTCTCTGCTACAACTTCACTCAGTAACATTTCTGCTGATTTAATATTTTAGGAGAATTTATCTTATGAAAAACTTCATGGGATACATATTGCTTTGATGATCTTTGAATGCTTTTTCACTAGCCAAGAACTCCTTTCTTTTGGCTTCCACTGATAGCCACAAAGCAACAAAAGATAAAGTTCTTTTGCTATTTATCTAAAAAAATCTCCAGATTCCCAGGTGGCCACTAAAATGATCTCTGCTTCCTCTAAGTCAACCTCTGTGTAAATTTTCCAAAATTTTGCCCATTGGACTCATGTCTATTATTATTATTAATTATTATTATTGATAATCAAACTTAGTTTCCAAGGCATTTATACTTGTATAAATCTTCTGAAACAAACCAAACATTTGTTTTTCTTGCCTTTATCCAATTTTTTCCCCTGTTGACATGAAAAGAGAGTTCAGGGCAAGTACAGCTAGACACTCACAAAACAATAAAGGGAATCTA
The DNA here is from genome assembly GCF_002925995.2 of Terrapene triunguis. NCBI lineage: Eukaryota > Metazoa > Chordata > Testudines > Emydidae > Terrapene > Terrapene triunguis. The sequence continues at coordinate 3,781,649 of NW_020664531.1, read as the reverse complement.
GTTTTAAAGAAATCCTCTGAGTCAACTTTACTTCTGCTTTTGCTTTTTGGCATTCTGGAGGCCCACAAAAGTCCCTTGTTTATTATTTGAGTGAAGGTGAGATTACAACGGAAAAAGTGAGGATTTTTAACCTTTTGTTTATCTTTGACTGAGGAGCTACAAAGAAACATGTTTTATCCTGTAAACCCAAAGACCAATAATAATAAAATAATAACAACAACAACATGTGCGGAATGAATTTTATTATGTGCACCAACATGGAGGTGATGTGTGACACCTGCTGCAGCAGCTCTGGCAGGGCTGGGCTGGGCCAAGGGAGGGGCTCCTCTCCCCCAGCAGTGGAAAGTCTGGGGCAGGTCCGTGCTGGGGCCGGCGGGGAGGGGTGCCTCTCCCCGCTGAGGCATCTCTCCCTGCTGCAGCCTTGACCCCCTGCGTGGGGCTTAATAGGCAGCTGAACAGCCGTGCAGCTTAGAAGGAACTTAGGTCCTGGTGATTTATTACCGTTTAATTTATTAATTTGTTTCAAAACTTCCTCTACTGACACCTCAATCTGGGACAGTTCCTTAGATTTGTCACCTAAAAAGAATGGTTTGGGTATGCGAATCTCCCTCACATCCTCTGCAGTGAAGACCAATGCAAAGAATTCATTTAGCTTCTCCACAATGGCTTTGTCTTCTTGAGTGCTCCTTTAGCACCTCGATCAAACAGTGTCCCCACTGATTGTTTGGCAGGCTTCCATCTTCTGTTGTACTTAAATTTTTTGCTTTTAATTTTTGAGTCTTTTCCTCTTCAAATTCTTTTTTGGCCTGACTAATTATACTTTTACACCTGATTTACCAGAGTTTATGCTTCTTTCTATTTGCCTCAGTAGGATTTGACTTCCAAGTTTTAAAGGATGCTGTTTTCCCTCCAACCACTTCTTTTACTCTGTTGTTTAGCCATGGTGGGATTTTTTTTGTCCTCTTACTGTTCTTTTTAATTTGGGGTATACATTTAATTTGAGCCTCGATTACAGTGGTGGGCAATCTGCGGCCCATCAAGGTAATCTGGTGGGCCGCGAGACAGTTTGTTTACATTGACCGTCCATCAGCACGGCCGCCCGCAGCTCCCAGTGGCCGCGGTTCACCATTCCTGGTCAACGGGAGCTGCGGAAAGTGGTGGCCAGCACGTCCCTGCGGCCCGCACCGCTTCCCGCAGTTCCCATTGGCGAGAAACGGTGATCCACAGCCACTGGGAGCTGTGGGTGGCTGTGCCTGCGGACGGGCAATGTAAACAAACTGTCTTGCAGCCCACTAGCAGATTACCCTGACGGGCCGCATGCGGCCTATGGGCCGCAGGTTGCCCACCACTGCTCTATTATGGTGTCTTTAAAAAGTTTCCATGCAGCTTGCAGGCATTTCACTTTTGGGACTGTACCTCTTAATTTCTGTTTAACTAGTTTCTTTATTTTTGTGTAGTTACTCTTTCTGAAGGTCAGTGCTACTGTAGTGGGCTTCTTTGGTGTCCCCCCCATAAGGATTTTTAAATTTAAATTATATTATGGTCACTATTACTGATCAGTATATTCACCACTTGGACCAGATCCTGCTCCACTTAGGACTAAATCAAGAATTGCCTCTCCCCTTGTGGGTTCCAGAACTACCTTCCCGAAGAAGCAGTCATTAATGGTGTCTAGAAACTTCATTTCTGCATCCCGTCCAGAGGTGACATGTACTCACTCAATATGGGGACAGTTGAAATCCCCTATTATTATTGAGTTTTCTATTTTTATACTCTCTCTAATCTCCAAGAGCATTTCACAAATCACCATCACCATCCTGGTCAGGTGATTGGTAATATATTCCTACTGCTATACTCTTATTATTCAAGCATGGAATTTCTATTTACAGTTTGATTCATTTAAGATTTTTACTATATTTGACTCTACGCTTTCTCTCACATATAGTGCCACTCCCGCACCAGCATAATCTATTCTGTCATTCTTATATATTTTGTACCCTGGTATTAAAGTGTCCCATTGATTGTCATCATTCCACCAAGTTTCTGTGATGCATATTATATCAATATCCTCATTTAATACCAGGCACTCAAATTCATCCATTTTAGCATTTAGACTTGTAGCATTTGTGTACAAGCACTTATAAAATTGGTCACTTTTTAGTTGTCTGCCTTCAACTGATGTAATTGAATGGGACTCTTTTTTCATTGATTGTTTCTCTTCAGTTCCTACCTGTACTTTATCAACTTCTATCCTCTCCTCTTTACTAGGATATAGAGCAGGGGTTCTCAAACTTCATTGCACCATGACCCCCTTCTGACTATGAAAATTACTCCACGACCCCAGGAGGGGGGACTGAAGCTTGAGACCAGCTGAACCCTGCCACCCTGGGCTGGAGGGCCAAAGCCCCAAGCCTCACCGCCATGGGCGGGGGGCAAAGCCGAAGCCCCAGGCTTGTAACCTGAGCCCCGCCACCCAGGGCTGAAGCCATCAGGCTTTGGCTTCATCCTTGGGCGGTGGAGCTCAGGCTTTGGCCCTGGGTCCCAGCAAGTCTAATACCAGCCCTGGTGACCCCATTAAAACGGGGTCATGACCCACTTTGGGGTCCCAACCCACAGTTTGAGAAACGCTGATATAGAGAATCCCCATTTATAGATCCTCCCCTATGGGATGTCTCTGTTGGCTTTCCGCTAGCCCTTAGTTTAAAAACTCATCTATGACCTTTTCAATTTTACATGCCAGCAATCTGGTTTTGTTTTGGTTTAGATGGAGCCTAAACTAAGGAACTTCCTGTATAAATTCCTCCTTTACTATAAACAAAGCTAAGCACATATATGTTTGTTGGATTGGGGTGTAAGGTTCTGATCCTGCACAAAAGTGAGCACAAGTGTTCACCATAAGTTAATACAACTATTCACATGCATTGGTTGCATGACTGGGTCTTTTAAGTTGGTGTATACCCCTTGTGCTTGCCTTCTTCAAAGGGCTGTATTTCACCTCAAGTGCTGTCACCTGTACAATGAAACAAACTAAACAAAAATTGAGAATAATTTTCTCCACTAACTTTTTTTCAGTTATATTAACTTTAAGTTTGACTTGCAACAATTGCAAGTGCCTTTTCAGATGGAAATAGGATTTCTCAGCTGATATTGGCCTTTAATTAAGGCTCAAAATCATGCTGTGAACTACAGTAGGTATTATTATTCCCTGTTTGAGGATAAACTGAAAAATGGAGAGCAAGTGATTTGCCCAAGTTCACACAGCACATTAATAGCAGAATTAGGGAGATAACCCATGGGTTCTGATTCTCAGTCTCCACTTCTAATCATGAGGCCATTCTTTCTTACACAGTTACACATATATTTTCTTGTACTTTTTTATTACAGAGGATAAAGTTTGGCTGGAAATAGCAGATAATCTAAAACCATGGATTGTGAGAAGCCAAATGTGGATATTCCAGGACAATAGGATGGAGCTTCTGTGGTTAAATTAGGCCTAAACATCATGCTTAGTAAAAATTTACATGTAGGCCCCAATCCTTAAAAACATCTATGCAATTACCGTAGTTAACTTTAGGCACTGTCAGTGGGAATACTCGAAGTACACAAAGGCAAGTACTACACTAGTTTTTGGAAAGCCAAAGCCCTAGAAGATTTAGCATGGTATGACTAAAGCAAAAGGTTTTATGGTTTTTGAAAAATACATAATTGGGTTTTCTTGCACAGCACACTAAGAAAATTCCAGGATTCTGTGTTGTTTCTAAATGTAGTGGCAGAAGAAAAATGAGTAACCGTAGCACAAGGTGACAATGAAAGGATTCAGATCACTGAAGCATCTGAGCCACTGGTCGCAAATACAGATCAGTGCTGTTAAATGAAAATAGATGATGGAACAAAAAACCAGAACAGGCAACACATTCAGTTATGGTTAACTGTGTCTGGATTTTTCCAGATGTCCACTAATGTTTGACTGAGATCAGGCATAGTATCAGTTTAAATATCTGATATATTGTCTGTATCCTGCAATTGCTAAGAATGCACTTGATTATTTGAGAAGACTTCAATTTCTAACATTTGTAATCCTAAAAGACCTAAGATTTTCTTTACATAAATATACTGCATGCTAAAATAAAAATTATAATAGAAACCCCACAAGTGTAACATACTAAGAATTGGTATTCATTAATGTAAGTTTCCTTGTAAAAATTGCAGAGCAACTGGTAGTTTAGTTATGGCGCAAAATCCTAAATGAACAGAGAAAGAAGTGAAAAGCATAGAACTAGCACAAAATGGAAATACTCAGAACTTTTTCCTAAACACTGGATGGTCTAACTTACACTAGCCCCTGTGTAGACCAGTCTCTGAGGCCCATGCTAGGTGACAGTCAGCCATAAGTACATATACATGGTAAACAGTGTTAACTAAGTCTATAACAACATTTCAGGGGCAGTATTTTTATTAGAATTAATGGTCCTTGAACAATAGCTAAAACATACTGAGCACAAACACAATCAACACTGTTTTCCTATTTCACCTATAGTTATTCTAGGAGGATATTTAGTGAATCACCAATCAACACACCAACAGCAATGGTCGTGTTTAAGCACATTTTGCGTCAGAACTGTATGCTGTCTTTTTATTTAGGAAGCAGGGAAGTGGGGGAAAAAAACCTTACTCTAACTGTGAGCAGATCCAAATTATATCCATTTCTCTATCACACGCTACCAGCAGTAAGATGCTAAAAAGAAGCAAATGGCAGTGTAAAAATCAGCAATATAAATGGGCTCTTCTTGATGCAGATCTCCCACACTGCTATGAAACTACTTTGCTGCAGAATTCTGTTCTAAACGCTGTCAGACACTGCTTGACTGTTCTCTCTCTCTCTCCATGGTACGCCCACATCTTGAATACTGCATACAGATGTGGTCTCCTCATATACTGGCTTTAGAAAAGGTTCAGAGAAGTGCAACTAAAATGATTAGGGGTTTGGAACGGGCCCCATATGAGGAGAGATTAAAGAGGCTAGGACTTTTCAGCTTGGAAAAGAGGAGACTAAGGGGGGATATGATAGAGGTATATAAAATCATGAGTGGTGTGGAGAAAGTGAATAAGGAAAAGTTATTTACTTGTTCCCATAATATAAGAACTAGGGGCCACCAAATGAAATTAATGGGCAGCAGGTTTAAAACAAACAAAAGAAAGTTCTTCTTCACATAGCGCACAGTCAACCTGTGGAACTCCTTGCCTAAGGAGGTTGTGAAGGCTAGGACTATAAGAGGGTTTAAAAGAGAACTAGATAAATTCATGGAGGTTAAGTCCATTAATGGCTATTAGCCAGGATGGGTAAGGAATGGTGTCCCTAGACTCTGTTTGTCAGAGGGTGGAGATGGATGGCAGGAGAGAGATCACTTGATCATTACCTGTTAGGTTCACTCCCTCTGGGGCACCTGTCATTGGCCACTGTCGGCAGACAGGATACTGGGCTGGATGGACCTTTGGTCTGACCCAGTATGGCCATTCTTATGTTCTTCCTACTTTGTTTTGGCTAAAGATGATAAAAAAGGGAGGGGGCAGATCCTTAGCTGGTGTGCATCCCCCCCCGCCCCCATCCCCCCCCGAGCCATATCAACTTCAGCTTTGGTCTCATCAGCTTTCATAAACTAAGCAGGCTTAAGCCTAGTTAACACTTGAATGAGAGAGCATCAGGGAAAACCCAAGGAATGGCTTGGTAATCGTTTCTATATAGTGAACCAGTGTCCCAGGAAGCTGTTAAGGAATAAATTATTAATTGACATTTATCTTAATGTTGATGTATTCCCACAGCTGTGAGACATAGGCACAAGAATAACATAACTGAAGAATATTACTTTTTTCTCTATAACGCTTGGAGTGTATAATATATAACTATTTTCATTTGGGTTTCCTTGCACATATAGGACACAGAATAGCTATCCATGTAATTGAGCACCGCACAACTCTATGAGGAGTCATTAGCCTGCAAGTCAAACTGCCATGTTCCATATATTTTTAGAGTAAATGGATTTAAGGACTCTATATATTTTGCAAATTATACCAACAAGTGGGAGGGGAGGCATGTCAGGAGGTATTTGGAAACATAACAGTTTTCCAATATCTTTTGGGAACCTGAGAAATTACTTTTATTGGAAGATTTTGTAGTGAAACAGCAGGTCCTTATCCTTATGTTGTGTGATAAATTGATCTTTGTTAAAATATTAGAACATATGTATATGTTAGCTATTAGTGCTTCAGCTCAGTTGTTTCTGAACAGAGTGCTATTAGCTACAGGAATGTATGCAGTGTCTGAACATCTGCATACTGCTCTACTTCTCAAATGCTCTGTTGCTTAGGCTATGTCTACACTACCGCGGTAAGTTGACCTACACTACGCAACTCCAGCTATGTGAATAATATAGCTGGAGTTGACGTACCTTGGGTCGAGTTACCCGTCAACTTACCTTACTCTTCTCGTCGGGGGTAGAATACAGGGATTGACCGGAGAGCGATCTGCAGTTGATTTGGCGGGTCTTTACTAGACCCGCTAAATTGACCGCTGGTGGATCGATCTCAGAGCGTCAATCCCTGCCGTAGTGTAGACCTGCCCTTAGTGCTGACATTAATCTGTTGCAGAGAAGATTCACATGAAAGCCAAATAGCCATATAAGGGATATAAACAATATCAGTGAGGTTAGGATACTTTAAAGAGATGCCCATTGGATCAAGGACACTATAGAGCTGAAAATGTATTTACTTATTGTAATTAGAGTGATTCCAATTTGAAAAATTAAGACGTGGATCCAGATTTTGAACACTCCAAAGTAGGGGGATGTTTGGGTTTAGAGTTTGGTCAATGAACTATAAACATATGTAAAGTTTGAATCTAGATTCAGAGTTCAAATCTCCCCTGTCACAAAGTTTGGGGGTGTATGCACTCTAATTTTTTATTTGTGAGTCTGTCATTTGAAAACAGAGCTCTGAAAATGAACATTGAAAAACTGACACATTTACAATAAAGCAAAAAAATGACAAAGAGGGGAAAAGTAATTTGAGTGAGAGACAGTTAAAAGGGCGGCAGTTGAAGACGTGTAATTACTTCTTTATTGTCTGAATTAATATGGTGCCAATAGCTTCAGCCTCCTTTTTTATTTTGAGTTGAAAGATAGTTTGTTATGAGCTGTGTCTCTATGAATATCTGCAGGATGTAATTTGAATGACTTGCAATAAAAAAAGGCAATTCTTCATATAACATGTGTGTAATGAAATCTTACTGCTTTATCTTTCTACCCTTAATAAGATCAGTTTACATTTGGTAATTTGTTTTTTCTTAAGGTATCTATTTGCATGGAGTAATAAATCTTTGGGAGTAGGGCAGGTGGTGGTGGTGGGGTGGTAGAGAAGGAAAAATATAGGTCAAGTAAGTCAAGAATACAAGTAGGGTGAAATTATCGCTCCTCTGAGTAGGTATTCTAAAGAAGAAAGAGGGCTCAGCGAGTTTTCCCCTCTACAAAAGCAACTACACAAAGGCACACTTCCCCCTCCAAGACATAATAAAGAGGGACAGTTCAAGAAGTGGACAGCTCGCACCAATAACCAGTTGGGTCCTGAGAGAGGATGTTTCTGAACAGGATAAGGCTAGGGCTATTGAACTCTAACATACAGACTGGCTGCTTAGAGAGCACACTAGATTTGTGCCTGATTTAGCCTCACTGTGCTTAGCTGAAGCACAAGGAGATTAAATGACATGGATGCAATTTCCCTTGAAGTTAATCATGAGAAGATATCTGCCTGGTCATATGCAAAAACACACAGTGACTCCACTTCTTCATTGTGAACACTGTCCTTTTATTGATATTCCTTCTCCTTTTAAGAAATGCATTTACAAAAATGTGTAAATACATTGAAGGCAATGGGTCTGATTCTATAACTCTCGTGCACTTTGAGTAGTGCCTATCTTCACGAGCAGTCTCACTGAGTTTGATGGGACTACCCCACATGTGGATGGGGTTAGAGAACAGGGCCCAATGTTTATCTCTCACCAGAATCGTGCACATTAGTTGAAGCACATACATTTCTATTGGCTAATAAAAAATTACAGATCTGCTGAATATCCATATAGTTTGGCTAATTAGCCAGCTGGCTTTATACACTCTGCTTTAGGTAGATGGACGGGTGATGGTGTTGCAAAAACTTCACTCCAACATCTAATTATTCTTGGTGCTCCAGTGTGTCACAAAGTTGTGGTGCAATATGTCAGAATGATGGACTGTGCAGCCTGTCAAACTGCCAAAAATGTAAAGTGTCAAACATAAATAGATTTTTTTTTAGTATATCAGATGCTGCTTAGAAGATGATATTCTGAATTGTCTGGAGACATATTAGTCAAATTTGCAGATGATACTTCATCCTCACTATCCAGAGATTACATTTGCTACTGTATCTGAAAAGCATTGTGCTGGAAATCATTAATATGACCGGTTTCACACGGGAGAAGGAAATGTATGCAATATGGGATTGATCTCTTTCAAGCCTGTTTATTTAATTTGCCTGTAACCCAAAATAAGGTATCTTCATGCTATCAGATTATGTACGGTACATTGCCTGCTTTTAGTACTTCCAGGGTTGAGTCCTTTCAAAGATAACAGAAGTTCTTTCCTCTGGGTCATATTTATATTTACACTACAGCAGTGCCTGACTTCAGTTATTATCCCAGCAAGACATCCAGCTACAGGTTGGGGTATCGCAAGTCAAAGAATAACTAGCAACTGCAGCAACAAAAAATATTGCTAAATAATAAGTAATAGTATTTTGCATTTTGATAGAAACTTAAAGCCACATTCTAGGCCCTGTTGTATCCTCTGTACACTATGCTGGCAGTGTGAAGGAGCTGCAACAGCTGCTGGAAGAATTCTCCCAGTGCAGGAGTAGACTATGGCTGGTGTACACAGCCCTCTTCTGGCTGCCCACTGATAGCCCCTGGTGAGTGGACATGCCATGAGACAGTATGAGGAATGGCCAGAGAGCTATTGATCTCCAGCTACTCTGGGCTGCTCCCTGCACTGGAGAGTGGAGCCGCTCAGCAACTGGGAGGTGAAAAGTTTGCTTAAAGCCAATATTTCTCCCTACCCTGTGTCTGTCTTTTCTATTTAGACAATAGCATCTCATTGTTTCCTTGTACTCTCATGTCTGTCTGGATCCATCTTTTATGTTTAGAAAATAAGCTCTTTGGGGCAGGGACTGTCTTTTTGTTGTGTGTGTACAGAGCCTAGCACAATGGGGTCCAGGTCCTTAACTGGGGTCCTAGGTGCTACATAAATAAATAAATAAATTTTTAATTGTAGTGAACCATCTTTACCATAACTCCTGAGAGCATAGCATAGAATCCAGCCGTTAATGAGGATCTTAAATTTATCCTACCATCCCCTCGCCTCCGCAAGATAGCTAAGTGTTATTATCCCCATTAGACATGTGGGAAAAATATGATACAAATAAGTTGAGAGATTTATGCATGTTTACATAGGAAATGTGTAGCAGTGCTAGGCTGTCTCACTCTCAAGCCTCATGACTAAGGATACGATTATGTCACCACTGTCTCAGAACCTGAGAATTTTGCCATTTACTTCAGCGTGACTGTGAAAGGTCACCACTCTCATGGAACCATGAATTTTGCCATTTATATAGATTGTGCTGCCGTGCATTAACAGTTCATTAGTTCGCTTTGATCAGCTGCTCCGCATTAACAGTTTGATAGTTCCGTTTGCTCTAGTCCTGCAAAAAGGGACTAGATCAAAGTGAACTAACAAAGCATTAATGCGTGGCAGCAGGGTCCCCAAGGTTGCCATGACCACCGCATGAAATTATCGACTTTTACTGTGACTGTGCCATGAATTGTGCATAATTATACAGTGACAAAATCATATCCATGCTCTTGATCATGTGTCCTCTTTGTGTGGTATTTCAGCTGTGGATTCTCTCGCCAACAATAATTAAGTCACGTCACTGTTGTAGTAAAAATGGAACCTTACTGTATGATTCATAGATTCATAGATTCTAGGACTGGAAGGGACCTCGAGAGGTCATCGAATCCAGTCCCCTGCCCGCATGGCAGGACCAAATACTGTCTAGACCATCCCTGATAGACATTTATCTAACCTACTCTTAAATATCTCCAGAGATGGAGATTCCACAACCTCCCTAGGCAATTTATTCCAGTGTTTAACCACCCTGATAGTTAGGAACTTTTTCCTAATGTCCAACCTAGACCTCCCTTGCTGCAGTTTAAGCCCATTGCTTCTTGTTCTATCCTTAGAGGCTAAGTTGAACAAGTTTTCTCCCTCCTCCTTATGACACCCTTTTAGATACCTGAAAACTGCTATCATGTCCCCTCTCAGTCTTCTCTTTTCCAAACTAAACAAACCCAATTCTTTCAGCCTTCCTTCATAGGTCATGTTCTCAAGACCTTTAATCATTCTTGTTGCTCTTCTTTGGACCCTCTCCAATTTCTCCACATCTTTCTTGAAATGCGGTGCCCAGAACTGGACACAATACTCCAGCTGAGGCCTAACCCTAGCAGAGTAGAGCGGAAGAATGACTTCTCGTGTCTTGCTCACAACACACCTGTTAATACATCCCAGAATCATGTTTGCTTTTTTTGCAACAGCATCACACTGTTGACTCATATTTAGCTTGTGGTCCACTATAACCCCTAGATCCCTTTCTGCCGTACTCCTTCCTAGACAGTCTCATCCCATTCTGTATGTGTGAAACTGATTTTTCCTTCCTAAGTGGAGCACTTTGCATTTGTCTTTGTTAAACTTCATCCTGTTTAACTCAGACCATTTCTCCAATTTGTCCAGATCATTTTGAATTAGGACCCTGTCCTCCAAAGCAGTTGCAATCCCTCCCAGTTTGGTATCATCCGCAAACTTAATAAGCGTACTTTCTATGCCAATATTCAAGTCGTTAATGAAGATATTGAACAGAGCCGGTCCCAAAACAGACCCCTGCGGAACCCCACTTGTTATGCCTTTCCAGCAGGATTGGGAACCATTAATAACAACTCTCTGAGTACGGTTATCCAGCCAGTTATGCACCCACCTTATAGTAGCCCCATCTAAATTGTATTTGCCTAGTTTATCGATAAGAATATCATGCGAGACCGTATCAAATGCCTTACTAAAGTCTAGGTATACCACATCCACAGCTTCTCCCTTATCCACAAGACTCGTTATCCTATCAAAGAAAGCTATAAGATTGGTTTGACATGATTTGTTCTTTACAAATCCATGCTGGCTATTCCCTATCACCTTACCAACTTCCAAGTGTTTGCAGATGATTTCCTTAATTACTTGCTCCATTATCTTCCCTGGCACAGAAGTTAAACTAAGTGGTCTGTAGATCCCTGGGTTGTTTTTATTTCCCTTTTTATAGATGGGCACTATATTTGCCCTTTTCCAGTCTTCTGGAATCTCTCCCGTCTCCCATGATTTTCCAAAGATAATAGCTAGAGGCTCAGATACCTCCTCTATTAGCTCCTTGAGTATTCTAGGATGCATTTCATCAGGCCCTGGTGACTTACAGGCATCTAACTTTTCTAAGTGATTTTTAACTTGTTCTTTTTTTATTTTATCTGCTAAACCTACCCCCTTCCCATTAGCATTCACTATGTTAGGCATTCCTTCAGACTTCTCGGTGAAGACCGAAACAAAGAAATGAAATATAGTACTTTTTGTTACACTCTCAATTTAAAGAGATTATGGTGGCCGACCAGTAACCACCTGGCATAAACTTTTATCCTTACATTTCTATCATTAAAAAACAAACAAAATATGAATATAAAAATTTGTAAATAAAATAATAGCAATAGAAATCTGTAATGATCTTATTAACAGAGACAGTGGAAGGAGTTAAAGGGATACTGAACTAGATTTAAGTGCAAAATGTAGATTATATTAAATAAGAAAAGAGTTACTGATTTGTCTATTCTTTTACAGAAGTGCATATTAATAGAATGTTTACATTACATTTTAAAAATTTAGGTAATTCAATTGAAAACTGTCTCATAAAGCATTGTGAACCTAAACAAACTGCACTGTGGTAGTTTATGAAATAATCAGAAACTGAAACTGACTATAAACAAAAGTGATACTCTGCAGTCTATTTTCATTGTCAACACAGAGTGAAATCAAAAAGTAAATAGATCGTAAGTGGGGAAAAATAAATTGTATTTTTTAAATGATGTCACTTTAATAATCCAGGTGCTATTGATAACAGAGGCATAGACCTTTCTAAGGGCTTTTCTATCCAAACACCTGGTTCGTGGCAAGTGGGGTATGAATCTACCCCACAATAGCTTGCTGCACAATAAGTGTCCCTATGGACGCTGCTGCTGCTGACTAAAAGTTCCCTAGTGCACTTTAATCTACTGCCATTTCATCTACTGCAGGGCAGATTTACACCCCAGCTCACCGTAATTCTGTTCACGTAGACAAGTCCTAAGTGTGATTTCTATGCTGACAGTATCTATTTAATCACATAAACTATCTGATCACATTGATCATGGCACAATTCAAAAATGGTATAATATATGGTCCCAATCCTGCAACCCAATCAGGACAGGCAGACACTCATGCCCATGTGAAGTCCCAATGAAGTCAGTGGAGTGCTATTTAGGGGTTATGGGCCTGGCTATGCAAATCTGGTTGCAGGATTGAGGTCTGAGTTACAAAACAGCATAGTTTAAACTGTGCCTGTTCTTCATCATATTGATTTGCTTGTTTGCTATGTCCACATCCCCTAACCTTTGTCCGTTTCTGTCTTTAGATTGTAAACCATTGAGATTGTCTGTATTCTGTGTTTGTACAGCAAGCAGCACAATGGGGCCCCATTGGGTGCTATCATAATATAATTATTATTACCAATACTAACTTTAAATTATGTTTGTATTGTGGCTGTGATTACTGCTGCCTTTATAAGTAAACTAACCTGTACAAGACACCAGTGGTTCTCAAACTGAAAAAATAGACTAGCCTCTCTTTGCAATAGCTTTAGCTCCCTGCTATGCAAAACAGAAAAAAATGAAACAAAAAGATACCCAACACCACTGAGTTAATAAACATAAAATATCAATGAAAAGCAATAAAGCTAGATCTTTTAAAAGAAATAAGGGCTGTTCTTCCCCCAAAAGGACAATTTTTAGAGCTTTAAACCCTTTAATTCCATAAGGGTCTCATTTTAACCTTTCGCGAGAGACTGTAAAGGTTATTTGATTGACACTGTTGTAATATGTGGCTCCTTTGCAATTTGTCCAGATTAGGTATGGTTCAGGTAGCTGCAGTGTGCCCTTCAGCAACCCACAATGATTTTAACCCCAAGTGGAAACACATTTACAGTTCTTCTGGGAGGTCAAACAGTATGTAGCCTGAGTATGTTTTCACTTAAGAGAAAATAAATACTCTGAATTACATGAACATTTTGGGAATTGAGACCTTCAACCCTGCAGAGAATGTTTTTCAAAAGAAAAATGAGAGACAGTAGCACTGAAGTCCTGGACAATATGAAGTCGTCTATTTATCCTACAGAACAGATACAGCATAAGAGATAAAAGTGTAAGCTTCCCTACGCTGTTCTGTCATTGTGACTCAAACCCTGACTTGGAGGAACTGTTTCTAGTGGCAGGAGGGTAGTTCAGCCTCCATGGTCCTTCCATGCCTTGACATCTCTACTGAGACTATCGGCAAAGGAGTCAGTTTTTGTGATGCAGATACCTGTCTGCTAGGAACTGGACTGAGTCCACCAAACTCTTTCACATAGATCACTGAATAGCCAGCAGAAATTGGTCACAACTTAATCTAGAGCTAATTAACATGCACCTGAACCTAAACCAATCAGTCCTACACAAAGAGAATATGCTGAGACTTCAACTTCTTCTTGATTTCAAATCAAAAGCAGGCAGTAGTTCAGGGCCCATACCATCAGGCTCTCAATAAATTTAATTATAAATTATTAACTAATCTTTTAAAAATTGTATGTTTTAGTGATTTATTCTATCTTCTAATTAAATGTAACAGTTTTTATATTACTCCAGAGTTTTCCTTAAAGTGCAATTCTATTCTGAAAAGCAACTTTCAAAAAATGGCATTGCTGGGCTCCACATTTATTGCATCACAGTGATTTCCAGATCAAATGGAATGGTTTATTTATTAATGACAGTTATTTCTGTTACCTGCTGCCCCTGCAAACACAGGGGGAAAAAACATCAAGCTGTGTTCTTTCTGGCCCAAACTTCATTACCAGCAATAAAGATTCTGTTGACTAAATGCGGATGTCAGTTACACCCATGCTACCCAACTTTTGGAGTTGCGCAGGTGTAATAAAGGGCATACGTGAAGACTGTGGGTGTTACTGTTACAGGTTTAGGTGCAGCTCTGTCCCCTTCCTGGTATCTCTGCGGCCATTTCAGGTGTCAGGCCTTGAGCCTTTACCTCTTCTGCGTGGAATCACATAATTCTCTCACTCTCAGAGTAGGCCCGGGGCTACACCTCCCTGTGTATTAGCTGTGCTTACCCAGCAGGTATGACTGGGTTCAGCACTTGTGATTCTTCATTTTGGGAGTCTGTGACCAGTGGCAAAGTCATTTAAGAAGGCTGTTTAGTAACTGTAAGTATTGTTTAACTTTAGCAGCAGAAACAAAGCACAACATAAGAGAAAAAGGATTTTTAAACAACAAAACACTATGTACATGCCAATCTTATCTAAAACCCGTCCATCCTCTGATGGTGATCCAGGTAGGCCAAGCTTCCTCAGGCATCCCCAACATCAGCCTGAGAGTGTCAGCCTGAACAGCTTCTCAGAAACAGATTCCTCCCACTAGAGTAATTATTTTCCAGCCGATTTCTTTTGTTCTCTCAGTTGCTGGGGTTTTTGCCTTGCTGTCCAAAACCAGTCAGGGTAGGCTTAATGGGAGCTAGGCCAATCTCCAAAGGGCCAATGGCTCTCAAGAGATCGCTGAGGGCTGTCTTATCTCAAGTCATTGTTCTTTCCTCCTGATTGTTTCCCAACAGCCCTATTGATTTTATCCAGTATAGTCATATAGTAAACATCCCAATAACTGGGTCAACATACAGTATTCATAAATTATTAAAGAGCAGCCCTACATCCATCAGAGAAGGCCAGGACACTGAAATTTAGTCAGCAACTGTTGATGAATGAGCTACAAAAGAACCAGGTTCACT
This sequence comes from Terrapene triunguis, assembly GCF_002925995.2. Lineage (NCBI taxonomy): Eukaryota > Metazoa > Chordata > Testudines > Emydidae > Terrapene > Terrapene triunguis. The sequence continues at coordinate 3,766,404 of NW_020664531.1, read as the reverse complement.
CTCTCATAGCTGTGTTGTTGCAATGGGACCAACAATGTAATAATAATAAAAAACCTCTGTTCTGTCCGAAGGTTAACTGGAGTCTTTGAATACACACTTGGAGCAACAACTACTGAATATAAGGAGCCATTCTTAATTTCTTACATAATGACTTTTCGGAACAGAATTGCCTTTTATATAGAAACACAATCTCTTAGAGACACAGATAGATACAACAGACCTAAGTGCAGTTGGCAACGCTTATTGTACTAGCTATTCTTCTCTCTGTCCTGGCAGAGTTTGTGGATGCTAGACATAATGAATGGTGACAGGCAGAGACAGGAGTGCAGTGTTCAGTTTACTCATATTCATAAATAACATGATTTTAAAAATAGCATAAAGGGCCTGATCATGCTCCTACTATTGCCAATAGTACAAAAATTCCCCACTGACTTTAATTAGAAAACGATCAGGCCCCATATAGCCATGAAATGACTTATGAGACAGGTTTATAATGAGTTCTGATGCTATGATGAATGCCAGGCTATCCCTGGCGTTGTGTGAAATGTCAATTTCCATTGTCAACACCATGGAAAGGCTTGGATCTGAACCCACAGATGTATACAGCTCAGTACAATGTAGTCATGATTAGAAAAGGAGGAGGCGGAAGGAGGAGAAACCCAATCCTAAACCCATTGAAATCAGTGGGTGCGTTCCTCAGTAAGAAGCTCAGATTTCAGCCCAGATATTGTAAACTAAGCAACAGCCCCAGCCCTAGTGATGTGCAAACAGTGCAGCTACACATGCTGCCCTCATCTGGTTTGCTCTATCTCCCCGGCAGTGGCCCAAGCGCCGATGCTGGGAACAGAAGCAATAGAGTTATTTTTTTAATTAGACAAAGGGGAGGGAATGGGTGAGAACGGGAAGAATTTTTGTGATAGATGGATACATACACACAACTGTGCAGAGTATATGTTCGTGATGCAACGTCTCACATACTGTAACTATAATCCCGTTATTTGCTATGCTAGCACTTCATGCAGCTTTTACTAAAGCTCAAAGGTAGCCCAAATGAAATCTAAATTTGTCTGTTTCTCAGCACTGTAACAACACAGATTTGTACCCATTGCTGGGGCAATTAGCCAGTACGGAAAAAACAACCCCTCCCCCCACTAAACACAGTATAATGCATCCAAGATTAATTAGAAATCCCTTTTTAAAGGTGCTCCTACAGCTACTTAGGAGAAATTTATAACTGGCATTAAATGTACACTGTCTAGAATTTGGAAACTGCCCATGTGTCTATTTTGCTCAGAGCTCACCATTACCAGCCAAGAAATAATCGAGGGGGAAAAAAATACAAAGGCCAGAGAATCCACTAAATTAGCATCTCCTAGAAGAATAAATCTGCTGCCCAAAAGGATGCTTAAATCCTCTTTGTACAGCACAAATCCTTCCAAATGAATATCTGAAAAAGTGATACAACTTTTTAAAATGAGTAACAATGTGCATCAAGTGATTAAATATGATGAGTCATTACAGTAATAGCTTAAATTTGTGAGCAGAATGTACTGTGGCATTTGATTTTTTATTTAGAGCTGCAATCATGTTACAAAATATAAGGTGAAAAAAATCCTTACTTTCCTCCAACAAGGCCTTGTAAAAATTGGTAAACCATAGGCCAGATTCTAAGTTGCGCCTCCTGATCAGGGCACAGCCCAGGATTTGTGAGGGTAAAGCTCTCTGTATACCCCCTTTATGCCTCCTGAATTCTGGGCTAATATAGAGGCTGGTGCAGTCAGTGGCTAAATTAAAGCAGTCCCAGGGACTACTTCATGCAGCTCCATATGGAGCTGTTCCAAAGTGCAGAATAACCAGATAATAGAGGATTCCAGCCAAAACTCCCTCCTTCCCCCAATCTGCTCATTTGCTGTAGGCTGCACAGGGGTGGGAGAGGCAGTGTAGGCCTGCCAAGATTTGCCCTCCCATGTCCCTGCCCCAGGGGAACACTTGGTAAGGGGATTTACTTCTGTGTCCCCAGATCACAACTGAGCCCCATGTTTTTGGATGAGAATACTCACTTCTAAACCAGAAATTTAAATAAAAAAACTTGTCTGAGTAAAATTATTTACTTCAGCTGTTCATGAAGAAATAAGCATGTCCAGTTTAGTGTTCCCCAAATGTTTTCTGAACTACCCAGAACCCTGCATGTTGAATGAATAATTTGCTTCCATGTGACTTTACATAAAGCTCATGTGCAGGTTGAACTGGCTCTTACTGTCATTAAAAATATGTATTTTTTACCTCACACAATGCACACTGCCTAGTGTCAGACACATTTCATTGAAATGCTGCAGGGGATGTGTCCTACAAGGCAGATTAGAACATGATTTTGTCTTGTCCAATTTGGATTAGCGTCTGAGAAAAGATTTAAAGGGCTGTTCTGCTCTGAAAAGTGACTTTGCAAAATGGCAGTGTGGAGTTTATTTTCTCAATGAGTTCCATGCCAAACATGCTCAGTTTATGTGGTTAAGAGCAAAAAGACAAACTCCCCCCAAAATGTCAGGCCTATAACTGGGTTCTGAGAATGAAACAGCCTTCTTTCCTCAACACCAGGAATAGAGACAGCAGAAATTCTGCCCTTTCTTACACCTGTGCAACCCCAATATCTTCCACCTCCATCCTCAGTGTCACCTGCAGGGTTGCCCTGAAACCTTTAATGGGGTTTAAAATGTTGCTTAATCTATCTGAAGTTTTATTTTAGCTGTTTGAAATTGTAGCCATTCTCAGTGCTTTGTCTGTTTTGACTCCTCAGCACAATTTATTATTCATCCTGCTATCAGCAATGGAGGAAAAAATGAGAGACACATGCCATATTCCCAAAAGGGAAAAAAGCAGCCATGAACCTGGCAAAAGCATTAACTATATTAAATGTTTGATCTGGGTTATTGTTATTAGGATATGCCAAGGACACCGGAATTTGACAGCTGGTGCAAATCCTGATTCCCCATTGCATGAGAGCAGAGGAACTTGGACACATTGAAACTGCTGAGCTTACAAGATGGGTATGTTACCTGGAATGAATGAAGGAGGCACATCACCTGTGTAACTTGCCACCCTGCTCTTCCAAAGCACTTTTCACATTACTGCAAAAAGTGGTTTTGTAGGCAGTGCTAGGAAGAGCAGGGTTGGGAGATTCATGAGTATGCACATTCACTGACCAACACTGTGTAAACCACCACAGAATAGCGTCACAAGAAAATAAGGAAGGTTCTGTCCTTTCTCTACCCCGCTCAGGATCCTCACTCCTTTCCCTGAACAAAACCCTTCTCCTCAGGCTTGGTGCATGGTAAAGGATTTGCCCATAAAATTAAATGTACTGGATTACTGAATGTGCTGAGTGGCCATTGCTTTGTAAGACTAAATAATATAGATTTATTCCAACTCAGCTGACTGCAAAACTCAGCTGAAAATTAAATTTACTATAAAAGCCATGCTATTTTCAATATGTTGTAGAATAAGCTAAAGCTATTCAAATATATCACTCCCACAGTGTCTCATGGAAAGGACTTACAATTACAACCATAACTAACTGGCACTGTCATGTCTCTAAACCAGTGCTGCAGTAACAGAATGAAACAGTTCTGTAGCAACATCACCTGGTGCTGTGATCTTATCAGTGCCCAGAAGCTAATAAGCAAAGGTAGATTGTCAAGACTTGAGCAGCGTCCCTCCCAGAAATGCCCAGTGCTGTTAGAAGTGGGGTTGCTGATTCAGTATGTGGCATTATGCCCTCGGAGTCAGTGATGAACTAATGCTTCAGTATGATGCGACAGGTTTACTGTGCTGCTGGGGTTGCTGACTTTTGGATGGTATGTAAAAACAAGACTTTGGCCCATTGAAGTCAGTGGGACTTAGTATATCCTTCTGTTCAGCACATGCTTACGTGACATCCTGAAAAAAGATGGGCTAACGCACATGCTTATGTGCTATCCTGAATTGGAGCTGAAAAGCTCCCACTCTATTTTTTAAGGAGGAGTGTAATAAATCATACGTACTGGTGAAATGCCCCATTTTAGGACACTACATTCTACATCTCTTATTTCTTCCAACAGTTTCCACTGGATACAGTATTTTTCTTTGTTTCCTATCTAAACGGTCGGGCAGTGCTGCTGGGTTAAATACCTGCAGAAATTCTTCCCAGAGATGAGCAAAACGACCTCCCTCCTTCTTCTTTGTTTTAGAGGAATTAGATCAGGGCTTAACAGAGACCAGGACTCATAGACATGTGCCAACCAGCTTTCCTACCATTTGTGATCATGTAAAATTGCTGTGGCAACAAAAGCAATTGTCTGCATGAAAAAATACAATTAGGAAAGTATTCATGAGCTTTTAGCTTTTTGAATGCAATGTAGTAGGTGGAAACAAGCAGGCGAGCCAGCATCATATGACCAGGCAGCTTTCTGTGAACCACCAGTATTCATGGGCCACAGTTTGGGAACCTTTGGTTTAGATAGATAAAAACAGTATATACTCTGCTTTTCTATGTATCAGTTTAAGTAGAGCTAAGCAAATACATCCAGAGTTGCCAAGTCTCACAATACTTGAAAACCCAGCTTCTGGTTTGAAGTAATTATATATGAATGTCAGCTTTCATTAAAAAATAAAGTATGTTTCTAGCCCTTATGGTTGCAGAAAAAGCATGAAAATGTGAAATCTGGAGGCTCAAAAACTGGAAGACAAATAAATAGAACCTCAAATTTTCTTTTTTTAAAAAAATTCACGATTTTTGATGTCCTAATTTTTCAACACCTGTGGTCATCCCTACTATACCTCAGAAAATTTGTACAAGTATTCACGCAAATAATGTCAGATGTACTTATTCTTTGTCCTTGGACTGTCCCTTTGAATATTCACATTCTCTGAATGCTATTAGATATCAACAATGTAAGAATTAGCAGAATCAGTGAATATTCATGGAAAGTGAATTTTGATCTTGAAATTTGATTATTTATAGTAAAAGCCTCATTCCAAAGTTCAGCCATCTAGTCAGGGATAAATTTAGAAGATTCACAACAAACTACTCATAAATTAAATAAAGAAAACTAATTATTCACAACATTATTCCACAAAGAACTTCAAATTTGCAATAAATTGCTTGCAATTTATAAATAGAAAAAAAGATAGACGCAATGAAATATTTGATTAAGTAATGAAATAAGTTAGAGCCAAGGAAGTAATTTTCACCGATGTTGGTAAAGCATGATAAGTTGTATGCTCGCATAAGGTTACTAAAGAAACAACAAAAGAGTGCACGTCTTAAAATACTTTAAATTATGAACTGCACAAAATGAGACTGACTGAATATCCCATATGTTAGTAGAGCAACAAAGTAAAGAAATTTCCCCACTTCCTTGGTAAAATCTGTTGATTTCTCCTTCCTTTCTTTCCCTCATTCAAACAATTCTGAACTGTACTAAGCAGTATTCTGCAATAGATTGTCCCTGGCACACAAAACAAGACAAGTCACAAGAGATGTGGTTTCACTAGACCATAACTTTATTAATTTAATTACTCTGGGAACTATCCAACAATAAGCCATCCAGTGCAGGTCACACTTCCTTCCATAATCTGTTCCGTCTGGTGAAGTGCTGCTGTAAGCCTCCACAGTTCTAGCCTGTAGCTGGGACCTCATCACTCTCCCCTCGTAGGACGGTTAGGAGGTTGGGGGAAAGAGGGTTATCTCCTTGCTGTACCAGATGTTAGACACCCCAACCCCACTTCCCAGCTTCTTTATGGATGCCTTCCCCTAACTCCACTTCAAATTCTAGTTTATTGGGGAACCAGACATCCCCCACCCCCATACCTATACTAGTTACCTGACAAATTATGACAGGTTGAACTTTACCTCCTAACCTTCCCAGCCTCCAAAAGGTGTCTAGCATGACACAAACATCCAGTTCTACTCTAACCCCAAGACTGGGAGCTGTTCTGGGTGTGTAAAGGCTCCGTGGCCAGAAGGAAAAGGTTTATGTGCCCTCCCCTTGAGCGTGCAGAAGCCAGTGGGCTTCTACTGTGCTCCTCAGACCAGCCAATCTGCTAGGATGCCCTCACCATCTCAGCTACCTTCCTCCATCCCAAGCCCACAAGGAAGCTGAGCTCCTACAAGGATGGGGGAGATCCTTAAGATACCTCAGAGTCCTCTTTTCCCACTTGCCCAGAAAAAAACCCTCCCCCATCTCTGAGGCTGCAGAGGGTGCATTATACCTTTACTATGGAATTGCTTGTCACATAATTAAGTATTAGGTTGGCTGCCAAGCACATCAGATTTTCATAAACTCACACAAGCATCTCACTATAATTCTCAAAAAGGTTTGCTCCCCAAAGCCTGTGATGAAGATGGTGCTATTGTTTTCTCTCATAATGGGAAATCAAACTATCACACATTAGAATTAACATTAGAGAGTGTGGTCATTCTTTGGGCTGAAAGCATTTTATTATGATGGCAACAATATTGCATTGTTTACTGCTGAGCATGGCAATTAAGCATGTGCACAAAAGCAATAATGTTTAAATATGTTAACGGCTTTAAAAACAGGAGCTTCATAAACCTGTCTTTTGATCAATTAAGTTTAAAATTGCATTCCACAGACCAATTTTAAATTTCATTATGTGATTATGCCAAGTTTGTTATTAACATGAGAGAGAGAGAGAGTGAAAGTTACTTTGCCAAGTCCTTCAGAGGAATTGATTCAACCCTTCCAAGTATTAATGCTACTAATCTTTTCTTTTGGCCTTGGTGGGCAGGTGAGAGGGCAGCTTTAAAACCCATCAGAGCTCTGCTACAGAGAGGCAACACTATATGCGAGAGAAAGGCAGCTTGTGAAGTCTGAGGAACCTTGTTTCATTTACTACTGGGCAGAACTGTGACACATTAAGCAAATTCCAGGCAACAGTTGTCAAGCCAAAGGACTTCAATACTGAAGGGGGAAAAACAGAAAACAGAGCAATGCGTTTATGTTTTCGCAAAATATATATTCAATTATTCTTATTTTCACTGAATGGCTCTCACTATCTGCCCTTGATTCTTCTGCAATCTGCACATGTCCACTCAAGTGTCACTGATTACGTCACCCTCTATCAAGTCTTTCCAATCGCTTAAATGGAAGGATCTCAAGGTGGGAAGCAAAGTGGAAAGAAACCCAAACTTCATCATAACAAAAAAACCCAAACAGATGAATATTTAAATTCAACTAAGCATAGCCAATGAGCTGCATAAACTGTACTCATTAATCATGATGCACTTATGTGACCAGATCATAATATATAGGTTATGAAGTAGGCAAATGAATTTCTATAAAGTATGTCTTGCTTTGCCACTCATGAGTAATGTGCCCATCCTAGACGGATAGTTATAAAACCTTTATTCTGCATCATCCTCTATAAAGTATATAATAGAGATTTTACAGACACATGGACACATATGTAGTGCACATCATAATCCTCTTTCAAGCAGCTCAGCCCTGCACACATGACTAAATCACGAATCAAAAGGGTTTTTGCTCCCAGAAACAACAAGGGAGTCAGGGAAACAGAACCTTCCTCTTCAAACTGCAAGCAAGGTTTGTTAGCAGACTGTTGGGTTAGTGCTGGCTACAGGAGGAATAACAGACATGGCCCACTGCATCTCTAAATTTGTGGCTATATGAATCCAGGTTATAGCACGCTCCTGGCATGCCCACATTCCTCCGTGCACACTGAACTCGAGGCCCACTGCAGAGATCTTTCCCGGGGCTTGCTCGAGGGTGCACTGTACCTCTTTGTGCAGACTCTCTAACTTCTGCTTCTGCATCACATATGCTGTATTTAAATTTCTTTTGGCCCTTATCCACCCACATAAGGTACATTAGGTTTGTTCCAAGGTGAGCAGAGCTAAAGAAAAAGTTGAAACTGATCAGTTGGCCTTAGAGATCATAAGTGATAGTTTGCATCTGCCTTTCAAATTACCATAGTGGGATTGTTTTCAAAAGATGCCAGTCATATTCGGTCAAGCCTACCAAAGGGGATGAAAGGGGGAAGCTCAGGAATACAAACAAACCTAGTCTTGTAAATAGGCACTTACATCTTACCCCAGTTGCAATGCAAAGCCAATGTGGAGATTGAAAGCACAAAAAATCTACAAAATGTTAAACCCATTGGTTGATGTGTCACAATCAACCCATTCTAGGAGAGATGCTTTAGTATAATTTGATGCTATTAATTTTGCTTAGGATAGACTTTAACTGTGCTTCACCAACCACATTTTTCTTGGGAAGACAATCATTTCGGAGCATCCTCAGAAGTGCTGTTATAAACAAGACTCATTAGTGAATATGAATACAAATGAGACATTAAATACAATTACCTTATTATCAGGAAGACTGTTCTAGGATCATAGGATTTACCATACCATACCAGATTAGAATAATAGAATAGTCCGTTGGATTTGGTAACCTGCCTCCAGTAATGACCTTTGCCTGATTCTCTAAGGAACACAAAACCCCATAATTCACCTTGCCAATTGTGCAGTGTAAAGAGCTTCATACACAGTGCAGAATATTTCAGAACAAAGTTCCCTTTCTCCCACCCCAGTGTTTCAAAGAACACTTTCTGACAGGGAAGGGAAAGTATCAGCAACATATGTTGTAAGCAAATTTGTTTTCACAAATGCTATTGATTTCCACGGAGAGAGTAATTATATGCTGTTATGAATTATCAGATTATTTTTGCAAATGTGGCATATCTTCTTATTGGTGTTTAATGCAATACATTTTTTAAACTCAATTAAGAAAAATGGTGCTTTCCCCTGGTTAGGAGCAATAAAGCTATCTGTCACAGCATTCAAACTAAGCAAAGAAAAATAACTGTCAGCAGGAACATCCTAGAACGGCAGTCTGGTGCTTTATTTGGATCAAGTAGTCCCTGTGAGATTACCAATTGAAACGTTTCATTTGGAGTTATGGCCAGGGGAAGGAGATGCATTTCTGACAGGTCACTGCATTTGAAAAAGGGGGAAGTTAAAATTGCGGTGTGATTATTTGTTTTCTTTTCCAGACTAAAATAAGGTTGAGAATAAGCATCAAGATTCATTTCATGTTGCAGAAGAAATATAATCTGAATTTGTAAATTCCTTTGGAACTCCACAAATGGAGATGAGCCAATTTGGTGATGATACTTAAGGCTAAGATTTTGTGACAGATATTTTTAATAAAAGTCACGGACAGGTCATGGGCAATAAAGAAAAATTCATAGAAGCCTGTGACTGGTTCCTGACTTTTACTAAAATATCCATGACAAAATGGGCAGCCGTTGGGCAGCTGTGGGATCCAGCTGGGAGCTCCAGAGGCCCCGACCACTCGTGGCTTGGAGTTGCAGGGTCCCCCAACGACCGCAGCGGCTCGGAGCTGCGGGGGGCCGGGCCAGGAGCTGCAGGGTCCCTCTCCCCACCATGGCCGGGAGCTCTGGGGTCCCCCCTGCCACCCGCAGTGGTGGGGAGCTCCGGGGTACCCCCACAGCCCGCAGGAGCTGGAAGCTGCGAGGGTCCCCCTGCTGCCAGTGACTTCCCCGACCTCTGTGACAAAATTGTAGCCTTAACGATACTACATTTCAGTGTATTAATAAAGTGACTAAAGTACATAAAGACAAGTCAGTTACAAGCACTGTGGGGCAGGAACTATATTTTTGTGCCTTATACAGTGATGCCCCTTTACAAATAAATAATGATTGTGATATTAATGGTGCCAATTCAGCACAGCAATTAAGCACATGCTTTGTTTCTATTTCAGACAATTGGATTTAAGCAAATGCTTAAAGTTACATTTAGTGTTGAATTGGGGCCCATACCAGTATTTCCAAAGTGCACAATTTGTGATGCCTGGTCAGTTTGTTAGAATTTAGATACAAAAGAAAAGTCGTCACTGCTTATGGTCATTAAAGATCCCAAAATACTTTTAGAAAGAATCAGTGTCCTGCTCAAATTCCAGGTTATTAGGGTTACCATATTTCAGCACGGAAAAAAGAGGACGGGAGGAGCCCCGCCCCCGTTCTGCCCTAGCCCCGCCCCCGTCCTGCCCTAGCCCCGCCCCTTCCACTCCCCGCCCCCCTCAGAACCCCAACCCTCCCCCTGCTCCTTGTTCCCTGACTG
>NW_020664531.1:3687440-3755842 GCF_002925995.2 Terrapene triunguis | reverse complement strand
GGGAGGGGGGAAATCCCGGACATTTTGAGTGATTTACAAATTCCCCCCGGACGCTATTTTTAGCACAAAAAGGAGGACATGTCCGGGTAAATCCGGACGAATGGTAACCCTACAGGTTATGCCATTACATTCTTCCTACCTACATTTCGCCAGTGGTTTCAGCTGACCAGGATGAGCATGGTCTAGCCTAATGGTCAGAGCAGGTGTCAGGCCTAGAGGTCACGGCAAGCATCGGGAACCAAGGACGAGGATCAGAGCCAGAGCCAGTAGTCAGGAGCCAAAGCCAAGGGTCAAACCGAAGGGCAGAGACTAGATACCAGAGCTGAGGTTCAAGCTGGGGTCAGTAGTCATAAGACAGAGCCCTGGATCAAGCAGGAGAACAGGAACGGGAGCGAGCAGGGTAACAGGAAGCAGGGGTTCGAGGCAGGGGCAGGCACAGTGGTGGGCATGAGCACTGAGCAGCTGGCGAGCAGCTGCTGCTGCTGGCTTAAGAGTTGGCCTGCTGGCCCCTCCAGCCAATCAGGTGGTGTGGCCAAACAGCCAGCCTGCCACAGGCCAACTGTACTGATGAGCAGGGATCCTGGTTTTTCATAATAAAAAACCAATTCTCAAATAAAAACATAAAAATCTGCATTTTTCCACAATTAAAATGAAACACTGAACTTTAGTAGCTTTGGCTTCAGCTGAAGCCCGAGCCCCACCGCCCGAGGCTGACAGCAGGAGCCCCATCACCCAGGGCTCAGGCTGTTAGCCCAAGTTCAGTTGACACAGACAGCCAGATAATGGAGGCTCAAATAAACAGGGTTCTACTGTATATGTTTTTATTTTTTCACAAAATGTAAAAACTAAAGATTCTCTGTAAAACTGCAAATTCTGCATTTTTCCAGGGCAAAGAGATTTTTAGGATCCCTGCTGCTGAGGCTGCCTGGAGATTAACTCTGCTACAGGCTCTGATTCCCAACAAGAAGTTTCAATGAGTCAGTCTTACTCTTTGCTCTTAAATGACAACTGTGTTCCACAACAGATGAGACTACGTTTCAGTGGTGAGTAAAGCTCTGGAATTGTTTACATGAAAGGTACTATATAAAATCCTAAAATGTAAGATTACTGCTACTATTAAAATATTAAAATTCTAATGCTTTGTATTATGGTAAATGTAGTCTGGCTTTCCACTTGGTATTCACACTGGATTTGTTCATTTTCATAGCTTTCATTAAGTTTCAGGGAGAATTTCTGTGTGAAAGAATGAGAATATATGTATGTGTGTATATATACACACATACACACACACACAGAGTAAAATAAATAAAATACTGTTATTTCCACTGTGAAAGCAATCCCAGCAGTGAACATAAGAATGGCCATACTGGGGTCAGAACAATTGTCCATCTAGCCCAGTATCCTGACAGTTGCCAATGCCAGATACGTCAGAGGGAATTAACAGAACAGGCAATTACCGAGTGATCCATCCCCTGTCATCTACTCCCAGCTTCTGGCAAACAGAGGCTAGCAACACTCAGAGCATGTGGTTGCATCCCTGACCATCTTGGCTAAGAGACATTGATGGAACTATCCTTCATTAATTTATCTAGCTCATTTTGAACCCTGCTATACTTTTGGCCAGTGGTGGGCAACCTGTGGCCCATGGGCAGGCTGCGAGACAGTTTGTTTACATTGACCGTCTGCAAACACAGCTTCCTGCAGCTCCCAGTGGCTGCGGTTAGCTATTCCTGGCCAATGGGAGCTGCGGAAAGCGATGGCCAGCACGTCCCTGTGGCCTGTGCTGCTTCCCGCAGCTCCTATTGGCCGGGAATGGCTAACTGCAGCCACTGGGAGCTGCGGGTGGCCATCCCTGCGGATGGTCAATGTAAACAAACTGTCTCGCAGCCCACTAGCGGAGTACTCTGACGGGCCACATGCGGCCTCTGGGCCGCAGGTTGTCCACCACTGGTTTTGGCCTTCACAACATCCTCTTGCAATGAGTTCCACAGGTTGCCTGTGTGATCTGTGAAGACATATTTCGTTTAGTTTGTTTTAAATCTGCTATTAATTTCATTGGGTTACCCCTGGTTCTTGTATTACTTGAAGGACTAAATAACACTTCCTTATGCTCTTTCTCCAGACCAATCAAGATTTTATAGACCTCTATTATATCCCTTCTTAATTGTCTCTTTTCCAAGATGAATAGTCCCAGTTTTTTTAATCTCTCCTCATACGGAAGCTGTTCCATACCCCTAATAATTTTTTGTTGCCTTTCTCTGTACCTTTTTCAATTGTAATATATATTTTTTGAGATGGGGTAACCAGAACTGAATGCAGTATTCAAAGTGTGGGCAAACCATGGATTTATATAAAGGCTATATATTCATCCCTTGGTCAAGATCCTGTGCTCCACTTAGGACTAAATCAAGAATTGCCTCTAACCCAGGACCGCCTGTGCCAAGAGGCAGTTATTAGTGGTGACTAGATACTTTATTTCTGCATCCCATCCTGAGCTGACATGCACCCAGTCAATATGGGGAGAGTTGAAATCCCCCATTATTATTGAGGTTTTTATTTTTATAGCCTCTCTAATCTCCCAAAGCATTTCACGGTCACCATCACCATCCTGGTCAGGTGGTTGGTAGTATATCCATACTGCTCTATTTTTATTATACAAGCATGGAATTTCTATCCATAGAGCTTCTGTGGTACAGTTTGATTCGTTTAAGATTTTTACGATATGTGACTCTATGCTTTCTTTCACATATAGTGCCACTCCCGCACCAACACGACCTACTCTGTCATTCCTATGTATTTTTTACCATGTCCCATTGATTATCATCATTCCACCAAGTTTCTGTGATGCCTATTATATCAACATCCTCATTTAATACCAGGCATTCAAGTTCATCCATCTTAAGTATTTAGACTTCTAACGTTTGTATAGAAGCACTTATAAAATTTGTTGAAGAGCTCCACTACAACCTTTCTAATTTTGCATGCCAGAAATCAGGTTCTGTTTTGGTTTAGGTGAAGCCCATCCTTCCTGCATAGGCTCCTCCTTTCTCAAAAGGTTCCCAAGTTCCTAATAAATCTTAACCCCTTCTCCCTACGCCATCTCCTCACCCATGCATTGAGACCCTGCAGTTCTGTAACAGCGCGTGGAATGCGTCGATGGAGGTCCTGGACTTCAATCTCTTACCTAGCAGCCTAAATTTGGCCTCCAGGATCTCTCTACCTTTCCCTATGTCATTGCTATCTACATGTACCATGACCACTGGCTCCTCCCCAGCACTATACATAAGCCAGTCTAGAAGTCTCAAGAGATACACAACCTTCGCACTCAGCAGGCAATTCACCATATGGTTCTCCCAGTCATCACAAACCCAGATATCTATATTTCTAATGATCGAATCCCCCACTGCTATCACCTGTTTCTTCCCAGTAACTGGGGTTCTCTCCCCAGGAAAGGTATCCTCAGTGTGATAGGACGCTATGTCATCATCTGGTGGGAGGGTCCCAACTATGGAATCATTTCCCTCCATTCCACTTTGATGTTCTCCTTCCCCAAGACTTTCATCCTCCTCATTGGCAAAGAGGCTGTCAGACTGGGGGGTGGGACCACTCTACTGTGTTTACATATATGGATAGCAGGTCTATATATGGTAGATACTGTACACAATGTGTGACAGTGTACCTACATATACACCACTGCTGGAATTGCTTTCACAATGAAAATAATAGTATTATTTTTCTACTGCTAAAGTATACTAATTCCACAGTAGTCTGTTCAAGTTGTTCAAAAGGGTTACCAGTCAAGTAATTCTCATGAGGTATTTGCCAGTCCTAAACCATGTGTAACGCTGAGCCAGCAAGTGGTAAGCAACCAGCACGCTGGGTGACCTGGAAGCCACCCTTGAGGCATATTAGAAGAGTATTAAATTGGTAAACATGGCCATTCGTTGTAGATAGTTGTCAAAGCCATGTTAAGTAGACTAGAATCTTTAATATGTAGGTCTGTATTGTTAGAGAATCAAAGGGTAGATGCTAACTGTATTTGTCTATGTTTACCTATATCTTGTTAGAAGTTGAATAATGTGATCTAATTAGGTTGTAGATGCTAAAATCCTGTTCCTGTCTCACAATGCTTCACTGTACTCCACTGATTCAGAGATCAAAAGGGAATATTATCATTTAGATGGGACTTGTGGTGTAATCATATTATTGGCCTCATTTCTCTTTGAATCTTGTAACTCCACAGAGTAAACTACCTGTGACCTGTTTCAATGGTTAATTGCCTTATGCTAATGAATACAACTAGTTACTGGTGTATGCCTAGGAAGCAGAGATTAGCTTCAAAGCAACAATATAGATTACCTATTCTTCAGCCAAGGAAGGCCTGCTGAGAAAATGGCTGACTTCCCCTATAAAGGAAGCCCCAGGCCTAATCCTTTTTTATCTCAGAGCTGCTTAAATTTTGACAGGGGAGGTGTAAGCTACAAGACTGAGGTCCCCAGAGTGCTCCTGATAGAGCGTGTCCATATTATATGTGAGTCCCAAGATGGAGTTAAAATGGAATTAGTTTAGTGTACTGATTGCCATAGTGGGCTGCAAAATCCTTGTGCAAGCTGACTGAGTTCCTCACTGCTGTGGCATTAGAATTGCTGAGGTTGATTGTGCTTTTATTTTAATTTTCACATAGAAAATAACTCTTCTGAGTTAGCCTCAGGATCTAAGCCACCATGAGACCAGGTAGTGGTAGGATTGAATCATACAGCTGGCCACACTTTTGTGATTGGGTTGGGACTGGAGGTTAGGCATTTGGAAATTAAACGTTTCATGGACCAGCCATTTTCTCCTGATCTTTGAGGATGAGGTACAACTCTCCTGGATGAAGGACTTGTTTTTGATGGTCCATCCCGGGAGGTTAATGGAACCAGAGGCTTTTTAGAAGACTCGGAGGGAAAATATTGGTCCCCCCAGGAAACGATTCAATTTGAGCTTTTGATATTCTTGTCCTCCACCATCAATGAGGTGGTCCCTAGGCATCTTCTTTGCCAACTTCATCCTCACAGAAGGCAAAAATAAAAATCTCGGAGACCCCCTCCACACCACGTGTGTGCATGTGTGCATTCAGTATGGGAGGGCTGGATAGGTATAGAAGTAAAAGAGATGGGTGTATAATAGAATTTTTAAAATATGAAGATTGAAGAAGTAAAAGACTGAAGAGAAGAAAAAAGGATAAAGAAAAGATGTGCAAATTTAAGGTTAGATTTTTAAGCTAACAGAACCCTTCCTTATATCCAATATCTCAGACTTGATCCACTATTTGACCTCTTTAGTTAATTTGCCCAGTGGGCCTTTTCCATAAATATGTCTCTGGGACCCTGGAACAGAGAAAGTTAGTGGCAAAGCTGGGATTGAACCTGAGGCATTGTTCATTTCCACTTCCAGTTCTCTCTCTGAACCGCACTCTGTATTTTTCGTCTCCTTTCCCTATTCCAAAGATAGAAATGGGAATTATCACAGTGGTCTCTGATAACAAATATTATTTACTGCCAAAAGCTACCCAGCAAAATCTGAGATACTGTACTATTCCCCTACTACTTACTCAAATGCAAAATAATTAGATATCACTGTGCGGCAACTGTTGGTAAATGGCAACCATTCAGTGGTGACCACTGTATCTGCTAATTGTTCGTTTTATTTGCATAACACTTAAAAATTTGCAATAAAAGTGGTACAGACATTGTTAATCTATAGGATGTTAGAGCCCTGTGCTCTGTCCTTTTGATTTGAGCCAAGCTATCTGCACTGAAAGATTCCTAGAAGGTGATGAGACTCTTGGAGATCAGAGGACATTAAACTACCATGCTATAACTCAGCACTTGAAAACTCAACTCACAATAGAAAATAAAGCAAAAGCAAAATAACTCAGTGTGCAGTGTCAGCTGAACACAGCATAAAAAATAACTATTCTTTGCAGGACTTGGCTTCACTAGAGTATGTTTTATCCCACTGAGCAATACCAGACATCAGAGATGTCAACAGATACCACTGTAGGAAGCAGTATATTCAAGAGGGTCAAGTCAAAGCCACCAGAGCAGCTCAACCAACACAAATCAAAGAATAGTACTATTTGAAAGCTAGTTACATCAACTCCAGTCCTATGTCTGGCATGTGTTGCTGTCTACATTTCCCGGGAATTGTAAAACAGATTTCACTCACAACTAGTCTGAATTAGTACAGTGCTAAACACCAGGGATATATACTCCTGTATTTAATAAATTCATTGACAGGTGCAAGGAGTAAGAGTGTTTATTCACAGATGGTGCAGAAACAACAGGGTTTCTGTTTTCACCTGTTGTGTGAAAATATCAAATAAAAAACCCAAACCAACCAACTAAACAAACAAAAACACCTGCAGAACTATGCATGCTCAGTATTCCAATTTTATGCTGTCCTTTACACAAGCTTCCTCCTCAGTTTTATGGCAACACTCAAGACCCAACATGTTTTCAAATGCTGGATTGACTTCAGTTATATTCTGTGCCAAAGGATGGGTGAATCTCAAAAGGTTTAGCATTTGGTTTTGGAGAAGCATCCAAAAGTGTGGGTCCAAAAGTGTGTGCACACTATTTGCAACTTCTGTGTCCTCAAAGGGACATTTTTCATCTCTGGAGAGTTCTAGACAGTCTACATTTTGCTCCAGATGAAAATATCATGAGAATGTATTCACACTTCCTGCTCACTAAGCAGAGATCACAGACTCAGGCAGATATGGGAGATGTACTTCTTTTTTTGGAGGGGCGGGATGTTTTTTAACTACCTTTGCCATCTCAATTAAAAAGCAACTTGACCTAAAAATTCCACATTTAATTTATTGTGTTGCCCTCTCTGAGGAGTTAGGGAATTCCCTATCTGAGAACATCAGGTGAGTTTCTTTTGGAGATACATGATTTGAATCTATGAGAAGTTTCCTAAGGCTGCAATGTTCACAGGCACTTATGTAGACTTCTTAAAGTCTCACAGAGTTAGTGGGCTCCAGGAAACCTCAAGAATAACATCAGGGATATCAATGGGGCTTATAAACCAGGGATGAACTCTAGCGAGGACTTTATACCAAATAGCACTTCAGAAAAGTATAGATAAATATATTCTATCTATTGAAACATGTGGAACACTGTCACATTTAAAAAAAAACCACCTTAGTAAGTTCATAGGAAAATAAATGAGTTAAGGTTGTAAATATGTGTCAATGGGTTGAGGCAGACAACCTAAATGATAGTCAAATTTTGTTAATTATTTGTATTGCTGTGGTGGCTAGGGGGGTCCCGAGCAAGATTGGGGCTCCATTGTGCTAGAAACTGTACAAACACATAGTAAGAGACAATCCCTACCTGGAAAACCTTACAAGCTACACAGACAGGACAGACAAGGGTTAGGAAGGGAAACAGGCACATATAGGTGAAATTACTTGCCCAGGGTTACATAGCTGATTAATGGCAGAACCAGGAATAAAACCCAGTTCTTCTGACTCCTTATCCACTAGACCATTCTACATCCCTGACTGGAACCCACTCCACCAGCCCAGAGCCTGTACCCCCCCACACTGCAAACCCCTGCCTCAGCCCGGAGCCCGCTCCCATACTCCAAACCCCTCAGGTCCACCCCCCAGCCCAGAGCCCCCTCCTGCATCCCAAACCCCTCATCCCTGGCCCCACCCCAGAACCCGCACCCCCAGCAGGAGCCCTCACCCCCTCCCGCACCCCAAAACTCTGAGCCAGCCCAGTGAAAATGAGCGAGTGAGTGAGTGAGGGTGGGGAGAGTGAGTGACAGAGGAAAGGGGGATGGAATGAGCGGGGGCTGGGCTTTGGAGAAGAGGTGGGGCAAGGGTGTTCAGTTTTGTGCGAGTAGGAAGTTGGCAACCCTAGCCTGCTGGCCATGCATGTACAAGGAAATGAACTGCTCCTTGAAAAGAGGGGAAATCACTTACTCTGCCCTCAGAACAAGTGGGAAGCAGAGCAGAGCTCCAGCCCAAACGTGAACGTCTACACTGCAATTTTCTGGCTTCACAGCCCGAGCCCCATGAGCCCAAGTCAGCTGACCCAGGATAGCCACGGCCAACCTGCAGGCCTTTTATTGCAATGGTGACATACCCTTTGCGTCACAGTTTATTCTCTGGCCTATTCTTGGAACACGGCAGCTACACTTTGCCCTTTGCTCAGGGCAGATTGTAGGTTACAGTCTAACCTACTCCTATGGTCTGACTCGTGAATATGGATCACACTGATAGGAGGCCTGAGATATATTTGGGCTTGGGCTACCTTAACTCTGCAGGTACAAGGTTGTCCTATGAGTCTGGGTGCTGAAAAGGTAATAATTCAGAGGTAGAACTCCAACTGTTGTGGGCCAAATCTTCATTGTCATGCTTGCAAACATGTGGGGTTTCTTTAAAAGGTTTTCAGTTTCTTGGCATCCTAACATTTGGGTTTTTTAAACTGTGAAGTTAGAAGTTTAACTTCATGATAAGTATTTGCAATCTTAACTCCAGCTTAATGGTGTTTTTTGTCCAGTAATGGCCATTTGAATTGCCCTGAAAGCTCTTCCGTATCTGTGCTTTCAAAGCTCATCTCTTGTTGGTCTGTCTTCACTGCAGAAATGGTGTTTTCGCCATTCATTTAGAGAATGCTGTGCAAAAGTAGCCTCAGGAAAATAAGGGCAGCTGGCCTGGTATGCAGCATATAGCAGTTCACAAATTTGATAGAATAAGATTCCATTAAATCTTTTAAGAGCTACAAGCCACACAGCTATTTGCTTGCATCCATTTCCTGAAAATACAACCTGCTGTTCTTCAAACTGAGAAGCTAAAAATAAATTGATGCTACTCTATGCTAATGGACAGGTATTTCCTATCATATGTTCGGACAGCAATGTAAAATACCATTTTAAATAGAGCACTTACTGGCAGGCCAATTGCTGCTGTACATTATGTCAGCAGTTTAGTGTTTGTGGTTCTAGCTACAGAAATATCACTGGGAGGGGGGAAGGAGGAGGTGAAGTTCCTTCATTCAAAGCATCTCTGCTGATTGGGTCTGGTACCTGATAAAGGTGCACACCATGAGGCGAGTGCTCAGGAGGCCTTGCCCCCCACCCCGCATTGGCAAGTGGAGCGTGATGGCCATGGGAGGAGGTATATGTTGAGAACCCTCTCAAGGTGTCTGACAGTGGGAGCACTCTCCTAAGTGCTGGGGAGCCCCAGAAAGCATTATCTCAGAACCCTGCCCACTGATCACATTGGGTAGTATGTATCGGAGGGGTAGCCGTGTTAGTCTGGATCTGTAAAAAGCAACAAAGAGTCCTGTGGCACCTTATAGACTAAAAAAATGTATTGGAGCATAAGCTTTCGTGGGTGAATACCCACTTCGTCAGACGCATCCACAGAACTCTTTATTGGATAGTATATCACCTCTAAGGAAGGGCTGTGCCCAAAAGCTACAATACAACCCTTACTGTTTGCTTTATTTTAGCATATGTGACAATTTAATTTCCCAATATCGTAAGGAGTTTGAGGATTGGGCCTATTTCTACCCACAAAGTGTGTTTATTCTATACCCGCTTGGCTATCTGTCTTTAATTAGTTCCTCAGCTGTGCTGTGCACATCTGGAATTCTTCTTGTTTTACTAATGAATTTAATTTCAGGAAACTCCTTGATCTTAGCTCAGTCACTATGAGCTACTGCCATTTCATGTGTAAATAAAAGGGACAGGAAGTGGTATGCCCCAGGTTTGCTTTCAATGATAAGTGATGTTTACTTGCCTAACACTTTTCAAGGGTGTGAGTTAAACTAGGAGAGGGAGAAATGAGGAAGGAGGCAAAGAAAGAGAACACAGCGAAATCTACAGCATAAGCTGGCATTCCTCCAAGGATTTTAAGGGAAAGTTCCACTGTAATGATTCTTCTTTTAGTGTGTGGTCCAGCCTGTTGAGTTCAGTAGCCACAGAATTAGATCACGCAGGTGGATTTTGAAGAGGGCTGGATTATTTTATGGACAATTTTGTTTTTTGCATGTTACAATATCCTAATCAAATCTAAGGGAATAAGTTTTTCACAGCAAGAGTTGGGAAAGAATTTCTCCCCCTTCATGCATAGTATTTCACAGTTTGCCAGGTGAATTTGGGTGTGTGCGGATGGGTCTGGGGTATATGTGTGTATCACATTTTTCTCTTAAACATCAGGCAATAACTGTTGAAAGCAGGATACTGATTTGTTATCACTTAATAGACCATTGGTAATTATGTAATTTTCTGTGTTTATTGGAGCCCTCTGTTTTTCTCTCTTTCCCCCTTTTCCCCCTCTTTTCTTTTCTTTATTTTGGATGGAGACATTGCCGACTTGCACACAAGAGTTGAGGATGAACTCTGTCTCCTGGACAATTTGATGCAGGATCAATTGTTCAGAGGTGATGCTGTTAGTCTTTGGAGGAATTGAGGCTTACTAAAATAGCTACTCCAACCACTTGATCCCAAGCAATAACTCAATTAATGGCTGCTAAGGAACTGAAATGATCACAGGTCTAGTAAAGATATAGACTTTCATTTCTAGGTCACTGGTTCAATTCTAGTTTAATACTAGTCAGTGGGGACTGTTGGGCTAGTCATTATTACCTAGTATCTGAGTGGCCTATGTGGAATGAGTGAGCAGATGTCTATATTAAAATTGGCATGCTTGTTGGTTCAGGAGAGACCAAGTACTGAACAGACATGGAGAGTGAATTAACCTCATACCTCTAAAGGTTATCTTTCCAGAATAGGATTGGGGCATATCAGCAAAGCGCAGTTGTGTGAGAACATCCAAGAAGAAACCCATTTGAGCTGACTCTTCCACCCCTAGCCCTCTTATCTTAGTGTAGATGATTTCCAGAGCTTTTTGAGTTGACAGCCCATGTTCATCTGACAACCCATGTCCACCAGATTTTCAAAAGGGCATTAACTTTTGAATACAAGGCTAATTTAGAGTGGATTTTTGTTTCAAAGCAAATGTATCTAAAAGAGGTAACTGTGTTGTTTGAAAAGAAAATGAGCTCACGCTGGAAAAATAAGGGACAGTTGGACACTGAAAAATAATGCTAATGTTCTAGCTGGTTATGAATAACCATTTCTTAAACACAAAAACCTGCATCTTTCTCCAGGAAGTTCACTGTTTCTCTGATTACATATTATTAATTTAGCGGGATGAAAGAACATGGCATGTCGTCCTACTCTCTCCCCTTCATTCAGAAGATGTTCTACATTTTACAAGCCGTATGTTTCCAGGTGAGCTCATTAGTACTTTGAAAGCACATTGTATTTTCTGATCTTTAAGAGTTTTGCAGTCAAAGAATGTCCAGGAAGTGCAAAGGAAGAAATTTAGGGTATGTCTACACAGCAAAGAAAAACCCGTGGCTGGACCATGCCAGCTGACTT
This sequence comes from Terrapene triunguis, assembly GCF_002925995.2. NCBI lineage: Eukaryota > Metazoa > Chordata > Testudines > Emydidae > Terrapene > Terrapene triunguis. The sequence continues at coordinate 3,744,394 of NW_020664531.1, read as the reverse complement.
GGGCTTGCAGGGCTGGGACTGTTTTATTGCTTTGTAGACTTCTGGGCCTGGGCTGAAGCTTGGGCTCTAGGACCTTGTGAGGTGGGAGGTTCCCAGAGCTCAGGCTCCAGCCTGAGCCCGGACATCTACACAACAATGAAACAGCCCCGCAGCCTAAGCCCTGCGAGCCTGAGTCAGCTGGCATGGGCCAGCTGTGGGTTTTCTTTGCTGTGTAGACGTACTTTTAGTGTCCTGTTATTTTATTCCTGTTTCAGGCCAGATGAGATAGATACAAAGTAATCATCAACTACAGATTAAAATTTTGCTTTTTCCTTTGTCACTATCCTGTAGATATTCCTAGTAGATGATAAATCCTCTGCTTTTTGAAATATTGTTTTATTGTTGTGCTTGTCATCCTTGGCTTGTAGCTCCAATCATCTCATTGGTATAACTTTTCTGACCAACTTTTAGGTTTTTTTCTTTTTAAAGTAAACCCAGTAAAATGCATAATGATTTTGGGCAAGATTCTCATAATCTAGGAAAGCATAAGAAGCAGAAATAGAAAGGACTAAAATAATGAAGGTCCATAAATCTTGGTTATTTGAAAACATCCCGTAGCTCATGGATTTTTTTAAAAAAAAGCAGTTTCAATCTGGTTGCCATGTCAGAGCTGCTGCTGCTAATAATGATGCTCATTTTATACAGTTGCTGAAATGTTGACTTCTCCTGCCTCACTCCCAATACTATTTGTTGCCATAAGCATTCTGATTTTATTTTGTTGGCATCTTGGACTATTGTAGACTCCATGAAATACAGAATTGATGCCAAATATTGTAATACCTTGCTTTTATATAGTAACTGCCATCCCACTCAACCCCAAAGTGCCTTACAGTCTTACACAGAGGAATCACTTTAGCCACTGGTGAAATACAGCCACCCCTGTGTGGTAATGTGGTTCTATGACAACAATAGACAACTGATTTTAGCAAGCAGTGTGAAGATAGTTCTTAGTTAGGTAATACATAGAGAGATGCCATAAGAATATAGGTAGGCAGAATGCATTTGACCACACTGTAATTTAGATAGGACAGTGAAGCTATTACAAAAATCCTTTGGATTATTTAGAATTCACCTGTGGTAAGGATCATAAATCCAACCTAGGACATAATTCATAGGAAGAGCGCCACCTAATGAGTCAACATTACAGTTGGTTGGGAATTTTCTGACAAAACATTTTATAATGTTTATGCTTTAAAAAGTTTTGTTAAGGTCCAAATTTAAACAAAATGTTTCAAAATTATCAAAACTAAATGTTTTGAATGATCATATCTGAATATATATTTTTTTGATTATTGGTTCGTGAACATTTTTAGAATTTCAACTTTTTGTCCCGTTTTGGGACAGAATTTTTTTTTTTAAATCTCAAAACTCTTGTAGGGAACACTTTTCCCACTCAGCTCTAGTCACAATCACTTGTTGGAATACCTGAGTTTTCCTTAGATGTCTCCTATTCAACTACTGATCAGGCCTGATCCTGCTTGCCGTTGGGATAGGAAGATCTGACGACTCAAAATGTAAATCATCTTCACATTAAACATATTATAGCAAGTTTAAATAAATGATAGAGCAGCATACTGGGTATATAAATGTGAATTGTGACTTCTGACTAAATAATCAATGTATATTTATATTGCTTTTAGTCCCTTATTTTTCAAAAGCAAAAATATTTACAAAGATCAGGCAAAAGTTTTCCTTCAGCAGCCAAGATTAAATAATAAAATAAAATGTATTAAAGTATGAATGCTAGAAATTGATTAATAAAACAAAATGCTGAAAAGGTTGTTTTAAAAGCATCAATCACTGATGCCTGCCTCTTACTATATAGCTAGTTCTTTACAAAGGGCTTACTAAAAAGAATAATTTGCTCTTCTTTGAATTAGACCAAATCAGAAGTACAGATGACTCTTCGCAAATGTGTGAGTTGAAAGATAAGTGTATAAAAATGCTAGAATTTACTGCTTAATTTGATAAGACAGAGAGTTCCAGGGTTCTGCAAGCTTAGCCAAGACTTTGCATGTACAGATTACTGTAAGCTCCTAACAGTAAACGGATGGAACTGGCATGAATTGCCTTATTGAGGAAAAAAATGATTATGTGATTCAAAGGATTTCCACTCATCTGTTTTTAGTTCTGTCTGAGCTGACGCAAAGTTACAAACTTGAATAGAAGGATCAGCACTTTTAGTTTTATTTTTTTGTTCCCCTCTGAATTACCAATGTATCTAGTTGCTGAAATAATTTACAAGTTATTACCTTTATTAACACAGGCAAAGGGGTATCATACCTCTCCCCCGAGCCTGCATAAAACCTACTGCATAAACATTTCATATGTGGAGCTTTGCAGGTTGGAACCTGGAGTTTGGAGGTCAGCATAGTCAGGGTGGGGAATCTGAGGACAGAGAATCTTCGTGGCATCATACTGCGCAAATGACAATTGGTAAATGTGAAACTCCACAGAGGTCACCTCTTGCAGTGTCCTAAGTTCCTCTCCCCGCCCCGCAGGTTTTCCCACAGAAGAAAAGGATGAGAAACCAGATTCACAAAGAAACATTGGTGCGATGATGCTGAGCACCTAACTTTTAGGCATCTACAAAATCACTGTGATTCACAAAGCCTGAGTTTGGCACCTAGGTTCCCTATACAATGAATGGGGAGAGATAGGTGCCTCAAAATGGGATTTGAAAAAGCCAGCACGCTGGGCAGATCTTTGTCTAAACTAGCCAAGGAGAGATTCCAAGGTGAGGGATGTGTACCAAGCCCAGCCTCTCTCTCAGAGATGGGTGACATCCTCTGCTTGGGATTTGCAGCTGTAAACACTCTCTTGATGATGATACAGAAGGAGCTCCCTCAAAACATTTAGTCCAGTGGTTAGCATCTCACCTGGGATGCGGGAAATCCCCCCTCTGCCTGACGAGGATCAGGGATTTGAACGGGGATCTGCCAAATCTCTGGTGAGTGCCCTACCCATTGGGTTCAGTCTCTCCTGTTGAAGCTGTCCCAATGTGGATTGGCTCCTGGGTCTCCCACCTGAGTGCTCCAATCACCAGGCTACAGAATTATTCTCAAACTTGTTTTCTGTCTGTCTGTCTCTCTCTGGTTCAATGATTCTTTCATTATTTATCCACATTATTAATTTTTTTTACTTTGCTGTAGAAAAGTGGTAGAAAATTAATATACAATATAATCAAATTGATGGAAAAATGTTTTAAATTGTAATGAAAGTGTATCCTAACAGGATTTGAATTTAATATGAACAGCTACTATATGTCATCTACTAGGTTAAAAAGTCTTTGCTTACATGCCCTAGGAATTTAGATATAATATTTCATGTGAAATGCTTTGGATATTTCTTTTTAACTTTAGAAAAATGGCAAAATTAACCTGTAATATAATCATGATGATGGGGAAAAAAGTTAAGGGAAATTTTAATAAAATTAGATCTTCAATTGCATTTGAGTTCTACACTTCTGAAATATGAAGCTTATATTTTACCCATTAGGCTACACAATCTTTTTCTTAATATCAGTGGGAAGAATTATTATGGACCTTAGTGGGCTCACATATGTTCCCATTACTGCAGTATAAAAATATATAGCGAATATGACTAAAAAATGACTAGGGGCTATAAAGTTCAAACAACATGCATTCTCTGGTTTATACCAAGATGTGCATGTGTAGGAAAAAATTCATGTGTATCAGATTTAATATACTAAGGGCTTGGTTTAAAAGAGTTGTAACTCCCAGGAAAGTCTTTGGGTCAGTTCCCATAGTGATGTAAATGGTGGTGTGAGTTGGAAAGAAAAGTGTTGTAAATGGTGAAATAATGTTACTTTACAGCAACCTGGCATTCAGTTGATGTGCCAAACGGGTGATTTACATACTGAGGAGCAAAAAGGGAGTGTTTTAGAAAAATAACTAGCAGGAAGATGTATGATAAAGCTGACATAACTATTTTGTTTTTTCTTCCCACTTGCTTAGCTTTTCGTGCTATGCTCCTTCATGCTCTTTAGGGCCAAATTCTCCTCTCAGTTCAAAAAGAAGACAATTTGCCCCATTGAAATGTAAATTACATTAATTTTGAACACTCACTGAATGCCAGTGCAAATTACACTACTTTACTTCTTATACCTTCTTGTACTTGTTTTCTCGTCAATTTACATCTGACATAAAATTATAACCCCATATAAATCACAACTGAATTGGCTTTGGCTGTTTACTCTCCACAAACACATGGACAGAAAAAAATAATCTCACCAAATTTCTCCCTGCATGTTTCCTATAACTCTTTTGGCAACTAAATCTAGGCAAAACTCAAAGGGCCAGATTCTCGTTTTTCGTTATGTGATGCCCAGTGGCCTTAAGTCCAGTGAAGTGGCCTTCAATCTGCTGGAGATGGCCATTCCTTTAGTGGAGGGAAACTCTCCACTGGCATACATCTGGTGCAGGTAGCTCTGCTTTCTCCTATACCAGCTGCCTCCCACTGCCAGTGTAAGCAGAAGGGAAGAGTGTGTTAACTCAAGGGGATTCCAAGGGAGAGACAAGGGTGAGATAGGGAGGGGAATAGGACATGGCAGAATAGAATGGAGCTCTGCTATGCCTGGTACTCCCCAGGCAGAAGGTATGTGACCACATGCCAGTAGCATAAATTAGGCTGTTCTGAATCAGCAATTTGCAACTGCCACTGTCCACTACATCCAGGTTCAGTTCAGATGTAGTGGAGAATCAGGATTAAACAATATAAAGATTCAATGTTTGCTATTAAAAGGGCAGCATCCCACATTCTTTAGGAAGACCAGACTTATGTAAAGAATGTTTCTCTGGATATTTGAGCTGCTTTTACTACTGACTGCATGGGTGTATGTTTTTTCCATATGCCCAATTCATAATTTTCATTCTACATTTCTTTATTTCTTGCACTGTTAGCCATTCAAGTTTGCTTGTCCTGCTGCTTAGGTCAGGCATAGAAAAGGCTAGCTTTTCAAGGGTGGTGGCTTCGAGGTTATGTCATTTCACTCTATTTGGTCTGGATCTTTTCTGATATGTGCGTTGGACAGTAGACACTTGCATTCAACTGTAAGATGGTTTATTTTTTTTCCAGTTAAAAATACGTTTATCCACCATATCACTGCAAATCCAACACCCAATAAAACATCTGACAGCGAATAGCACGCTGTTAGAAAGTATTCAAGTCTCTCTTGTGAGTCCCTGTGATTCATGTTAAAACTGGGTCATGTTGCAAGTCTGCACTGTGAGTCCACTGGGGACTTGTATACAAAATTCCAACTCAAAGTGAATTTTTATGGCCAAGTTGTAAATGCTGACAGGCCTATAATCAGAATGTCATGAGCACGGAAATCATTAATCTTAACAATTCCATGTTTTTTTTTCTGAGACGACATTAAAAGGGATGTAGATCCAGAGGTGTGTGTGGAAAAGGTTTCTCAATTAAACTTACACTGCTTCACTGGACTACTTCCACGCCTATGCTAAGACAAAACTACTTCCTCCAGTGGAAGAAAGTAATAGGGGCAAAATGTCAAGAATACTTAGCTCAAGTGGAACTTGAGGGTGGAACTAAATCAAAAGAGAAAGAAATCATCTGTTGGGACTAAAACAATTATAGTAGTACATGCTGCAATGTTGTTCATGCAGCAGAACCCCAATCTCATTTGGAAATACAGGGGCATTAAATCTTTCAGTCTTGTTTATGGTAGCATCCACCATGGATCATATATTATCAAAATAAGACATAGCTTATTGAGAACTTATATTAGAGCCCATGGCAGTTTCACTTTGAACTCTAATTTTCCAGTTTACAACATCTGAGAATTCCCTTTGATGAAATTACAACTCTGTAAATACTCTACAGTATTTCCTCCTCTTTTTCAGTATTTGCTGACAGCAGTGAACTTGAATAGGAGTTTCAGAAGGACAAGGTGCCCCCGACTTGCAAAATCTAGCACCCTAAATGCCAACCAATACCTATAGCACTTGCTTTGCAGTTTATATATACAATAATGTCTATAAGGGAAGCAATTAAGGGGCAGATACCTTCCTGCTCCTTCTTTCAGTCCCATGTGTGCAGTTTGGAAGAGTGTGAAAGTGAACTTACCTATTTTTATGTAGTTACTGGTCTGCAATCTCCCATCCTCAAGGCGGGTAGAAAGTCAAGGAAAGTGTGGGCCCCTTACTGAATGAGGGAGGCAATCTAGTGACAGAGGATGTGGAAAAAGCTAATTTACTCAATGCTTTTTTTGCCTCTGTCTTCACGAACAAGGTCAGCTCCCAGACTACTGCACTGGGCAGCACAGTATGGGGAGGAGGTGACCAGCCCTCTGTGGAGAAAGAAGTGGTTCGGGACTATTTAGAAAAACTGGACGAGCACAAGTCCATGGGGTCGGATGCGCTGCATCCGAGGGTGCTAAAGGAGTTGGCGGATGTGATTGCAGAGCCATTGGCCATTATCTTTGAAAACTCATGGCGACTGGGGGAGGTCCCGGATGACTGGAAAAAGGCTAATGTAGTGCCCATCTTTAAAAAAGGGAAGGAGGAGGATCCGGGGAACTACAGGCCAGTCAGCCTCACCTCAGTCCCTGGAAAAATCATGGAGCAGGTCCTCAAGGAAACAATTCTGAAGCACTTAGAGGAGAGGAAAGTGATCAGGAACAGTCAGCATGGATTCACCAAGGACAAGTCATGCCTGACTAACCTAATTGCCTTCTATGAGGAGATAACTGGCTCTGTGGATGAGGGGAAAGCAGTGGATGTGTTATTCCTTGACTTTAGCAAAGCTTTTGATACGGTCTCCTACAGTATTCTTGCCAGCAAGTTAAAGAAGTATGGGCTGGATGAATGGACTATAAGGTGGATAGAAAGCTGGATAGATCGTCGGGCTCAACGGGTAGTGATCAATGGCTCCATGTCCAGTTGGCAGCAGGTTTCAAGCGGAGTGCCCCAAGGGTCGGTCCTGGGGCCCGTTTTGTTCAATATCTTCATTAATGATCTGGAGGATGGCGTGGACTGCACTCTCAGCAAGTTTGCAGATGACACTAAACTGGGAGGAGTGGTAGATACGCTGGAGGACAGGGATAGGATACAGAGGGACCTAGACAAATTAGAGGATTGGGCCAAAAGAAACCTGATGAGGTTCAACAAGGACAAGTGCAGAGTCCTGCACTTAGGATGGAAGAATCCCATTCACTGTTACAGACTAGGGACCAACTGGCTAGGAAGCAGTTCTGCAGAAAAGGACCTAGGGGTTACAGTGGATGAGAAGCTGGATATGAGTCGACAGTGTGCCCTTGTTGCCAAGAAGGCTAATGGCATTTTGGGCTGTATAAGTATGGGCATTGCCAGCAGATCGAGGGACGTGATCATTCCCCTCTATTCGGCATTGGTGAGGCCTCATCTGGAGTACTGTGTCCAGTTTTGGGCCCCACACTACAAGAAGGATTTGGAAAAATTGGAAAGAGTCCAGCGGAGGGCAACAAAAATGATTAGGGGGCTGGAGCACATGACTTATGAGGAGAGGCTGAGGGAACTGGGATTGTTTAGTCTCCAGAAGAGAAGCATGAGGGGGATTTGATAGCTGCTTTCAACTATCTGAAAGGGGGTTCCAAAGAGGATGGATCTAGACTGTTCTCAGTGGTACCAGATGACAGAACAAGGAGTAATGGTCTCAAGTTGCAATGGGGGAGGTTTAGGTTGGCTATTAGGGGAAAAAAATTCACTAGGAGGGTGGTGAAGCACTGGAATGGGTTACCTAAGGAGGTGGTGGAATCTCATTCCTTAGAGGTTTTTAAGGTCAGGCTTGACAAAGCCATGGCTGGGATGATTTAGTTGGGAATTGGTCCTGCTTTGAGCAGGGAGTTGGACGAGATGACCTCCTGAGGTCCCTTCCAACCCTGATATTCTATGATATTCTATGATATTTTCCTCTACTTCTGACACTAGGGAACCAGTACTGGTACACAGAAGCCAATATGCCAATAAATCATGCCATACTATTACTGAGACACAGGAAGGGGTTAGGTTAATCTGGAAATATGCATTCCACCATTCCATTCCACCACTGTTCACTGTTTGAAACATTTCCCCTCACATATACTAAAAGAAATTCCATTTATATGTAATAGGGTAAGCAGATTATGCTGCATAAAATAGGGTAACAGGTGAGCAGACAGAGATAGACTTAGTCATGGGAGATGAAGCCATTTTAATTAGATATTAAAGAACTGTAATAGAGTGGATTTATTTACTTAGAAGGTTTTAGCAGGATGACTTGCCAGGTCATCCTTTTTCTTATGAGCATCTGAAGGAAGCAGCTTGATATTGAAGAAGAAACAGGTACCTACCTTTTCCTAACTGTTGTTCTTCAAGATGTGTTGCTCATGTCCATTGCATTGTAGGTATGTGTGCACCCACGTGCATGGTTTTCAGAGATTTTTGCCTTAGCGATATCTGTAGGGCCGGCTGTGGTGCCCACTGGAGTCCCATGCTCATGCCGTGGTACATCCGGCGCCACCAGCCCTACGCCCTCTCAGGAGGGAGGGTAATGGAATGGACATGAGCAACACATCTTGAAGAACAACAGTTACAAAAAGGTGGGTAACCATTTTTCTTCTTTGAGTTCTTGCAGATGTCGATTTTATTGTAGGTGACTCACAAGCAGAGTCCTCGGAGGTGGGCTTGGAGTTCACAGTCTTGCAGATTGGAGCACTGCTCTGCCGAAACCAGCATATCAGTGCATAGTGTGAAGTGAACGTGTGGATGGACGACCCGACAAATTTTTTGGATCAGCACTTGAGTGAGGAAGGCTGCCGATGACACCTGTGCCCTAGTCAAGTGAGCCGTCACAATCACTGGCAGGGGCACCTTTGCCAGCTCATAACAGTAGCTGGAATCCAGGATGAGATTCTCTGAGTAGACACTGGGCAACCCTTCATCCTGTCTGCGACAGCAACAAACAACTGCGTAGACTTATGGAATGGCTTTGTTCTACCTACGTAGAAGGCCAGTGCTCATCTGACATCCAGGGTATGCAGCCTGCATTCCTCATCCATTGCATGAGGCTTTGGACAAAGGACTGATAAGAATATGTCTTGACCAGTATGGAACTGGGAGACAACCTTGAGCAGAAAGGCTGGACGTGGATACAGCTGGACCTTGTCCTTATAGAAGATCGTATAAGGTGGTTCCGACGTGAACACCCTGATCTCGGATACCCTATGGGCTGAAGTTATAGCGACTAAGAAGGTGACCTTCCATGATAGAAGCAGGAGGGAGCAGGAAGGCAAGGGCTCGAAGGGGGGACCCATGAGCCTTGACAGCACAAGATTCAGGTCCCAAGGGGGAACCGAGTTCCCAATATGCGGGTAAAGGTGCTCCAGACCTTTCAGGAACCGCGCCGTCATGGGATGGGTGAAGACTGACCTGCCTCGAAATGGAGGGTGGAACGCCGAAATGGACACCAGGTATACCTTAACCAAAGATAACGAAAGGCCTTGGAGCTTAAGGTGCAGCAAATAGTCCAGGATGTCTTGCAGCGGGGCCTCTTCTGCATGAATGGGACGATCTGAGGCCCAACACGTGAACCGCTTCCACTTTGCCACATAGGTAGCCCTAGTGGAGGTTTTCCTGCTGCCCAGCAGGACCTGCTGGACGCCAGTGGAACACCACCGCTTGTCCCCACTTAGCCACACAGTAGCCAGGCTGTCAAGTGTAGCGCTGCCAGGTTCAGGTGCTGCAGATTGCTGTGGTCCTGGGATAGCAGATTCAGCTGAAGAGGCAACTGAAATGGGATGGTTGCCAAAAGACTCAGCAGCGTACCGAACCAGTATTGACAAGGCCATGCTGGGGCTATGAGGATGACTGTTGCTTTGTCTTGCTTCACCTTTAGTGGGACCCTGTGGATTAATGGCACAGATGAGAAGGCGTACATCAGCGCTCCTGTCCATGGGATCAGGAAGGCATCTGGCAGGGAGTCCTTGGCCCTGCTCTGCAGAGAACAGAACACATGGCAGTTTCTGTTCTGCCTGGACGCGAACAGGTCCAAATGGGGAGTCCCGCACCTGTGGAAGATTAGGCTGACCACCTCCAGATGGAGCGACCATTTGTGGCGAGATGAGAAGGTCCTGCTGAGGCGATCTGCCAGGACGTTCTTGGTACCGGGCAGAAGGGTGGCTACCAGATGAATGGCATGCTGCACACAAAAGCCCCAGAGGCTGAGCGCTTCATGACAAAGGGCCAAAGACCGGGCGCTGCTCTGCCTGTTGATGTAATACACCACAGTAGTATTGTCCATCAGGACCTGCATTACCTTGCCTTTCAGGTGGGGCAAGAAAGCTTGGCAGGCCAGGTGAACTGCTCTGAGCTCCCTGACATTGATGTGAAGGGCTAGTTCGTTTTGTAGCCAGAGGCCTTAGGTATTGAGCTCTCCCAGATCGGCTCCCCAGCCCAGATCCGATGCATTTGAGACAAGGGTCAGCGCCAGAGATGGGTCGCGAAGGGAACCCCTTGCAGCACCAACTTGGGGTCCTGTCACAAGTTGAGACAAGGGGATGCGGCTCAGCACCGTGACCACTTGGTCCAGGGGATGCCTGCTGGAGATGTAGACCAAGGCCAGCCATGCTTGTAGAGGTCTCAGATGAAGGTGGGCATGGCTGACCACATACGTGCATGGGCCATGTGGCCCATCAGTCGCAGGCACGTGTGGGCCGTGGTGAGCAGGAGGAACTTTATGTGGGAGATCAAGCCCGCCATGGCCTGAAAATACGCTTCTGGAAGGAAGGTCCTGGCTTGCATGGAGTTGGGAACCACTCCCATGAACTCTATGTGTTGGACTTTTCTGTGTTTATTAATAGGCCTTGGTCGCTGTAGGTGGAACGCGCCAGATCGAGGCCCCTTTAGAACCTTCTCCAGAGACCTGCCCTTGATGAGCCAGTCATTGAGATACAGAAAGATCTGGGCACCTCGATGCCTCAGGTAAGCTGCTACTGGCACCACGCATTTTGTGAACACCCTGGGGGCAGAGGATAGGCCAAAGGGTAGTGCCATGAACTGGAAGTGGCGCCTGGCCACTATGAAACTTAGGAAACACCTGTGTCCCGGGAATATGGAAACATGAAAGTAAGCATCCTTTAAGTCGAGAGCGGCATACCAGTCCCAGCCAGGACACTATCTAACTAAACACTTAGCAGCTACTTAACAACTAACAAATGATTAAACTATTTACATCTAGAAGCACAAGGCTAAGATAGGAGAGAAAACCTGCAAGAGACAGAGGTGCTCTGACTGACCACCACTGGCGGTAAGAAGGAACTGAGAGGACGTAGGGCCGGCGGTGCTTGATATACCGCGGCATGAGCGCGGCACTCCAGAGGGTGCCAGAGTCAGCCCTATGGATACCGCTAAGGCAAAAGTCTCCGATGACCACGCACTTGGGCGTGCACACACGTACAATGGAATCGACATGCACAAGAACTCGAAGAAAAAGAATCAGAACTATTTGATTAAATGAAGTGGATGATTCTTATCAAAGAGGCAAACAGGCACTGTTATTCATATTTCATCAGTGGCAATCAAATCTACTGAAAACTTAATACAACAGTGATCAAAATGAACTTGAAATATTAGGCAGGAGGTCATCAAGGCTGACCTCTTTCAAATAAAAAATTTCTTATTACTGGTCAATTACATTTGTTGGTAGCATTATAATTACGGCTACGATTTTGGCCTGGGTATTTTTATTAAAAGTCACATACAGAATGTGAGCAATAAACAATAAATCACATATTTATCTAAGACAAAGCCGGAGCTCTGCTGGCTGGGGCTGAAGTCGAAGCTGGAGCCCTGCTGCCCGAGCCTGAAGCCAAAGACCCATCGCCCAAGGCTAAATTATTGGAATTTTCAAGAAGTCATGGAGGTCTCATAAAATCACAGAATCCATGACCTCTAAGACAGATTTGTAGCCTTAATTATAATTGCTAAGGTGTTTTGTCTTACATACTTTCTGATGGTTTGTGGCTGAATTTACATTTATAACATGACAGCAGTTATATGGCAGATAGTTCCTGAACAATGGATTAATTAAAAAAAATAAAACTTTAATTTTGCAAGAGTTTTCATTTTCTTATTATTAGAGGCAGTTGCAACCATTGGAAACATAGGGTGAGATTTTCATGATCACTCACTGTTGACCTAGATGTGCTCCTATTTACCTCATTGCTTCTGAAAATCCAACCTATAGTGTAAACTGTACAGTAGGTCTAGTTGCATAATGAAAAGTTCATTACATTGGTGTGAAGAACACGGAAAATATCTGTATTAGTTTTAGGAATATTATGTGTACCTCTGTTGGTTTGATAGTCATTGGATTGTTTGCTAAAAGATAAGTATGGATTACACAGTTTTAGGTGGTTTGAGTCTGCAGGAACCAAAGTCAATGGCTTTAGATAACTCCAGTCACCAATGTTTAACTAACAATACAAGGTGTGAAGGTCTTTTGTTGTTTTGTCTCTGTCCAAGTGGGACATAAGCACACTCTAGCTTAGGACAGGGTCAAGGCCTTCAGGTGGGAAACCTTAAACAAAGAACTTGGAAACTAATGCACAGAGGGGGAGAGGCAGGTTTTGCAGAGAAGCAGACTTTAACTCAGTCTCCAGAAAAGGTCTTTTTGTTGTTTTAACCCATTTCTCTCTGCTTCCTATGTTTCTCTGGATAAATAAATAATACTTTATTTTGAAGGTCACTGAATTTTCATAGTGCATACAGCTCCCAAACAGGGAAGTTTAGAGTAACTGCCAAACCCAGCAGGACCTGCTGAGGAAACGTGGCGGGTAAATGGGATGCTGTAGAGCCCAGAGAACAAGTCTACAAGTGGGGTGGCTCACAGGATTCCACTATGACAGATGTGAAGGCACAGGGCCTATCACTTGAAAGGGTACCCATGGAGAAACTGAGTGAAGGGTCAAAGGTATAGCTAATCCTGAATCGTAACAGTTGGTCACTGCCATATTCTCTCTTTTAGTCCACATATAAGACCTGATTCTCCACTGCCTGTAGTCAATTATACCTGTGCAAAATGTGTTGAAAATGCATCTTCATGATTTATTTCCTCTTTAACAAGAGACAATGACTAAACAAAGTGCAAGCTAGTGGAGAATCAGGTCCATTCATATGTAAAAACACTTTTAAAAAAATCCCACTGTTTTGACCAATTTCCTTTAGAATATCTAAGCAAGCTAGAAATGGCATTCTCAAGCATTCCAATGCTATATAGTATTAGTTTTGTTCCTGGTGGTTTATGAAATAGCATATATTGAAATGGTTATTAGTCTCTTGGATCACTTACAAACACAGGGTTATTTACCAGGCAGGGCAGGATGCTTTCAGCATCCCAAACATGTTGAATCAATCCACCCCTGAGTAGTCAGAATCTAGCTTTCAAATTTCACCCCAAAAATGGCACTTTTAACATCACAATACCTCAGAGCACTTCACTGAGGCATTAGTTGAGTACTGACTCACAGGGAAGAGTACCACATATGGAGACACAAAAATCAACATCTTGAGGTTGCTGACTTTTCTCTGGAGGTTTCTCATACATGTATAAGGGCAGACAAAATAAGTAAAAAGCTAGAGCAGGTTGAAACTTTCCAGTGAAAGAAGTCAATATTGACAAAACTTCATTTTGAAAAAAACTGAAAAAAAGGGGAAAGGTTCATAAAGCTGGAGTGGAACATTTTGACTTTATCAGAACAACATATTTTGATGTTTCATCTCAAAATGACTTTTCATTTAGAAATTTATTTAAATGTATATTATATTGTAAATTTTATATTCTAAATTATAAAATAAAGTCAAAATTGGAATGAAACATTTAGATTTTATGAAAGCAGAATGTTTTGACTGACCTGAGACAATGTTTTTTTCCAAAAATTTAATTTTGTAGGAAATTTCAAACTTTTTTGTTTTCGTTCCAATTTGAAATGTTGGAATTTCCCATAGAATAGAAATTCTGAGTTTTGACCATCTTTAAAGAAATATATAGCCACAGGCACCTAGACAAAGCAAAGCTTGAGATTAACATTTTCAGAACTGAATAATTAGGAATCTTAATAAAAATGGCCTGAATTTCAAACTACCACCAGCTACCAAACTGAACCAACTTTCATTGAAGTCAATAGGAGCTACAGGCTTTGAAAATGAGGCCACATCTATGTATGTGACTATTTACTGATTTAGGCAACTAACTGTAGGCAATTAAGTTTGAAAATATTGGCCTTCCTTTATCATTACGCTGATGTTAATTTGCATTTGTCACACTGTTTCCATGTCTAGTGAACAAAAAGGCAAAGACTTATATTATTGGACTATTGCCTAAGACATGCTAGGATTAGACGTTCTCCTGCTCAAATTCTGAAACAGCTGTTTTATTTATCATTACCTATATAAATTGTTGCTCAGCTTTGACACCTACTAACATAACACACTGATGTATTTAATACTGACACCACAGCTGGCCTGATTAGTCAACACACTGTGTATCCTATTAAAAAACTGACCTTGTTTATGAGTTTAAGGTCCAACTGAGAATTACAAGCTCACACTGAAGCTGTGATTCTTTTTTTCTGAACCTTGGGCGATATCACTGAAAATCAGGTTCAAAGAAAACCAGAAGATGTAAGGGTCAGGGAGATGTGAGCATATATTTTAACAAATCACTAGGCCAGCCTTGTTATAATAAACGTGGCTTTTAATTTATGGGTTTATTTTGCTGAGCATATCATTTGCTTTGGGGTTTTCCTGTGATACAGAACTATTATGTAGGATATAATGTTAAGAAGACAATGTTTAACAGACATCACACCATGTTGCTTAAACAAGACTAGTGAACTTTATATGAGTTTTTTTCAATGTACAGATCAGCTGAAACTAACAGGAATGGATTTATTGTCCCTGGGAGGATTTCAGTTTAATGGATTTATGGAGCTCTAGTAAATGCCTTCCCCTTTTGGGAAATGATGAAAACAGTCTTAATGTGAACATATGAATCAGTAAGCTTATTTCTTATGATAGCTAATGAAACGCTATTACAATGCTAGGTTATTGACCTGTACACGTGATACATGTCAAGTACTGTATCTAAGGCATACAAACATACCTGGCAAAAGAAAAGGTCTTGTGAGCATCTATCATCTTTTTTAAATTCTAGAAAGGGTGATTTCAGTGCAAACTGCCAGTCACAGTAAAATACACCTGTACAAAAATCAAGAACCAATCCAAAACATTACACTATTTATTAAGTCAACTTTATTAATAGCTTTCAAAAGGAAATGCAAGATTAAAACAACAAGACCAATATTCAGAAATGAAAGGAACAAAGTATCAAATCGCGCAAGGAATAATGATGAAGCACAGAAAAAGGATCAATGAATAAAGAGCTCATGGTATATTTCCCTGGAGAACACAAGAGATCAATGGACTAGTGTAGGAACAGAGTTTTGATTAGTTCCTGAATCTCTATCATCTGTCAAGGAGATTTTTTTCCTCTGTCATATGATTCCACATAAATAGGGCTGCTGGTGGACTTCCTGAAACTCTAAGTGGAGACAGCTACAGTAAGTGCAGCAGCTCCTTCCTCCCCATCTCAGAGATAAAAGATAATGGGAGTCAAACATAAGTAGTGAGTCATGGCTCTGTGATCAAAAAGACACTGAGAGAATAAAAACTGCACAACTAGAAGTGAAAAAAAATATAAATTTGAGAAGCAAAAATCTAAAAACCCTTGAATTTTTCTCCCCACCTTCTAGCAGCAACAGTGCAAAGGAAAGGGGACCCACAGAAGAGAACAAATCTGGAAATGTAGTAGATATTCAATTCCAGCTTCCGGACTCAAGTGCAGAAAGAGCTCACAAAGAAAGATCCTGCCAAATTCCAACATTTATTTGAAGCCAAGGCCTCACAAATTCTGTGGCAGTGGAATTTGCTGTGCAATTCACCCTGAACCATAAAACTGTGATCTGGAATATAAGCTTTCATTAAAAATAAGATTACATTTCCAACCCTCATGGGTGTGAAGAAAATGCTGAAAACATGAACTGAGTGCAACCAACGCTGTTCTGTCTTTCTGACTTGTGTGCAGATATCTTAGTACAATATGCTGAAACGTCCTCATAATGCACAACACAATCTAAAGGTCTGTCTACATTTTACTTCTGGGGGAATTCGGTGCCAAAAAAATTAAAAAATCTGCACCAAAAATTAAAAATTCTGCACACAATATTTTAAAATTCTGCAAAATTCTGCATATTTTTGCCAAAATAATGCAATATAATCCAGCTGGTTTCAATTATTTTGGTAATTTATTTAAACTACAGTACAATGGATGGATAATGGAAGTGGGGAGCATTGGAGGAAATCACCAAATCCCCTCTGTCTAATAGTAATGTAGCTAGTATTCATAGATTCATAGATTCATAGATTCTAGGACTGGAAGGGACCTCGAGAGGTCATCGAGTCCAGTCCCCTGCCCGCATGGCAGGACCAAATACTGTCTAGACCATCCCTGATAGACATTTATCTAACCTACTCTTAAATATCTCCAGAGATGGAGATTCCACAACCTCCCTAGGCAATTTATTCCAGTGTTTAACCACCCTGACAGTTAGGAACTTTTTCCTAATGTCCAACCTAGACCTCCCTTGCTGCAGTTTAAGCCCATTGCTTCTTGTTCTATCCTCAGAGGCTAAGGTGAACAAGTTTTCTCCCTCCTCCTTATGACACCCTTTTAGATACCTGAAAACTGCTATCATGTCCCCTCTCAGTCTTCTCTTTTCCAAACTAAACAAACCCAATTCTTTCAGCCTTCCTTCATAGGTCATGTTCTCAAGACCTTTAATCATTCTTGTTGCTCTTCTCTGGACCCTTTCCAATTTCTCCACATCTTTCTTGAAATGCGGTGGCCAGAACTGGACACAATACTCCAGCTGAGGCCTAACCAGAGCAGAGTAGAGCGGAAGAATGACTTCTCGTGTCTTGCTCACAACACACCTGTTAATACATCCCAGAATCACGTTTGCTTTTTTTGCAACAGCATCACACTGTTGACTCATATTTAGCTTGTGGTCCACTATAACCCCTAGATCCCTTTCTGCCGTACTCCTTCCTAGACAGTCTCTTCCCATTTTGTATGTGTGAAACTGATTTTTTCTTCCTAAGTGGAGCACTTTGCATTTGTCTTTGTTAAACTTCATCCTGTTTAACTCAGACCATTTCTCCAATTTGTCCAGATCATTTTGAATTAGGACCCTGTCCTCCAAAGCAGTTGCAATCCCTCCCAGTTTGGTATCATCCGCAAACTTAATAATCGTACTTTCTATACCAATATCTAAGTCGTTAATGAAGATATTGAACAGAGCCGGTCCCAAAACAGACCCCTGCGGAACCCCACTTGTTATGCCTTTCCAGCAGGATTGGGAACCATTAATAACAACTCTCTGAGTACGGTTATCCAGCCAGTTATGCACCCACTTTATAGTAGCCCCATCTAAATTGTATTTGCCTAGTTTGTCGATAAGAATATCATGCGAGACCGTATCAAATGCCTTACTAAAGTCTAGGTATACCACATCCACAGCTTCTCCCTTATCCACAAGACTTGTTATCCTATCGAAGAAAGCTATCAGATTGGTTTGACATGATTTGTTCTTTACAAATCCATGCTGGCTGTTCCCTATCACCTTACCACCTTCCAAGTGTTTGCAGATGATTTCCTTAATTACTTGCTCCATTATCTTCCCTGGCACAGAAGTTAAACTAACTGGTCTGTAGTTTCCTGGGTTGTTTTTATTTCCCTTTTTATAGATGGGCACTATATTTGCCCTTTTCCAGTCTTCTGGAATCTCTCCCGTCTCCCATGATTTTCCAAAGATAATAGCTAGAGGCTCAGATACCTCCTCTATTAGCTCCTTGAGTATTCTTGAGGATCTTAAATTTATCCTACCACCAGGATGCATTTCATCAGGCCCTGGTGACTTGCAGGCATCTAACTTTTCTAAGTGATTTTTAACTTGTTCTTTTTTTATTTTATCTGCTAAACCTACCCCCTTCCCATTAGCATTCACTAGGTTAGGCATTCCTTCAGACTTCTTGGTGAAGACCGAAACAAAGAAGTCATTAAGCATCTCTGCCATTTCCAAGTTTCCTGTTACTGTTTCTCCCTCTTCACTAAGCAGTGGGCCTACCCTGTCTTTGGTCTTCCTCTTGCTTCTAATGTATTGATAAAAAGTCTTCTTGTTCCCCTTTATTCCCTTAGCTAGTTTGAGCTCATTTTGTGCCTTTGCCTTTCTAATCTTGCCCCTGCATTCCTGTGTTGTTTGCCTATATTCATCCTTTGTAATCTGTCCTAGTTTCCATTTTTTATATGACTCCTTTTTATTTTTTAGATCATGCAAGATCTCGTGGTTAAGCCAAGGTGGTCTTTTGCCACATTTTCTATCTTTCCTAACCAGCGGAATAGCTTGCTTTTGGGCCCTTAATAGTGTCCCTTTGAAAAACTGCCAACTCTCCTCAGTTGTTTTTCCCCTCAGTCTTGATTCCCATGGGACCTTACCTATCAGCTCTCTGAGCTTACCAAAATCCGCCTTCCTGAAATCCATTGTCTCTATTTTGCTGTTCTCCCTTCTACCCTTCCTTAGAATTGCAAACTCTATGATTTCATGATCACTTTCACCCAAGCTGCCTTCTACTTTCAAATTCTCAACGAGTTCCTCCCGATTTGTTAAAATCAAGTCTAGAACAGCTTCACCCCTAGTAGCTTTTTCAACCTTCTGAAATAAAAAGTTGTCTGCAATGCAGTCCAAGAATTTGTTGGATAGTCTGTGCCCCGCTGTGTTATTTTCCCAACATATATCCGGATAGTTGAAGTCCCCCATCACCACCAAATCTTGGGCTTTGGATGATTTTGTTAGTTGTTTAAAAAAAGCCTCATCCACCTCTTCCACCTGGTTAGGTGGCCTGTAGTAGACTCCTAGCATGACATCACCCTTGTTTTTTACCCCTTTTAGCCTAACCCAGAGACTCTCAACACTTCCGTCTCCTATGTCCATCTCTACCTCAGTCCAAGTGTGTACATTTTTAATATATAAGGCAACACCTCCTCCCTTTTTCCCCTGTCTATCCTTCCTGAGCAAGCTGTATCCATCCACACCAACATTCCAATCATGTGTATTATCCCACCAAGTTTCAGTGATGCCAACAATGTCATAGTTGTATTTATTTATTAGCACTTCCAGTTCTTCCTGCTTATTACCCATACTTCTCGCATTTGTATATAGGCATCTAAGATACTGGTTTGATCTTTCCTCCCGGTTTTGTCCTGACCCTCCTTTCTCTCTGCCAATATAGCCCACACTCCCTCTCGTCTCCGACCCATCTCCCAGGTCTCCATGTTCCCCACTTACCTGCGGGCTTTGCTCACCTGTCCCCTATTGACCCTTTACTTCTAGTTATTAGTCAACAAATATATGCAACCATATGGTCAGTGTTACATCATAGGCAACTGAAGAACAAGTAATGGCTGGGAAGTCAAACTCACAATTTATACTGGCTACTGACCATCTCCAAAAAGGTCAGTAGCAAACAGTTCATGGAACACATTTTGATAGGAAATTTTTTCAGTCCAAAAATTTAGACCAGTTCTAATCATTAAAGCACAATAAGCATTTATAAGGCCATACTGTCCTCCAATAAGACTTCTTTACACCACTCTGGCAATATAAAGGAGCCTTAAATTTTTTGCACCTGTTTTATAGTCCTGGGGGAATTCACTAAGAACAACGTGAACAATTGACTAAGCAGGCAGGCTGCTACATTCTGCTTTGCCTGAGGGAACAGAGCCTGCCCCACACCTACCTCTTCAGAAACTCCCCAAAACCCTGCCCCAGCATGCAGCAAGAGTGAGTGAGAGGGACAGACTGTCTCTCTCTCTCTCTCACACACACACACGACTGCCCAGCCCTCCCCCCAGTGGTGATTTACGTCTCTACCGGCTGCTCTAGGTGCCCAAACCGACCTCTCTGCACTGCCAGAGAGGGGGCACATGACTGCTCTTGCAGCTTCCCTTTGCTTCCCCACCAGAAGTCATTTTACTGTGGGGAAGCAAAGAAATCTGCAGGGGCCATGAATTCTGCACCGATGCAGTAATGCAAAATTCCCTCCAAGAGTAACATTTATGACAGCTTATAGAGTACAGACATTGCATGCCCAGCTACCAAGGTATAAATAGCAGTGTAGACAGTGAGGCACAGCTTAGGAGAATAGATAGAGCAGAGTGCCCAACACATCTGAACCATAGGGTATTTATACTACATGGCTCTCTCAATGCCCAAGCAGTGCCTCCCATATCTGCTATTTTTAACATTGTAGTGTCCTGCTGCCTCCCTGCCGCCAGAGCCTTTCCCTCCTGTAGTGAAGGTTCTAGCAGAGGGGAGGCAGTAGTAAAAGGCTCCGGCAGTGGCTGCCAGAGCCTTTCTCCATCACAGTGAAAGACTCTGGCAGTGTGCCTTCTCACACTTGCTGCAGTCCCTTTGCACCACTCCAGCAGCAGAAAGAGACTGGGCAGGGACTGTCTTTTTGTTATGTGTTTTTACAGTGCCTACCACAATAGGCGTCCCCACTATATTACTGCAATTCTGCTAATGAAGAGTCTGTATAAACAGTTTAACTGGCCTCCTGAGGATACCCCAAAGGTAGTGGGAATTCACAGATGAGGCAGAGTCACCACCCCTCTTCCTGCCCCTGGTGTAGTGGACATTCCTTTGGAGAAAGAAGTGTGAATAGAATGTTGCTTCCCTAAAATAATCCTTGGCTCCATAGGCAACTGGGCACAATTTAGAACAGTCCCTTTCTGCCATCAGGACTGGGGGAATGCAAAGATTACACAGAACCACTTTGCTTTCCTCTCTCCTATGGCTGTGTTGAGTGCAGCTTAGATGGACCAAAGAATGTGTATCAATTACTTTTCATTGCTACAACATTAGCACAATACACCTAATAGAACAACTCGAGAACAATACTTTTGGTCACACCTTAAAGTGCTTGCTTAAAGTTTGAATGTGGTATGGTGCCGGACTCACACTGAGCAGAGTCCACCTGTTTCGCTAAAAACTGGTTAAGCCTGCTCTAAGTCTGCCACTCAAAAGGCCCAATGCAATATTTAGAAAATATTCTGCAACACTAAGATGACACAATGGAAAAAGACAGAGACTGAATATCTTATCCAATGTACAGGATACATCCTGGGCAAGATCCATGGGATTTTTGCCACAGAGACCAGATGAATCTATAAAGCCTTGAGCATTAGCTGGGTGGAGCATTGCTGGCTTTTAGGACAATAAGGAAATCCTTAGAGAAGAGGAGAGCCTTCTGTTGGCTACTTTTATATTGTAGATTTAGTTTTGTGACTCAGAGTCAAAGAGGAAGTCAAAGAGGAAGAAGTTATCTTGCAATACAAGGTTGAAGAATCATGCCCAGCGAAGTTTCAGAATGTTTTTCAGCATAATTTATTAAGCTAATTAACAAGATTCTATAAGAATCCCCCCAAAAGATCCCTCCAACAAAAAATATTCTGCATAACTGTTTAGAAATAATGAGATATTTTCATGGAGTAGCAAGTTTTTGGGGGGGCATGTTTTCACAGACCAGAAGTGCAAGGAAGTACAGTGTTTTTCTCAGTCACAGGTTTATGGGATGTGACATCCACAGTCCAAGCTTGCCCAAAGCAGTCTCTAATGGGCCATGAATCAGGAGAACAGGAAATAATCACTAATGTGACTAAGGATAAGCCTCCCTTTCTGAAGGAAAAGTCTCAAAACTATCTACATTTGGAACAAAAGAGCAATTAAACTGTGCAATAAAACATTTTGCATTCCCAATGTTCCTTACCTTATATTAGAGATCCAAGACTATAGTAGTTAGGTATACTGCCAAAATGCTTTTACGGCATGTCTCTCATTAGAGAAACCCTTACCAACATGTTCAGACATGGGTGCCTACAGTTAGGCTCCTAAATCCATATTTAGAAATGTCATTGACTTGTGTGTTAGACCTCACATTGCTTGGCTAATAAAGTGAAAACAGCCTGTGGGTGTGGCCCCACTAGATTAAGTTTCTTGATATTTGTGTGTGTACCTGTCACAGTGCAATGGTACACAGATTTTTCAGAATAGCTCTCACATCTAGTCTGTTACTGGGTTCAGTGTTGGAGACACAGAGCAGTTGAGTGGATATAGGCATGGAGTGTTGGGTGAAGAAGGGAGAGTACAGGGAAAGTTTTGGATCACCAGCACTGTAATGGTGACCTAGCCTACAAATCAAAAGTAGAAGTTATGTATAAAACTTCCCATTTGTTGTTTTCTAAATAAAATAAGCATTTGTTTAAAATGAGAAACCAACTCCAGAACATTTCCTTCAAATTGTTTTTAGGAACTCAACAAAGGAGGGCTGATCAGGGACACACCAAAGTAGGAGGAGATGATGCACAATTCTTGAGTTGTGGGCGCCAATAATATAACACACTCATGCGTATACTGTGTGCACGGTTGGGAGCCAGCATCATTATCATGCAACTTCAGGGAGCAGGAAGGAGACCCTGATAGAAGGAGGGAGGCAGGAAGCTAAAGGAGCCACATGGCACCATTGTTGTGTGTGGCAGGCCCTAAACAGTACAGAATGCATGCAGGTGTTAGACATGGTGGTCTAGGTCCCAAGTAACAACAGGCCTTTTTAAAAAAAATCAACACAAACAAATACTAAGGAGGGGACCATCGACCCTGAATCTATTAAACCAGCTCTGTGGGGCTAGAACCATCTCCCTCCATATACGGGGCCAAGGACAGACTGTTTTCACTTTACGTACCCTGCCTGCTCTTGAAGGTATTTGTCATGGAGATGCTTTTGGGCCTCCAGTGGCCCTTTGTGGGCTGCAATCTTTCTGCAACACCCTGGCTTGAGATGGCAGCTCATCCCTCAACCCTTCCCCCACACGCAGAAGAGCAGCTCTGTAGCCTGCTCCCTCACAGCTTCCAGGTGCATCTATGCCCAGTCCCACTCCTCCAGGACAGGACCTGGGTGAAGTTTTAGGGGTTGCAACCTGGGGACGTGGAGGAACAGGTGCTGGAAAGCCAGCCTGATGTTGGGGCAGGTGGCAGATGATACGGGGATGCTGGATCTAGGATAAGGCCCTCTGGGTGCCTCCTGTGAAGGTGGCACTTGCCCACACCATATTTCAAACTTGTAAGTAAACAGCCAGGCAAGGCGTGTTAGTTTATCTTTGTTTTCTCAACTTGTAAATGTACCTTTTGCTAGAGTGTTTATCTCTGTTTGCTGTACTTTGAACCTAAGGCTAGAGGGGGGTCCTCTGAGCTCTTTAAGTTTGATTACCCTGTAAAGTTATTTTCCATACTGATTTTACAGAGATGATTTTTACCTTTTACTTTAATTAAAAACCTTCTTTTTAAGAACCTGATTGATTTTTCCTTGTTTTTAGATCCAAGGGGGTTGGATCTTGATCCACCAGGAGTTGGTGGGAGGAAGGAGGGGGGATGGTTAATTTCTCCTTGTTTTAAGATCCAAGGGGTTTGGATCTGTATTCACCAGGGAATTGGTGAAGAGTCTCTCAAGGCTACCCAGGGAAGGGAATTAGCTTTGGGAGTGGTGGCAGCGGACCAGATCTAAGCTGGTAGTTAAGCTTAGAAGTTTTCATGCAGGCCCCCACATTTGTACCCTAAAGTTCAAAGTGGGGAAGCAGCCTTGACAAATACGAATACAGACATCCTGAATCCTAGCCCAATGTCTCGCACACGGGACCATCAATGTAAAAGGGGCAAGTCTTGTTAGTTCTATTAGAAAATAAACAAACTGCCCCTTAGCCAGCCCTGTCCCATGCACAGGATCCCCAAGGCAATCTGTGTCACCATTCCTGACAGATCATTCCATCCCTCCAAGCCCCAACCTCTCCCCGCACAGTTAAATACACAAATAAATAAAAAAGGAGACGAGGAAAACAAAAGATCCCCGGCCTGGTGCTTGTGTAACTGACATTCTGTAAAGGCCATGAATGGCCTCTTCTGCATCAGCCATCCTGTGCAGCTCCAGTTGTTCCACTAGCACCATCATGGAGGGGAGGGGTGCTAGGAGGCTCTGGGCAGCAGGGACAGACTTTAGCCTGCAATAATGCAGCATTAGCATTGCATGGTAGCAAAAGGGAGAATAGCCGCCACCCAGTGCTATATCAGGGGTATGTGATAAAAGGGCTAGTACAAAGAATGATGTTTTCATGAGGAATACACAATACTGTGTATTTATGACCCCATATACATGGGCACCCTGACCATGTTCTGAAATCATTTTCAGCAATTGACATTCAAAATGGTTCCCACCAACAGAGGTGATGCCTGGGGGGGAAGGGGGGTCATGTGGGGTCATGCATCCCTCCCAGATTTGCTGCTTGGCTTGGAGTGAGCATGCTCAATACCATCTGCTGACACCACTGCACTCACTCTGCCTCTCCGCTATTGGCAGGTATGGGTTGTCTTTGCCCAACAACAAGGCTGGACCAGCCAGATGGACAGGACATAGCTTTGCCCTGAAGGGTCTGGGAAAATTTCTTTTCCAAAAACCATTTAAATGATACTCCAGCCAGGGCCGGCTCTAGGTTTTTTGCCGCCCCAAGCGAAACATTTTTTGGCTGCCCCCCGTCCCAGCCGTGGGCTCCTCGCCGCACCCCCCTGCTGCCCCAGCCCTGGGCTCTCCCCACCCACCCACACCCCCTGCCGCCGCAGCTCTGGGCTCCCTCATTCCCCCCACCATTGCCCCACACACACACCTCCTGCCGCCCCAGCCCTGGGCTCTCTCACCCCCTCCCCCACCTGCACCCTCCTTCCGCCGCAGCCCTGGGTCACTGGTAACTCGCTCCCATGGCAGGTCATTCAGCATGAATTTTAGATGTGCACAGAACACAGACAGGATTAGTTCCCATATGGTTACAGAACTGCAGTAAAGTGGAACAATTTTCAGCTTGTGTGATTGGAGGATATCTGGATGAAAAGACTGTCCTACATAAATGAGGAAAAGTTGAGGTGCCTTTATTATTCTTTTCTTCCACTCTTTCTTTCTATGGGGAATTTGCCAATGCAATATCACTGTCTTCCTTTTAAACAAACAAACAAAAAGGCAATGGCTATTGAAAATAGCAATTCCAGTCCTAATAACCACTGGGAAGCATTTCTTGCTCAATTTTATCCCACTTTTTCTACAGCAAGTTACAGTGGATCAGTATATTTGATTTGGGAGAAATGAAGTAACAGCTGCCCAAACTGAGCTTGAGCACTCCTGAATTTTGAGGTGTTCAAATCTGGAAGGCAGGTGCTGGGGGCTGTGGGGGGAAGGAGGCTGTGGCTCCGCGGGGGAGCATGGCAGCATGTATGCAGCAGCGTGTCTGGCGCTGCGCGGAGCCAGACATGCTGGTCTGAGTGGCACGGTAAGGGGGCTGGGGGTTGGATGGGGCGGAGGTTTGGGGGGGCAGTCAGGGGCAGGGAGAAGGGGGGGTTAGATGGGTCAGGGGTTGGGGGGACAGTCAGGGGACAGGCAGCGGTTGAATAGGCATGGGATCCCGGGGATTTGTCAGGGGACAGGTAGGCGGTGAGGTCCTAGGGGGGAAGTTGGGGCGGTCTCAGGAGGGGGCAGTTCAGGACAAGGAGAAGGGAGGCTTAGATAGGGGATGGAGTCCTGGGGGGCAGTTAGGGGCAGGGGTCCCGGGAGGGGATGATCAGGGGAAAGGGTGCAGGGGGGGTTGGATGGGTTGGGGTTTCTGTGGGGGGCAGTCAGAGGGAGTGGATGGGGGCAGGGTGGGGCTACCCTCCCTCCCTGTGGAGTGTCCTATTTTTTGAATGTTAAAATATGGTATCCCTACTCACAGCGCAGCTCTCCATTCACAGCAGGCTGCAGCATGAGGTCTCAGCTACCTCACTCCCTCCCCGTCTTTCCTGTTGGTAGTGGCCACGGGAATGCTGGGAAATGTAGTTCTTTCCCTGCTCCAGGGCTGGCTCTATAGGCAGGGAGCTAACCAAGGAACTACAGCTCCCAGGGCCCCCTGTTGGTTCTCAGCTCCCATGCTGGATCCCTGCTGCCCCTGCACATGGGCTGCCCCAAGCACGTGCTTGCTTTGCTGGTGCCTAGAGCCACCCCTGACTCCAGCCTTTGCCCAGTGTTCCGCTAACCCCTATTCACGAACATTTGAGCAAATGCGGTTTTGTTCACACTAATGTTTGAGAACGGCTGAATTCATATAGATTTCTATTCATACTGATACCCGTGAAACATATGAAGAAGGGTATGTATGGATGAAAAAGTATTTGCTATTCCTTATTTCCTATTCATAATTTGTAAAATCTTGTATAAAAATGTCAGTCATCTAAATCAGGGAACAGAAAGTGTAACTTCTGACTCAGGTGATCAGTCACACACCACAAATAATAAACAGAAATCAGTTTCTGTGAACAATTTGCAAGCATCCCATGAAATAAGTTGGTACACAATATTCATCAGATACATGAACAGAAAACAGAAAGAAAATTAGGAGAATTTTTCTAATTTCTGTAACAGAAAAACAGACTAAATGCATCTGATAGTAACACAAAGAACCATCCTGCCAGACATATTTATGAATGAAAATAAAGGCTAGGTCAAATTCGCTCCTTTTCTTTCATTTTGAAATCACCTACCATCATTAACTACATAAAACATACACTTTAATCTTTATAACTCTGATATTGCACCTCCTACAGACCAAACTGGAAGGTATGTATCCCCTCTCCGGTGCACAAGTTTAAAACTAGAAACTGCTACAGAGAACTATCCCTAGTTTACAAGTCAACATTGAGCTCTGATGGGGATGATACTTGATAGCAGTAATGTCAAACTTTACACAGCTATAACCTGAGTTTACAAGGATGCATTTAGCCATAATGCTACTATTTATATCTCTATAAACCTAGTTTATGGTGATATAAATAGCAATGCTAATGGCATTAACAGCAGCACTCAGCAGCATCACAGCTGTTGAGTGCTGCTCTTATGCTATTTGTATTACTGTTTATATCATCATAAACTTAGCTGGGTAGTCAAAGATGCCTCATTTACCATACAAGAAAAATGAATGCCCACATTTTAGATCCAAAGTGGAGCCCTTTGTATTGGTGGTTTTATGGTCATTTCTTTCCCTTTCTTTGCACATCTTAGACTCTGCTAGGAAGTGGCTGTGAGCAAAATGTAACTTGCATGAGCTTAGATGAGGAGACAATCAAAGTTTTCCAATGTTCCAACAGTGCTATAAGCTAACCAGGAGCAACAGCAATGAAAAAAAAACAGCAAACTTACGGTCTCCTTGACAGCGCACAGGACCCACAGTTAACTTGGATTCTGATCCAGATCGGTCAATATCTCCAACCACCACTTGACTCACTGGTAGATGTTCTTTATAAGACAAGAGCCCAGCGTCTTTTCTCCTGAGACAGAGAAAAAGAGAAACAACACAACAACAAGTGAAATATTTACAAAGATTTTATTTCCTGACAATGAACGAATCACCACAAGAATAAATATCCCTGAAAAGCAATAATTAAATCAATACAATAACGTTACCCTTTAAGCTATGTTGTTAATCCTATCTATTTGATTAAATACCTTATATTAATATAATCATATGTATTTTTGTAAAGCAGAGATATTCATTTCATCCAAGAAAATCTCTCCAAAATAGTTTCATTGGATTTTTTGTTTGGAACTGATCACAGCCCATACGTACTTGAGCAATGGTACTTTGTTGATTGTTTAGCTTGTTTGCTTTGAATGGAGAGGAGCTTTCCAACACCTCCTAAAGACATATCTTTTTTGGCCCCAGCTTTGGACTAAAGATAAAGAATTAAGAGCTAAAGTCTTCTGACCACCCCCAGTATATAATACAGATGGACAGAGACCTACATTCACTTCACCAATATACCTCAACACTTATGTGAAGTGAAAACTGATTCATGTTTTAGATCAGGTGCCTAAAATGAAAGCATTAGAACAGCAATTGTGCGGTTCCTTTAAAACAGAAAACAATAACTTAACCAGCCACATCTTCTCTCTTCCCTTGAACCATTTTTTGTCAGAAGCAAACAGACAGGGAAGCTAAGAACAGCCATGCAGCTCCTAGGATGTGAAAGATAATGCAGCTTTGAATTTTACAAATATTAGTGAGACCCTACTGTTATAGACATGAAAAAAATAAGAGGAAGCAAAACAAAACAACCTAATAGTTGTCCAAGCTGCATAACCCAAGAAGAGAAGATACACATCTTCCTCTTTTTTTTACAGCACCTTTCTAAGTGCTCCAGTAAATCAGCAATTAATAGTAACCACAGACTTTCCAACCTTCTTCTTTACAAATCAATTCCTTTGCTCAACGAGAACACGATACTACGGATGATTTTAAAGCCCAAGAAAATATACTGAGTAATATACTGTAGGGAGCAATTGCGTTTTGGGATAGACTACATGCTCTGAAAGCCTTTTCCACTGCTATTTTCAATGACTTTATGACCCTGTAATATTAGATTCCTATTATCCAGGAGGCAGAGCAGAGGCATTTGCGTGATCCAGTAAAAATGAGAGTTTCTCAGTAACACTAATATACTGTCTCAGTAACACTAATATACTGTCTTCAGTCACATCAGCTATTGAGTCCTTCTGAAGCGATGGAAGATAAAAGCTCCTTTAAAAGAAAAGCAATTAAAGTAATTAAGAAAATAACTATCATTTTAGAATGACAGCTCGTTGGAATTTTTGTCTGCTCTCTGTGATTAGGAGAGTAATTAGAGATTTATTTATTACATATTTGAGAAAGTTAAGTGTTTTCTGAAAACACTGGATGACTATTTTCTTAAATCTTTATGTTCTTTCCATTTCAGAGTTCCCACCTTTATCTCAGAATCCTTTATTTTTCCATCCTTCAGCAGTTCCAAGAGGCTGAGACCATTAACTAAGTATGGTTGGCCATAGCCCCTTCTAGATTCTGCCAGAGGAGACTGCCAGGAGACAAAGAACGGAGAGAAGGACCTCTCATATCCTTTGGGTCTAAGTGAGCTGCTTCTGCAGATTCTGCTAAATAATAACAAACACATATACAGGGATTTTCATCTATAGATTTCAAAATCCTTTACGAAGGTGGGAGAGTATCATTTTCTTCTGTTTACAGATAGGAAACAGAAGTGCAGGAAGGTTAAGTGATTTGCTCATGGTAACAAAATGAGTGAATAACAAAGCAAAGATTATAATTCCAGGTTCCCTGATCCCCAGCCTGATGCCACATCTATGGGACCCTAGCCTCTGTAACAGAAATTAAATGTAGGTTGTGACGTTGTGCAGTCTATATGGTTTTATAAAAACATGATAATAAGTGAATATAATGTAACTGGGATAGTTTTAGAAAAATATGGTAATAAGTGAATATAACGTAACTGGGATATGCTTCATGCAAAAGGTCTCTTGTAAGGTATCATTACAAAGCTTATAATCTCCTGAGTATGATCATCCGATTTGTATAAATGTACCACTCTTGTATCTAAAACTAGAAATATAAAATATAATTCTGAGGGCCTATTGTAATTATGTAAAGTGTGGGCCATTAATGATGGTTTGGAATCTTGATGACTCCCATTAGCAAGGACCATTATCCGCAGATGGCTGTGTTTACCTGTGAGTCTTCCTGTATATGTGTGTGCTGGCAAGTGGGCAATGAAGTCTTGCAGTGACATGTGATCATGTCACCTGAACTGGAATCCATCTTTAACCTGGTGCTTTTCCAGTGAGGGGGGGTGGAAACCCAGAGGGACAAAGGGTTCCCGCCTTATGCAAAAGATATATAAAGGGGTGGAACAGAACAAAGAGGGGAGAGAAGCCATCATGAAGAATCCCCTAGCTATCACCTGAGCTGGAACAAGAGCTGTACCAGGGGAAAGAATTGTGCCCAGGCCTGGAAGGTGTCCAGTCTGAGAAAAACTTACTGAAGCATCTCTGAGGGTGAGATTATCTGTATTTAGTTTGATTAGACATCGATTTGCGCATTTTATTTTATTTTGCTTGGTGACTTACTTTGTTCTGTCTGTTACTACTTGGAACCACTTAAATCCTACTGTCTGTATTTAATAAAATCACTTTTTATTTAGTAATTTACTCAGAGTATGTATTAATACCTGGGGGAGCAAACATCTGTGCATATCTCTCTATCAGTGTTATAGAGGGCGAACAATTTATGAGTTTGCCCTGCATAAGCTTTATGCAGGGTAAAACGGAGTTATTTGGGTTTAGACCCCATTAGGAGTTGGGCATCTGAGTGCTAAGGACAAGCACACTTCTGTGAGCTGTTTTCAGGTAAACTTGCAGCTTTGGGACAAGTGATTCAGACCCTGGGTCGGTGTTGGAGCAGACGGGAGTGTCTGGCTCAGCAAGACAGGGTGCTGGAGTCCTGAGCTGGCAGGGAAAACAGGAACAGGGGTAGTCTTGGTACATTGGGTGGCAGCTCCCAAGGGGGTTTCTGTGATCCAACCCGTCACAGTGGCGTAGTCGGCAGGATCCGAACCTGCGCGGGGAACCCCAATCCAACCCGTCACATAGGTTATCACTTTACTCTTACTAAAATTTTCCTCTGAAATTGTTTTTCTCTGTTGAATGCCACTATTTCAAAAAGACCTTCAAATCAGAGGTAACTATTAAAAGTATAACATTTCTTTAGCGCGTGATGAAAAAAAAACACTACATCAGTGGCACTTCCTCCCTCCCCTCCAACATTATTTTCAGCCCCAAATAATGGGGCCAATGATCTTTCAAGCCTCTACCAGCCATAAATGCCACCTCCTTTCCATGGAATGAAAATGACTAGTGATGGTTCCCCCCACCCCTTTACTAATGTTACTGATACTCATTATTAATGATTTATTTATGGAATTAACACAAAATATTGTGATATTCTTTGGTAACTTTAGAGCCATTGCTGTGAAAATAAACCTAAGTGTTACATAGTTTCTTCCAGTAGTGCTCTTGCTTTGGTTTCTGATACTTGGCTGTTTGTCATCATGGTAGGAAACTTCCTCTCCTGTGAGAGGAAGAATAATTCAGTGGTTAGACTTTTAGCCTAGGATTTGGAAGAAATGCGTTCCAGTTGCTTCTTTGCCACAGCCTTCCTTTGTGACTTTGGCCAATTCCTGTAGTCATTTTATGCCTCAGTTCACCATCTGTAAAATGGGGATAATAGTACTTCCCTGCCTCACATGGTGTGTTGTAAGGATAAACTCATTAGAGATTGTGAGGTGCTCAGATACCACAACAATGGGGGCCGTGTAAGTACCGAAGGCCTGGACTACATTACAAAGTTACTTTGACTTAAGTCACCTTGCATTGACTTATTTGTGCATGAGTGTACAAACTCACATTGGCCTACTGCTGACGAAAGCACCCCATTACGGTGACACCCTGAACAGAATTGAGCCATGGCTGATATACTGTGGTTGACACAGTAAGAATGTAGACACTATGTGATCTATGTCAACCCTAATAGTCCTCCAGCCACTGTCCCACAACGCTCAACAGTGACTCCTCTGGTCACAATTATGACCTCCACTGGCCAGGAGTCACAGAGACTGGAAGCCATCCCCACTATAAAGACCCTGCATATTTTTGAAATACCTTTTCCTGATTGCCCAGCTTGATGACCTCATCTAGTGGCTCTTCCTTGTGTGCAACTGCCCAAACCATGATGCCGGCTACACATTCCAGATGTGCTCCTGCCTGGAGTAGACAGGAGTTATTGGATCTCCTGGGCCTATGGGGAGAAGAGGGTGTGCAGGCACAGCTACGGACCAGACATAGAAACGTAGACATCTATGAAAAGATTGCCTAGGGAACGCAGATGATGGGGTTCAACAGGGATCAGCAGCAGTGCCATATGAAAGCAAAGGTACTACAGTAGGAATACCACAAGGACAGGGAGGCCAGCAGATCTGGTGCCAAGATGCAGACCTGCCACTTTAACAATGAGCAGCATACCCTACTTGGTGGAGACTCCACCAGCACCCTGCAGACCGACGTGGATAGCCTCGTGGAACCTGAGACAGAGACCCCTGCCATGAACAGCTAGGAGGAGAGACATCCAGTGGGAGGGGTCCAACTATGCTGTGAGCCAGGATCTTTTCATGACTCCACCACAGTCTAGGCATTCCTGCCAGCCGAGCACGGCTGACCCCGATCCAGGGGAAGGAATCTCAGGTAACTGTGCATGCATTCTACCTTAGAATGTTTAAATGTGAAGATGGCACCCTGGTCCAACCCCAAGTTAGCAGGACACAGGTATCTGCTTTCTACTGGTTTATTCCTATGAGAAGAGGTAGAGATACAACAAACAGAGGTAGAGTTATCTGTTGTTCATTCCCTGTAGGGCTAAGTGATAGTGGTGAGAGGCTTGTGGAGCTGTTTGTTTATGCACACAGGGATGTCCCTTGTATCCTCCTGGGAGATCTCAATGAAACTTCCATGGAGGTAATCTGCAATCCTCCCCCAAAGATTTCTAGGATGACAGCCTTATTCTTCCTCCACGGTAGGACGCTTTCCCATGCCACTCTGATGACTTTGGCAGACACCATTGCAGTAGCATACAGCATACTAGCGGCATACAGGCCTGGGTGGCTTCAGGATGCCAGCAGCAGCTGTGTCCTCTATGCCTTTGTGACTCTCAGAAGTGAGATATCAGCTAAAATCACCAGTGCTGGAAAATAGCACCAGTGCTCAGTGCTATTACACCAAGCACTACATAATTCTAACACCACCCAAAATTTCAGGGCCAGGTAGAGCACAGTCTATCCCATCACATTACTATGGATGACTGTTAAAATGCTCTTTCAAGGCTTCCCTCAGCTCTGCATTAAGCTCTTCTAATGACCCTTGTGTCTGGCTGTTCAAAGTCAGCAGAGAGCTGCTCCACATCTGTCCTCCACCCCGGTGGCAACTTTTCCCTCTTTGCCTCACACATATTATGCAGGACACAGCAGGCAGCTATAACCATTGGGATATTTTTCTCACTGAGATCTAATCTAGTGAGTAAACACCACCAGCATCCCTTTCAATCTACTGAAAGCATGTTCAACTGTCATTCTGCACCTGCTGAGCTGGTAGTTCAATCTTTCCTTTGATCTGTAAGGTGACTTATGGTTTCATAAGCCAGGGGAGTACAGGGTAGGCTGGTCCCCCAAGATCACTATTGACATTTCAACATCGTCAGGAAAAACATCCATGTTTGCAGCTTCCTGAACAGTCCTGAATGTCTTCTATTACCCCACCACTGTTCAGGAACCCCACAGCAGCAAATCCACCCCCAATATCCTGCACATTGCCGAGAGTCACAGTCCTACATAGTAGGATAGGATTAATGGCCCTACATACTTGCATAACAGTGGCCCCCACTGTGGATTTTCCAACTCCAAAATGATTTCCCACTGACTGGTAGCAATTTGGCGTTGTAAACTTCCACAGTCCGATCACCACTAGCTTCTCAACTGTCAATCTATCTCTCATTCTGGTGTCCGTGCATTGGAAGGCTGGTGCAAGCTTGATGCACAGATCCAGGAATGTGGTCTTTTCCATCTGAAAGTTCTGCAGTCACCTCTCGTTGCCCCAAACCTGCACTATGTGATTCCACCTGTAAGTGCTTATTTCTCAGTCCCAGAAAAGTGTTCCACCTTCTGCGGCTACTGCATGAGTGCCACCAACAACCTTGAATTATTTTTCACTATGCCCTTTAGTAATCTGTCCCCAAAGAAACTGTCATATCCCCCGGTTCCTACTGCCACTCTGCAAATACTTTCAGATCATTTGTCCCATGTTTACAATATTTACGAGAATAGTGCAGAGCTGCATGGGCTCCATTCTTCAGTCAGAGATGGCAAACAGTAAAAAGTACTGCGCAGATTTGTGGGATTTTTTTTAAAAAAGGCGTGAAAATTATGGGCTAGGGATGGCATTATGGGATGGAGAAAGTTACATGATGGGACCATCCTTGTTCCAGCCTCCCTGTACAACTTGTGTATGCCTCACAACGCATTGCAAAAAATTCCCCCAAAGGTATTGTGCCAAAGGGCGGTGCGTGGCACACTGGGATACCTACCCCTGGTGCACCATACTGTGCACTGACACAAGCACTTCTTGTGATTACTTGCAGTGCTGATACAGTCATCCAACTATGCATGTGCATGAGCAATATACAGCAACATAACTTGTGTAAACCAAAGTTGGTAGTGCAGACATGGCCTAAGACAGACAGAGAACTGACTGGTACTTCAATATACTTAGTACCTGGAATTTAGTGTGTGCACTTAACTGGAATTTAGTATGTGCACTCAACTTCTCTTTTATGTACTGTGTGTGAGTAGAAGTGACATACATTTTGCTTGATGAAGTCAAAAACTTTCTAAACCAAAGACTAACTATAATAGTTGAATTTACACTATATCAGGAATGCTCTGCTCCTAGATGGGATAATGCTCCCACAGCTCTTTAAAGATCTTGCACATTAAGATGGCACAAAAGGTTTCCCTCACTAAAGAAAATCCACCTAAGAATAAGGATTGAATACAGAGTGTGTCATATTCCTGTTAAAAGTCAAAGAAGACTGAATGAATCTCATCAAATCCTGTAATTATCATGAGATATTGATGAAATCTCAGTAAAATGTTAATATTTCTAATTTCCATTACTATATATACTGTTTGTAAAGAGCTGCAGGGTACTACTGAATGAAAAGGGTCTATATTACTGTAAGATTTATTATTATTGTTTTGATTATGATCAGTTCTTTACTTGTAATATTGTATGTAAAAAAACATGCATTATGTATACATAAACAAATGACATTCAAATTAATGTTAAGCTTCTGTATTGCTATTAATTTGCTTATCTGTTCATTTGAAATAAACAGGCCTTATTTATTTGAAATAAACAGGATTCATTTCTTATCTTCATTTTTGTTAGATGCCAATAAAGGCATTACATCCCACTTAGGCTCTGATTCAACAGTTCATTCCTATGCAACAAAGCACTTTAGGCATGTGCTTAATGTTGAGAGTGTGCTTAAGTGATTTACTAAATAGGAATAGACTTAAGCATGACTACTGCTTTGCTGAACTGAAGCATCAGTGCTGAACTTTTTTTTTTTTACTTAATTAGGGTTACTAGTGATCTAAAAAATACAAACATGCAAAGTGCAAAATTTCCTTGTTGTCCATCTGCTACTAGACCCAACTCTTTAATGGGCTAGTATAGTACCTGCATAGTGATCTTTGTATTTCCATAATCTACTTTATAGGGGTGTAGTGAGGCTTAGTTAAATGGATATTTGTATATGAATGTAAATGTAAAAAAAAAAAGCTTTAAGGAGGTACAGACGTGCCAAATATTATTTGTTTTCTTCCAAAAAATAGTCGGCAAGTACTCTATTTAAATTTGAGATGCTAATGTCAGAGTTAGTGTTACAGAGAATCTAATGAACTATAGAATTCTGGCAGCATTCTTGATAATCTGGGAGCTATTTAATTGCTGATAGGTATACTGTAATGAACTGGATTAAAAAGAGGGCTAAGCAAACAGGCTTGGATAAAAGAATTGACCCAAACCTGTATTCTAAATTTAAAGGAAACTTTCTGGAGGTTTTGATTTTTTTTAGTTTAACACATATTATATACAGAATATATAAAAATTGTCCAAACTCACTCATGTCCTGAGGCCTGCCTTTATTCTAAATTCAGGTACCCCATGACACTTATTGGCTGAAACCTTAAATTTCCTCATGAGTTGGCTGTTCCGGAGTGAGGGTTTCTCACTAATTTCCTGTCTTTCCCTTTCTCCTCTCACACCTCAGAAAGAATCATACATCTGAATAGGATCCAGCACCCATATGGGACATACACTAGTCCATTCACTGTATGATATTTTCTTTAAAAATCTATTAAATCAAAGATTAAATTCGGCCATTGGCTACACTGTGTGTAAATGTAAACTCTGTTATAAAGTTGAGTGAGTGAACAGGTTAAATGGTCTCAACATGAAAAGCATGATGCACACAAATAGTCCCATGAGGAAAATGATGTATCAGTTATGATTCAGGAAGACAATGTGAGGGTTCTTAATATCACCCATTATGGAGTTTAGTTGCTCAGAATATTGGAGCGCATCTCTGTTACGTTACAGTTAAGAAGTTAAAGTTATCTCTGACTAGTATAAATCAACTATACCAAAGCAGGCATAGTTCATGTTTTACCTCTGGGCTTGAGATTTAGCTATGCTTCTTTCCCTTCTCCCATGGTCTCGCTCTCTCCCCTGGACTTAAAACTGCAAAAGCTTTAAAATTACATTAGAAAATAAATTTTCCTCCTTGGACACCTCTCCAATCTCATTATAATCCCATAACACTAACTCCCTTAATTAAATCCAGGAGAATTTAAATGATTATAAACATCCTTTTGAGGTTTAGTCACTTTAATTGTGATTAGAAAATGAATACCTGATGAACTACACAGTATATTATTCATAAACTCAGTAATAAAATTCATACTACTAAAGTAACTCCTCACTTAACGTTGTAGTTATGTTCCTGAAAAATTCAACTTTAAGTGAAACGATGTTAAGGTAATCCAATTTCCCCATAAGAATGAATGTAAATGGGGGGAGTAGGTTCCATGGAAATTTTTTTTTGCCATGCAGTACAGTACTATAGTTGGGAGGTGCCCCTGCCTTACCCCACACAGGCACAGCCCACTGGCACTGGCAGGCAAGGGGGCTGAAGGTGCTGTAGGCTAGGAGAAGCACGTTGCGCAGCAGCAGCGGCAGCTTCCCCTACTCTGCAAGCACCAGGGGCGGGGGACTCAACCTCGGCCCGCCCACTCCACCCCTTCCCCCAAGCCCCCACCCTTAACCCACCTCTTCTTCCCCCCCTCCTCCCCCTTTACTCTACATGCCGCGTGCTCGCTCCTCCCCCCCCCTCTGGCATGGCATTCCTTCCAACAACGATGCTCACCGAAGGGTAGGACAAAAATATGGCTTGCTCAGGATTCCCTGATAATCTCCTCAGTGTCCTCTTCCACATGGCAAAAGATGGAGGGCTAGACTGCATGGCCTTTTCGTAGGGCTCTCTGTTCTTTGAAGTTCTCCCAAAGCGAAATCCAGAAGAACTCTTGGTGCCACTTTCCTCAGGAATTATGAGACCCTCATCCTTTTTCAACTGCACATCTAGATTAGTCAAAGGTGGAGCTGAGAAGGTCCACCACAGTGGGGTTGATCCCCAACATTTGTCTGCTTTCTCCTCTCAGTCTGTGCCTCAGTTCTGGTGCTTTGCATGTGAGACAGACCATGTGCTTGGTGTCTTTTTGGGGCACTGCTTGGGGAGAAGTGGTGCATCTTGTGGGGTGGTGTCCCCTCCTATTTGGGTGACGGTGGAAGGAAGACCACCTCAAGACACAGCCCTTCTCTGTGGGCAGAAATCAGGCAAATTAAGGTCCCATAGGGAAAGGAGGGCAGAAAAGGCTTGTTACAGAATGGACCCTGTTAGCTTCCCAGTCACTGCAGAACCATTGTATTGCTCCAATCCTGCTATGCCAACATAATTACACAATTGCTATAGCAGGATCTCCTCAGTGTTAGAAGGAGAGAGAGCACAGGCTGCCAATCTGAAGGACTTGGTTGGGTGCCATCACCTACTTGGCCGCTCTCTACTTTTAAAAATACCATACACTCAACTGTAATATTTGCATTTGTTTCATATATTTATATGGATCAGACAATAACTTTAGTAATAGTCATTTTTACATGTGCAATAAGCATGATTCGGTTATACAATTAGTATATGAGACAACAATGTTTTACTACCTGAGCTGTACTGCAGTAAAATATGTGCAGATATGATAAGTAAGTTCCTTGAAGTTATCGGCTTTCTAATGGTCTGCAAACATTTGGATCATCTGCTACCAAAATATCAGCCCAAATGTGCTTTAGGCAGGATTTTATATGAAAGGATGATGTGTGTTGGAAGAAATATTGAAAACATGAGAACAGCAGCTTGGAGGTATCACTCCTGGTAGCTGTTAACAACTTCAACAGTTTTATTTCATGTGATTGAAGGAGCTAAATAAAAGTAATTGATGTCAAGAAAAAAACAACAACACACGCAAGCCCACTTACTTAAATGAGGTTCCAAAGTACCTAAGTCAGTGCAGAATTTGGCACAGAAAGTTTAATAATGAATGCTAACTTTCTCTACCTTGAGAATTTTGTAAAGGCTTAGCAGTTTTAGCATCCATCATTTCTCCCATCCTCTTCATTCTACTGGACACTCAAGCACAAAGCACAACCGCTCCCACCTACCTCATGAAGAAGAGAAATGGCCAGGATATCCCCTTCCTCCAACCAGCTGTGCTCCACATTACATCCTGGCCGCTGGATTCCTTTGCTTTTTTGACTCAAACATTTTAGTCTTGTTGTTTTACTTGTACCCATTAATCTGTCCATATTTTGTGGTTGGGGTTTCACTATCCTTTACTGCTAGAATGGTCCACTGAGGTCTCTCAGAGTATAGTCTTTTTCCCCTCCTATTTTTTCTTTTTTTATTCTCTTGGGCTTCTCCTTACAGAATTTACCCTTGGATATCTACGTATACTACTATGATACTCAAACCTACAATCTCTTCACTTTTTCACTCCTTTCTTCACTTTCTTCTTGTGCAGTCTCATCAGCTCCTGCTGGTCTGCCACAATCTATGACTTCAACTTTGCATATCCCAATATGATATTTTTGTCATTAGTAAGCAAAGCACACTAGCCAAAGTAAAACCAATTCCACTTGTCTCTTTGAATCATATCTCATATTTGCCCAGTTGACAGGGACATAGGTGTTTAACTTCACCCCAAATTCTCTTTTGCCTCAATATCTCCTAGATGTAATGGAGATATCAACTGGACAACATAGGCCAAATTCAATCCTGCTTTGTGCTGACTTCTGACCAATTAAAAAAAATAAATAAAAAGGAAGCAGGGTTCTCAGAGGCAGGAAGGGCAACAGGAGGCTGCTGCTATGGTACAATAGTAAATTCCCTTCTTTTTGGAAGTGCCAAGGTGGAGGCAAGTATGCTCTGATTCAGCACATCCCTTCAGCAGCTTCAACTGCTATAACTCCAGTACCTTTTGAAGAGGCCTGGAAGTGAAGTATGTAAGTAGGTTGGTTTCATCTTTCAAATTTAAGTATCCATCTCTCCTGATAAGCATTACTCTTGAGCTTGTTTGATTTTTACTGTTTCTTTTCTGTAGCGATGCGGCGACTCACCGGCGCGGCGCCTCCTGCTGGTCGTCCTGGGAATTAGCTCTCCAGCTCCAGAGTGCCCTCTGCCGGTCGATGTCCCGCTTGCCGCTGGCCCCTATGTCCCTCCCAAACCCTGGTGCCCCTTTCCCTGGGTGCTTCCCCCTGGCAGTACCCCCACTCTCTGGGTCTCCCCACCCAGGGGAACCCCCAACCCTGTACCCCAGAGTGGGCAAACTATGGCCCACGGGACTATCCTGCCCGGCCCCTGAGCTCCTGGCCAGGTAGGCTAGCCCCCGGCCGCTCCCCCTCCGCTGCAGCCTCAGCTAGCCCCCGGCCACAACCCCCTCCCCTAACCGGCCCTCCATACAATTTACAAAACCCGATGTGGCCCTCAGGCCAAAAAGTTTGCCCACCCCTGCTCTACCCCCACCGCGCCTCAGTGGCTACTGCCAGTCATCATCTAGCCCCTGCTCACTGGGGCAGACTGCAGTCTATACCACTCATCATCAGCAAGCGGGGTTTGGACCTGCTGCCTTTGCCTACCCTGGGCTGCACCTCTGCAACCCCAGTATCCTTTCTGGCCTTTACCAAGGCCTGGAGGTTTTCCAGCCTGGAGCTCCCCAGCTCCTCTGACCTTTCCCCAGCGCTGCTCCGCTCTAGGTACCCTGCCGAGCTCCCAAGCAGCCAGGCCCGTCTCTCTCCACAGCTAGAGAGAGACTGCCTGAGCTCCTGGCCCACAGCCTTTTATAGGGCCAGCTGTGGCATGGCCCAAACTGTGGCTGCTTCCCCAATCAGCTTCGTCTTCTGGCTCCCAGGGGCATCCCTTCACAGAATCATAGAATATCAGGGTTGGAAGGGACCTCAGTAGGTCATCTAGTCCAACCCCCTGCTCAAAGCAGGTCCAATCCCCAGACAGATTTTTACCCCAGTTCCCTAAGTGGCCCCCTCAAGGATTGAACTCACAATCCTGTGTTTAGCAGACCAATGCTCAAACCACTGAGCTATCCCTCCCCCGTTTTAACCCCTTCAGGGCCGGAGCAGATGACTACCCCGCTACACTTTCCCTTTACCCTTGTGTTAAACTAACTGTAACCAATGTTGTTTCAGCAGGGCTTGTGAGTTCCTCACTAGGGTAAAGAACTTCTCATGATTTTAGCAGACGTTTGAGCCCCTGTAATAATGTTGTTGAGCTTGTGTAATGATAGTAGTTGCTAATAAACAAAATATTGTCTCATGTGGAAAGAATTTTATGCTGTGGTGTTTCAGGTGCTACTGTTGTAGTAAATCACATCTTTCCCCTCCAGCAACACCACTCACACAACAGTATACTTGGACAGCGGAGAACCATCGTGCTGAATGCCATGGCCCACTATACAGGTTTTGTTCTAGGAGACTCAGAGCGCCAAGGGTTATTACTGATCTGGTGCAGCCAGGTCGATTGTGGGTAACCACATGACCGCTGCCAGTCCGTAACCAGGCAGTGTCCCCTCCTGACTCCAAGTCCAATTTTCAAAACTCAATGTGTGGGGACTTTGTCTCTGAGGCATGCACTAGTATCAAAACAGGCTAGCTGGCGGTGGCCAACCATGACTACAGTCCTCTTGAGGCCAGTTCTCAATGACACATCCCTACTACTGATAAAGTCAAACCATCTTATACCCAGTAGTTGCTGCTGGCAATGCATATGAAATGCCTTCAGCCTCTTGATGTCTTGAATAAGATCCACATAAGAGAATCAGAATTATGCAGCTTTGATAAATCCATACCTTTATACACCGTTTCACCTTTTTTGGCTCTAGACCTTATGCATCTCCTTCATTGCTGAGAGTGCTAAACCAATTCTCTTTAGGATGTCTGGCTGATTGCACCCATTTGATGACAGTTTACTGCTTAGATAGATGAAGTCATCCACTACTTCCATAATTTATCCGGAAGCATAGAGGTCTCGTATCACAACGTCTCGCAGAGACTCTGAATTTTTGTTTTTGCTCATGAAACACTTAGCCCAAGATGCTCTCTAGTGCATCTCTGAGATTGTTTGCATCTTGACCAAAAAGGACAACATCACACACATACTCCAGATTGGTAAAAGAAGTTGAACTGGCAGTTATATTGATATCTGCTGAGATATGTTCAAGGAGCCAACCAATTACATAGCAGAACAGAGCAGGGGTCAAGACACATACGTGCTTCCCCCTGGAACTAGTGTGAAACTTGGCAGACCTATGGGACCCCAATGCACCCATGGCTGAGTCATTATATAGATCTTGAATTAGCCCCACGAGGATGTTGGGAACACTGATGCTTTGTAGGGCCTTCCACAAGGCAACTCTGTCAACAGAATTGAAGGCTGTCTTTAGATCTACATATGCTGCTATCAAAGGCTAGTTAAATTCACACTGGTTCTCACATAAAAGATGAAGAGTAAGTATAGTGTTTATTGTAGATCACCCAGAAGTGAAGCCCAATTGCTCTGGGCAATGGCATGTCACAAAGAGAGGCTGGAGCCAGGTGAGCAGAACATGTGTGAAAAACTTTTCCATGAACAGAGTGCAGAGTTATTGGCCTATAGCTACCGCACTCAGTGGGCGTTTCCTCTCACAGGGCAGGATAATGATCGCTTCCTTCCACTCCACTGGTACCTTCCAAGTAGTCCAGGCCTGGAGAAAATGTGTGTGTAATGCTACACTTATGGTACCCCTGAGCAGTTCAGACATTATGCCACTGGGTCTGGCAGCACACCTACTTCACAGTTTCTTTATGGCAGAGTGAACATACATGCACCTACACAATTTTCAGGGTCAGGGATTGCATCTACTGCTGATACATCCAGATCTGGACATGGAGTCACTCCAAAATGGTTAGATGCAGACTCATAATATTCTTTCCATCTTTGCAGGACTTGGGTTAAGCGTGTTTTACCATCAGCCTCGTTTATCAACACAGGCCCCGCACAAAATTCAGTTTAGGATCCAAGTGATTGAACAGCTTTGAATGGAGGTCATAATTTATTAGATCTCACTCCTACTTCTGCCTCTTTTGCAAGTTCTCAGAATAAACTTCACGATCCACTTCTGCTCTCACTCGAAAAATACCTTGTAAACGTTTACATTCAGCAGCATTGTGGCACTGTCTGGCTTCAGATTTCTTTTGCAAAATGTAAAATGTTTCATCGGCTAGCCAGGAGCATCGTTTGTAGCATTTGAATTCTGGGATGGCATCTCTGGCTTCTCAGATGCCTCTGCTTATGGCTGTCTAGGCTAATTCTGTGTCATCCCGGAGAACGCCAAGTGCGCTGAATTTGTTTTCGACTGTGACAGCATACTTTGTTAGCCAGTGCTGGATTTTCACAGATCCCTTGTCCCTTATGTATCATAACAAGCACATTCTTATGTTGAAACTGGAGAGTAATTACCATTTTAGCAACAAGGAGACATAGGTTAGTATTTGCCAGAGCTTCTGCACCTCTGTAGACCTGGTATGACCTTACCCTTACTATGATTGTAAACCAATATATGTTCCAGCTCCTTCCTCGTCCAGCCATTGTTGGATATGCAGGATTGCTGACAGATATCTAAGCACCTAAGCCAGCCGGCAGTGATGGTAAATGTGAGATATGCAAAAGGAGAGTAATTGCACCAAGTTGTCATTTATTGTTCCAGAGCAAAATGGCCTGAGAATAGTTTTGAAGCCGTATCTTGCTGGGGGGTTCATATCTTGGAATATCATAATACATTTTTTGTAAGGCAGAACAGATTGTGCCACTGCTGTTAGGTGCTGATAGAATTCATTTTTATTAGCATCTGTAGCTTCCTCAGTGGGAATGTAGGCTACAATCATTGTCAGCTTCCCTTCGCTATGCCTGAACCTGATTTATAGTAGTTGATCAGATATAGGGTGCCATGTTGTGAGTGGTATATTAAAAGGTGGTCAGAGGATTACAGCCAACCCATTCACATAGTTCCTCCAGAGTAAAATAGACTCAGGTCCTCCACAAAATTTTGACCATTATTCATGAGTCTTGCCTCAGTTATTCTGGCAACTGCAATGTTTATCTTTCCAACTCTCATACTAGTGAAACCTGGTACCTGACCTAGTTTAGGGTTAATACAGTCTAGGTGGCAAATCCGGTGGATTTTCTCAAGTCAGCTGTGGATGTCATAGACATTATGGAGTTTGGCCTAAAGTGTTGGGCATGCTCCTTGATTTGCTCTCCTCTTTGAGACAGGAAAAATGTAGTTTGGTGATTTTGTCTGGGGGCACCAACCCCTTTCCCAGAAACCCTTCTATGTAGCAGATAGTCCTGAGGTCATTGCTCATCTTCCTTCAGCACCATTGGGGGGATATTTTCCCCTTCTGACCTGGGTCCATTGTGGGCATTGCCTCATAATTCTAAGCACGGACCCTTACTGGATACTACGGGCCAGAGTCAGCCAGAACCAAGGCTCGTGTTGGCAGGAGCAACCGCACTTTGAAGTAGCACAACATGTACTGCCATCCTACTCGCTACCCATTTCACAAAAGCGAAACTGAGGCACGTAGAGATTAAGTGACTTGCCTGAGATTACACAGAAAGTATGAGGCAGGGTTAGAAATAAACATCCACAAAGGCAGGTTCCCCACTCAAAGAATTTACAATCTAAACAGACAAACAAACAAAGGCTAGGTGGAAGGGATAATCAGTTATAAGTGAAGTCCCAAAAGCAGAGATTGGCCGATTACTTGGTCGCTTCCTATCATGGTCCAAACCAAACTCTGGATTCAACTTTGAAAAAGTCTGGAGGTGAATTTTGCTGCTTGAGCCCATTTCTCTTCAAGACCCTTCTATTCTGCCTAACCTAAACCTCTCTTTAACTAAAACAGCAACAATATCCTATTTCTGGAATCTACGAGATTCCCTATATTCAAACATCCTACTTTAAATTATGTCATTCCAG
Organism: Terrapene triunguis; assembly: GCF_002925995.2. NCBI lineage: Eukaryota > Metazoa > Chordata > Testudines > Emydidae > Terrapene > Terrapene triunguis. Next base: position 3,699,987 of record NW_020664531.1, on the reverse strand, counting down.
ACATATTATTTTTAATTATCTGTGATTAGTAGTAAAGGTTTTTTTAAATGTAAAATGATTAATAAATGCAGCCTCAAATCTATGTTACAGAAATCAATGTTGATTGAATTTGTTTAGCCACTTATTGTAGTCAGATAATGCAGAGAAAATACCGTAATCTTAATACATTCTACTAGCCTTTGTTTTTTCCAAGAACTATGCATGGTAGACTCAACCCCTAAATTATTCTGTAATTGGCAGGAAGCAAAAAGCTATTTCAAGTCCTAAGCTACGCCAAGGCCAAATGGAAGAAGACATTTATAATAGCAATGACTGGGGAAAAAAAGCGTAGTTTGAAGGATTATCTACAAATTGAGCTATAAACATAATGTTGCTGCATCTATTGAGGGAGGAAAGAGGCTTCTGTTATCAAGAAAGTGTTTTAGTTAGAAAAAGAATCAAATATCCATCTTTACAACATTTTAAATGTTCCCTCATTCATCACAAATAATTATTTGGAATTGAATGCTCCAAGACTTGTAAGCACATTTAAAGCAATGGCATAGCAGAAAGGTAATTAACAGATGTGTTTTTTCATTATGTAAAACAGTCTGCTATAAAATACAGGCAAAACACAGATACTTGTCACATTCCCTCTGCTTGTAAACATGGACATATGGCTCTTAGAATTATTTTCATTTCAATTAGGCTCTTTTTTTTTACTGTCTCTTCCAGCAGGCAGACGACCTTGTTAGAAAAAATGAAATGCAGCCTCATTCACGTATTAAAGTTTTATGGTCTTTTTATGTTTTCGTGACACTTCCCCCCTGTATTTTATGTATGATATTACTAACATCTTGGTAAATCAGAAACCACAGTACACTAATCATCAGATTCACTGATGTTTAAAAAAGGTGCATTAACTTAACATGTGAGTGTGTCTCAAACATTCAAACGCAGGTGGATTCTGCTTTGCTATGGTACAAGATTCTCTCATAAAGGATCCAAACAACAAGACATTAAAAGACTCACAAAAAGTCAAGACAAGTTAAGTGACTGAAAACAAGGACTTTATCTAATGGGAAAATGTGACTGTCTCTATACGGTTCTTTGTAAACCAATCTACAATTTAACTATGTTGGGCCAAACGCTGAAGCAGACCTTATTCAGGAAAATCTCCCATTGCCTTGTGTCAGTCTCATTAGCTTGGGAGTTTTGTCTAAGCATTTACCTTACTGAAACTAACAAAAATGAGTAACCATTTTATAAGCCAGCTCATCCAGCTCTAACTCAATACTCACCTAACTAATTTGGTGGGTTCCCAATGACCTTCTTTTTAGAGCTGGGCAATTTTGTGTATATGTGTGGAAATAGTAAATTAGCAGGAAAATACATTTTGGGGACACTGAAACTATTCATGAATTCAGGTCAAATTTGGTGAACAGCTTCAGCTAAAATAACCTAGGGGGGAACATCAACATTTTGTTTCAAAACAATATTTTTGAATCAACATTTAGTTTCAAATGTCATTTTGAACTGACATTTTGTTTTGAAATGCCATTTCAAATTGTTGTTTGAAATCTTTTGTTCAACCCAAACAAATTTTCAGAATGAACCAATCCCTTCCCCCCATCTTTTTCAGATCGGCCACCAAAGCAAAATAGCCATTTGCTCAGCTCTACTTCTTGTCAGCCTCCGAATCTCTCTTTTACATAAATGTGGCTTGTTGACTTTTGCAGTGCTCAGTGCCGCTCTAGGCCCACACAACCTTCTCTTTGGGCTTGTCTACACAGCACCAGTAAAGCGTATTCAGAAAGGTGTGAGTTCTCCTGTTTCAAACAGGACTACATTAAAGTGAACTAGGTAACTTTTAGTTTGCGCTAATAGGGTCTACGTAGGGCAGTACGTTAGAGTACTTTACAAATCACACCTCTCTAATGTGCTTTGCCATGCAGTGTAGACAAGCTCCTTAGCTCCCACCAAAATTCTCTCAGCAGCTTTTTCCCCATCAGACACCTCTGTTTTCACTCCTCCTTTCTTGGAGGGTTAACTGTGTTACCATCATGGTAACTCTATGATCTCCTGTCAATTATCTAGAATTTTGTCAGACCATTCTATGCTTATACTCAAGTGTACAGGGTACAAAACAATATCACTGCTGGGCAACATTTATGCATGAGTCGGGCAAATGTTTTATGTCAAGAGTCAGACCACATTTTAATAGAGATACTTGTGCACCACCTATCCTTCCCATTTGTGATCATACAGACAGCCCCCGCTCCCATTCATGATCTTATAAGATCCCTGTGGCAACAACAGCAATTGCTTACATGGAAGAGTAATAGTAGGAAAGTATTTAGTGTACTTTTAGATGACTTTATTGTAGTTTAACAGCTGGGAATGAGCAGGAAAAGCTAACATTTTACGACTAGCTAGTTCTCTGTGGACGACCAGCAAGTACTCTGGAGACCAGCAGTAGTTCACAAACTACACTTTAAAAGTCTCTCTTTTATATGAAACAAAGCCGACAATTATATGCATGCACTCTCCAGGAAGGAGAACACAAAACAATCATACAAATAGTCTTCATTCCACAGAGGGTTGGATCACAGCTGAAGTTGATACAGTCCACCACTGAAGTCCTCATCCAACTCCCACTGAAGTGAGCCTTTTCATGGATTGCAAGGGGAAGTGGATTAGGCCACCAATGAAGCTTCAAATAAATAATTCCTCACTACAACATTTTTTCTGCTTTGCCATAACAACAACTGTATAAGGGATTAACACTGCCTTGTGTATGTGTGTGTTCTGCTGGCTGAGTTAATGGGGCTGCTACTTGCCTCCAAAACCAAAGGTTGCGAGGCAAAAGTTGCCAAGTGGGTGGTTGAGCTGACAATCTGTACATATATGGTGTGAAGAAATGAATCATTCAGATTACATTGTAGACTTTCGTACAAACATGCAATCCAACTTTTTCTCTCTCTCAAATGATAAAGGCTGACAATATTTATTAGAGCTGTGCGCCATGTGCACACTGCTAAAAACAGTCCCCCATTAATGTATGGAAATTCCTACGAAGTACATTGCTAGAACGAGAGCTCTTCAAAACACGAAATAAGTAGAAACAGATACACTATGGAAGCTATAGTTCAGAGAACATTAAGGAAGGGGGGCATGGAAAATGAGGACCACAAACTAAGTATTTTCTAAGATCTTCAAGAAAAATCATTCTATTTTAAATACCATAATTTGTTCTAAGATGCAAAGTTGGACATTGACAATAGATTTATAAAATCCATAAGTTTGCACACACACTGATAGCTGTATTGGTCATGCTTTATACTAAGGTTCCATTCCTTAATGGTTGCAAAAGGCTTAATACATGAGAGAAAGAGATTATAAGCATGTTACAGACATGAGTAGTGTGTCTTATAGATGTTATAAGTAGACCTGCCCAAAACACAGGATTTCTGGTTTGCAGGAAATTTCATCTTTTTGAAATTTGGTTACATTCTGAATCTCTGCAAACTAGAAATTTCCTGTGACCCAGAAATCTTGAAAAAAATTAATTTTGGAAACACCAACACATGGTATTTCCCAAACAAAATCTGTTCCTGGGGACCCTGACAGCAGGTGAGTTTTACTGCTGCAATTAACTGACAAGATTGTCAATTTCACTCAGCCTCTGTCAGGAGCCAGCTGGTGTGGGAGTCTGGAAGCCCTGAGTTCCTTGGCTTGGAAGCTCTGACAGTCCAGGCTTGAGCTGGGGTTCTCAGGCTTTCCAGGCTCTCTACTCCAAAGCTGGGGTTTGATCCTCAATTAGTACTGGGGTTCCCAGGCACCCAGCTCCACAGCAAGGAGCCTGGAAACCCTGGCATGGCAGGGCTGGTTGCCCAGGGGCCAGACCCTGGAAGGCCAGAGTCTTTGGCAGCTGAGTAAGCTGGAAACCTGGCAGGCACAGTTCCATCAGAACCATGCCTTTGATTTGCCAAATATTCGTTGAACCTGAGATGTTTCCACATTAGTGTTTCTGCATTCAGAGTTCAATGAATTGGCATTTTCAGATGAAACACTGTTTCACTGGAAAATTTCTGACCAGCTCTAATTCTAAGCACATTAGTAGATAGTGGTATGGATGGTTATAAGGCCGGGTTCTCTGCAACCTATTGGCCTGTTGGATGATATAGCATTGATTAACTATTTATTTAAACATTTATGAATCACTTACTACTCTTTATAAATTACTTTTAAATTGAATATTAATATAAATTGCAATTGCTGCATCTTTCCTGAGTTACAGGGCAACATGCATCCTACATTGATGATTAGAAGCAGGCATTCTTTTAAAAAGCCATCTGAAACCACTAAAATAAGAAACCTATGTCCAGGGCAACTTCCAAAATGCCTTTTGGCTTTAACATTTCCACAGACAACCTCTCCTTTGCAGCATTCAATTTATGCTGTGATAATACCCTGACAATTGTCCCCGCTCCACCATTTCTCTCTCTTCTCCATTCTCTTGGGTGTGGAAAAAAATCAGTTTTAGCAGAGCGGAAGGATAGATAACAAAAATGTAGCAACTCACTGAAATCTGTATTTTCTTGAGTTTAAATCTTCTCTATGCAGTTGCACTAAATATAAAAGTCAATATGTGGCCTGATAGTTCTATTGTGCATTATTTAAAATTTTATTCTTGAGATATTGTAAGTTATCTTGTTTCCCAGGAAATCCTGAGTGACAGAAGACAAGGCTTCAAATTGTCATTCATTCAAGCATCTTTACAAATATGCAGTAAGTATGGAATAAGGTATGGTCACTGACTGAATGCATATGGAAAAATAATCCGTGGTTAAATACAGGATTTTATTTCAGGACTTCTGGTGTGATTGTGTGGTTTATTAAGGTGACAGGACCTTATAATATCAAATAAAAGCTTTGGGGCATTTCCTGGGCTTGAGGATGAGTGTGGGGGTGGGGAGGGAGAGAGAGAGAGGGAAACTTGTGAGGATAAAAGATGAAAGAAGCATCCTTAAGTGCTTTATAGAGGGTGCCCAAAAAACTAAAATTGACATTGTGTGTCCAGATTAATAGAGAAAATTTACATATGGCATAAGAACTGATATTAAGAAAGGGGATGAGGTTGATCATTAGGTGACCCTAGATAGGCACCTAAAAGCCTGGAAATTTGATGAAAAATGTCTCTTTTGATCCATCATACACTTTTGGCTGGTGCCTGTCTCCTACCCAAACAATCATATAGAGCACTGGTTGCTAAACTATCTCAGAAACCTTAGTCCTGATTATCATATTTTATATCATACTTAAAATAAAGCTGTTTGACACTTATATACATATATGTATATGGCCCATGGCACTTTTTTCTAATGACTAGAGATGGGTCTAAGATGCAGAGTTGGAATCCAGATGTGAACTTTTACCTAAATTAAGGGTTGCTCCAATCCATTGTTTTAGTCTGGTCCATTACAGAAATAGCAGCAAACAGTGACATTCAAAGCCACATTTGGGTGTGAGCAGAACTTTTCAAATATTTGAGGGGTTTCAAATCTGGGGTTTTGGTTCAGGCTCATCTATTCTAGTTGCTATTTAAACAAGGCTTTCTCTCTTCTCACAGTCCATCTTCTCCATACTTCATGGCATTGAAGAAACAATGAGTTTTTGTCAACATAGGCATTTCCATGAGAATAAACAATATTATCATATGCCCAGTACTTCACAACTGAATTAAGCAGAGGGTTGATCTTTAAACACATCACTTTCTTTAATCCAGCTGTAAAGTCCTGCATATTTGCATTACTTTCAGTGCTTGGTTGTGGATGAAAGTCTCCTTTTCAAATACAAATCTGAAATAATGGCAAAAGAACATTACTAGTTATTACATAATAAAATGTACTTTGCACTTCCTGATGGATGCAGGATGACCTATCACTGTTACCTCCAAAATCATATTGGACAAGTCTTTCTGATCAAGGCTAGAGACATTAGTTTACCATATTGCATAAAATATCTTAAGATTTAGCTCCAGCATATTCATGGTCATATTTTCCCCAGTGCGGATGGCCAATATACCCTTCTCTGACAGGGCGCACTCGCCCTGCACCGGACAGGAAGGGGTTAATGCCACATTGTGGGCTGAGGAAGCCACGCCCCCACCTTCCTACTGGGCATGCTCCAGCTGTACCAGTATAAAGGAGAGCAGACCAGCTCAGTCTGAAGGAGATGCCGGCGGAGAAGGATGTGTGCCAGGAGCTCCTGCTGAGGACTGCCTCCAGCCTGTGCCAGAGGGGAGCAGAGACGTAGAACACAGCCTCAGGCCCCACACTGCCCTGACAGTAGGGGCACGTTTCATAGACTCCGGCCACTAGGCCGTACTACCCCGACAAGCGGGGCATTTTGCATAGACTATGGCCATTGGGCCACACTGTCCTGCCAGTGGAGGCAAGTTCCATGGACTCTGGCCACTAGGCCGTACTACCCTGAATGAGTGGGGCATTTTCGTAAACTCTGGCCATTGGGCCACTCTACCCAATAGCTAAGCCAGATGTGCAGACTTGAGCTGAGGGAGATAGGCACGTAAGGCTCGTGCGCCAGCCCCTATTCTCCGAGAAAGGCAGGCGCACTCGCCCCACACCAGATGGACCCCCCTTAACCGTGTCACACCTTCATTTAAATTGATCACTAAATTTCAAGTATTTAAGGCTAAATGGGGAATGAGGAAGAAACGCAGGCTTTTGGGTCTAGAAGGAATACATTGTTGGCATCTTTTTCAGTGAAACCACCAATATCGTTTAGTTTTAAGAAAAAAAATTAAAAAAAAAAAAAACTTCTCTGTACAATGCATAGAAATGGTAACTTTTCAATATTATCTGCTAGCTCAGATTGAGTCTCCTGCATTATAATGTTTGCATTGTGCTGAAGTATCGCTGATTAATGCTGGCTGACATCTGCCTGTTCCCTGGGACACTTATGAAAAAGAGATGTGCATCTCCTGATGCTGTCTCATTAAGCATAATTATAAAATACAAATAAATTACAAAGAATTGCTTTTTGCAAGAACACTATTTTCTCTTCATTCTCTTAATATGACAATCTCCCTTGTAAGGCAAAATGAGCAGGAATGGCAATACACATAATTATTATTTATTGCAGTAGCGCTCAAAGTCCCATTGAGGCTCAAGGCCTCACTATGTTAGGTGCTGTACAAACAAAGGGGAAGACACTGTAAGACTCCAATCGATTACTGTATTAAATTACCCCGTCTTATTAGTCACCTCTCTAAGGGAAACAAACATATACAATATATGCGCACACACTAGCACGTACGGGTCAAGATTTTCCAAAATCAATGCCTAAAATAAAGTGCCTAAGCCTAGTGCCTAAGGGAGCTAGATACCTAACCTGCTTAGGTGCTTTTGAAAATCCCACTAGATGCCTACCTGCATTTGCAAAGCTGGCTGTAAGTGCCTAAGTTTCTTCTGAAAATGGGATTAGGTGCTTTTAAAAATGTTGCCCCATGTGGGGGGGAGGGATAGCTCAGTGGTTTGAGCATTGGCCTGCTAAACCCAGGGTTGTGAGTTCAATCTTTGAGGGGGCCACTTAGGGATCTGGGGCAAAATCAGTACTTGGTCCTGCTAGTGAAGGCAGGGGGCTGGACTCGATGATCTTTCAAGGTCCCTTCCAATTCTAGGAGATAGGATATCTCCATAGGATATGTGAGCAAATGGACAGACCTATAAGCAAAATACTGCAACACTTGCATAGTTCCTTTACAATTTCTAAGGCTGGATAAATAGAGGATGATCATAACTAATGGGATGGACAATATAATAGATTACTTTGGGCAACTCAGTGTAAGAATAAAATATAAGGAATCTTTGTATTGACACATTTTCTTTTTATTTTATGATCAAGGAAATACCTAAGCAGTCTAATCTCTTCCATCCAGTATTACCGAGCTTGAAAAGCTATGTGTTAGCATTAACACCCCCCCCCCACCAGATACTGTGCAATATTATAATAAATTCAGTAACCTTGAATCATACCTGAGAAATAGCTTCTCTCTGTCTTTCTCGGTCTACATTTAAAATAATCTTGTAAACAGTTTCAGCTACATAATTCCATGTTGCAATTGACTAAAAGCAAAGCAAAATTTAATATTTGTGATGATGCCAATGAGAATGGATGATTAGCTATATGGAGACTGGTTTAGGTAGAGTGGTTCCTGCATAGTTATAGTTATACGTTTTAAGTAAAATCTGAAAAGAATGAAATTTGAATCCCATTACTAGGCTTCTTCATTCAAAAGTGGTCTGTGTTGTGGTAATGATACGTCTAAAAGCTGCATGACATGATAGCTTTAAAGTTGATTATATAAAATAGCTACTTTAAAAACTAAAAATATGAAATACGCATATATCATTATAATGCAATTTTCAAGACAGTGCAGAAAATAACATGAGATAAACAAACAGCAAATGACCTTGGACCTGATTTACAAAGTCTGTATGGATCACATAGAGTCAGCCACTCTTGTGAATCTGAATGGAGCTCTGGGGTACATGTAAACACCTGAGTTATTAATTTTCACTGCTATAGTATGCAGGGAGTGAATGGGATTCAAAGGGAGAGAAATGTCTTTAATGAAAAGATTGTGCTGAGAAAAACAAATTGTACATCAGTCATTAGAGACTGAAGAGGAGCAGCTTGGAACGTTTCCGGTATCTATTGAATATAGAACACAAACATCCAGTAGGGAGGCATGAACCAGTTCAGGCAAAATACTCAACCTAAAACCTTAACCTAGGCCCTGAGCTGAACAGCACTGCTAGCATTTGAACTATTTTTAGAGGTTTGGATGTATGAAAAAACCCTCAACTCCAGTCCCCCTTTACTAGGCTCCCTGCTTTTGATGCTAAATTTGCAGGGTTTTTGGGTGCCCATTAATTTGTTGTTAGGGTTTATACTAGGTTTTGCAAGTGGCCTTCCTCTTTAAAATAAAATACTGCAGCATGCCATTTTAATAGCCCCCCCCCAACCAGCAGTGTCACTATAGAGCTCGGTTGTCCTTTATTTTCGTGATGGCTTTTTGGGGAGCTAGGAATGAGTTGTACCAAGGGACAGTGGTAAGGAGGAACTTCAGTCTAATGACCGCCTAGATGTGGGCTATAGTGGGACAATATTTTGCACAGATGCTGTCAGAAAAGCTCATCAAATCCAGGGGAGTCAACTATATAAAATATATAATGTCTTTTTGGGTTTGTTTCTTTGCAGAAGGGAAGGTTATTTTGTTTCCCATTCTCCCCATCACTCGCGCACACCCAGAAAAAAAAAAAAGAACAAATGGTGAAAACAAAGATATATTTTGTTTCCCCTGTAGGCTTTATACCTTGGGCTTGATGGACTTTTCCAACTGCATCTCAGTTAGATATGACTGCAAACAACACTGACAACGAGAGCTGGCTGAAAACTGGGATTTCTAGTTTGCAAGCAATTTCGGCATTTCAAAATATGATTTAATTCCAATCTGAACATGTGACAGAGCTGCCTGGGAGCTCCACATCCTTGAAGCTTGGGGTCCCCATCCCTAGAGCAGTTCACACTGGAGCTTCCCCAGAGCCTGCTAGGTAAGCGGTTAGACCCCTGACTGTGATTCGGTGAAAGTTCATCAAACCCGACTCACTTTTGTGAGAAATTTAAGGTTGGCCAAACTGGCATTTTCCAATGAAACACTGTTCTGTAGGAAAATTTTCAACCAGCTCTACTGACAAACCAAAGTGACTGCAAAGCCCTGATTGTATTCTGCCTCTGCCCTGCGCAAGCGGGATGCCACATCTTTCATATGTCATCTACCAACTGTAAGAGTGATTCCACAAAGTCAATGGACTTTTAAAAGTTAAGGGGAGCAAAACAACCACCTGTTTTCTTTGAAAGCTAAGTAGTGTTAAGCACTAGGTAAAATATATTGAGCTGTTGGGCACTGCCACTGATTTCATCTTCATCACAGTGCACTGACAGCAAAGTCATTAATCTTTAAGTTAGTACAAATAAAAGTGGAAGGACCAGGAGAAAATAATTGGTGGCTGAAAGTTCTGCAGTGCACACTGCTTGGCATACTATGTCCTTCCTTGACTGGGGGTGACAGTAATGTAATTTATTCTTAAGTAAGACCATAGACATTTTATTGTTTAAAAATTCGGTATTGTCTTAGGTGATGTATTATGGGTATTGTTAGTGTTTGCCAATTGATTTTTATGCACTTCATTCATTAAGTTTAATAAATTAAGAAAGAAAATAACAAATACTTTGAGGATAACATTTTACATAGTCTATACATATGGTAGCACCATTTCATATAATTAAACCCTGTTATATCAACTTAGAAGCCTTTCAAAACTTTTTAGCAATATTCAAAAATGTATTGTGCATTTATATGGATAACAAGAATATGCAGCATTATAATAGCTAATGCTAGCAAATTCTGAAAGGGATTTTAATCCCATGCTTCAGTGGTTAAAACAATCTCTAACTGTTAGAGACCAGGATGGGGAAGGGCAGATTATCCCCCTACTGCAGGGTTCTTACATTTCTCCTGGGCAACATTTTTCAGATGAATATTTTATTTGCCGAGAAATACATTTTTGGTGAATCTTCTCTTCTTGATTCAGAGGAGGGATTTGAATCCATATCTCCTACCTCCCAGGTAAGCATTTTAATCATGAAGCTAGAATCATTCTCTCTCTTTCTCTATGGCCCAATGAATATTTATGTATTTATATAACGAGAAACAGCATCGGGGCGGCGCAACCCATTAGGCGACATAGGCAGTCGCCTAGGGCACTACAATTTGGGGGGTGGCGACCGCGGCGGTATTTCGGTGGCGGGACCTTCCGCTGCATCTGTGGGGGGCGGCATTTCGGGGCAGGACCTTTCACCGCCTAGGGCGGCAGAAAAGCTGGCGGCGCTCCTGAAGAGCATCAACAGAAGAGACTGAGAGCAAACCACCCTAGAATAGCCTGCACTCTGGTGGTTAGGCTGCTCACCTCAGAAGAGGGAGATCTGAGTTCAAGCCCCTGATCCAGCAGGGGGATTCAAATATGGGTCTTTCACACCTCAAGCAAGTGCCTTAACCACTGAGCTAAAAGTTTATAAAAACACACATACACTCAGAGTTTTCTAGTCCAAAACAGATTCTTCCAGTTTACTGACAAATTCCAAACATTTGTGGAAACAAACAAATCCCCCCCCCCCCGATGTTTCTATTTGCTAGCCAAAGCAAAAAACATCATGTATTCTCCCAGTTCTACTTCCTACTGAAGCATCTGGTGCTGATCTGTCTGAGACAGTATACTGAACTAAAAGGACCTTCAAGTCTAATCCAGTTTTGCAATCTCTAGGTTCCTATGTTCTTGAAGTGTTTTGAAAAGTAACTCTGAAAAGTGGCATTGTGGGGTCTCACCCATAGCTAGTTAGACTCTGTAATGTTCACTGGGATGAACATGAAAAGAAGAAGCAGATATGGCTCTGGATATACAATACCGAGCAAGAAGGTGTTATTTAACAGAGTAATCAGGCTGCTGAGTAAACCCATGATATTTTAATTGTTTTCAATTTTCACAGTTTGTTGTGTTTTCAATCTTGGAGAAGGCTCAGTTCCTGAAGTCTTTGCTGCTATAGACTAGGAGCATACAATGAAGCTCTGCCTCAAATATATTGGATCAGAGCTGAATATCAACTAGTGTCAATGTGTGATAAAAAGGCTGTGGGTCCATAGATACAATCCCAAAATTGGATAATATCAATAGAGGGGAAAACAGACAACAGCAGGGATATTTTGCTGTGTTTCACAGTGAACTTAATCCCTAAACTCCTAATGACCTGAAGCTCTATCACCTTGGGCTCTTGACCCTATCAGATTTCACATGTGAAGTGTGATTGGGCATTGTCAGCACTTGGATGGGACATCTAAGAAGAAAAAGGAGGAGCAGAAGAGAATGGTGTGGGTGATTAGTGCTGCTCTTCCCTCTGAATTAGGACTGAATGAATACTCCCCTCCCCCCAAATACTAACAAAAACAATACATCTATTTCTGGGATGATGTCCTTCAAATAATATGTAAAACTGAGGTCTCAACCACTTGCTGTAGTGTAAGGGTTACTGTATCCCTGACCCTCCCACTTCCTAATAGGGTGACCAGACATCCTGATTTTATCAGGACTGCCCCGATATTAGCTTATTTGTCCCGCGTCCCGACCTACCTTCAGTCGGGACGCAAATTGTCCCGATATTTTGCCTCCGGCCGGCGCATGGGCTCACGCCCCCTGACTCCGCCCCCTCCTTCCCCCATTGGATCCCTCCCCAAATCCCCGCCCTGGCCCCGCCTCCTCACTGCCCCATTGGATCCCTCCCCAAATCCCCGCCCTGGCCCCGCCTCTTCCCCAAGCACGCCGCATTCCTCCTCCTCCCCCCTCCCTCCTAGGCTTGCGCTGATCAGCTGTATGGCGGCGCAAGCGCTGGAGGGAGGGGGGAGGTGGAGACGTGGTGGAGACGGAGC
>NW_020664531.1:3671169-3687430 GCF_002925995.2 Terrapene triunguis | reverse complement strand
GGAGGTGGAGACGGAGCGGAGGCAAGCTGGTGCGGGGCGGGGGGCGGGGCGTGGAGCTCCTTTTTTTTTTTCTCCACCGCCAGCTTTTTTTTTTTTTTTTTTTCTGCCCCCCCCCCCCCCCCCCCCACATCCCGATATTTCACCTGTGTGATCTGGTCACCCTACTTCCTAAGAGCAACAAAAGAACCTTTAATCACTATAATGGGTCAGGGGACATCACTTTCACAACTTATCTTACAAATTCTTAGGGAAGGAACTGTCTTTTTGGTGTGTGTTTGTACGGCGCCTAGCACAATGGGGTCCTGGCCCAAGACTGGGGCTCTTAGGTGCTCCTGCATTACAAAAGATAGTAATGTGAAAGATGTTACTTCCTTTAGCAAGTGGATTTGTTGCACGATTTTGGCACTGGGGCAAATTCTTTCCACTCCTTGCTAACTGCTATCTCTTAGTCTCCTACTCAATCCCTGACTATCAGTAATGACAGCATTCAACTCCCACTTTCTGGGGAAGCAGAAAAGAGGCTGGAAATGCTCAGTGGTGACAGATAGCAGGAGAACTGCCAGAAAATTGAGATCTCTGTGGCTTTCTATTTCTGTAGAAGCTAGAGACAGGGGTAAATGTAATGGCTCCCATAGAATCCACACAACTTCAATAAGCCTAGCATTTACCCTTAGTATACACCCAACCCACTGAACAGCTGGATGTCAGATCCAAATGATGAAGAGTGCTGTATAAAAATAGATCATTACAGATGGAGCTGGTAGCACCACTTACTACCTTTTCCCAACACTTTCCATTATAAAGACCCTGTTTGCAGTTGCTTAGAACTTTGCCAAACTTTTCCCTTTTGTGCTGAAATTTCCCACGCTGGGTGTATGCCTCAGGCTGATTTTATTTGGATGATATAGCCAAAATGGCTCAGCTGTTTCTGAGAACAGGGCACAAACAACCTTAATTCTAGCATTTCCTAACTTTTAAATGCTTGATTTTGCAACCGAGCATTCATTTAACCTTTTTTTTCTGGGTAATTATATACAGGGAGAGTGCTAAATGCTGACTCCATAACATAACAAGAAATGGAATTAGCTCCTTATCTTTTAGCACCAAAAATGAAAATGATGGTCTAGAGGGAAACTTGCAAAGTCACACCTGAGAAACTAGAATAAGGCTATTCAGTTGTGTGAAAGGGAAAGAACAGCAATCAAGTCAATCAACTTCTCAGTTTTAAAAGATCTGGCTTATGCTGTAAGCATAGCAAAGAAAATAAAAAAACAGCACAGGTATTGCTATTTCAGGCTTTTATAAACTGAACAGGTGTTATTACTGTCCTCTGTGTTTTCTGGCCTGTCATTTTGAAAGATGACTTTAGGACTTTGTGAAAATGTTGAATCCGATTTTTCAAAGCAGTGGCCTAATTCTACAAAATTTCATCAATTTCTGGGAAACTGAGATCGATCATGCCCATATGATGCCGTGCAAAACATCAGAATATCATAGATGTTAGTAGATAAAGAGCTAATTCCATTTCTTGTTATATTATGGAGTCAGCATTTAGCACTCTCCCTGTATATAATTACCCAGAAAAAAAAAGTTAAATGAACGCTCGGTTGCAAAATCAAGCATTTAAAAGTTAGGAAATGCTAGAATTAAGGTTGTTTGTGCCCTGATTGTTTCATTTTTCCAGTGTTGTATAATGTGAAATGGATGGCTTGCACAATTGTATGTGGCTAATCTATGTATAAACATACTTGATTTTTGAGGTGCAACTGGCCAAATTAGGTGCATAACATGTGTGTGTACAATTTGGATACTTTCATTTACAAATTAGCCATATGCAATTGTGCATGTCCATCATTGAAACTAGTCAATCTAGTTCTTTTGAATATATTTATATTTGTTTTCTTCAACTCTGCTTCTCCCAAGGATCTCAAAATGATTTTATAAACAGTGATTAATGACATTTCACCACAGGTGAGAAACTACAGATACATATTACAGAACGGTCAACTAAGGCAGGGGTTCTCGCCCTTAACTTACTATTATGGGAGGTTATGTGGACCAATCATGACCCCATTCTCGTTCACATAGCATTGGTGGAAACTACTGTAATTATAGACATGGAAAAGTAATGCTAGCAAAGTATCCAATGTATGTTCAGCCAATGGAAATGAGTAGGAGGAGCCAGAATCATGACCAACAGTTCTCTGTGAACCACCAGCAGGTGCTCCACAGAATACAGTTTGGGAACCTCTGAATTAAAAGCTTAGGGTATGTCTACACAGCAAAGAAAAACCTGTAGCTGGCCTGTGTCAGCTGACTCGGCTTCGAGAGCTCGAGCTGCAGGGCTGTGTGATTGCTGTGTAGACGTGTAGATGCAGGCTGGATCCCAGGCTCTAGGATGCTGCAAGGTGGGAGGGTCCCAGGGCTCAGGCTCCAGACAAAGTCCAGAAGTCTACACAACAATGAAACAGCCCTGTAGACTGACCCCCACAAGCCTGAGTCAACTGGCATGGGCCAGCCAGGGTTTTTCTTTGCTGTGTAGACATACCCCCGAGAAGCTAAGGGTCAGATTTACAAAGATATTTGGGTGGTTAAAGATGCAAATAGGTGCTTAGTGGGATTTTCAAAAACGACTATGGGTTTGTCTACACAGGGATACTCAGGAAAATTAATCAGAATTAATCAAAGGTGTGAATTTAAAGTGGATTAGTTAAACCACATCAAATCCCTATGGGAACACTTTTACTCAGAATTAAAGTGGCCTTAATTTGATTCAGTTTACTTCATTCTCAAAGTGAATTAAAGCCACTTTAATTCTGAACAAGAGTGTCCAGACAGAGATTTAATGCTGTTTACTAATTCACTTTAAAAGTAAATTAATTTTCCTGAGTATCCTCAGGTAGACACACCCTAAGTGAGTTTGGCTCCTAAGAGCCATTGATTTCAATGCTTAGGAACTTTTGAAAATCCCATTAGGCACCTATCTGCATCTTTAGGTACCTAAATACCTTTGAAAATCTGGCCTTAAATGATTTGCCCAAGGTCAGACAGTGAGTCATTGACACAGGCATGAACAGAACCTGAATACCAGCACCCAATCCGTAATCCAACCACTAACACACATCACGTGTAAACCTTAGTGATCTTTTATATCCTGTGAAACTTTCTTCCATGCCCTTGCTAAAGGGTAAACTAAAAGTTATTAAGTAAAGGAATGTTGTATGCTGTAGAGTGCTCTGTCAAATACTTTACACAAATAAAAGAGAATTTTGCAAAGACACTGGAGGAAGAAGCTTTGATTTCCAAAGTGTGACTGAGGATAAACAAGAAAATTAGGCTGTCTGCAGCCACTTGATTTATTCCCAGAGTCAAGAGCACTGATGATAAAGTGGTCCCGAATTACTTCATCAACAATTTACTTTTGCTTTAGTGACATCCCAGTGTTATTTCCCTTCATTTGTTCCCCAGTACTGACATTTGTCTGATTCATTGTTAGTTTGGAAACCACCACTTTTCTCATAGATATTACCCACACCTCTCCACTCCTGGCTCTAATTCTTCTCGGTTGCTACTCTCATCTTCCCCAAGACCACCAAACACTTCTCAAAAGATCAGCATCCCAATCAATACCCATCAACCCTACTCATTCTATACCTGTCTGTAATGACGGTGTTCTTATTCTATTTGCATTGTACTGCACTAACTCATACTGTCGTCTTATATAATATGATGATGGCTGCTATTCAAAACCAACAAACTAACCCTCCTAGTAGCTTCTGGGATAGGTACTTAGTTACTTGTTTAGTACAGCTTGTCTATCTCTGCAGTGACATGATACCATATAAATAATAATAGTGTTCAGTATAAGAAATTTAATGCATTTAATCTAATATGCAATCTAGGAAAGTTCTGTCTAGCAGTTGCTTAAGGAAGCACTTGATGCAGACAACAGTAGCAAACGATTCTACAGGGTAGGCAGACTGTTTATCCTCCTGAGACCAAGGCTCAATCTTGTCATTAAGCATTGACTATAAGCTCTTGAATGAGTGACCTTTGTTAGACCAAGCAAGCTGAACCCTTTTCATGCAATCTGGTTCACTTATATAAAGCGTAATTTCATAGCAGGCACGAATAATAGGTACTTCACTGAGATCAATGTTAACTTAATTAAAGCTGAAGGTGAAGCACTTGCAACCCTATCCTTTCTCTGTGTCTGTTTTTCTCTCCTTGTGCAGCATTGCCACTTTTATTATTACTTAATATTTATACTGCAGTAGCATTCAGAGATCTCAATCACTATTGAGACTCCATTGTGCTAGGCACTGCACAAACACATATAAAGATACAATCCCTGTGCCATACAGTATTTGTGCTATGATTAGTCTTGGAAGGATTAGATTTTCATTAGTAAATGTCAGTCAATGTCAATTTCACCAAACACACAAACACTGATGAAAAAATATTTCTATCAATAATAACTGAAATTTACAGATTGGCAAAGTAAGAAAAATGGTGCTTGAGAACTTATTAGAGTTTGATCTAGGGATATTTACTTAGTATATTTTAACATGTGAGGTTGAGAATTTGTGTTTTAATAGTTAGAAGCTTTAACTTGTTGAATCTGATTGTCTACTGTCATTAAGTAGGTTTTGTCTGACCCTTCCGTCTTATAATTTCCCACAACTATGAAAATGTAAATTGATAAAAATCAGAAAAAATGCTTAAAAATAAACTGTCAAAATCATAAAATAAAAATCAAATTCTACCAAGCCTATGATCCATTGTTATAGTCACTGACCACTAGGGGCTGCTTTTATGAGCACAATTATGTCTGCTGAATCCACAGCCAAACTATTCACTGTCTTCTTTGCTGTCTCTTCTTAGATGGAGAGAAAGATGGGGACAAATCTGTCAAGCGCTGCGTGGCTGACAGGAAGAACCTATCTGCAAGGCGGAAGTGATGGTGTAAGGGCTGGCCAAAGCAGAAGAGGAGCTGTAAGTGGCCTGCCCATCCACTTCAGCTTCTGCAAAGTAGCAAAGCTGGGGCAAACTGCCAGGCAGCACTTGTTCATTTGCTTTCCTTTGGGTGGCTGCATAATGCTTTTTCCTACTCCTGTGAACAGGCTTCTCACACTGTCTCAAAGGTGTGTGTGTGCTCCTGTGAACAGGTTTCTCATACTGTCTCAAAGGCTGAGGCTCTGTGTGTGTGTGTGTGTATGTGTGCGTAGTCTGTGACTTTTTCCTTTGTGTTGCTCTGATGGCACTATTTGTGATGTCATCACAGCAGCATGTCTTAAACCAGGAGGTGCAAACAGAGGCTGCAAAATAGGGAATAAAATATAACCATCCACAACATTCAGTTTGAGTGCTTTTTAAAACCCCAATTGGGAGTCTACAATTCACCCAAGTTTACAATCCACAGAGGTCTAGAATATTTAAACTATTAATAAGCTTTGCATGTAAACCACAAATGTTAAGCTATCTTGCAAACAGTTATTCAGCTCACTATAGCAGATGATCATGATGCTCCCTTCTGACCTTAAAGTCTAGGAGTCTATACATCATTACAGCTTTATGACTAATCCTAACTATGCATTTATTTATTTAGGTTAGCCAGGCCCCATTACATCCATATAGCCACTGTAGATAACTTTATTGTAACTTTATGTCCTATTTTACATCTTCTGAAGTCTTCAGTTCATTTATGTGGTTTACACTGTTCATTTTTCCTGCTCTTGCTTTATAAGATAATTTTTAGTGCTTCTAAAAACATTAACACAGAAACCATCCAGGTTTAGGAGGCATCAGGGCTATGACACAAAATGAAAGCAGAGAAAATCAAAGTTAGCTCTTAAAGTCCACAGGTACCTTGTCTACTGCGTATAGAGGGCATTGCACACATTACCCTTTGAACATCACTGTATAGCAGGTACAGTACGTTAAAGACTCCACACTATTTAATATTACACACAACATAACTACGTTAAAAGAATATTAAGGTTTCAAAGTTAAGCACTCAAAACTTAGGAAATGTGAGAATTATGGTTGCCCAAGCAACCTTAGTTCATCCCCCTTTTACACGTGTGTTATGATAGTCTAATTGCATCGTTACATAGTTTTTTCTCCCAGGACCTTTGCCCCATTCAGTGCACAGGCTAGACCATGCTCCTTCAGTGAGCAGCTATTAAATATTTTGTTTTATCTTCATTGTTCAGTGGCCTTATTTACTGCACACTATTCAAGCCCTGCTCCGAATACAGAATGCTTCATTTCTTCATGGGCTTTTCTATGGTGCTCATCACTATAGTATCTGAGTGATTCACAAACATGAATTAATTTATTTTCACAACATCCCTGTGATATTATGCCCCTCTTACAGTTGGGGAACAGAGAAATTAAGGTAAAAAAGTGTTCACTAATTTTGGGCACCCAGTTTGAGACACATCGGATCTGACTTTTCAGAGTACTTAGCATTATACAGCACTTTGTATGTTCAAAGTACAACTCCCATTGATTTCATACATAGCTGAGTCTGCAAATCAGACCCCCATGTCTTAAATTGGGCACCCAGAAAAGGAGGAACACACAATTATTGACAACCTGTGAAAAGTCTGGTTGAAGTAACTTGCCCAGCATCACATAGGAAGCTCTGTGGCAGAGGCAGGGATAGAATCCAGTTCTCCAGGGCAGCATTCAATGGCATTAACCATGAGATGGTCCTTCCTCTTCCTGCAATCCCCTGCCTCATTCACTACACACCTTCCAACTTCTGCAACAAACAAGGCAGGGGTCCTAAAGGCAACATCCTCCTTTACTACACATCCCAGAACAGTCCATCATGAGCAATGAATGAGCAGGAATGCTATAGAAAAATATAGTAAATTATCATGTAATTAAACACTTCATGATGCATATGCACAAGGGGGACAAACTAAGGTTTCACAGGCTATCTTAATTTTGGCATTTCCTACATTTTGAGTAGTTAACTTTGTAATCTTAATATTCTTTTAATTAAGTTTCTGTGTGTAACTTCTCAGTAGTTTTTTTTTTTAAAAGCAAACTGAAAAAACTCCCCAGAAATTCCAATATGTGACATCATATTGATACCCACATGGTTCATCAGCAGGACAAGAATCTTTAAATCCACCGCACAGACCTCTGCCATTTGAGTTAATGGAGGAACTGGTAGGAGTACTATGTTATCCTCTGTGTGGACGAGAGGGGGATGCGATACTTTGTCAGTGGATTTCACATGTATTTTATTGACTGCACGGGAATAGTGAGACTCTGGAATCTTGGGTTCCATTGCTGCCTCTGGAGAGAAGCATGTGCTATGACTCTTCTACCTGTTCCCCCTTGTGTCCCATTCTGTCCAACCTATCCCTACCCCAGTCCTGTCTCTTTCCCACCCCTGGATCATCATACAAGTCCCAATCTTTTTGCCTAATGAATCCCAATCTTCACTCTTCAGGCTTTGCATCCCAGCCCCGGTGCCCTTGCCCCACCACACTTAGTTTTCCACTCTGGGCTCTCCTTCCGAGGCTCAGTCTCCCCCAGTAACTGCATGTCTCTCCATCCTCCTAGGCTCCTTGTCCAGCTATTCCCAGCTTCCCCATCCTGGCTCCTCATCCAATCTGTCTCTCCTCTTCTCCTTCAGCTTCCAGTCATACCCCCCACCCCAAGCCTCAGTTTCCCCTTTTCCTGGCTCCTTGTTCCAGTCTCTTCCCAATTACAGCCATTAGTGCCAAAATTCGAAAGTAGTGCTGCAGGCACTGATGCAGGAAAGTCCCAACTCAGGCAGCTGCTTTGCTGCCTGGAACCGAAAGTTGAACAATGATGCATCGGGGACCCCTGTTAACATTCTGTCACCACTAAATTGAATGGAGGGTTGGGGTGATCTTCAGATACTGCTAAATCATCCTGGTCAGAGATGCCTCATCCCGGAGGCTCAACAAAATACTTCTGAAAAGCAAATGTTTTGACTTTGGCATGGATTAGATGGCACCAAAAGATGTGCATTCAAAAAAAAAAAAAAATCTAGAGGACATTGCCTCCAGTCTCACCTTCTAGAACTTCATCCCTGCTTCTGATTATACACACTGAACATTACACTATAATAATAGATAATTGGAACAGTTCCCATAAAAAATAAATTGTAACGGTTTCCAGCAAAGTGCAGCTTGCTTGTCAAATGGTGTTGTCTCTTTCCTTGGTTACGGTTATAAATAAATAATTTGTTTCATATTGGAAACAAAATGAATAAAATCCACCACTCTGTACCCTTGGCACACACGCTAATGGGGAGGAGGGTGAGATTTTGAGGGGGCCCCTTTCTGAAATATGCCAAAAACTCCAACTATCACTGGATTTGAGGAAAGGAGGCCACAATAGTCAGTTATTTCCCTGCACATTTCCTTCAAAGCAAGTGATGCATTAGTTAATATACTGTACAGTACATGGAAACCGCTATACATGGACACACTGTCATTGCCTCGAGCAAAGAAAAAGCACAGATGTCCGAAATGGCATCATTTCCCTTATTATGACAATATCTTCCTTGTGTCATTACCATAGCTCTCTGCTACTACACTGGAACATCTAGCTGGTGTTCCAGTCAGTGTCCCCTGCATGACTTGCTATTTCTCTTCCCTCTGTGTGATCCTAGCTCCTCAGCTGTGCATCATATCCTGACGACTATCTCTGTCTAGTATTGGCTTCTCTTTCTTTATCTCGGTAGTGTTCTATTGCTCATCCTGGGACATGCCTCACACCATATTACCCCAGCATTTCCGAAGCTTGCTATGAAACCAGTATTTCTTTGTTTGATTTTTTCCCCCATCCTAGAATATCATTCTTGCAGATCCTACAAATATTCCTCTAACGTTCCCATTGTGTATTTTTCATACTTCATTCCCATATTTATCCCGGCCGTTTCATGTCACCATTCATGAATAGTCCGATGAATTACTAAATTAAATGAACTACTGATTCAAATACCAACAAGTGGCTACCAATGTAAAATATGCTCATAAAAGTAAGAATCTTATTGATTACTGAATATTCCAAGACATGACAAAAGAAATAAACAATTATACTCAACAAACGTCTTAACTTTTTAAAAAAGAAGGAAAAAAAGTTCCTTAGGTTAGACCAAGATTCATCCTTCCTATAAAGAAAATAAGTTTTCTTGATGTTATTTATTGTAAAGCATCACTATAAAAAGAAAAAGAAAAAGAAAAAAAAAGGGAAGAGGTGTGAAAAACAAAATCTGTAAACAGAGAGATCAAATTTGTAAACAGAGATTTTAAATTAAAACATGCTATGCCAAATGTTACTGCCAACTCTTCCTATGTTTTTAGAAAGATTCAGTAAAAACAGTTTAGCTGCTTCCAAGAACAAGTTTAGGGAAAAACATGTTGTTTTGCTAATGATAATATTTACTGAGGCTAAGTGGGATTTTCCCTACAATTGTTCTTCCTACAGAGGAACAATTATTCACTACAGAACTCCGATCCGATCTTAGCACCATGCATCCTGTGTACTGAATGAAGCAGGAATCCTGTAGGGAAAAGAGTATGTTATGAAGTAATTAAAAACTATCGTAATAGATCTGCCCAAGGAGGATGAATGAAGGTTACAAGGGCAGCCTTAATTATGGGCTTTCCTAACCTCTGAGTAAGGCTCAGATTTTGCAATGGATATTTTTAGTAAAAATCACAGACGGGTCACAGGCAATAAGCAAAAATTCATGGAAGCCCGTGACCTGTCTGTGATTTTTACTAAAAATATTCCTGGCAAAATGGGGAGGGAGGAGCACTCACAGCGCCTGAGCCGCTGCAGGTGTGCCCCTCGCTGCCTCTCATGGCTTGACATTGTGGGGAGGGCTCCTGCCGCCCGCAGCAAGTGGGAGCTCCAGGGTCCCCCTGCCACCCTTGGTGGCTAGGATATCTGGGATCTGCCCACGGGGATTGGGAGCTCCAGGGTCCCCCCACTGCCTGTGGGGACTGGGAGCTCTGGGGTCCCCCTGCTGCTGGCAGTTAGGAGCTGCTGGTGGCCCACCCCTGGTGGCCCAGCGGCTGAGATCTGTGGGGCTGCTTGCTGACAGCTCCAGCTCCAGGGCAGAAAATGTCACGGAGGTCTCTAGAAGTCACAGATTCTGTGACTTCTGTGACCTCCATGATATAATCACAGCCTTACTTATGAGTGTTTGACTTTGTAGTTTTAGCCTTTTTCAAGGGAGTTTGTTTTTATACAATAGACATGCATGTTGCTTAGGTACCAAGGAGTCTGACATTATAGAAATAGAACAGCCAGCCAGACAGGTAATTTGGAATACTGATGGTCCCCAAAAGATCTGTATTTATATTTTACAAACAAACACTTATATATAAAAAAGCCCCTCACAGCCATGCCAATAAATATAAAAGTTATTAAGAGAGGTTGGCCATTCTCCTCCTGAATTGCACAGTATTACCATATCATGTGGAATCTTATTGTGTCATTAACCACATGGCTGTTGGATAACAAATACAGCCAAATGTGCATCATAAAAGTTTCCTAAATTACTGAACTTTATGATGCAGAAAATAAAGACTCTAACCATAGAAGAAGCCACCCTAGGTCTACTTATTACTGACAAGGGCACATTGTTTCAGGAAAAAAAATAGTAGAGAAGCAGGGAACCAGCAGCTTGAAGCTATTTGTGTTCAGCATAGTAAGGAATGAGTTAACAAACTGCAGCAATTTATGAGTATCAGATTTCACAAAAACCATTTAAGAAGTGAGGGGTAAGACCATAGGACCATGACTAGCCAGAGTTTTGGTAATAGTTTTAACAACCCACTTACCATTGTTTAGCATCAGCATCACAGTTGCAGTAGTATTTGGGATCAGTACAATTGCGTTCAATGCCACAGGCACACTTTTGAATGCCAGGTCCAGAGCCACCCCAGTAGTAGTGCTTCTCATTGGCTTTTCCAACCCACCAGGTGTATGGATTCCCATCTGAAAAGAACAAGAATGGAGGGTTAGATGCATCAAAGGTGATAGGGGTCCACAATGCCACATAGCTGGATACAATTGTCTAATATGTAAGTGGTGTTAACACCACACAGCTGGAAAAGCAACATATCCATCGTAAATGAACAGACATTCCACTGCAATTTAAAGGACACTGTCAGATTAAAACCAAAATTTTTATCTGTACCCATACCACCTTCTATTATACATCAGGAAACCTTTAAAATCTATTTTGCTTTTTGCTATTTATGCTCTTTATTTTTATTGTATAAACTAAGAACAGTTAAACAGGCTGGAAGGGTTCACATCAATCTCAAATCCTAGTTCTTATGCATTAGACATATGATGCAATATCGGGGCTGCAGCTACTGTAGGGGAATATGTATTTGTTTTGTTTTAAAAATAACACCTCACTGGAAACTAATTTGTTTTCACTGGAAAATAAACACCTACACTATCCAGTGACTATTTAGCCAAAACCAAATTTTAAATAGGTGTTACTGGACTCCTGTAAGACACAAATCAGTTAAAAAAGTCAGTCTTTGCAAGGAGATGTCAACACTCCCCAGCTTTTCCATTGCATAGACCCAGTCCTGTGATATATTTACCTTGCTTGGCACAAAGTCTGTAACCTTAAATTTTCCCATATTACTGTACATTTCCACATAATATTGTTGGACAACCGAACCCATTAGTCTCAGATGAAGAGAACCCTATTCTACTCTATACTGAAAAGTATTCTTAGCAGAGATGACCCTATTCAAGGCCCCAATTTGGCAAAATACTTAAGTATGCACTTTAAAGCATGTGAATAATTCTATAGACTTCAGAGAGTTCCATCCATTGATTTCATCCAAGCTACAACAGTATCATAGAACTTGGTTTACATAACTACTACTTAAGAAAAAATATTCCTCCCAGTAATGTACCATAAACAATATTTTCAGCTTAAATGAAATGAGGCCACTTCTAAGTATTTTACTTATTAAGCTTTTCAAAAGTAAAATCCTCCTTAATGGTCCATGCAGTTTTTTCTTCTTAGAAATATAACTGAAATCATGCTTTAATCATTTAATTGTTGTGCTTTGCACACATGCATGTACAAGCTGAAGCTGCATCCATAACCCTAAAAACATTCACCGGACAATCTAATGCCATCCTCCACACTGTAAATCTTCTTCTATCCTCCAGACGTGTTAAAAGTAAACCACACTGAGCCCCAGAGAGGACTAAATTCTGTGACAGGAGAGCAACCACATAAAATCCCTCCTCAAAATAAAATCACTCTATTTAATGCTTTTGAATTGTTAAACATAATACAAGAGTCCCATTATTGAATATACAGTAATGTGAAAAAGCAGTCATCACCTAGGGCTTTATGATTGTTGTTATGCTGCACAGCATGGCCACGCCGAACATCACAGCAACAGTAATGGATGTGGTACTAGACTGACTCCATTCTAGGATCTAAATTGGTCATTTTAGCTTCTGTGACTTGATTATCATTGAAAGATATTAAAAATGCCGAGGGTTATAGAAGGATATGTTGTGTGACTATTCTAGCATCATTTCAAAGCTGCTATAAAAATGTCTAGGATATGAGGTTACATTGCTCTGGCTTGCAAAAAGTTTATTTAACCAGAGATATTTTACAGGTAAATGTCTAGGATATGAGGTTACATTGTTTTCCACCAGTTAATGTTTGAATTATTTTAATTAATGCGGCATCCAGATACAGCAATTTGGCCATTTGGAGGTTATATCATAATTTTGCCATATTTGAGGACAGCTTGTAGTTTAAGTACCATATTGTGAATGCTTTAGTATTAGCTGTTCTGCGAATGAAATAGAGCTCTGCTTGTTCATACCTTTTGGATACAGGAAAACCTCATGCTCCTAATTATTAGCACTTAGGTAGGAAACTAGCTTGCTAATTAGAGTACCAAAAGGATAGAAAATTACTTAATTTTTTCAAAAGACAGCGAGGATTCAAAAATTCAGAAGCAAGTAGACATATTTAAAATAGAAGAAAGCAAAGGGCCCAATAGATGAAAGCAAAGTAGCACTTAAGTACGATAATGATGGGCGCAATAGAAAACCAGAAGATAGATGGAGGAATGGCGTGTGCTACAATTCTTTTAATGATAGCTGGTATTAGGTTTTAAATCTAGAACATGTTCTGAAACTTGGACAGAGTAGTTTTTCAAGGTTATTGACTCCAAAGAAGCTATGCTGATTTGCAGAGGATTTGGACCAATCTGTATGCAGCTGTCTTGATCACTGTTGTAATGATTATCATTTTGTTGCTGATATTTACCTTTTAAAACCTCCTAAATAAATCGATAAAAATTGAAGGACTTTTGCCTTATGCAGAAACACATCTGTATTCAGAAAAGCACTTACACATATGCTTAAGTCCACTGAAGTCAATGGGCTATGGTCAGCTATTTTGGGGCATCCTAATTCCCCACCCCCGTGTGCATATTTTGCAGTCAGCATCACACATTACTGAAGACAAATACTGCTTTTTAGAGTACTAGTAAGATGCATCTCCCCATGCATTTCCCTTGTCATCGCCTAAACCATTCTGGCCTGTGCCAGCCAAATGAATCTTGTCCCATTTCACCCCACTACAGCAAAAGAAGTGAGGTTAAGCTTTTGCCCATAGTTTTGCTGAGATCCTTCAGGATGAAAGGTTTCAGAGTAGCAGCCGTGTTAGTCTGTATCCTCAAAAAGAACAGGAGTACTTGTGGCACTTTAGAGACTAACAAATTTCAGGATGAAAGATGCCATACACATGTAAGATATTAATACACGGAGTATAACAAATTTATCAGATACTGTATGTACCAAGAGGATGAACAGGGTAAAAGGGAAAAATAGAAGGGAAGGGGGAAAGAACAAGGGAAGATTCATCATGGGACAGGTCATTATTTTTATTGCCAGGTGGCAGCAACCCTACCTTTAGAAATAGAACCACCCTTCTCCTCAACCAACCCCATCCCATTTTGCATTCATTCATTCAGGATGTGTGTACACTCTCATTTTACAGTGGATTTCTTATTATTTCTTATTATTTCTATGTAGGGAGGGACGTTTATGTGCTAATGGGAAAGGAACTAGCTAAACAACTGAAGTAGTGAACTCCAAAAAAGAAGGATGATCAAGTTTTCAAGGGAAATTGTTCTAAATATAAAAATATTTGATAATCTCTTATTATGCTAAGGATATTAATGTAGTTGGGATGAGTTTTAAAAGCCATGCACTTTTGTTAACCCTACCCCTCCCACTGAAAAAAAACCATCTCAGGGGAAGAAGCCATGTATAATAATACATTCTTTATATCAAATATATTATTATAGTAGGCATCACAAGGTGGGACTGTTACACAGTCTTCAAAGTTATTTTTCTTAGTGTGCGAGCCAGCTTTGACTGTTAGGAAGACATGCTGTATTGTTGTCTGTTTTGGGTTGTGCCAGGTTTTGTGAGGAGGCAGCATCAGGAGAGAAAGAGCTGGGTAAGGAGCAGGAGAGTCTCTGATTAGAGTCAATTCTTCAGAAGCAGAGTTGCTTCCTGGGAACGGGGCTTTGGTGCTGGGCTGAGATTCCTAGAATGGCCCTGCGTGCCATTTTACCATCTCATTTCAGGATAGATGTGTGTATATATATATATATATGCAAATAAAGCAAGGTACACTTAGATTACACCCTGACTCCACCTCACTGATTTCCACCACTGGAAAGTCATCTTGCAAGCCCCCAGACATCGGCTGCAGAAGAGCAATACTGGTGTCAGGAAGGGCTACTGGTGTTGGAAGAATGGGCAAAAGTATCATGCCTTTAAGGCAGCACAACAGCCTTAGGGTATGTCTTCACTACCCGCCGATCCGGCGGGTAGCAATCGGTCTATCGGGGATCGACTTACCGCGTCTCGTGAGGACGCGGTAAAATCGATCCCTGATCGCTCTGCCGTCGACTCCGGAAATCCACCTCGGCAAGAGGCGGCAGCGGAGTCGGCGGCAGCGCGGCAGCGGTCGACTTTCCCCCGTCCTCACCGCCAGGTAAGCCGACCTAAAATACGCAACTTCAGCTACGGTATTCACGTAGCTGAAGTTGCGTATCTTAGGTCGGAACCCCGCTGTAGTGTAGACCCAGCCTCAGATATACTGAAGTGTGGGTAGTTACATCTTGTAGCAACACTACTGACCTCTACAGTGAAAGGAAAAAGCTGGTTTTACATAAGGATGTGTATAAATGTTTGGCTGGAGCACCAGGCTTGAACCACATTTTTTAAAGATTCAGATCTGTCTCATTTAATTTCTGCACATTTGCTGGTTATGCCGCTAGACCCAGCACCTCTAACGCCCCCGGGCTGGACTTCGGTGAAAATGAATTGAACATTTTAATGCTTAGTTAAATCAAACTTTAACGCTAACCTAATTTTTTTAGGTTCCCCCCCTTAATAATCCTAGTTTTTTAAAGCAACTGGCTATGAGGGTTTTCTATTAGAGACAGTGTACCTTCTCTAGCAAGAGATTCAGGCAAGGAGAATAGACTAAGGGAGCCTCTTAATATTCCCACAGATCTTGAGTATCATAAAAAAAAGCCATTCCTTGCTCATCTGATACATATATCTTCTTGTGAACCATTTCATTTAATATGAAAACATTCCCACCAAAGTTAATGTAGTATGAACAGAACTCATAACAGTCAATAATATATTTATTTCTGACATAGTAGAATAGTCTTATATGACTTTCACATGAACACTTTATATTCTATTGAACATTTAATAGAACTCATTATTTCTAAATACCATTGATTAATAAAAATGTGATTAACAGTTTAGGGCCATTGTTTCAGAAGCAATTAGCACCCATAATTGGGGCTGCTTTTTTGAGAGATCTCAGCTTCCATTTAGGCACCTACCTAATGCAACCAGATATTCAAAAGATCTCAGCACCCAGCAGCTCCCACTGAGAACTTAACCCTCAGAGTACTGATGACTATACTCTCGACCTGTCTTCCACAACACCCATAATTCATTAAGCTTTCGTCTAACCCTGCAAAGAACCTCAACAGAACACTGCCTACCAGAGAGGTGGGCAAACTACGGCCCACGGGACCGTCCTGCCCAGCCCTTGAGCTCCCGGCCAGGGAGGCTCACCCCCCGGCCCCTCCCCTGCTGTCCCCCCTCCCCCGCAGCCACGCCCCCACACAAGCAGTGCTCTTGGCGGCGGGGC
>NW_020664531.1:3647174-3671069 GCF_002925995.2 Terrapene triunguis | reverse complement strand
GGATGGGTCAGGGGTTCTGAGGGGGGCAGTCAGGGGACGGGAAGTGGGAGGGGGCCAGGCTGTTTGGGGAGGCACAGCCTTCCCTACCTGGCCCTCCATACTGTTTTGCAACCCCGATGTGGCCCTAGGGCAGGGGTCAGCAACGTTTGGCATGCGGCTCGCCAGGGTAAGCACCCTGGCGGGCCGGGCCAGTTTTATTTACCTGCTGACGCGGCAGGTTTGGCCGATCGCGGACCCCACTGGCTGCAGTTCGCTGTCCCGGGCCAATGGGGGTGGCGAGAAGCTGTGGCCAGGACATCGCTCGCCCGCGCCGCTTCCCGCCGCCCCCATTGGCCCGGGACGGCAAACAGCGGCCAGTGGGGGCCGCGATCGGCCGAACCTGCCGTGTCAGCAGGTAAATAAAACTGGCCCGGCCCGCCAGGGTGCTTACCCTGGCGAGCCACGTGCCAAACGTTGCCGACCCCTGCCCTAGGGTGACCAGACAGCAAGTGTGAAAAATCGGGATAGGGGTAGGGGGGTAATAGGAGTCTATATAAGAAAAAACCCCAAATATCGGGACTGTCCCTATAAAATCAGGACATCTGGTCACCCTATGTGGCCCTCAGGCCAAAAAGTTTGCCCACCACTGGCCTACCACCTCCTCTCCCCTCTGCCATTGGTGCATCTCCTGACTACCATCTACTCTAGCCCCTTGCCAGTTCTGTTCCCAAAACAAATGGATATATGTTCACAGCTAACCTGTCTCCTTGCTGAGATGAGAGAAGCTGAAACTTGCTCAGAGCAAGAATTCCCAAGTCTTTTTGCCTGTAGATGCCAGAAACCTTCTCAGATCCCTTGCAGAGCTCCCTCTAGCTGGCCCTTAAAATCACAGCACCTGACTTTCAGACCTGCTGAGCACCTGCAAGTCCAATTGAAGTCAATGGCACAGCACCTTTGAAAAAGAGGACTATTGAAAACTTTGCAGCTAGAGCCCATCTCTAATTACTACACTTCCTTGATTCTCCACAAACAATTAAGAATTAATTTACTAAGCTGGATCCCTTTGCTCTAAACATAACAAGAACAGCTGGTTGCTGTGAGTGCATTACAGAACAGCTCCAACGATCAGCTTGCATGTTAAAAAGCTCAGTAATAAGTACCAGGGAACAAACAACTGTTACACTAACCAACACATAATCCATACACCTCTAACTCTTTGTTAGAATGGTCTCTTTTGTTCAATTCTATGTAAACTGAATAGCGTAAAACAACAGGAGATACACTGCCTGCCTAATCTTTGTTATGGGCAAGGTAAGACCAAAGATATCCTTCTAAAATATTCACAATACCACATAGCTGTAACTTTTACAGCACATTTTCTTCATTGATGCAAATAGTTTATCTTACATTACATAGGACAACATGGGGATTAAACAGGAACTGTGCATGGTTGGGTGTGTGTGGGGAGACCAGAGGGAATTCCATTCTTTTTAGTGGAAACGTGTGTGTGTGTAAGGGCAGGTAGAATTCTGCCATTTTGTGTGTGTAACATTCTTAGGGTACCTTCCGTATTATGTTATTGGCTTTGTGTGAAACTATAGTATAACATACAGTAATTTTATCCTCTAACTTTTGGTTTTCAGCCAGGGCCTGAACTGAACTGAACTCTCTGTGTGTGTGTGTGTGTGTGTACACGCATGCACATGAGAGGATGACCATGGTACAGCTGTAGTTCTAGGAGAAATTCTGGCTGACTCAGCCAGAATTCTTGTTGGGGACCAGATGTTAGTGGAATAATTGTCACTGTTTGAAAGGATGCAACGTGCCAACTTGATTTCACGTTTCCAAACATAGAGGGTGCTTGGGCCATGGCCCCACTCTCACCTAACCCCTCTTTAGTGCCCTTTTGGTGTGTCTGTGACCCTAATCCATGCAGGTCCAATCAATCTGGTCTATAATGTGCACACTGTTTGTCCCTCAGCTGTTACTGCTACTTGAGAATTTCCCATTTGTCAAACACACAGGTTTGATGATGATGGGGATCTCACAGGTTAAATAAACACACACATTTCAATTAAGTGTTTTCTGAATAGGCAAATTACCTTTCAAAGTTTCAGTGCATGACCAATGAAATTTGCATTATGTACACACTGATGATTTAGTTAATTTGATGCTTATTTTATTTTACTTTAGTTTATTGACATTTTGATGGCCAGTCTCTGTGCTCTGCCATTGATACATGCAGGCACCAATGCCATGCTGATGGGACACTTAGTAGGATTGCTGCCCTTGCCTAATGCCATGAAAGTGGTAGCACAAGAAAACGCAGCTGCTGACTGGCCTCACAATGGGAAAAGAGCAAAAATTGAAAATACTTCTCTGTAGCACAGATTCTGCTCTTATTTGCACTGGTGAGAATTCTAGGTAGCTTCGGTGATTTCAAATGATTGACAATAATCAGTGGAGTTATTTGGATTTACACTGATATAACTGAAAGAAGAATCTGGTGCTAAATGATCGGTTTTGCAGTTTTCCATAAAAATACCAGTGTATGGACTGCAAATATATATATATATATAGAGAGAGAGAGAGAGAGTATTTCCAGTTCTTTGGTAAATAATGATCTATATATGATTTGTAAGGAAGCTTGGGACAGGTTTGTCTGGTTAGCAGACTGTGATGGGTTTTTCTGTTTCTTTTTCCCTTTGAGATTCAGTTCTCTTTCTTGTTTTGTCTTTGCTTTTTTTGTAGTGCATGAGTGAATGTGATATGAAGTGTTAAAGAGAATATATTCTTTTGTTTCTGTCTTCGTTTGTTAATCACTACAGCATTCTTTCCTTAAGGCCAACTAGGAAAAGGACAAATAGCAAATGCATGAGCCTATGCAAAAACTAATACTGATGGTAGCCAGACGACTAATGGCTAGAAGCGCCAGATTTAGCCAAGCCCAGCTGGAGATACAAATGAAGCAAGCTGGCAAATGAGAACCCAAGGCACAGGATAAAAAACCCCGCAGAAACCTCAGGCAAATGAAGATAACTAGAGACATTTGGTTTAGAGTTAGCTAATGAGACTAACAGTATTATGGGTTAATATCCTTTTGTTGTTATTTATGGTAACCTTTGTTGTCATGGTATTGTTTATTTTTGGTTTCTTTCCCCATGGTGGGAAGGTCTAATCAATTCTATTTTCCTTTACCATCACTGGGCTGGAGCATCTTTTATAAGCAGACCCAGACACTTGTTTTTTGTGACAATTGTATTTATTTATAAATCCTGTATAAGCGTGTGAAGAGGAGTAGAGGAATCAGTGTAGTAGAGGTAGGTCTCAGGATTCCTGGAGGCCAGCTCCAAAGGGACTTCTGGTGTATCCCTTTGAACCAAGATTTGAGGTTCTGGTCAAAGACAGTGTATCCACTTCCACTCCATGACTTGGGGAAAGGATTCCTCCAATCATCCCTCACTGAATCCCCTGGCAGGAAGCCTGGCAATTATGGCTTGGTGCACGAAAGAGTGGGAGAACTGATTTAGCCCTAAATCCTATTGTCTATGTCTGATACCATATGGTAAAGACAGGGAAGAGAGAAATCTGGTCATGTGCTTGAGGAATAAAAATCTCTACTTGGTTTTGATAGTCAGCCCTCAATTTGATGACCACTGCAGAACAACAAACATGTGCAAAGTGTTCCATTATCCCATTACATTTGCCCGCTTATTTTTCAGAGGATGTTTTTGAGGCAAATATTTTTAAATCTCTATAATATATGATTTCAAAAATGCTATTTCATGCAGATCCTGAAGAAGGAAAGCAGCAAATGCAAAATTTCATACTAGCCATCAGACATTTGATTTAAGTGCCCTTTTCACTAAGCTAAACAACACTTCTCCCTGAACAAACTTATGAACAAAGATAGATTCCTGACTTTTCTTTACAGGACCACATCTGCTCGTGTTTAAAATCCCCTTGGCTGCATTCAGACAAATGTCCATTCTTCTTTCAGAATTAGCCAGCTATTAAAAAAACAAAAGCAGGAGGGAGAACTGTCACATTGGAATGGCGACCAGCTGCAGCTCAGGAAAAGCCTTCTTGATAGCTTCATTTTGCTGTCAGAAAGATTCACTCTTTGGCCCAGAGTCTGAAAACCCAGTACAGTGCAAATGATTTCTCCCTCATCAAGGCTCACATTCCAAACTGCAGCAATACTAACCAAACCTGCCTTGTTATTTTTCTCGGAGATCACAGTCCCAGTGGTGATATTTAGCTGGAAAAAGCAGCTGTCAGATGTCCTTGTACGGTACAGTTTGCTGGTTTCTAAAATGAACGCATCACACAATCACCACAGTCACCACTATACCTAGCAATGTAGCAAATTTTAGGTGCTGTAAATTACTGCTTACTGTAAACTCACTGGATCATCTGAGGACAAAGGACAGTCTCCGCTCAAGTAAATTCTCAGGGAAAAAAAAACAAAAAAAGCACAGTACTTGCAATACATAAGTGGTATTCAAAATGTTTCAAATGTGTAAACAAAAATGGGGGGATGGAAAAGACAGAAAAAGTAATTTTCAAGAAAAGTTAAAGTTGTGAGTGAGTGATGTTGAACCAGTAAACCTGGTGGAAACAATATTAAAATAAAAACGGAAACAGACCTCAGAAATGTGGTAAGAATTTTTCTTTTGGAGAATTATCACCTCCACTTTGGTGAAGAGAGAGGAAGAACCAATCACATATTCACAAACTGACCTGGCTTCTAACAATTTTTTTAATCTACACATCTAAACGAACTAGAAAAGGAAAAAAAAATATGGGAAATCTTGCAATAGACCTGGGAATAATAAAAGGAGAGTGAGGAGCTCACCCAAGCAGGATGTATAGAGAGAGTATGTGGGTGGAGGAGAGCTGGGGATCTGTCAGGTATCACAGCCCTTAAAAGTGGATGGAAGCACTAGTACAACCACAAATAAGTTGACAGAACAGCAAAACATCCACCAGTTTTCTAGATCAGGTTTAAAAGCTGGCATGAAGAAAAATAAAGAATCCTGTGTTAAAAACTTCCCAACTCTTTAATATGCCTCACAATATACAAAATAATCCTGGAATTTTAACTTTCACAAAGACACTAAATAGAAACAGCTACTTGTTAAAATATCCCCAATGTATAAAACTCAGATAAATACATTCTAGGCATTCTATAGACCCACTGGAAGGATTTGTGGAGTTGTGCCTGTGAAGAATATAGGAGATCTACCTTGCATCGTACAGGACTTCTTGTTGCTGTTAGTGTGGTGAATGATGTCGGCACATTTTGTGGTCATCTGTATTTGTGCCTGCACAAGTTAAAAATATAACTTTGCAGGTCTATGAAACAAGACCGTTTAGATTACCTGGCTATTTTAAATGAATGTAAAAAACAACTGCACCTTCTTCTTTTTAATAGCAAGGGAGTGTGGTGGGATATTTTCTGTAGTGATAAACTGTTCCTCTGCTATAGGGCTCCACGGGGAGGCTTTCTGAAGGTGGGATTGTTCAGAATAACAATGATCAATCTTGCATCATAAAGGCCTACAAGGATAGCGTATAAAGGGTTGACTGTATAATAAATGTAAATTACAATACCAAATTCAGTGCAATAGATATTCAGGTTGGCATTTCAATATATTATATTTATACAGTACTAATCCAAAGCAAAAGCTGTGTAAAAATTCAGTAAATGGTAAGTAGCGTTACACAAATACTCTGAAATTCTAGTTAGACACTTCCAAAAGTAGGATGCTGTGAATCAGGTCTTCAGACAAATTCCTTAGCTATTAAAAGATTATGAAAAAGGTGCAATTGTCATTTAAAACAGACTGATAATCCAGGTGCTCGTTTCACAGACCTGCAAATTTATATTTTTAATTTGTGAGGACAGAACTATGCATAATCTTGTTAAATGATCACAAGTGTACCCACATCATCTACTAGTTTAACAGCATCATGAATTTCACTGAAATCTCCATTGTCTCATGAGCTCCAGGGTTCCCACACTGCTTTAAATACTGCACAAATACTACAAGGGGCTGCTTCCAGGTACTAATGTGTGTGATAGACCCAGGCCAGTTGGGTACAGCAGAATAGCAGAAGGCAGATATACTGGCCACTGGATTAACAGTTTTCTGTTCCCTGACTGACCAGAGCAGGGGCTGCTCCAGGCTAATGAGAACACCTGACTCCAATTAACCTGCAAAGATTCAGGTGAGGGCATTAAGCTAATGTGACCACCTGACTCTAATTAAGGCCCGCTGATACTATAAAAAGGGCTCACTCCAGTCAGGCAGAGGAGAGCCAGGGAGCCAGAAGAGAGGAAGTGCGGCTGAAGGGCTGGCTAATGAAGACACCCTCAAGTTATTGATAAGGGAGCCCTAAGGTAAGGGAGAAGCAGGAGAGCTGTGGGGAAATAGCCCAGGGAAATGTAGCAAGTCTGGCAGTGAAAGGTTGGCTGCCAACAGCTGCTACCATTAGGGTCCCTGGGCCGGAACCCGGAGTAGAGGGTGGGCCTGGGTTCCCCCCAACCCACCACTACAGGAACACCTCCTGGGAGGGGAAGTCAGGCCCCTGTCAGAACAGGAGGCTAAACTGTTCTAAAACAAGCCCTAGGGACAACAGAGTCTGTGGGAGTTCTCTCACCAACCTCCTTGCTGGCTTATGATGAAAAGAGCTCAGTAGACTGTAACCCTGGCCCTAGGGTATGTCTACACTACGAGAGTAGTTCGATTTTAGTTAAATCGAATATGTGCAATCGATATTAGAAAGTCGAACGTGTGTGTCTACACTAAGGACAGTAATTCGACTTTGTCAGTCCACACTACCAGGGAAAGCGTCGACATTGGAAGCAGTGCACTGTGGGCAGCTATCCCACAGTTCCCGCAGTCCCCGCTGCCCATTGGAATTCTGGGTCGAGCCCCCAATGCCTTCTGGGTAAAAAAATGTGGCGAGGGTGCTTTTGGGTAACTGTCGTCATCCGTCAATCACTACCGCCCTGCCTCCCTCCCTGAAAGCGCCGGCGGGAAATCAGTTCGCGCACTTTTTGATCAGTGACAGCGCGGACGCCACAGCACTGCGATCATGGATCCCGCTGCGACCATCGCTGCAGTTGTGGCCGTTCTCAACACCTCGCACCTTATCATACACCTTTCCCAGAGGCAGATGCAGAGAAATCAGGCGAGGAGGCTACGGCACCGCCGTGAGGGCCTGAAGTCGGAGAGTAGCACAGAGCTGTCAGAAACCACGAGCCCCAGCGCCCAGGACATCACGGTGGCAATGGGGCATGTGGATTTTGTTGAACGGCGATTCTGGGCCCGGGAAACAAGCACGGACTGGTGGGACCGCATAGTGCTTCAGGTCTGGGATGAATCCCAGTGGCTGCGAAACTTTCGCATGCGGAAGGGGACTTTCCTGGAACTTTGTGACTTGCTGTCCCCTGCCCTGAAGCGCAAGGACACCCGCATGCGAGCAGCCCTGACTGTCCAGAAGCGAGTGGCCATAGCCCTCTGGAAGCTTGCAACGCCGGACAGCTACCGGTCAGTCGCGAACCACTTTGGCGTGGGCAAATCTACCGTGGGGGTTGTTGTCATGCAAGTAGCCAAGGCAATCGTCAAGGTACTGCTGTCAAAGGTAGTGACCCTGGGAAACGCGCAGGCCATCATAGATGGCTTCGCTGCGATGGGATTCCCAAACTGCGGTGGGGCTATAGATGGGACTCACATCCCTATCCTGGGACCGGGCCACCAGGCCAGCCAGTACATCAATAGAAAGGGCTACTTTTCAATGGTGC
Organism: Terrapene triunguis; assembly: GCF_002925995.2. NCBI lineage: Eukaryota > Metazoa > Chordata > Testudines > Emydidae > Terrapene > Terrapene triunguis. The sequence goes on along the minus strand of NW_020664531.1, from coordinate 3,663,277 downwards.
TGCAAGCACTGGTGGACCATCGGGGACGGTTTACAAACATCAACGTCGGATGGCCGGGCAAGGTTCATGACGCTCGCGTGTTCAGGAACTCTGGTCTGTTTAGACGGCTGCAGGAAGGTATTTACTTCCCGGACCACAAGATAACTGTTGGGGATGTGGAGATGCCTACAGTCATCCTCGGGGACCCAGCCTACCCGCTAATGCCCTGGCTCATGAAGCCCTATACTGGCGCCCTGGACACAGAAAAAGAACTGTTCAACTACCGGCTGAGCAAGTGCAGAATGGTGGTGGAGTGTGCTTTTGGCCGTCTCAAGGGGAGATGGAGAAGCTTACTCACTCGCTGTGATCTCAGCGAAACCAATATCCCCATCGTTATTGCAGCTTGCTGTGTGCTCCACAATCTCTGTGAGAGCAAGGGGGAGACCTTTATGGCGGGGTGGGAGGTTGAGGCAAATAGCCTGGCTGCTGATTACGCCCAGCCAGACAGCCGGGCGATTAGAAGAGCCCAGCGGGACGCGCTGTGCATCCGGGAGGCTTTGAAAGCCAGTTTCAAGGCTGAGCAGGGTACCCAGTGACTTTTAAGTTTGTGGACACAGAGGCAGAACTTGCCCCCCTTTCTTTACCCATTTGCCGTCGACTATCCTCTCCACTTACATACCCCCTTCACCCCCTTCCCAAAAAATAAAGTCTGTTCTGTTTTGTTAATGGACACCGTTGTCTTTATTACTGTTTTCGCGGGAATGTTTTAAACCTGGGACGCAGACTGTGGCGGGGGGGCGGGTTTAGGGTTGTGATGCAAATGATGCCTCTAAACTCCAGGAATGACAGGCTCCGCGGTGGTGGACTGGTTGTTTCAACGGAGCCTGCCAGCCCTCCTGGCCGGGACTGCGTGTATGTGTCGGCTATGTGACTGTCTTGCAGGGGGAGGAGGGTTACAGATCCCCTGCTGCGCGGCTCTGTGATGCAGGGTAAGGACCGCTGCATAAGATCTGTAACTGCCCTCCCCCGCCACCAAGTCACAGAGCAACACCACCGCCCCCACCACACAAAACATGAAAACCACCTCCCAGACTGACCAGGATAACTAGTCACTGCACTGTATATGTGCCCTGCTGCTGCACCTGCCCCCCGCTAAAGGTGACTGTCCTGTCCAATGACCAAGCCCCTTCCCCCCCCCCTTCAGACAGACTCCCCTCCAAAAGAAGAGGATGGAAACAGAAATGAACAGAAACGTATTCTTTATTAACAACCGCACATGGAACGGGGGGGTGAAACTTGGACGGGGTCTTGTGTGAGGCGGGTAGGAAAGGACTTTTCAAATTTTGGGGAATGAGAGCCTTCTAGTGGTAGAGCAGTCCGCAGGGGTGGAGTGAAATTTTTCACGGCCCCTTCCACCCCTCCGTGTTTGGACTTTGGGTGAGGGGGGTATGGGACTTGGTGGCGGGGCAGGGCAGTTACAGAGAGACTGCAGCGGGGCTCTCTCCTCCTGCCTCCGGTCCTGCAGAACATCCACAAGGCGGCGGAGCGTGTCCGTTTGCTCCCTCATTAGTCCAAGCAGCGTTTGAGTAGCCTGCCTGTCCTCCTGTCGCCACCTCTCCTCCCGTTCCATGTTTGCCCGGTGCATTTGGGACAAGTTCTCCCTCCACTGTGTCTGCTGGGCTGCCTGTGCTCGGGAGCATCCCATTAGTTCAGCAAACATGTCTTCCCGTGTCCTCTTCTTCCTCCTCCTAATGTGCGCTAGCCTCTGGGCAGATGTGGCTGTGGGAATTGGAAAAAGGGAGTGAATTCCTGAGACAGATCAATGTATCTGTGAACAGAGAACATAGTCTTTCTCTGTGAACAAGACCATGCAGAGCACCTATCACACGCGCACTGAGGACAAGGTCGAATTTTCGGCCCTCGCCTACAGTGCCTGCGGTCTTGCTGTGGCGAGCTGAGGAGCAGGGCAGGACACCGGACTTTGTCTAGATGGCAAACATGGTAAGCCGTAGACTTGTGGCTGCTTAAAACTTTAAGAGTGGCACTGGCCTCCTTTCACATAGAAAGCAATGCGAGTCTCTGCTGGCAGCAATCCTGCAAGCATGAACTCTGCCCCTGTCCCACCCCCTCGCGGCTGTAAACCGCGTGGCTGTAAACCGGCGGTTGCAGTTCTGTAAAGGGACGGGCAAGCAGTCCCAATACTAACTTTCCCCTACCTAATTCACAGCAGGGAGTCATGCCAGACATCACCCTCCTGAAGGTCTCCGAGAGCCAGAAGGAGAAGATGCTCCGGGACAGCCTGCAGAAACCGGGGCCATTTGCTGCACTGCTGTGCAAGGCCATGATCCCGGAGTACCTGCTGGCGTTGTGGCAGGGAAACGTGTCCTACCACGGGGGGCCTAATAAGCTCTCCCTGCCCAGGAACCTGCTGATGAGACTGGAAAAACACCTGCAGGAGGTGTATGAGGAGTTCTCCCCGGAGGATCTCGCCTCTATCCCCGGTTACATTGACCAGTTCCTGGCTTAGGTGCCCTTGGAGGGACAAATGACTTCAGGGTTTTGGGCACTATAATCATGAAGCGGACATTGTGCAATTTTTTGAAAATGGTTCGGACTATATATATTGAGGCGCCCAAAAAAAGACAAATCATGATACACTTTGCACTGATTCCCCTTTTGTTTGACTTTCCTGTTTACATGTTTTGAAGCACTTTACCCACTGTTCATATTTTCAATCTTCCTGTTTTGTTGCAAATAAATGTTTACATGTTTTAAAGCACTTTAGCTACTGTTAATATTTTAAATACGCCAGTTATGTTGTAAATAAATGTTTAGATATTTAAAACACTTACTGCTTGATCCTTCCCCTGAATCTGTGTCTGGGGTAACGGCTGGGGAGGGTTGGTAGGGGATCTCTGTCAGGGTGATGAAGAGCTCCTGGCTGTCGGGCAAATCAGCGTTGTAAGCGCTGTCTACTGCCTCGTCCTCCTCATCTCCTTCCTCCTCTTCCCCGTCCGCTGAGGAACCGGCCGCGGACAATATCCCATCCTCAGAGTCCACGGTCAGGGGTGGGGTGGTGGTGGCGGCCGCACCTAGGATGGAATGCAGTGCCTCGTAGAAACGGGATGTGTGGGGCTGGGATCCAGAGCGTCCGTTTGCCTCTTTGGTCTTCTGGTAGCCTTGTCTCAGCTCCTTGATTTTCACGCGGCACTGCGTTGCATCCCGGCTGTAGCCTCTCTCTGCCATGGCTTTAGAGATCTTCTCATAGATCTTTGCATTCCGTCTTTTGGAGCGCAGCTCTGAAAGCACGGACTCATCGCCCCACACTGCGATGAGATCCAAGACTTCCCGATCCGTCCATGCTGGGGCCCTCTTTCTATTGGATTGCACGGCCATCTCTGCTGGAGAGCTCTGCATCGTTGCCACTGCTGCTGAGCTCACCACGGTGTCCAAACAGAAACTGCGATTCAAACTGCCCAGACAGGAAAAGGAATTCAAATTTTCCCGGGGGAGTGGCTGGTCAGAGCATCCGAGCTCGGACTGCTGTCCAGAGCGTCAACAGAGTGGTGCACTGTGGGATAGCTCCCGGAGCTATTAGCGTCGATTTCCATCCACACCTAGCCTAATTCGACATGGCCATGTCGAATTTAGCGCTACTCCTCTCGTTGGGGAGGATTACAGAAATCGATTTAAAGAGAGCTCTATGTCGAACTAAATGGCTTCCTGGTGTGGACGGGTGCAGGGTTAATTCGACATAACGGCGCTAAATTCGACATAAAAGCCTAGTGTAGACCAGGCCCTAGAGAGAGAAGGGCTACGTGGAAGGTCACAGAGAGCCACTGAGGCTAGCATATACTGCCTAGAAGCGCAGGACCTGCGGGGACAAGGTCAGAGCTCTGCCACATGTGTTATTCTCCATTGTACTTGCCTGACACTTTGCTAGTCCCTTCGGAGGTTCTCTCAGATTTTCCAATGGCAAATTTAGCAAAGGAAGCTCACTGGGCATCATGTCTGCCATTGACTGCACAATAGTGGGATCAATAAAGATTAAAGTCAGAGGTCCACTGTTAAGCAGTGGCTATTTATTCACAAAGGAAACATGTGAATGAATAACACTCACCCACATGTTCTTTTGTCAGTATGCATTTGACCCTTAAGTTTCTGGAATCCAAACCTTTTCATTTCAGGAGGTTTTGACCTTCCCCAGTTAGTCCAACAAAGCTCAAGTCTGATGACCTTCAAAGCATGCTATAAAGCTGATCTCACCTCGTAGGTCTTTAGAGTGGGATGAGGAAATAGGAAATCAGATTTTGGTGATATTGAGCAATCTGAATTGCGCAGAGCTGCACAATACCAAAAGACTTTTAAATTAATTGTTTGTAACAAATAAATAAATCTACTGACATCTGCAACTGATCTGTCAGAAAAGTAGCTCCCCAGTGCTCATGTTACAGCGCTCTTAGCTCCCACATAGGTGTCATCCCATCCTTCCCGCCTTTTCACTTTTCTCACTTTCAGCTCATTCAGTTTGGTGGAATTAATCTTACAAGTCTGGCTAGATAAGAGTGTGCATGTCGCCCTCACGGCCATGCTAAGTGGATGCCTTTAACGGGCAGATCTTTCTGTGACTCGATGTGTTTAACTCTATGGGACTGATGTGTCCTCAGGGACTTTTCATAGCTGTAAATTCATATAGCTTTTCTGGACTCTAGTGTTCTATAATGTAACTTTCTTGACTCTGCTCAACGTTTAAGAAATGGGTACTAAAGTATTTTTAAAAGCCTTTTCAGGAAACAGTTATTTTCTGTTTCTCGGATAGTTGTGCTATAAAATATACAGCAACTTAATGTCCACTAATACCAGACATTAGACTTGTAATCTTTTCTGCACAGATGTTTCCATGTATATATTTTTTAGAAATATGCTGAATTTAGGATGAATAACAGAGACTAATTCCCTCTGCCTGGGTCATCTAAAACAATCTTTGAATCAGATGCACTTGCTATTGTATCCCCAGAATTGCTGTTCCCATCAAAATAAGTTACATTATGTCACATAATATCATAAAAATGATGCAAGATGAGGGTCGATTTTTAATATTTTGGATTGGCTACTCAAAATTAACATGTGATTGGATATTCCATCTCAAAATCCTGTGGACTGCGTGGCTTCTGCAGGAAGATGACTTTTCATGTGAAAGATATGATCTTGACCGAGGCAGATCTGCTAAATGATTTTAGTTCTCTGGTCGGATACCAGAGTGAGAGCTATGAAATTTTAATTCTTTTGTTCATTCTCAAAACAGACACAATATGCATTGCAATAGTGTGAGTTTCCAAACTCGCAGTTACAGGTCGCTTAGAAACCTGTTAGCTTAGCAGTACTATAGCCATATTAGTCTGCCTTAATTCTCTCACACATTTATAAAGTGGCAGCTTCGATATCCGTCACATACTGCGCTTACTAAACTTTGATTTTCTCATACTGTTCCCTGATGTGACTCAACTATATTCTGGAAGAAACACCTCCAGGATATTTGAGACTCTATGCCAATTCAGTCTTCAGTCTGTCTGTTAAAATTGCCAACAAGGGTGACAATGATAGTAATGGATTTGGCAATGTGGACACAAGAGGAACTATAACTAACAATTCATTTTACAAAGGCCACTCAACATACATCAAAAGGGAGAGTCTGGACAACCAGCCTGGATTGAATTTGAAGCTAGAAGTGGAAGGCTGAATATTTCCTTACCGAGACTTTCCTTATTGTGTCATGTTTTTATCTAAGATGCCCCCAATTTAATATCTCAGAGCACATGCAGATAGTTTTTAAAAGATATATAAAGAGAGAAAACCATCCCCTGGAACAAACTACAACCCCCCTCCAGGTAAAAGAGGGAGAAAAGAGATGTTGGGCACTGACACCACCTGAGATTCCAGAGCAGATGAAATCCAAAAGCAACACTACACTGTGAGCCTCGTAGGTGAAGTTCAAAAGCAACCCCAAACTGTGAACCTATTAGCTGTGTTATAAATAAAGTGCACCAATAGTGACTGCTGTCTCCCCATCCCAGGGCAGTCAGACCTCTTACCTACAACCCACTACAATCACCTTGACCTTACTCAGAATGACTTGTAACTGCTTTCTCTCCTCTGTGTTCCAAACCTAGTCAGGCACTTGGAAAGCAAAGACAATGAACCATCTGGTCTGATAGTAATAACAGTTATGAATCCTGCTTATTGATGGCCAAACTGCCTCATAATATTCCTCACTTGGCTCACATATTTGTTGAACAAAAAACGTTCATGGAGCTGCACCACAGAAAAGAGATTGTTAGGCACACACTGTCCAAAAAACAGTCCCTAGCACCTCTCAGAAACGAAAGAATGGAATCACTAATGAGCAATACAGGCATTGTGGCCATTCAATAAAAGTGTGGATGGTGCAGAAGGCTGGTCCAGTGATTAGATCTTAGAACATCCAGGTTTAATTCCCCTCTGTCACCAGACTGCCTCAGTTCCCTGTGTATAAAATGGGGATATTGGTTCTCATCTGCCTCATGGGGGTGATGTTTTGACATATACATTACGACGCATAAGGTGCTCAGATACGCTAGTGATGGGGTCCGTATAAGTGTCTGAAAGAGAGACCGTTATGAAAAGCCTGCTGATAGATCTAGTAGCATGGGTATTTGTGTTTTGCTCTTGTTAGGTCACAAACCAACATAACTAGTGCAGTCTCTGCCAAACCCCACTAACAAGTACTGAGAATATAGGATTCTGGAGGGCTCCAAAGTTGTCCTGTCATCACATTTCTCAAAAGGTTTCCCCCAAAAGGTAAGATTAGAAGCTGCATGAGAATTGTTTTTATGACCCAACAACCACTTGTTTAAGGCACAATGACATCCTATCCTGCCACAGGGATGTATTAACAACCTCAGCCTCTCCATTTGCTCTTACTAGCCATGTGAGAAGAGCATCCACCCTGTCTGTCGGAAGATTAAGTTCCTTTAGAACATCCAGTAACTTATTGGGAAAAATTGCTCTAAATCATATAAGCTTTTGTTGCATTTGTGTCATCCAGACACAGGTATAACCCCAGGCTGGGCTGAATCCTACTAATTTTGCCTTCAACGTATACAGAAAATTCATTCCAATGCAGTAGATTTCCTTTTTTCATCAGAGGCAACCAGGATTCCCAAAGCTGCCAACCACAGGGATTCCCTTTGATTGGCATACTTAGATTTACACCATCCACTACTCCACCACTTTGCAGAGTGGGCATGCCAGAGGTGGGAAAGGGTAGAACAGGGCAGATGGCACAGTGCAAGTGTAAACTAGGTGCAGCTGAGAATCTGGTTCAATAATGGGTATATTCATTTTAAAGAGGGAGAGGGAGAAAAGTGGTAAGAATCAGTAAGCAAGTAAAAATATTTAGCATCAGAATGAAATAATTTTCAGTTATGTCTGAGAAGCAGTAGTTTAGGGGAACACAACCTGCCACTTCATATATACTCCAGCACAAACAGCTTAGTCAGATACATCACCTGCCAGGTTCCACCACTACATTCCTTTGAACAGGCAAGAGCTTCATTTGAGGTGATCTAGAGAGTGTCAATTCTTGGGGCAGAGTTCCTTCCTGGAAACCAGACATTGATGTTTTGGCTGAGATTTCTGGAAAAGTGGAATTGCTTGTGGGCTGTTTGTGACCACTTCTGTTCAAGGACTGGTGTATAGTCAGGAGGGTCCTGCCGCCTCCGAATTGCCGCAGGTGCTGCCCCTCTCCCTTGGCCGCCCCAAGCACCTGCTTGTTAAGCTGGTGCCTGGAGCCGGCCCTGTGTATAGTGTAAACTAAACATGCGGCACTAAGAATAATACCCAGACTCCATGTCACTGATTTGTCCTCCAATGGGAAGCTGACCTGAGAAGCGCTGGACATCTGCTACTTCTCAGCAGGGGGTGGTTACACTGCAGTTGATCATTTCTTCGCTTATCAAGAAAATCAATGTCAATACCTTAATTAATGAGAAATGAAGCAAATAATCACACCGCACCTTTAAGCAGTGGGGAATTTGTCTGGCTGGTTGAATGAAGGGAACAGTGCTTTATGGCTTTGGGGGTGGGGAAGGAGAGAGGAAAACTGCTGAAAAAGGGGACAAGGGGCCAGTGTGGTGACACTAACTCATCCCTTGGGAACCAGATGGGTGGAAGTATTTAAAAGGGGCAGCCCTGTGCATGAAGCCACCCTCCCTCCCACCCCTTTAAGTGGTGAAATACCAGTTTGGTCGAGACCTGCTGTGGGCATTGCGCTAGCCACCCCTTTTTAGGGGGGCTGAGAAGGAATTTTCCCCTTACCACCAGATTGGCCTAGGTGGAGTAGGGGTTTTTTCGCCTTCCCCACAGCGGGTTCAGGAAGGGCTCTGTTCATGCACGGCATGAAGGGCGGTAGGTTGTATCTCACAACTTGTTATATAAGTGTGCGGCAGATTTCCAGTGCAGGTATTCCATAGGGAAGGTATACAGTGCCCAGATAAATGGCTTGGAAAAGGACTTTATAATAAAGTTGCAGCCTGATTAAACCCATGTCAAATGTCTCCTGTCCTTCTTTCTGGAATAGCCGGACAATGCTTGTCACTATGGGGAGGAAAACCAGGAGAGGCAGCACATTCACATACAAGATTTGGTTATCCTTCAAAGCAGAGGTTCTGCATTGTTTTCATCTTGTGACCCCAAATCCAACCATTCACAACTGGTCCTCTTTGCACTGAATTCCAAGACACTTTAAAAGGCACTGGGTCCCTCAGTGCTTCAAAGGAGATGACATGAATAACTGTACAATAAATTAGGGGGTGTTTCTGACATCTGATGAGTTCCAACGGACTGAGCAAATCTCTCTATCAGTGAAGCATTAAAGAGAGCAGATAGCAACAAGATCATATCTGTGGCCCAGACAAATTCTGCCCTCTTCGTGGATTACAGCACTCCAGAGTGAGAACTGGATATTGAGAATGAGCATGATTTAAATGTATCAGTTCATTTTAACTCAAGTAAATTACTATAATATTACAATTAAAATACTAAATTAGTACAAGTAATTAGCAAAACACTAAATTTTGCTATTTTTAACCTATGATTGTGCAGAGAATATTTATTGCCATGGCAGCAGGGTGCTTCAATTACAAAGACTAGGACACGTGCCATGCACAACAGGAGCCCTGAATAAAATGGAAAATTCTGCTACTGCAGTTGTTGCTACTAAACACTGACAGCTCCATTATGGAGAGCTATAACGGACCCAGAACAAAATCAGAAAAACAGAAACCAAGAACAGCAAAACTGACACCCAAATTCTGAACAAAATAAATGAGCCTCATGTCTTGACCTGAAAGCCTCCCTGTGTGAAGAGCAATAATGCCATTGCCTCTGTGTCACAATTATCACAGGAATAATGTATCTGATAGAGCTGAATATCCCTTCCAGCTTTTGTACACAGGCAAGGAAACCACCTGCGGTGTTCGCTGAGGGAGCTCCTTCCTCCTCAGATTAAGGAAGTAGTTCGGGCAGGACCTCCACAACGTATCTTTCGAAGCAGAGTTTCTCTCTGTTCGCTCAATATTTACACACAGGCTTATTAGTTCGGAAAATCCTGGCTCTGATTCAAAATGTTTCCTTTCTTTTCTCTACGTTCTGCAACTGGCCAGATGACCTCGCACGCTCTCTCTCTCTCTCTCTCTTGCTCTCTGGTTCCCTCCTGTCACCCTTTAACCTTTTTTTCTGCCACATGGGGGCTTCTCTGGTCACAGATATATTGGTGCTAATTTAGGAGACAAATTTCAGTTTTTCATGTGGACCAGAGACAAAGAACGTGTCCCCAAAGACAGAGATGGAAACCCCTAAGATATTCCTGATTTTTGCTTGTTTTCTTAGAAAACCTTGCAGGATAGGGAGTGAACTCAAAACGAGATGACTGAAACCTATAAAGAAGAACTTGTCTGTATTTCATTAAATTTATCCCTAGGAAAGAGAGAATTTCTGTGTTCAGAGATTTATGGAAAATTTCCAGGGCTTAAAAGGTTAGGTAGAGAACAGTCACTCAGTGTGAGATTACTTAGCAGATAGAGCAGAGATCCTGCACAGACTGTTGCTATCTCATTAGATACTTATATTTCGATGTATGTGTGGGTATATCCTTTTGCCTATTATGCATATTTCTAGTCATCTTTCTTTTGCTTTGATTTTTCTGCTAATAATTTATTTTGTGTAAGACAGTGTTTCTAGTTCTGGTAATTTTGTGTCCTCCAAGGGCACGCTATCTGTCTGTCCTTCTGATGTGTGTGCCCCACAGTGACCAATACAACTGATAATACCGATAATGATATTTTAATTACATTGCTCTTGGTGAATTAGAGAAACTTTAAAAGATTTACTGTTGAAAATGTGTCCCGTTCTGCTCCCTACTTTTCTCCCCTCTGCCCTCTCCCCGCCCCCAAATAAAGATTGTCTGGAGCAGCTACATGATAGATTGGAGAAATGCTTTTATTCCCTGAGCGTATTTATCCAGAAAGGACTGAAAATCAATACTTGATAGCTTTGCTATGATAAACTTAGTATCCAATTAATTTTAATAATTTAAACAATAGAGGAAAAAATGAACATTTATCCATCCTTAATCATTTCTGGGTCTTCTAAGTTGAGGACTGATTTTCCTAGTGGGAAAAACAATTCCTTATTTCTAGCAGAATTCATCTTTCTGATTCACAGCTCTCCTGTGCTCTGAAGATCTGGCTGCTCTAAAGCGTTTCTTTAACAAATGCAATGCTGACAACATCCGAGCACACATTCTGCTGTCTAAACTGAAGTAAAATCTCTAAAATATAAGCTTTATAAAGTTGTAAAACAAACATATACATAGTATATTAGTACATTTACTAACACACACTGAGGTATACTGAACAACAAACTAAGGGCAGGTCTTCACTACGGGGGGGGGGGTGTCGATTTAAGATATGCAAATTCAGCTACGCGAATAGCGTAGCTGAATTCGACGTATCGGAGCCGATTTACCCCGCTGTAAGGACGGCGGCAAAATCGACCTCCGCGGCTCCCAGTCGACGGCGCTTACTCCCACCTCCGCTGGTGGAGTAAAAGCGTCGATTCGGGGATCGATTGTCGTGTCCCGACGAGACGCGATAATTCGATCCCCGGGAGATCGATTTCTACCCGCCGATTCAGGTGGGTAGTGTAGACCTAGCCTAAGATATGACTGCTGAAATGAAGGAAATACATTGTGATTTATTATACCTGTTGTGTTTGTTTGTTTATTCACTAAATTGCTGAATCACAAAATTCAGTAATTTGCAACGGGGCTTCCAGTCATTAGTGTGAATTAATGAGGTTCTATTATAAATCAGTCATAAGATCCCTTTTCAGCATTGCTTATTCAGGCAAAATGTAAAATGAAGTCTCTCAGGTTGTGCAGTGTATGAGTTAATGGTATATACGGGTGTTCATTTATATTCTTAGTACCTTGGTTAAATAATTACAATTTTGAAAAATATATCTTATTTTTTTTAAAAATGCATAGTAGACACGAAGAGACAATGTGATATGAATAGTTAAGATCTCTTTAGGCCCTAATCCTTTGGTGCTGAGTGCCCTCAGCTTCCATTGAAGTCACTGAGAGTTGAGGATTATAAGCACCTTGCAGGATCAGCTTCCAGGCCCTAATTCAGCAAAGCACCTTTTTGGAAGACCTGATTCAAAATCAGTTAAGTCAGTGGAAATACTCCCATGGATTGTGAGGGGCTTTGGATCAGGCCCCAAGGCCGACAGCCCTTACAAAACAGGAAGTGTGGTCCACTTGACAGGGCACTGGACTGATAAAGGAAACCTACGTTTTATACTGAATTCTGCTACGGACTTACTCTGTGGCATTGGGCAAATCACTTCACCTCTTTGCCCCTCTGTTTCCTCTTCCACCCTTCATCTGTCTTGTCTACTTAGAATCTAGGATTTTTAGGAGGGGACTGTCTATTATGATATGTTCGTATGGAGCCTCGCACAATGGGACTTGGTTGGGGCCTCTAGGTGCTACCACAACATAAATAACAAGTAGGAATTGGCCCTACATATTTTCTTGGAATGTTATAAGGGTATTTTCCAGTCTTGCAGCATGTTTTTATTCCAGCACATTGCTCACTGTTTTTTATTAGTAACTTATAATCACTGAGTAACACAATTAGCACAAACATCTACCAATATAATTTAGTATCTAACTTGTTTCTGTTTAAGTCATGTCTGAAACGCTGCTCTTCATAAAAGATGCAACATAAGGGATCTACTTCTGTAGAGTGTGTGACTCATTTTCTTCTTAACACTTAATTACCAAATTTAATTCTTCCATTTCTAAGTGCTGCACAGTTAAAGGTGCTGTCTCCAGTGAAGAAAAGCCCCAGCGCTCTATATTTTTTAAATGGATGCTTCAGAAAGGCCATAGCGGCATTTAAAATGTTAAAAGGACAGAATTTGCAACATGGCTAATTTTATAATATATATTAAAAAATAAATGATGCGGGGCAGAAGTATTAATGATAGAATTATGTGGTTAGCCATGCGTTCCAGCATAAAGCAGAACTCTCAAGCACGTAATCAAGAAAACGATACAGGAGCTGGACAAAAGAATGAGATACGTGATGCCCTATCTGAAACAAAATGTAATTAAAATTAATGTAATTGTGTAAAGGGCTGGAAAAAAAGATAAATATCAATTGCTGGGGAATGAAATATGGACTTACTGAAATAGCTACGGACTGCAAATATAAAGGAGTACAGGGGAAAAACAGACTTAAGCGATACTAAAAACAAGACAGTTTTTATTTGAACTTGAACTTGTACAAAAAATATATGTTCCAATCCTATATTCTATATTCACAAAGGGCTGGATCACACCCTTTAGGCATGACCCAGAGTTATGAATGGTCAGACATGCACCACCCTAGTAGAGCAAAGGGAATCACTGTGCTGCAGGAATGCAGAATGCATCTCTAAATTAAATTAGTGATCAGGAGGAGCAGGCACACGATTTCGCCCCTTTAAGCCCTAAAAGAAGAAAGGCTTTGTGTTTAATGTCTAGAACAGGTGACCTGGTAATCTGAATGGCTGGGTTTTGCTCCTGCTTTGGTCACTAACTCACTTTGGGTGAAGTTCATCCTTCTACAGAGGGACAGTATAAGGCTTAAATATCACTTAAGTTCTATTTAAGCCTTATGTCAGGGGCTTAAATTAGACTTTAGTAGTAGGCAGGTATTGTGCTGACTCCCTGCAGAGGGGTGAATTTCACTCTGAGTGACTATTCCATAACAAATTTGAAGAAGAGCTCTGCCTAAGCTCAGAAGCTTGTCTCTTTCACCAACAGAAGTTGGTTCAATAAAAGACGTTACCTCACTCACTTTGTCTTTCTAATATCCTGGGACAAACATGGCTACAACAACACTATTCCATAACTGCCCATTATGCAGTTTCTCGCATCTCCCTCTGATCCATCTGGTGTCAGGGACAGGACACAAGACTAGATGGTTTGATCTGCTATGGCAATTCCTGTACTCTTGGGCAAGTCACTTATTTGTGCTTCCAGTTTCCTAATCTGTAAAGTGGGACTGAAAGAACCTACTTCAGAGGTATTGGATGAGTTAACATTTAATGAGGTTTAAGTTCCTTGAATGAAAGAGAATATATATATAGTAAGCGTATAGTATTGTTAGCAACATTTACCATACTGTCTGATGTAAAGTTTAGTGTACATTAGCTGTGACAAGAAATGGAAAACATTATCCTGAATCTCCACAAAATTGCTATTAGCATTCAGATAACTCACACAATCTTTTCTCCTTGGTGCACTGGAAGAGTAGAAATGATTTTGATCTCTGTTACATTTACAAATATGGCTTATAACTGAATGGTTACCGTCTTTCTCCATGAAACTCTTCTAATTTCTCTAGGCACTTTTATTGTCTCACTTTTTAATTCAGTGCATAAACAATGAAAATTACCTCTCTCCCCTTTTTTCTTTTACTTCAGTAACTCCATCTAGCATTTTAGAGTTCAACAACAGTATACAATCAACTAATGCACTTGTGCAATGTTCTGATCCCTGGATCCTTGCATATGTCAACATAGTTTGCATACATCAGTACTGCTTTCTGGTATTTTAATTTTTTGTGATGACAAAGACTTTACTGCACAGATGCTCAATTCAGATACTTGCCTAAATTTTGGTGGTATGGGCCAGATTCTTTTTCAGTTTACAGCAGTGGAAATCTGGAATAATCCTTTTAAAGACACAGATGTAACTAAATGCAGAATCTGGCACAGTATCTGTATTACAGGAGTATACTGTGGAGGTGTAGTACTCCTGGAAGAGCAATAAACCTCAGAACCTTGAAGAACGAATAATAAAACCTCTCAATATGACACATGCCACTAGCTTTTTGCTTTGCATTTATCAAATTTAATTCCAAAATATTTTTGGAATATCACTGTAGCTACTATTGGATCCAAAATATTATTGTAATTTTTCCATCTCATAAGCAGAGTTGAACCCCTGATGAACTAATTTTTCTTTGACATAAGAACATAAGAACGGTGATACTGGATCAGACCAAAGGTCCATCTAGCCCAGTATCCTATCTTCCAACAGTGGCCAATGCCAGGTGCCCCAAAGGGAATGAACAGAACAGGTAATCATCAAGTGGTCCATCCCCTCTTGCCCATTCCCAGCTTCTGGAAAACAGAGGCTAGGGACAACATCCCTGTCCATCCTGGCTAATAGGCATTGATGGACCTATCCTCCATGAACATATCCAGTTCTTTTTTGAACCCTGTTATAGTCTTGGCCTTCACAACATCTTCTGGCAAGGAGTTCTACGGGTTGACACTGTGTTTTGTGAAAAAATACTTCCTTTTGGTCGTTTTAAACCTGCTGCCTATTAATTTCATTTGGCAACCCCTAGTTCTTGTGTTATGAGAAGGAGTAAATAACACTTCCTTATTTACTTTCTCCATACCAGTCATGATTTTATAGACCTTTATCATATCGCCCCCCATAGCCATCTCTTTTCCAAGCTGAAAAGTCCCAGTCTTATTAATCTCTCCTCATACGGCTGCCGTTCCATACTCCTAATCATTTTTTTGCCCTTTCCTGAACCTTTTCCAATTCCAATATATCTTTTTTGAGATGGGGGGACCACATCTGCACGCAGTATTCAAGATGTGGGTGTATATATTTTCTGTCTTATTATCTATCCCTTTCTTAATGATTCCCAACACATTGAGGGGATGTTTTCAGAGAACTATCCACAATGACTCCAAGATCTCTTTCTTGAGTGGTAACAAGGGCCAGCTCTAGGCACCAGCCCTCCAAGCACGTGCTTGGGGTGGCACTTTCTAAAGGGCGGCACTCCGCCCCCCCTTTTTTTATTTTTAATTTTAATTTTTTTTGCTTGGGGCGCCATTGCTGGGCTGCGGCGGCGGCGAGAGGGGCTCCAGGAGTGTGTGAGGAGCCAGGGAGGGAGGGAAGCGGGGTCCCCTGGAGCCGAGCCCGGGCTGAGGCGGCGGCGAGAGGGGCTCCTGGAGTGTGTGAGGAGGTGAGAAGTTGGCTGGGCTCGTCGGTGCGGAGCAGGTAGCCCCGCAGCCAGAGATCCTCGCCTTCCCGCCCGCCGGGCCAGGATGCGGTGAGGCTGAAGAGCAGCAGGTCCGGGGGGCTCTCCAGGTCCTTGGCTGCCAGCATGTCGGGGGTGAGGGCGGTGAGCATGAACTGATCCACCTCGGCCACCAGCAGCGCCGCGAAGCCCAGGGAGGGGGCCGTGTTCTCCGCGCCGTGCCGCCCCACCCCGCAGCCACCCCGCCACCTGGAAGTACTCCCGCTCCGCACCACCCAGCAGCTCCACCCGCATGGGGACAGAGTCGCGGCTGGGCCAGGGCTCGGCCGCCGTGTGCTGGTAGCAGATCCCACGTTTGGGGGGGAGCCCAGTGCTGGGGCGGCAGGGGGTGTGGGTGGGGGGGGGAGAGAGAGCCCAGTGCGGGGGCGGCGGGGGGGGCGGGGGGGGGGGGGGGGGGGGGTGGGGGGG
>NW_020664531.1:3606334-3647074 GCF_002925995.2 Terrapene triunguis | reverse complement strand
GGGGGGGGGGTACTGGTGGGCGGGGGGTGGGTGCTCAGGGCTGGAGGGGAGGGGGGAGCAGCCAAAAAATGTTTTGCTTGGGGCGGCAAAAAACCTAGAGCTGGCCCTGGTGGTAACAGCTAATTTTGACCCTGTCATTTTATATGTATAGTTGGGATTATGTTTTTAGAGGGCTACTCTTCTTCTGATACTACAGATCACCCTCAAAATCTTTTCCTCTAATGGTGTTGCAACAGTGGTATAATCTTCCTCTTTTCCAATAGCAACTACTTTAATAGGTAACATGCTGCTCTTTTCGCATGTAACTTTACTTCTTTCATTAAATGCAACTAGAAGTTTAATTTTTCTCTGTGTCAATCAGAACTTTTCCATATTTCTAAGAAAGAATATTAAAAACAAATATCAAGCCATTTATGGAAGCTGTCATATTCCTTCTTTGACTGAGGCAGAGAAATTCCTTTCAGAAAGAAATCAAAGAGACAAGGCGGGTGAGGTAATATCTTTTATTGGACCAACTTCTGTTGGTGAGAGACAAGCTTTTGAGCTTACACAGAGCTCTTCTTCGGGTCAAAGATGGAAAAGACCTGAAGAAAAGCTCTGTGTAAGCTTGAAAGCTTGTTTCTCTCAACAACACGAGTTGGTCCAATAAAAGCTATTACCTCACCCACCTTGTCTCTCTAATATCCTGGGACCGATACAGCTACAACTACATACAACTTCTGTGCATTCCCTGACCCTACCTGGAACTGGGTAGCCCTTGTAGGGATGAAAAGGGAGAGTTCTTACTCCCATGCTTGGGCATGTACTCCTAGTCAGAATCTAGTCCTATATGTATATTCTCGCCTTTATCTAATTCAAACTTTTCTGTCTCTCTCCTCCAACAAAGAAACTACAGAATCACAACTAAAACCAAAATAATTATTCACTGAAGATTTTACCTCCCTCAAGATCAAATGTCAAACTTCCACTAAATTATTTTGATTTTTCAATTCTCTTTTTAAATTATATCTAAGTTATCACTTTCTGGATGGATAAAATTATCACCTTTTATTTCAGTATCTGGCTTCCTAATCTGTGATCCACTAATTAATTGTTTTGCCACTTGATTCCTTCCGTTCTCTGCCCCTCCCCCAATGTCTGGCCCTTTCACTATCTCAGTTTTACACACTAATTTTCTTAATACATTCTCTTCTGAGTTAACCTTTTTCTCTTTCCACTTACCTCTATCTTTTCTCTCCAACTAACCTGATATTGTCTTTTCAAAGAAGGCCCTGTAATCAAACTATAACTTGTCAACTGACTTTCCCTCTGATGTGCTATTTAATAGCCTTTTTTTTCACTTTGAAACTTACGTGCTGATGTAGAATTTACCTTGCAATGTACTGTATACACATTACATTTCCATGAAATGACTTTTGTAGGAAGAGTTATTAAATGCTTTTCTTATCATCAGGGCTGTATAGCTCTTTTTCCTACACATGATGGGAGCCACAAGAGCACTGAGATTAGTGAGTGGCAGAAATTTTTTTCAAAATGAAAGCCCTTCTTTAATTTAAACAAATAATTTATAAAGAAGTATAGGGTGTGTTTTTTTGCCTCCCCTCACCATATGTCTCTATCTTACCTATTGTATGGCTCCCATTACCAAGGTATCTGAGTACCTCACAATCGTTATCTTCACAATGGTCCAGTGAAGTAGGGAAGTATTATTATCTCCATTTTACAGATGGGCAACGGAGGCACAGAGAGGCTAGAATATCTGATGGTGTAATGTGATAGGATAATGCTTCTGACATTTGAAGTTTGGGATGGCTGCATTAGAGTGAATCAACCAAGAGTTGACTTATGCAGGTCATCACAAAAGAGCCGATAAACCCTTTAAACTACATTCTCAAATATTAAAACTATTTAAACATTATCTAGGGAGTTTTTAAAAAATAGACTTTGTCTCCCTACATGTAAGTCGGTTACTAATAACATAGTAGTAGTTATTAATAGTCCAGCTACACACTGTGGTGGACTTGTTGCTGCTCTGTAATAGTTTGTGAATACTATATGTGACATGGTTACTGGAATGTTTGCTGCATGTATATATTGAGTCAATAGGAGGATTGTCAGGAAATGCGGGCAGAATGGAGGGCCATACATACGTAACATACCTCTCAGCAAATATCCCTGACTCTAGTTGGGTTGCCCAAACCAGTTTAACCAGGCTCAGAAAACACAGGAGAACATCAGGACTTGGGACTGGATTTAAAGACACTCTCTTAAGTTATGTCTATACTGCACACTTCTTCTGGAGGCATGCATAAGATACATGTGGGTAGCCTGCCTAGCAAAGGCATAAATAGCAATGTAGATGGTAAGGCGCTCCTCAGGTGAGTAAAGACACACCTGAAGCATGTGTGTATGTACCCATGTATGTATTCTACATGTCTCTCTAGTCACCCAAGCAATGCCTCACCATCCACACTGCTATTTTTAGTAGTGTAGGGTCATACTACTGCAGCCTTTTGCTGCTAACCGAAAAGATTCTGGCAGTGGGGAAAGACTCTAGCAGCAAGGAGGCAGAGAGCCGTCACAAGGGTTAAACGGAGCAAGCAGTATGGGGACTATTTAAAAACACCACAATAAAAGCTCAGACTAAATGTATACCCCAAATCAGAGAAGACAATGAGAAGACTAGAAGAAAGCCATCATGGATGAACAGCAGAGTAACAGAGGCCATTAGAGGCAAAAAGGCATCTTTAAAATTTGGAAGATTGTAGTGAGGATAACAGGAAGGTTCACAAACTCTTGCTGGTTAAGTGTAAAAGTATAATGAGGCAGGCCAAGAGAGAATTTGAAAAGCAACTTGCTAAAAACACAAAAACTACCAGTAATTTTTTTTTAAAGTACATCAGAAGCAGGAAGTCTGCCAAACAGGCAGTGGGGTCACGAGATGACCAAGATGTTAAAGGAGCACTCAAGGCAGACAAGGCCATTGCAGAGAAGCTAAATGAATTCTTTCCATTGATCTTCACTAAAGATGATGTGGGGGAGATACCCACATCAGAGCTATCCTTTTTTGGTGACAAATCTGAAGTACTGTAGCACACTGATGTGTCAACAGAAGAGGTTTTAGAGCAAATTGATAAATTAAACAGTAATAAGCCACTGGGACTAGAGGGTATTCACCCAAGAGTTCTGAAGGAACTCAGATATGAAATTGAAGAACTGTTAACTTATGTAACCTATTGCTGAAACAAGTCTCCGTCCCAGATGACTGGAAGGTAGCTAACTCCCAGAGCACCAAAGCAGCACTGAACAGCCCTGACTAAAAGGCCAGGCATGACATCAAATAAATTACCAAACTGGGGAAACAACTTCAAAACTTCTCCACATCATCTGCTTTAGGAAGTTGAATGATTGTGCTGTGTGATCCTGACAATTATTTACAGGACAGTAAGCCTAATTTTAGTACCAGGCAAATTGGTAGAAACTATAGTAAAGAACAGAATTATCAGACACATAGATGAATACAATTTGTTGGGGAGTAGCCAACATGGCTTTTGTAAGCGAATAGGGGCTGCTAACAGGGAGTCTCGCAAGGGAGTTCTCCAGGTGAAGGAAGAGCAAATACAGCACCCTTGGGGTAAGTGACTGTCTGTAGCGTGTGTTTGTGTTTGGGGGTTACTTGCTGTGTGCTGAGCTTGTGTTTGTCTGTCTGTTTGTTTGTTTGAAGGACCGTGTGCTGTGGCTGGCAGTTGGAAGCTGTGAGCTTCAAAGTAAGGTTTGAAAGCTAGAAGCCTCTGTTAATTGGCTGAGCCTTAGTCAGTGGGCGGGGCTAGCAAGCAGCCCAGGGCTTTATAAAGCAGCGCGCAAGCGACCAGGGGCTGCTAACAGGGAGTTTCGCAAGGGAGTTTGGAAGGGGAGTGGGAAGGGGGCAAGATTCACTTGCTGTCCTTTAAAACCTGTAAACTAAACTACATTCAAACTTCTTGACTTAAACAAAACCCTTTCATTAACTAGGTAGCTGCAGGAGACAATGCAGGCAGAAGCCCAGCAGCAGAGTGGGGGCTATCCAGTTTATTGCGCTGAGTGCGGCATGTATGATTACCTGCCCTGTGGACGGGTGTTCTATGTGTGCATTCGGTGCAAGGAGCTCCTGGGCCTCAGAGATTGCATACGGGCTTTGGAGGCCAGGGTGGCGGAACTGGAGGAGCTAAGGGAGGCAGAAAGGTATGTTGATGAGGCTTTCCGGGACACTGTAGAATTGTCCCACCTCCGGTCAGACAGCCCCTGCGCTGTTGAGGAGGATGAAAGGCCCAGGGAAACAGAGCAGTCAACGGGAGCAGAGGGAAACCTTCCCATAGTTGGAACCCTCCTTCCAGATGGTGTTGGGGTTGCCTCTTGCACTGAGGTTACCTCTCCGGGGGAGGGAACTCCAGTCACTAGGAAAAGGCAGGTGTTAGTAATGGAAGATTCGATCATTAGAAACATAGATAGCTGGGTTTGTGATGACTGGGAGAACCGTATGGTGACTTGCCTGCCTGGTGCGAAGGTTGCGGATCTCTCAAGGTATCTGGATAGGCTTATGTGTAGTGCTGGGGAGGAGCTGGTGGTCATGGTACATGTAGGTACCAATGACATAGGGAAGGGTAGGAGAGATGTCCTGGAGGCCAAATTTAGGCTGCTAGGGAAGAGACTGAAATCCAGGACCTCTATGGTGGCATTCTCAGAAATGCTCCCAGTTCCACGCGCAGGGTCAGGTAGGCAGGCAGAGCTTCAGAGTCTCAATGCGTGGATGAGACGATGGTGTAGAGAGGAGGGGTTTAGATTCATTAGGAACTGGGGAAACTTTTGGGATGGGGGGAGCCTATACAGGAGAGATGGGCTCCACCTAAACCAGAGTGGAACCAGACTGCTGGCACTTAACATTAAAAAGGTTGCAGAGCAGTTTTTAAACTAGGAGATGGGGAAAAGCTGACTGTTGCAGAGGAGCATGTGGATCGGACAGAGACTTCTCTTAGAGGAGAGTCTATTGATAGAGATTCTCTAGGTTATAGTCAGGAGCAGAGGATGGAAGAGGATAATGTAAGGGCCAGATCAGATGAGAAACATTCACATAAAAAATCAGACACATCAAAAAAGGGCAGACAAATGAACAGTGACAAGTTTTTAAAGTGCTTGTACACAAATGCTAGAAGTCTAAATAATAAGATGGGTGAACTAGAGTGCCTCGTGATAAAGGAGGATATTGATATAATAGGCATCACAGAAACCTGGTGGACTGAGGACAATCAATGGGATACAATCATTCCGGGGTACAAAATATATCGGAAGGACAGAACAGGTCGTGGGGGGGGGAGTGGCACTATATGTGAAAGAAAATGTAGAATCAAATGAAATAAAAATCTTAAGTGAATATACATGTTCCATAAAATCTCTATGGATAGTAATTTCATGCTCTAATAAGAATATAACATTAGGGAACTATTATCGACCACCTGACCAGGATAGTGATAGTGATGATGAAATGCTAAGGGAAATTAGAGAGGCTATCAAAATTAAGAACTCAATAATAGTGGGGGATTTCAATTATCCCCATATTGACTGGGAACATGTCACCTCAGGACGAAATGCAGAGACAAAATTTCTCGATACTTTAATGACTGCTTCTTGGAGCAGCTGGTACGGGAACCCACAAGGGGAGAGGCAACTCTAGATTTAGTCCTGAGTGGAGCGCAGGAGCTGGTCCAAGAGGTAATAATAACAGGACCGCTTGGAAATAGTGACCATAATGTAATAACATTTAACATCCCTGTGGTGGGAAGAACATCTCAACAGCCCAACACTATGGCATTTAATTTCAGAAAGGTGAACTATGCAAAAATGAGGGGGTTAGTTAAACAGAAATTAAAAGGTACAGTGACTAAAGTGAAATCCCTGCAAGCTGCATGGAGGCTTTTTAAAGACACCATAATCGAGGGCCAACTTAAATGTATACCCCAAATTAAGAAACACAATAAAAGAACTTAAAAAGAGCCACCGTAGCTTAACAACCATGTAAAAGAAGCAGTGAGAGATAAAAGGCACCTTTTAAAAAGTGGAAGTCAAATCCTAATGAGGTAAATAGAAAGGAGCATAAACACTGACAAATTAAGTGTAAAAATGCAATAAGAAAAGCCAAAGAGGAGTTTGAAGAACGGCTAGCCAAAAACTCCAAAGGTAATAACAAAATGTTTTTTAAGTACATCAGAAGCAGGAAGCCTGCTAAACAACCAGTGGGGCCCCTCGATGATCGAGATACAAAAGGAGTGCTTAAAGACGATAAAGTCATTGCGGAGAAACTAAACAAATTCTTTGCTTCAGTCTTCACGGCTGAGGATGTTAGGGAGATTCCCAAACCTGAGCCGGCTTTTGTAGGTGACAAATCTGAGGAACTGTCACAGATTGAAGTGTCACTAGAGGAGGTTTTGGAATTAATTGATAAACTTAACAGTAACAAGTCACCGGGACCAGATGGCATTCACCCAAGAGTTCTGAAAGAACTCAAATGTGAAGTTGCGGAACTATTAACTAGGGTTTGTAACCTGTCCTTTAAATCGGCTTCTGTACCCAATGACTGGAAGATAGCTAATGTAACGCCAATATTTAAAAAGGTCTCTAGAGGTGATCCCGGCAATTACAGACCGGTAAGTCTAACGTCAGTACCGGGCAAATTAGCTGAAACAATAGTAAAGAATAAAATTGTCAGACACCTAGAAGAACATAAATTGTTGGGAAAAAGTCAACATGGTTTCTGTAAAGGGAAATTGTGTCTTACTAATCTACTAGAGTTCTTTGAAGGGGTCAACAAACATGTGGACAAGGGGGATCCAGTGAACACAGTGTACTTAGATTTCCAGAAAGCCTTTGACAAGGTCCCTCACCAAAGGCTCTTACGTAAATTAAGCTGTCATGGGATAAAAGGGAAGGTCCTTTTATGGATTGAGAACTGGCTAAAAGACAGGGAACAAAGGGTAGGAATAAATGGTAAATTTTCAGAATGGAGAGGGATAACTAGTAGTGTTCCCCAAATGTCTGTCCTAGGACCAATCCTATTCAACTTATTCATAAATGATCTGGAGAAAGGGGTAAAAAGTGAGGTGGCAAAGTTTGCAGATGATACTAAACTGCTCAATATAGTTAGGACCAAAGCAGAATGTGAAGAACTTTAAAAAGATCTCACAAAACTAAGTGATTGGGCAACAAAATGGCAAATGAAATTTAATGTGGATAAATGTAAAGTAATGCACATTGGAAAAAATAACCCCAACTATACATGCAATATGATGGGGGCTAATTTAGCTACAACAAATCAGGAAAAAGATCTTGGAGTCATCGTGGATAGTTCTCTGAAGACGTCCGCGCAGAGTGCAGAGGCCGTCAAAAAAGCAAACAGGATGTTAAGAATCATTAAAAAGGGGATAGAGAATAAGACGGAGAATATATCATTGCCCTTATATAAATCGATGGTACTCCCAGATCTTGAATACTGTGTACATATGTGGTCTCCTCATCTCAAAAAAGATATACTGGCACTAGAAAAGGTTCAGAGAAGGGCAACTAAAATGATTAGGGGTTTGGAACGGGTCCCATATGAGGAGAGATTAAAGACGCTAGGACTTTTCAGCTTGGAAAAGAGGAGATTAAGGGGGGATATGATACAGATATATAAAATCATGAGTGATGTGGAGAAAGTAGATAAGGAAAAGTTATTTACTTATTCCCATAATACAAGAACTAGGGGCCACCAAATGAAATTAATGGGCAGCAGGTTTAAAACAAATACAAGGAAGTTCTTCTTCACACAGCGCACAGTCAACTTGTGGAACTCCTTGCCTGAGGAGGTTGTGAAGGCTAGGACTATAACAGCGTTTAAAAGAGAACTGGATAAATTCATGGAGGTTAAGTCCATTAATGGCTATTAGCCAGGATGGGTAAGGAATGGTGTCCCTAGCCTCTGTTTGTCAGAGGGTGGAGATGGATGGCAGGAGAGAGATCACTTGATCATTACCTGTTAGGTTCGCTCCCTCTGGGGCACCTGTTATTGGCCACTGTCGGTAGACAGGATACTGGGCTAGATGAACCTTTGGTCTGACCCAGTACGGCCGTTCTTATGTTCTTAAGGGAAGTCATGCCTCACCAATTCTTTAGGGCAGAGGTTCTCAAACTGTGGTCTGTGGACCACTGCTCCATTCAGCATCACATTAACCTATAACAATAAATGTTGATGGGACAAGATTGCAAAAAGGAGACAGAAAGATTGAATTAGTCTAAAGAAAAAGGCCTACTCATATAATTCAGGGTCTGTGTTAAGGTCATGCCTGATAAATAAGTTCAACAAGCTTCTTCCAAGGGGGTTTACCCAGATAGACCCTTTTAAAAATGTATTTAGAATCAAGTATTTGCATTTGATTAAATTACATGGAAATTGTTAGCTTTTCCCCCTCATAACCTAATTTCTTATTGCTCCACCATCTTTTCCATGTAAATCTGATCTTTCCATCTCATCCTTGGGTCTTTCAATTTACTTTTAATAGAATGATAAGATACGTGTCTAGTTGGAGTTTAGTTTGCAACTCTATGTGTTTTTTGCTCCTTAGTGACCTTGTGAGACTACAAATTACGACGTAAGATAACTAATGACTAAGACTTGGCAGATACAATATTTCCGACGGTTTCCTGAATTCCATGGAGGGGCTATCAGTCTCTAATAGCATTATAAACAGATGGTTAATTGTTCCAAACCTGCATACTACTAATTCTGAAACTTGCATACTACTTGGTAAAAACATATGGCTTTTAAAAAAATCTTAAGGCATTTATAAGACTATAAGGACAAGGAACAGCCAAGTCAAATTCTCAAAATGTTGTGGCTGCTCTGAGCTACGTGTGTGCTTTTTGTGTTGCACTCTCCAAAACATGATAAGATTAAAAACAAGGTTCTTGATGAATGAATGAGGCCTTTGCTGTTCTACAGCCTGTACTGAGGAGCTCATGAATATTTAAAAGACAGCATTTAAAATAAGACAGAGTATTTAAAAGCTGGCATTCTCTCTCTTATTAGGACTATTCTGTCTTCTACTCTGAGAGAACTGAGCCACCACTGGGAACCAGTGCTTCTATATTGTGATGCCAACTTTTCCCAACCTAGCGCTAAAAATTGCCCAAATCTGGTGAAAAATTCCCAGATAAAGTTTTTTACAGTGCTTCTATATCCTGGGAAATTTCCCCAAACCTGGGAATTTGTGAGTAAAATGTTTCAACTTGGGAAATTGGGAATTTTCATTCAAAACATTTTACTCAAAAATTCTCAGATTTTGGGAAATTTCCCAGGTATAGAAGCACTGCTGGGAACTTTATTGTTTTTACATTCAGAAGCCTCCCGCCATCCCCGGCAACCAATCCTAGCCTTCAGATCACACAGCACATTCATTCAACTTCCTAAAGCAGATGAATCATAGAATATCAGGGTTGGAAGGGACCTCAGGAGATCATCTAGTCCAACCCCCCGGCTCAAAGCAGGACAAATCCCCAGACAGTTTTTTGGTTTTTTTAAACCCCAGTTCCCTAAATGTCCCCCTCAAGGATTGAACTCACAACCCTGGGCTTAGCAGGCCAATGCTCAGGTTGCTGATGGTAAATACATATTCATTTGTAAGACCTACAACATTTCTGATGGTACATCTCCAAAAATGGAGCATTGAGGTTATTACTAATTAAATGTTGTTAATGGATACAGTGATTGGGTAAATCCAACAGATGCAGACCATTATTGGTTGAACATTTATAATTAATTTTCCATTACTAATTTCCAACTCCTACTATGATAAGGTATGATTTCCCTGTAACTCTGAGCTTGTTTTTGCTATACGGCAGTTAAACTCTAATTCCTCATAGCAGTAGCAATGCATATTTGTTAACTCACTGTTAAGTTACCTCAGTAATAGTGAAGAGGCTTTGATTCACCCTGAAAACCCTCCACTCTCATTTCTGAGGTGTCACCTGGTGCTGTAATTTTAAAAATGAATAGCCATTAGCACAGGTGCAGGAAACCTATCTGAGCACATGAATATATTTGGTTTATGGCTAAAGATGGCTTTGCAAGCTTAGTAAGAGCGTAATTAAAAGCTGATGGTGAATATAAGTGACACTGAAATTATGGCATTTAAATAAAACACAAAAAGTAGCTCTGCAGATTATATTTCCCCTCTGGCAAAAATACACTTAACCTAATAGAAAAAATAGCTTAGAAACTATGATTTGGAGAAGTTTTAAAGTTGTTTCTCCAGTTTGGTAATTTATTTGATGTCATGCCTGGCCTTTAGTCAGGGCTGTTCAGTGCTGCTTTGGTGCTCTGGGAGTTATGTTTAGTGGGGTTTGCTTTTCACAATATTATATCCTCTCATCTTGAGTTGACATCACACACCACTCATCACCATTGTCTTTGTCAGATGCTACAGCATATCAGTATATACTGCAGCCTCCTCTGGATAAAAAGCCGTCACATTTACTTTTAAGAAGGTCAATTATTCTGTATCTTTGGAATTCAGACTTGCTTGTTCTTCCCAACTAGTGTTGGACCTAATAAAGCAAAATAAATCTACGAAAAAGCTTATAGCCTGTTTTGGTTTTAAGCTCCCAAAAGTCATCTGGCACTCTCCCTCTTGCCTTGTGCAAGACTGATATAATAAAACAGAACAATTCTCCAAGGGGGAAAAAAGCACTTACAGGTGCTGTTTATATATTTTTTGTCTCATGCTCACATTTTTCTCTGTGCCCCTTGACTGATCACTAGTATAAAAATACATTCATCTCTAAGGTGAGAAAAAGAACTTGAGAATGCTGGTTAACTTTTTAAACACAACTTTTTTTTTAATTGAGATTCTGTTTTTAAAAAGTGCAATCAGTAAACAAAACATATATAGAAAAATGGAATTAGAGTCATGTGACCAAACACATATCAGCTCAGGGTTTACAAAACACATACAAGCAAAAATAAAGAAGTATTCAAAATCAGATGCATTACAGTTACAGTGCAGGTAAAACCACAGTATCCTTAGTAGGTTCCAATAAAACAAGTATTCAGCAAGGTGTCTATGAGAATATAAACATTTAAAGAACTTGTATCAATATAGATACCTTGCTGCTATGTTTAGAGGAAACCTGAACTCTCTAGAGCAGTGTTTCCCAAACTTGGGACGCCACTTGTTTGGGGAAAGCCCCTGGTGGGCCGGGCCAGTT
Source organism: Terrapene triunguis (assembly GCF_002925995.2). Lineage (NCBI taxonomy): Eukaryota > Metazoa > Chordata > Testudines > Emydidae > Terrapene > Terrapene triunguis. The sequence goes on along the minus strand of NW_020664531.1, from coordinate 3,635,803 downwards.
TGTTTACCTGCCACGTCCGCAGGTCCGGCCGATCGCAGCTCCCACTGGCCACGGGTCACCGCTCCGGGCCAATGGGGGCTGCTGGAAGTGGTGGGCAGCACATCCCTCGGCCGGCGCTGCTTCCCGCCTCCCCCATTGGCCCGGAGCAGCGAATCGCGGCCACTGGGAGCCGCGATTGGCCGGACCTGTGGACGCGGCAGGTAAACAAACCGGCCCGGCCCGCCAGGGGCTTTCCCTAAACAAGCAGCGTCCCAAGTTTGGGAAACACTGAACTAGAGGAGGAGATGACTCAAACTGAGAGGAAAAGCTATGGATGGTGTAACAGGGCCCCCTTTGCTCCTGCCTCTGCTCTGCTTCAAAAACCCACTCAGAGACCCTCTGGTTCAGCAATCACCAGTGCTGTTTATTTACAGGATGCAATCCCACCACCTTCTCACCCCGTACAGCGTGTGGGTTTCAGCCTTGAGGACTCCTTAGCCTCTGCACCCAGAAGGGAAGAGCTATCACCATTCTTCCCCTCTCTGGCTCCCCCCCCCCTTTGCCAATCTATTTCTGATTCTAACAAAATATTTTTTGTGTAGATCTGAAAACAAAATGTCTTGTACAGTATGCACTAACTTTCCTGTATTTCTGTAAACTTTGTCTGCTTGTTGATATTTTTTCAAAGACCTTAAAGATAGGGTTATTTTTTATCAAACACATAGCCTTTGGTTTCATTAAAAACTCTGTAATATCTTGGAAGTGGTTTCAATTTGGTTTAATTAAATATCACTGATGTACGTGGAAGTCCTAGCTCACTCAACAATAGCACAATCATTGTCTAGTTACCAATATCTCTTCGTTGATAAGAACCTTCATAGGGGATAAGGTATCCCCCCAAAAAATCTCATTTGTCACAGTATTTTGAGAGGACCTCTTTCCAGCAAAACTAGGTCTAAAAGCCCATGCAGTGAGGAATAGATACTTGGGTTTGACAGATTTCCAGGACTGGGGCAGTTTTTTACTGCTTTTTTTCTAACTACCCCAAAGCTGTAATGACCAATGGTATTCAAGAAGTTGAAAGTACAGGTGAGGAACAGAAGTTCACCTGAAGCAAGAAGACTAACCCAGGGGATAAGGACAGGGAACTGTGTTAATTAAGCTATTTTTTACAATATTACAATGTATTATTAATTATAATTCTATAGACCCTTTCATCCAGAGCATTACAAAAATGCAATATAGATAAAACTGTTGGTTTACAAACCATCATATAGACAGCAGAGGAAAAAAGATGGTTTGCCAGTGGCGAGAACTTTTCCTCAACATGGAATCATTTTTTAAACAGTTATGAAAGATTTCAGTTTTGTTCTTGAATTATAGCAACTTGCAATATAAGCCTGGTTCACCATGCCTAGGCTAGCAATTCTTTATTTTTTTTTCATTTGAGTGAGCAGGAGTATTGTTCAGAGTTTGAAGAAAAGCAATGAGGAGGTACTTGAAGTAAGTATAAAAGTTAGTGTGACTTGTTTTATAGATTACATTGATTTGCTATTGTTAGGAGAAGTTTTTGCTATTGATGGTTGTCACGGTGCACTGAACAAATAGGCACCAGAATATAAAAAGAAGAAAGGGAAGGGACAATTTGTTGGGGGGAAAAAGTAAAAGTTCTCTAGTAAAAGGTACTTTTAAAAAGGGAAGGAAAGTTTGTTCAGTTTGGCTCCTATGTCTTGACACTAAAGAAATACAATATGTTACAGTTTAAAAAATAATTAATTCTCATTATTGATTCACAACCACCACTCAACAGCTAACATTTATCAACTTAGAAACAAAAAACCCACAGAGATTTGCTTCAATTAAATCTGAACATTTTTCAGAAGTCACAATTTAAAAATTATACCTACTGTACATTTTCAAATGTGTCTGAATGTTTTATCAAGCTTACTTCTTTATTTCTCCACATATAAAGTGTTTATAAATACGGGAAGGGAGCTCTTGCTAATCCCCACATACAAATGTAATTGTTTCTTCTAGCCTCACAATTTAAATCTGAAAGCTGGATTTTTTTTCTTCTTCTTCTTCTTCTTCTTCACAAAAAGGGATTTGATTTACAGTTTGTCTCATGCCAAAACTTACTGAGCTCTGAAAGGCTGTATTGTAGGTATAAGGTGAGCTGGGAGGGAGATAAGAGTGGAATGCCTAAATTAAACACAGAGAGGTTAGGTTACGTGTCTTCATCCGTAACCAGTACCTTCAGTCAAAGTAATCTCTAATACTATGTCCCAGATTCTGATCCCCTTAATTACAGTGAGTAGCACCTTACTCCATGAGTATACTCACTGAAGTCAATGGGACTATTCATGGAGGAAGGTGCTATTCATTGTGAATAAGGAGATCGATCAGAAAGATCATAATCTGGCTCTATCAGAGCACATGATATCTTCCAATGGCATATATCTAAATCATCCCAGCCAATGGCAACCTGACGCCAGTTGGAGTTAGATTCACTTTGCCACCATACCCTTGGAAAGTCTTCCCTGACATTGCCAATGACATATGCCAAATAGACATAAGATCAACCAGGATTCCCATGGAGTTAAACTTTTAGGGACAGATTCTCAGCTGGTATAAATTAGCATAGCTACAATGATTTCATTGATACTACACCAATTTACATCAGCTGAGGATCTGGCCCATATTTACAGCCCAGAAAATTCCCTGAAAAGCATACCTGCAGGGACATATATTTTTAAGTACTAATGCATCACCTGCTCTCCATGTTCTGAGACGCAAGTTTCACAATCACAAATTAAGAGGGGCTGAAAGTTGGGATCATGCATATTGCTAATGGCACAAAAATAACTTGAAATAGAGAGAAAATTATACTTTTCAGTTTTACATTTATTGGCCAAAAGGAACTTCACATTTTGCAGGGACTAACTGCTTAAAACTGTAGCTCTGAAACAATGGGTCAGATTCATTGGCATGCTCTTGTTGCTTTATCATAAAATCATAGAAGATTAGGGTTGGAAGAGACCTCAGGAGATCATCTAGTCCAACCCCCTGCTCAAAGCAGGACCAATCCAAATCATCCCAGCCAGGGCTTTGTCAAGCTGGACCTTAAAAACCTCTAAGGGTGGAGATTTGACCACTTCCCTACGTAACCCATTCCAGTGCTTGACCACCCACCGAGTGAAATAGTTTTTCCTAATATCCAACCCAGACCTCCCCCACTGCAACTCTGTTACTCTGTTGATGCAAAGTAAAAGCAGACCCAGGTAAACGGGCTATTTAAGCCGAGTTTACGGTTGCTGTGTTTCACCAGAGCAGCACAAAGGGCAGAGGGTACTGATGTAACTGTCCCACTGCTCTTAAACTCCGAAACTTGCAGTGGAACTCATACCAAAGTAGGGTGACCAGATGTCCCGATTTTATAGGGACAGTCCTGATATTTGGGGCTTTGTGTTATATAGGTGCCTATTACCCGCTGCCGCCGTCCCGATTTTTCATACTTGCTGTTGGTCAACCTATACCAAAGGGGAAGGCATTTGCTGCTATCTTAGTCCCTGTGAAGGAGATATTGTCTAGCTGTATCCTCAAAATCTTACATTAGAGAAGAAGAGACAGTAGTTAGACATCCCTCTTATGCTACGGGAACATTCCAAGTACATTCTCATGCAAGTGTGCAAGGTGTTCACTGTATAAGGAAACATAGAACACTAAAGCAGGCAACCCACCAGTCATTCTTTCACAATCCCGGAGACTTATACAGACAAGTGAGCTTTCTGGACTTATTGTTGTGCTGTCTGCTTGGTCAACCTCTTCATCATGAACGTAAAGAGCACCTGTTCGGCTTGTGTTGGCAGGTAGTGCAAGTCCATATCTATGCTAGAAATTGAGCTCTGCTTGATGCCTGTTGAAAACACAATTCCTCCCACAGTAGGTCCTCCTCCTCAACAGTATTTGAACATAGTTTGCTCACTGGTGTGGACAGGGCTGAACTGTATTCAATACCTGATGCAGAAAATGTGATCACTGTCTGTTGAACGAGGGAATCTGTCACAGTTTCTTCATCAGATGCTGAATACAGTTCAGCCATGTCTGTACCAGATGCATTGACTTCAATTGAGTTACCAGCCTGTTTATACCAGTGGTGAATTTGGTTCAAAATCTTGGTATAGTGGAGTGTATGTCTAGAGATAATAGTAAGAGGGTTGTCTTTATTATACATGGAAGTCCAGCATGCAGAGCCTGAGAATATGTATCAGGAAGTTTGAAGATGACAGATTTTTACCACCTAAATCAGGATTAGGTTCTGCAGTGATCTCCATGAAAATCCCACTAAGCCTCCATAGCCAATGCAGGAGGGGAAGGTGAATTTCTTCTACTAATTAGGGGCTTGAGGTGCTAAAATATTGCCAGGAAGAATAACTAGGTATTAGACAGAGGATTCTGCGGTTTTATTTAGATAAGACTGCCTGTTAAAGCAACCAAATTCCTTCTTATTTAGTGTAAAGACAAAGAAAATCCTCAGTCACACAGGGGAGTTGGAGCCTTGAAAGATGTGCCCATTATTCAACCATTTACCTCTGCTTTTTTATTTTAATTTTAAGTGCATCTATTATTGCAGGGTTTTGTAAATTAACATCAGCATTGTAATATCAGGGGGGAAAGGATAGTTTTTCTATAAAACACTGAGGCTATTTTTGGAAGCTTTTCAATATTTTTTAATTAAGTATTCCTGAATTCATAACCTCTGCTTAGTGTTTATTTGTAATGGCTTTGCAGATTATTACCAATATATTTCTTTTTTAAGTAATCTTTACCTTTTTTGTCTCCCCTACATTCTTTGGATTGGATTCGGATCTCATTAGTGTATCACACTGATTTCGATGGAATTGCTCCTGATATTCACCAGCGTAAAATGGACCAGATTCAGGTTCTTGGTGTTTAGGAATAATCTACCTGAAATATGCAGAAACTACCAGCCAGATCCTCAGGCAGTAGAAATTGGAGTAACCCCAGGTAAGCAAAGGGACCTGTGCCAATTTACAGCATTTGAGGATCTGGCTCTGGAGCTGAATCTCATGGGTGGGAGGGCATGAAGATCTGTATCATTTTGCACTTGACAGACTGTCTGTAATATGAACCCTATTACATTATTGAAACACAATGGACGAAATTAGCTAGGAGCTGAAGCAGTTAGTTTCTTAATCTCCTTGTGCTGCAGGGGAAAAAAAGAAGGGACAGGCAGTGTTTTTAGGAAACGGCCCTCAGGAGAAGCTGAGAGCAACCCTCTTCCACTAAATCAGCATATCCAACCAGATCAGTAATTAACAATATTGGCACTAATAACCTTCAGCAGCATGGCAGCCTGCTGATATCAGTTGGGATTGCTGCAGTCATTACTGCAGAAAGAAGGAGGAAGTACTAGAATTTGCACAGATGGAGGTAATAGGGAGAAATAAGTGTTTTGGAGAAAGAAAAAATAAAGTTTATGAGCTAGAAAAAGTGACTGATTTTGAACAACTAGCTGAAGTTTAAATCTTCATCACCAAATGTATTGTCTCCCAAGCATGCCATTATTAAAAAAAAAAAAAAGAAAAAGGAAAGAAAAACGCTGCTTAATGCAGTAGTTTGGAAATAAATGATCATTTTAAAGCAGAAGGAACTGACTGCTTAAGAACAATATCTTTAAATCTAAAAAGCTGCTAGTACACACATATCATAGCTTTAAAGCTATTCAGAACGTTCATTTGCAATTAACCCAAATTACTATTTCCTGAATCAAGTGAAATAATCCTTCTGGCAGCTGATAAGGAAAAAATGAATATGTATAAAGTGGGAGGAGGTTGTGGCTTGAGAGCATTCTGAAATACAGAATCCTTATTTCTCTTCCAGGGAAAGCTCTAGATATTGTATAGTTGGTGACTGGCTGTCCTGGAGCTGAATAAAAAAAATCAATCCAATCTTCTAGTGTCCTTCATCAGTCCAGGGACTTTACACAACTCCTCCACACAAACATAGCTGAAACAGCTTTCATGTGGTAGTGGACACTTTCATCTCAAAGGCATGCAATTAAGTAAGGTTCTTACCATAAAACTAGAGAACAGCTTACCCAGACGAAAAATCAAATCATGCTTCCCTCCACACTGCATGTGTTAGTTTCGGTACAGTTTACCAGCTATTCAGGGAAGTGATTAGAGATGGGGGCTAACAGTCAGAACTCCAAGTTCTATTTCCAGCTCTAACAGTGACTCACTGTATCATTTTGGATGAGTCATCTACCTAATCCGTGCCTCAGTTTCCCCATCTTTGAAACAAGGTTAATGATTACCTTACCCCTTTTTACATAGGGTTGTTGGGACATTTAATTAATTCGGGCGCAAAGGTGTCTTGATAAAAATAGCCCTCCACCTAGCACCAACCTAGCAATAGCTTCGCAAGGCATTGCGCGATGGCCCACCTTTTCATTATCTCTTCTCACCCCGTATTTCTAATACACTGAAACAAGAAGAACAAGAGTCATGAGATCTTTCACTCAGTTCTGCAGAACAGCCATATTTTATGAAAGGATGGCCTTGCACCATATTAAAAATCTCTAGGTACTGATGATGCAAATTTTCTGAGGGGACCATGGGAAGTGATGGATCAAGGTAGCCACTGCAACCCTTTTAGAACTATGGTCAAATATTTGATATATTTCATTCAAAGTGTATATACAGGATATATCCTTCATATGCAGAGTCATGAACAGATCTTAAGTCACTCTACTAGGGTTCTGCAAGATGTACAGTAAGCATGACCTTGATACAAGCAGGCTCTTATATCTTCATTGAAAAGACATGCACCTTTAGAAAAATACTTTGAGGCTCATTTCAGAGATATATGTGCAATCATCTCAAGTCATTCTTACTTTTTATGGGTACACTACTTGTGTCTGGCCTTTCAGACCCTGCACATAACAGGCATGGATCCTTCCCCGCATTCTTCACCTTCAAGATTATTAATAATTAATATAATGTACAATCCTTTAATTTAAATAATTCTAAATTTATCTGGAAACTGAATGAATGAGGACTTTAGTAGATATTAAATTATCTGTAAATGGAATTGGTTTGTAGAAAAACCAAAAAATACCAACAAAAAGACACCAGAATCAATGTGCCAATAACCATCACAAAAATGGATGCAAAGCCTTATACTGGATGACATATTACAAAATGAAGAACGTTGAGTGATACTATTTAAGATCAGGTTGAATTCCCCTCCCTTGTTCCTTTCTGAAAACAGAAACTGTCATTATGAGTAAGAAGCTGAAGAGGATTCTCACAGGAAAATAAGATTTCTTTTCATTTAGTCTTTAAGTCATTTTGTTAATTACCCTTCCTCCTAATGCTGTCTCTGGAAAATGAAAGTTAATAAAAAGAAAGGATTATAATTAAGTATCTAAAAATGAATATAGGTTTGGAATTAGCATTTCCATGCCTCATGCACTGAAATCTGGAGGTGACACTAACATTAAACCCATACTTGGAATGGAAGGAACACCCAACATTGACAGGTGATTCAGTTTCCCCAGACTCTTCCTCTCATTCACATACACACAAAACAATTTTCCAGAAAGCAGTACCATCTGTGTCTCCAAATAGACTGAATTTACTTCAGAGGGCCAACAGAATCCAAATTTGTCATGTCAGAGATAATGCTGGAAGCCTATCTATGTGCTCGGGGCTAAATTACAGTGATGGCGTGCACTAAAAGAGAAAGAGAACACAAGGGATATTTCTTCTCCTAAGCATTTGCTCAGGCTGCCACGATAAATTGCTTGTTAGTACTTTTAAGGGAAAGCTTGGTAATTTTGCTGTCCTGATTTGAAGTGAAAAGCAATTGAGGCATTGTAGGACTTGTTCAGACACTGAAGATGTCATATCAAAGCCATATTTGCAGGTGTTTATGTAAACAATTTGAACATTCGTAGCTGAAATTAGTATTAATTGGGATAAACTTCACTTTAACAAGAGAGAAGAAGATATCTTCAGAGAAAGGGCTTACTAAAAAAAAAAAGGAAAAATCTTTCAATCACTAAAATAGACTTGAAAAATCTTTTCCTAGTTAGAAGTTTGTGGCAAAATATTATTCAGATATCAGATATAGGTGATAAATAGTATGAAAATATTTGAGAATCAGCACAGCCTATGTGGAAAATGTAATTAGAAAACTAAAGTATCTGGACACATACCACTGAAAGGAGGTACACAGCCCTTCTGCCCCATGTTAGATTACCCAGGGCAATTCTTCTTTCATGATTACATCTAAATATATAGATCACCTTGGACTTGAAAGGATTAAAAATCAAAATAAGGATGGTGTTACTCTGAAACGGTAGCAGTCTCTAAATTAAAGCAGATGCAGTCAGACACTGACCCTGTAAACATAAGCTATGCACACACAGAGTACCACATTAGGGATACTTTGTCCAAAAATTTATTTGATATTTATTTATTTGATAATGTGATGCTGAGATTTTGCAAAGGGGCCTATGGAAGTTAGGTGCTCAACTCACATTGACTATCACCAATGCCTTTAAGAAACCAGGTTGCATCAATTAGACTAGAAAACTAGATAATACTACAGAACAGTTTCTTGTATTTTGTGATGCTCAAAATATACTACAAAATTGTTCACTATGATCGAATTGTATTAGAAGGATTAAAAACTAAAAGAACATCTAAGATATAATAGAGAAATATGGATACTAGTAAACCAAACTATATTCTTTTGGAGAGAAACCTAATAAGAAATATAAGAAAGGATTACTATAGAAACATTCTAGAATCAAAAAAAGGAATGGTATTCACGGATGTATTTAAATACATACTATAGTTAAATGTCTGTACGTACACACACTCACTCACTCACTCTCCTCCCCTCAGGTCCTGCACATGTCTATCCAGGTGTCAATGAATAGATGGAAATGATTGCAGCACGCACTGCATTTTAGTACTGAGCTGTGAACTTCTATCACTTATCCGCTAGTCAAAAGGAAACCTCACCTCCTTCACAATAAATATGCCTGAAGCTCTCAGAAACATAGTTAGCTTGCAACACTGACTGTGTCGTTTAACGTGCCACTTCAAATTTCAGCAAAGAGAGGTCCACTCAGGTATTGCACCTGAGGTTCCAGGAAGCATGCTTTTGAATCTTGACAGCAATCAGAGCTCAGAATAATTAATCTCTAGAGTAACAGGACTGAAGGAGGCAAAAAAGGTAGACAAGTTTTAGGCACTACTACATGTGGGTAGGACTGCAGGGTTGCTTGCAACATAAATGTCCTACAGCTTCAAAAGCAGCCACAAGTCTAGACAATCAAAAATAGATCTGGAGAAAGCTGAATTCAGTAAGTGGATGCCTTGAGCTTGATTCTGACTCCATTTATTCTGGTCTTTCACTGGTGTAACCCCATTGACTTTGATAGTTTTACTGCTGATTTACACTGGCATAGCTAAGAGAAGAATTAAGACCGTCATATACGGAAGCAAATTGAGACTAGGTGGATAAAGTTATGTCTCAGAATATATACTGTACTTTCCACAGAACAATAAAGCAAATCTGATTCAAGTGATGAACTACATTAATAGACTTATCCTGTAGTCCCTATTCAGACAAAACTCACCCCTAAAGCCAGTGAGGTTATTATTTCCCAGGTAAAGATTGCAGGAGCAAGATTTAATTCCCCAAAGCAAGGATCAATCCTAGAAGAATCTGTGAACCAGGACAATAATTTAGTTGCAGGAAATGGATATTAAAAGGTGTGGTGCAACATTCATTATTACATTAATTCACAGTGACACAGCATATTACATTACAAATACAAATTCAAAATTACATTTTCAAAAACTATGTATTTCTAAAAGATACACAATGGGTTCTCTACACATAATCATATTCAAAGTTGGGCTTAAAAACTGTTGAATTGTTCACTATAAACAACAGTCATGAATTTAGCTCTTTTCTCTGTTCACAAATTGTTCACAAGCCAATCCTGAATTCTACTAATGTATCTGTTATTTGAAACAAATAGTTTGGACAAACAATTTTCAATTTAAGGGCTATTCATAAACTGTTTTCTGACTATTTTCACTTTTCATTACTCATGATGGGGAACTAAATGGCACTATTTCCAATCCCTGAGCGACAGGAACCTTTTAAGCTACAGAATAAAGAATGATTAATAGCAAACAGTGAATGATGAATGATAAATAGTGAGCCTCAAACAAAGCATAACTGGTAGGAACTTTCCAACAAATATTTCTCATACTAAAATTCCTGCAACATTTGGGATTTGTAAACATTTTTGCAAATAGCCAGTGGATGACTGAATAATCAAATAAAAAAAAAGTACTTTTATTCTTAATATTTACAAATCATTTTTAAAATATGTGACCTCCTGTAGTTATTAAACCAGACTAATTTCACACTGTTGCAGAAATACTGATATGTTGGAAATATAATGTTCAACAAAGCTATAGCTCTTCCACAATTACTAGAGTTCTTTCATAAAGGTAAAAAATATGGTCAGTAGAGACATCAAATAAGTTAATAAAAGATTTCAGAGTAGCAGCCGTGTTAGTCTGTATCTGCAAAAAGAACAGGAGTACTTGTGGCACCTTAGAGACTAACAAATTTATTAGAGCATAAGCTTTCGTGGGCTACAACCCGCATCCGAAGAAGTGGGTTGTAGCCCACGAAAGCTTATGCTCTAATAAATTTGTTAGTCTCTAAGGTGCCACAAGTACTCCTGTTCTTTTTAATAAAAGATGAAAATCACATAAACAAAAAGTTTCTGGGTGATAGATTAACGGACTCTTACTAATACAGATTTTATGTCTTATTTAATTCTGGTGGAATTTTCCAGTCTGACACCTATATTTAACACCAAAATTGTCAGCAGAATACAAAGACAACAACATAAAATTCCCAGCTGCACGCTTACTGGCAAACCTTTGGGTACTGAAAAATAGAAGTCTCATCAGATGAAAGAGATAGTAAATCCCTCCCAGTGGGAAGGGTAGGAAGAGCCAAAAATAATAAATCAGAATTAAATTTATATTGTAAAGTATATTTCAGGACACACAGAGGCACCATAAGAGATGTTCCTTGAAACATTTCCCCCCTCATCTGCCTGCTTTTAAAATGTGTTTTTCTTATGCAAAGTGCTTATGTAAGAATGCCATGTTCTTACTCAACAGTGCTAATCCCTCAGTGTTTTCAAAGTGCTGACTTGAGTGACAAAAAGAAGTTTCTTTTGAGTTCTGTTAGCTAATGCGAGTGAGCTGCATTCTGCTTTATTTTTTGTGCATCAGACTGTTTACTAAATTCCAATCATTTACACCTGTGCAAATCCACTGAAGGCACCTGGGCTTCACAGGTATCACAGATGACATAATCTGAAAAAGAATGGAGCTAAACAGGTGTCACTGAGGGCATAATTTGGCATGCAGAACTTTTACTATAGCTGATGATGTGTGAAAAGGTAAGACCCTACCTTGACTCTGTTATCCCTGTTTGAATTTGCAAGGCTGGCAGTTAAAAACAACAAACAAACAAACCCCAAACATCTCTTTACTTGTAAACTGAGCACATTTGATATAGAATCATCAAGAGACAATGCATATGGAACCTCACAATCAGGGCTGGCTCCAGCTTTTTTGCCGCCCCAAGCGGCAGAAAAAACAAACAAACAAACAAAAACCGATTGAGCACCCGCCGAAGTGCCGCCGAAGAAGAAGAGACGGAGCGAAGGACCCGCTGCCGAATTGCCGCTGAAGTCTAACGCGGAGCACTTGATCAGCCACCAAACTGCCGCCGAAGACCCGGACGTGCCGCCCAAATACCGGACAGACTGCCACCCCTTTCTATTGGCCGCCCCAGGCACCTGCTTCATTCGCTGGTGCCTGGAGCCGGCCCTGCTCACAATGCTGTTTTTAGAACAGCTTTTCATATTAGAGCTGCAACATTTGGAGCAAAATATCACACCTCTCCATGATTCCCAAACAGTCCACACCACAAAAGAATTACATCCAAACCTCAGTGCACCACGATTCAAAGCACAGCACACCCATTAGACACCCAGTATCTGCAATCAACATTTCTCCCCTACCATAGAGACACAGTAAAGTATTTCTCATAGGCTAGTTGTGCCTCTCCAAAGTGGGCAGAGTGGCACCACCCCCTATTACCCCTACACCTTGAATAAGCTAAAATTCCTCCTGTTCTTGTTGGTTACAGTGAATAGGGCTGTGCCTTATAGTCAAAATCTGCTGGATTACTTTCCAGGTCACTATTTTGAATATATTTTCAATTGTGCGAAGTACATTTGTTTTTGTCCAGGTTTTTTAATCACGTTTTCTGATAGTCACTAAATCACAAAAGTTAGTCATCTGCAATAGGTTTTACCACCATTACTTCAAATTGAAGTGGAGCTACTGTATTAAATTCCTTAGAGCTGAATTCGTAGCTGCTTCTCACCCAGAAGAACCCCTCTATCCAGGTGGGAGTTCTGTGCATCCAGCGACTGCACACTCAGATCTCTGGAATACTAGGGGAAGAAATGAATAGACCCCATTATTTTACTGAATTTCTTTGATCTTAATGGAATGAACCAATGCTTGCATATTTCTTAATATTTCTTTCAACTATAATTGAAGTGAGAGTTTCTTTCATGCAAGCATGAGTAGAATAGAAATATTTTAATTTAATTATCTAGACAGGTCAGTTCACCGATTTGCCATTTGGAATTTAAAAGATTTTTAAAGATTTTGTGGGTTTCCATATTTTATTAAAGACTATTTACTGAGCTGACAGACATTACGAAGTACATGTACAGCATGCATTTCCCACTCCCCAACTCCCATAGCTACAAGAAGTCCCTGAATGAATAAATACATAGAACTTGTTTTGGTACCAAGGTTATGGCATTTGTTAGAGACAAGATTTAGTAATTTAAAATGTATTAGGGTTGTCAAATGATTAAAAAAAATAATCACAATTAATCATGAGATTAAAAACATTAATCACGATTAGTTAATTTTAATTGCACCGTTAAACAATAATAGAATACCAATTTAAATGTATTATAAATATTTTTGAATGTTTTTCCTACATTTTGAAATATGTTGATTTCTATTATAACACAGAATGCAAAGTATACATTGCTCACTTTATATTATTTTTAGTCCAGATATTTGCACTGTGAAAAAAGATAAACAAAAGACAGTGCAATGTACAAGTCGAAGCATGAAGGGACATCCAAATGTTTAGCATATCCAGCACATAAATACCTTGCAACACCAGCTACACCAGTGCCATGTGAATGCCTGTGCTCACTTTCAGGTGACATTGTAAATAAGTAGCATTATCTCCTGTAAACGTAAACAAACTTTTTTGTCTTAGTGATTGGCTGAACAAGAAGTAGGACTGAGTAAACTTGTAGGCTCTAAAGTTTTACATGGTTTTGTTTTTGAGTGCAGTTATGTAACAAAATAATTCTACATTTGTAGGTTGCACTTTCATGATAAAGAGATTGCACTACAGTATTTGTATGAGGTGAATTGAAAAAAATACTATTTCTTTATCATTTTTACAGTGCAAATATTTTTAATCAAAAATAATAATGTAAAGTGAGCACTGTACACTTTGTATTCTGTTTTGTAATTGAAATAAATATATTTGAAAATGTAGAAAAACATCCAAAAATATTTACAATAAATTTTAATTGGTATTATATTATTGTTTAACAGTGTGATTAACACTTTGATCAATTGTGATTATTTTTTTAATTGAATTACTTTGTTTTGAGTTATTCACTTCAGTTAACTGCGATTAATTGACAGCCCTAAAATATCAGGGGGTAGCCATGTTAGTCTGTATCTACAAAAACAACAAGGAGTCTGGTGGCACCTTAAAAACTAACAGATTTATTTGGGCATAAGCTTTCGTGGGTAAAAACCTCACTTCTTCGGATGCAACTAAATGTATCATTTAGCCCTAAAATGTATCATTATTAACTAACTGGAGTTGTATCTTGCCCTATCTATTTAAGGTAATCAGGCCCCAGAAGCCTGACCTGGGGCAATATTCTCATAAGAACATAAGAACGGCCGTACCAGGTCAGACCAAAGATCCATCTAGCCCAGTATCCTGTCTACCGATAGTGGCCAATGCCAGGTGCCCCAGAGGGAGTGGACCTAACAGGCAATGATAAAGTGATCTCTCTCCTGCCATCCATCTCCACCCTCTGACAAACAGAGGCTAGGGACACCATTCCTTACCCATCCTGGCTAATAGCCATTAATGGACTTAATCACCATGAATTTATCCAGTTCTCTTTTAAACGCTGTTATAGTCCTCACTCCAAAGCCTATAGGTTCACATGTAACTCTCCTGATTCAGGTCTACAAATCAATAACAACTAATTAACCAATATATAAACAGTGCATGTTTATAATCTATCTATCTATCGTAGTAAGCAAGAGGAGAGGAGCACCAAGAAGTGCTACTCAGGAAGTTCAACTCCCAGAAGTATTGTGAAAAACTCCAATCCTGCAGTGCTTAGAATCTATTTCAGACAGACACTCTAACTGCAGCTCAACTCCTGTGGAGTCCTGGCCACAGCAACTCTCCAAACTCCACAGGCATCCCAGCTAGGGATCAGGAATAATTTTCAAATGTCAAATATTCTTTTGTAGTGAACATCCCCAAAATGAACCACGAAACCTGACAATCATGCAAAGGAACTAGTCCTGGCTGAAGTAAAATCTGGAGTGTGTTGACGAGGCTGTTCTGGGAGATATAATGCTCCAAATTACATAAAGAGTTTCCAGAAAATTACATACCACCTATTACTCAGATACTTGTCCATATGAAATGCAAAACCCCACACTTCTACAAACAAGTGAAAACAAATACCTCCTCAGGCAGGAAAAATTTCAAGCAGAAAGGATTGGTTCTGAGGAACCTGGTGTGATGCATGTTTCAAAATCAAGCTGATATTTTAGTTGCAAATGTAGAGCCCAACCAAGTCAGGCATTGAGTGTCTTCAACTCCCACTGACTTCAATAAGGACAACTGGAGCTTAGGACATGCAGGGCTTACAAGAGGCCCCTAACTAGGGAGATGTTACCACTGTCTAATAAAGAGATAATGAGTCTCATATATGGAAACAGAACAAAAGAGAAGAGTGTAATTTGTTCATATGCATAGATGAAACAGTTATGTATGATTTTTAGAGTACAGATAATGGACTCACTTCTTATCTCACTGGAGTAACTATTGGAGCTGACGGGAGGATGAAAATTTTGTTCCATGGCTAATTTTGAAGTTTCAAAATCTGGTTTTGTTCTGCATTGGAAACCAATACATTTCAATGACAGATTACTTTGCCAA
Source organism: Terrapene triunguis (assembly GCF_002925995.2). Lineage (NCBI taxonomy): Eukaryota > Metazoa > Chordata > Testudines > Emydidae > Terrapene > Terrapene triunguis. Next base: position 3,620,374 of record NW_020664531.1, on the reverse strand, counting down.
AATTTCATTTTGGAGAAAATGTTCCAACCAGCTCTAGTAACTATGCTGAAGTTAAAAGGCCCAATCCTGGCTCCCACTGCAGCTGTAAAGCTGATAGATGGAAGTCAGGGGATTCATCTTGTCTAGGGGAGTATTTGGGCATCATAGTGCTCTCCACCAAGCCACCAGTATAGGGCAATGGTTCCCAAACTTGTTCTGCCGCTTGTGCAGGGAAAGCCCCTGGCGGGCCGGGCTGGTTTGTTTACCTGCCGCGTCCGCAGATTCAGCCGATCGCGGCTCCCAGTGGCAGCGGTTCGCTGCTCCAGGCCAATGGGAGCTGCTGGAAGCGGCGCAGGCCGAGGGACGTACTGGCCGCTGCTTCCAGCAGCTCCCATTGGTCTGGAGCAGTGAACCACGGCCACTCGGAGCCGCGATCGACCGAACCTGTGGACGTGGCAGGTAAACAAACCGGCCCGGCCCACCAGGGGCTTTCCCTGCACAAGCGGCGGAACAAGTTTGGGAACCACTGGTATAGGGAATACGAGTGGCTGAAATGATGCATCCTTATTCTCAGTGACTCCCATCTATCAGGAAGGCACTTTGGGGCCATGGACAACTAGAAGTAAGTGAATACAGTGATATTTAATTTAAGCCAGGTACTGAACCACAGGATTGGGAGAAAGTTAAGTGGACAAATTCTCCCTTGTCTCTCACAGACCACACCTCAGCTGTCTAGGCAGACCTAGGCCAATGCAGTTTAAACAAAAGTGACATCAGAGGAAGTGGGAAGAAATTCAGTTCCAAGACATTTTAAAGCAAGACATTTCTTCATAAAAATAGTTGCATGCCAAAGATTTATGTGCTGTCAGTGATACGTAGTTACTAAAAAGAAGGAGGTGATTGGGTCAGAGTTAATTTAAGAATGGATTAGGCAGTAAGTTTTAGTAACATTGAAATCTGTATTTATTAAAAGCATTAGGACATTCTTGGGAAAAAAAGTCTTAGTGGCATTATAGAGGCAAGTGAATTAATGCTGTCCTTGAAACTTGTAAAAACTTGGCTTAAATTAGTCCTGAGACATCATGTGAAAGGAATCAAGGGAAATTAGCTTGATGCTTAGATCTACTACGGTTAGAGCCCAAGCTATACTGCAGAATATTAAAAACACGTGCCTTTGCCTACCTTTACATCTGACAACTGACCTTGATTTGACTTAATTGTTTTGGCCTGCAGCAGGCAATGCTTCAAAGAATGTCACTGCAGTGCTATGTAATCTGGATACCACCATTCAGAGGCAATACTTTTTGACACCAGTACAGGTGCAGTACATACTTATTTTGGAATACTTTGTGGTGGAGGTGCTTTGTAATAATTTATAAATACTTTATGTTGAGCTCCTTATTGGGATGTTTACTGTATGACTATATTGGTTCAGTTTGAGGGGAGCTGTCGGGAAAAACAGGCAGAAAGGTAAAGCGCAGCTCAAGATAAGTCACTTGTCAGCAAACACCTGAGTGTTGTCAAAGGACAACACCAGAACTATTAGCTTTGATATCTTTGCCTCTTCTCCAGCCACCCTATACAAAACTGGTTTTCACCAGAAGGACAAAAGCCTGGAAACACAGAAGAACAAAAGAACTCTGACAGTTTTAAAAAGGTCCCTCCTCTCTCAAAAGAAGGGAGTAGTTGTTCAGGGAAAAGCAGATTGATGCACAGGCATCTTCTGGGGAAGTCTGAAGAAGTTATGCCTGCTTAGGTTACCATCAGGGGATACCACTCAGAGATACCAGAAGCGGGATCAAGGTGCAGCTAGCCCTGTAATAGTGATACCAGTGATGGTGTGAGAACAAGCATATAGCAAAATTTTATCTCTAGTTATAGCACCTCTTTGGTGCTAACGGTCTCATAAGCAAATAATGTTTGGTCAGGCCAGTCCTTGGAAAATAATTAGTTGCTACTGATTGTGGTATTGGTGAGGCAATTGGTGGCACTATTCCATTTGAGTCAATAAAAAACTAGTGCATGGCACATGAAAAGCATAGTTTGAGAGGACACTTTGTTACTGGAGATGCTGTTTTTCAGAGAAGATGGAAAACTGAGTGACAACTTCCAATCATTAGGGACATTGTCCTTATCTTATTATTTTAAATATTTATATAACGATAGCACACAGAGGGCTCATCAGGATCAGCATCCTAACGTGCTAGTACTGTGCATACAGCTCTTTACTGAAAAGATATGATGTTAATCCTAGTGTCCTTACTAAATTTCATCTCAGGGAATTATGTTATGTGTGGCTGAATTCCTCTTTAATTACAACTAGAAAAGGTACTTCATTTCCTGCTGTAAATTTCTAGGTACATTGCTGTGTCCTCTTAAATGGATGCTACATTTCTCACCAGTGGAGGCTGCATTTCAGTGGTGGATGAAGTGACTTTTTTGTTTATCTGCATTTCAACTTGTAAAGAATTTTTGCATTCTTTGAGAGGAAAGGTGCTAGGATAAACATACCACTATTATCAGGCATATTGGATTTCTTTAACCCATTGGAGATTTCTGCTACCTACACTTTCTCATATATTCTAATCATTCATCTGGCAGTCTGGAGAATGGCAATATTTTAAAAAGTGATTCCATTCATTTCAATTCCAGTCAGTCCTGTGGATCACTTGTTTCTAATGAAAAGGACTGAACAGTACAGTGCAATAATGATTAGCTGCAGGGGCACTTCATGAGCAGTTTCAAGGCAAGAGGATTATCCCAATGAAAACTACTGTTTATAACAGGGATAGGCAACCTATGGCACACGTGCCGAAGGTGGCAGGCGAGCTGATTTTCAGTGGCACTCACACTGCCCGGGTCCTGGCCACCGGTCTGGGGGGCTCTGCATTTTAATTTAATTTTAAATGACGCTTCTTAAACATTTTAAAAACCTTATTTACTTTACATACAACAATAGTTTAGTTATATATTATAGACTTATAGAAAGAGACCTTCTAAAAATGTTAAAATGTATTACTGGCACGCAAAACCTTAAATTAGAGTGAATAAATGAAGACTCGGCACACCACTTCTGTGTGTTGTCGACCCCTGTTTTATAACATTACTTTCAGTGGCCAGTCCGTATATACTTACAGAAATCTGTCCCTTTGCACAACCACATCCAATTCCACACACCAAAGGAGAGGCACACTTTGCCCTTTATGCTCTTATTAAAATGCATTATTTATTTATGTATTCATTCATTCATTCTTAAGTCAGGCTTCTCAGAGATAACGGAAAAAGGGTAGATCAAAGATACTGTGCATTAGCAAAACAGATCAGTGCTTTACTTCATCCTGCCTAGCAAACTGAGTCCTTCAGGAATACAAAGAGTATTGTCACAACTTGTGGGGGGGGGGGGAGGGGGAAGAGTTGCATTATAAAAGTTCATACATAACAGCCAAGATACAGTAATTATCTTGGTTTTACAGAGTACATTTATTTTTGTGCATAAGGAACTTGTCACCTTCTGCATATTCATTAAGTCTCTTGCATTAAATGTTGTTTTAAAATGAGTCCAGTCTAATTTAACTGATAAAAATGTGATTACTAGCCCTCATTATTGTCTAATGTGGCTGGCTAATTACTTATTATATAGACTGGAAAAACCTTACTACTAATGTGTTGTTAATAACCAGCACTCGCAGCTATGCTCTTTGTGAAGAATGTGTGTTTATACTGCATGTGGATATATCTGTCTTCTGAGTGCCCTTCACAAATTACAACTTACGCCCCCTTTCCCATTAAGTATTTTTTCATGAGGAAACACTGTACTTTTGTTATATAGCTCAGAGTCAGCCTGGAAATTTTGTCTGTGTAAGCAAAGAAAGTTTTGGTCAGGCCAGTTCTTGGAAAATAATTAGGTGCTGCTGGAAGTGGTGTTGGTGAGGCATTAGCTGGCACTATTCTGTGTGTCCAGTTCTCAGAGGTGCCAACACCAAGAAATGAAGGTCACGCTAGATCATATTTGTGAGCGCTACAAGAACACAATCAAGTAATTTTTACAGTGCCAGGGCCTATGCCAGTTTCATGCCAACTTCTGCCAGACTAAATCCAGGTGCAGGACTTCTGAGGTGAGGACAATGCTGCCACTTCTTCTATTTTAGAAGGAGTAAGAGCGGGGGCAGAATAACCCTAACAAGTGGGCATGGCTGCCTGGGAAGAGGTTAAGGGTAAGGAGACCAACAAAAAGTTCAACAGTCTTTGCCCAGAGGTGCCTTAGACGAATATGACATTTCCTCATCTTTGGGTGCAGCTACAACTGGGAGGGTTAATTTATACCTGCCTGTGTCATCTTCAATGAATCTGTCTCTTACGTGACAGGTATGTCTTGGCGTTATATGGATCAGGTATGTCCTGGTTTCACAGTGGAGTGTTAAAGAGTATTTTCAACACAGCAGATGGAAGAGCAGCAGTGATAGAATCTTTTATTGGGCGGCTCAAAAAAATTGAGTTTTGAAGTGTTCTGACAAAAAAGAGGGTCACTTTTTAAAAATGTTCTGCAAAACTTTCCCACTTTTTGACCTGCTATAAACATGTGAGTTTAGACATTTAACATAGACAAAAACAAAAAATAAAAGAAAAAAGATTTTGTGTGTGAGAAAATTTGTGAAAAATGCCCCCCCTTTTTTGACCGGCTCTAATCTTTTTTAATGTTTTTATTTCTTTGCATCATAAAATGAAGGCCACAACCATGTCACATTTTATATTGGGAATGGCAAGAAGTACCCATCTTATTTTGCTGCCCTCAATAATAGACTTTTCCTGCCAAGCTTTATACACTCCACTTTAAAACATAGGTTTTACATTGATATGACCTTTCTGAGTTAGAAAGTGGCAATGGGATGCTACTCCTACCTCAACCATAGCAATCGCTGAGAGCAGTGTATAGATCCACTTCATCTTCTCCATCACCTTCTGTCTCTTTCACTACCTCTCTTTTCCATACTAGTATCAATTCTGTTTTCCCATATTATTTCCTCACTTTGTCTGCCTGTGTCTTCTCAACCTGCTGGTTCACTTCTCCTTTTTCAACAAATACTCATCTAGCACGATAGTCTTTTCCCCCACCACTATTCCCTGTTCATTCAGTAAACACACACACTCTCATACACTCACATTTCTCTCCAACCATGTTGGAATGGTGCTGAGCCTATTAAATACCGATTAGCGCCTCCGCCCCCCATATTTCCTTCTCTGATTTCAGACCTTTAGGAGGGGAAGAATTGTGTAATACACTCTACACGTTATTTACTCCTCAGGTAGCTTCACAAGGACAGAATGACTCACATTTAGTGGCAAAAGATTTCTGCTGTGGGGCATATGTACCTAAGGTTCATCTACACTACCATAAACATACATGGTTTCAAGATGAAATTCAGTAAAGAAAAGTGCAAAATACTACACTTAGGAGGGGGGAAATCAAATGCACAAATACAATATGGAATAACTAGCTAGGCGGCAGTACTGCTGAAAAGGATCTGGGGATCACAAATTGAACATAAGCCAACAATGTGATTCAGTTGTGAAAAAGGCTAATGCCATTCTGGGGGGTATTAACAGGAGTGAAAGACAGAGGAGGTAATTGTCCATCCACGAGGCTTCAGCTACAGTACTGTGTCCAATTTTGGGTGCCACACTTTAAGAAAGATGTGGACAAACTGGAGACAGTCAAGACAAGAACAACAGAAGTGATAAATGTTTTGGAAAACCTGACCTATGAGGAAAGGTTAAAAACCTAAGCATGTATATTCCTGAGAAAAGATGACTAAGGGGGGAACTAGATAACAGTCTTCAGATATTTTAATGACTTTTATAAGGAGGATGGTGAACAATTGTTCTCCATGTCCACTGAAAGTAGGACAAGAAGTAATTGACTTAATTTGTAGCAAGACAGATTCTGTTTAGATATTAGGAAAAACTTTCTAACTATAAGGATAGTTCAGTATTGCCAAGTATAGGTTACCAAGGGAGGTTGTGGAATGCCCATCACTGGAGGTTTTTAAGAACAGGTTGGACAAACACCTGTCAGGAACAGTCTTAGTATACTTGGTCCTGCCTCAGCATGGGTGAGGGAGTAAACTAGTGACTTCTCAAGGTTCCTTCCCAGCCCCACATCTCTATTAGACCATAGCAGAGTCCTTAGCGATGATTTTAAAAACCTAAGGTATTAAAGTCAAACTCCTAAATCCATATTTAGGAATCTAATTAAATGTCCTCGTTTTCAAAAATGCTGAACACCCAGTAGCTCCCACTGAATTTAGCAGGTGCTCAGCACTTTTGAAAATCACTTATTTAGCTGTCTTGATGTGGGTTTAGAAGACTAACTTTAGGCTCCTAACTTTTGAAAACTGTAGTTATTAGCCCTGTGCAGGATTGACACCCATATTTCTGGGGTTACATGTCCCAAACTACGATGATGGTCATGACTGCTGCTTATCATCTGCAACTACCATTGATTTCCAAGTGACTTTCAGATGCTTAGCAACTCTCTTCATGAGGCTTGTGTATAATCCAGGATGCCATTCATATAGTTTTAGCATGGCAAAGATTTAAAAAAAAAAAAAAGGATAACTTCAAAGGTCAGTTTTTGAACATCCTGGCCTTTAAAAAAAAGACTTAATGGCATTAAAAAACTGTTATGGTTGATTATAAAACAACAAAATTTAATTAATAATAATAAATGTTTATAGTGGAGCAGCTGGTGCCAGTTTTCCTTAGCACATCTTGGTACTCATTAAACTCTTCAGTTTTGGATAGCAATCCCAGTTATCAAGCTGAGAAAGGCAATTTTCCAAAACTGACATTTTGCTCCTTGGCAAACTTTCCTTTTGCTTTGGGGCTGTCATGTTTTGCTTCTGATGGGCTGTCCATATTATCCTGTCTTCTAGGACCTTCATTTTAAAAATCCTTGATTATAAATAATTACTTGTCTCTAGCCATCTGTGAATAAAGTCCATTGTAAATCATCGGAATTGCACACAGGACCACGTTGGAAAATACTGCTATTTTCTGGGGAATGTGAGAAAATATGATTTGACCTAAGAGTCATGCGAAGTAGCTCAACACAGCTATTTCCTGTGAGATGTATTCACATTAAAATGGGATTTTTTAAAATGATTTAGGCCCTAAGAAACCGTCATTTCTTTTTATTATCAAATATGTCTCTTAACTTTATATAAATAGTGGTCCTACAACAGCATAATAAATGGATTTCAGGGTTAATGCAAAAGAACTTGTAATTTACCGGTGTGATGTCACTTGATCTTTGAAATTCAGGGTTAAGTTTAGAGGTGAAAGCAACAAGGGTGATGTCATGGTGGGCGTGTGCTCTAGACCACCGGATCAGAAGGATGAGTAGACGAGGCTTTCTTCAGACAACTAACTGAAGTTTCCAGATCATAGGCCCTGGTCCTAATTGGGACTTCAATCACCCTGACATCTGCTGGGAGAGCAATACAGCAGTACACAGACAATCCAAGAAGTTTTTGGAGAGTGTTGGGGACAACTTCCTGGTACAAGTGCTGGAGGAACTGACTAGGGGCCGTGCTCCTCTTGACCTGCTGCTTACAAATAGGGAAGAATTGGTAGGGGAAGTAGGAGTGGGTGGCAACCTAGTCAGCAGTGACCATGAGATGGTTGAGTTCAGGATCCTGACAAAAGGAAGAAAGGAGAGTAGTAAAATACGGACCCTGGACTTCAGAAAAGCAGACTTTGACTCCCTTAGGGAACTGATGGGCAGGATCCCCTGGGAGGCTAATATGAGGGGGAAAGGAGTCCAGGAGAGCTGGCTCTATTTTAAAGAAGCCTTATTGAGGGCGCAGGAACAAACCATCCCGATGTGCAGAAAGAATAGCAAATATGGCAGGCGATCAGCTTGGCTTAACAGTGAAATATTCGGTGAGCTTAAACTCAAAAAGGAAGCTTACAAGAAGGGGAAATTTGGACAGATGACTAGGGAGGAGTATAAAAATATTGCTAGAGCATGCAGGGATGTAATCAGGAAGGCCAAGGCACAATTGGAGTTGCAGCTAGCAAGGGATGTGAAGGGTAACAAGAAGGGTTTCTACAGATATGTTAGCAACAAGAAGGTGGTCAGGGAAAGTGTGGGACCCTTACTGAATGGGGGAGGCAACATAGTGACAGATGATGTGGAAAAAGCTGAAGTACTCAATGCTTTTTTTGCCTTGGTCTTCACAGACAAGGTCAGCTCCCAGACTGCTGCACTGGGCAATACAGTATGGGGAGGAGGTGAGCAGCCTTCAGTGGTGAAAGAACAGGTTAAGGACTGTTTAGAAAAGCTGGACATGCACAAGTCCATGGGTCCAGATCTAATGCATCCAAAGGTTCTGAGGGAGTTGACTGATGTGATTGCAGAGCCACTGGCCATTATCTTTGAAAATTCGTGACGATCAGGGGAGGTCCTGGACGATTGGAAAAAGGCAAATATAGTGCCCATCTTTAAAAAAGGGAAGAAAGAGAACCCGGGGAACTACAGACCGGTCCTCCTCACCTCAGTTCCTGGAAAAATCATGGAGCAGGTCCTCAAGGAATCCATTTTGAAGCACTTGGTGGAGAGGAAGGTGATCAGGAACAGTCAACATGGATTCACCAAGGGTAAGTCATGCCTGACCAACCTGATTGCCTTCTATGATGAGAATACTGGCTCTGTGGATATGGGGAAAGTGGTGGATGTGATATATCTTGACTTTAGCAAAGCTTTTGATACGGTCTCCCACAGTATTATTGCCAGCAAGTTAAAGAAGTATGGATTGGATGAATGGACTATAAGGTGGACAGAAAGCTGGCTAGATCGTCGGGCTCAATGGGTAGTGATCAATGCATCAATGTCTAGTTGGCAGCCAGTATCAAGCAGCATGCCTGGGGTCGGTCCTGGGGCCAGTTTTGTTCAACATCTTTATTAATGATCTGGATGATGGGATGAATTGCACCCTCAGCAAGTTCGCAGATTACACTAAGCTGGGGGGAGAGGTAGATATGCTGGAGGGTAGGGATAGGATCTAGAATGACCTAGACAAATTGGAGGATTGGGCCAAAAGAAATCTGATGAGGTTCAACAAGGGCAAGTGCACCGCTACAGGCTGGGGACCGACTGGCTAAGCAGCAGTTCTGAAGAAAAGGACCTGGGGATTACAGTGGATAAGAAGCTGGATATGAGTCAGCAGTGTGCTCTTATTGCCAAGAAGGCCAATGGCATATTGGGCGTATTAGAAGGAGCATTGCCAGCAGATCGAGGGAAGTGATTATTCCCCTCTATTCGGCACTGGTGAGGCCACACCTGGAGTGTTGCGTCTAGTTTTGGTACCCCCCACCCCACTACAGAAGGGATGTGGACAAATTGAAGAGAGTCCAGCGGAGGGCAACAAAAATGATTAGCAGGCTGGGGCACATGACTTACGAGGAGAGGCCAAGGGAACTGGGGTTATTTAGTCTGCAGAAGAGAAGAGTGAGGGGGGATTTGATAGCAGCCTTCAACTACCTGAAGGGGGGTTCCAAAGAGGATGGAGCTAGGCTGTTCTCAGTGGTGGCAGATGACAGAATAAGAAGCAATGGTCTCAAGTTGCAATGGGGTGGGGGGGGTCTAGGTTGGATATTATGAAACACTATTTCACTAGGAGGGTGGTGAAGCACTGGAATGGGTTACCTAGGGCGGTCGTGGAATCTCCATTCTTAGAGCTTTTTAAGGCCCACCTTAACAAAGCTCTGGCTGGGATGATTTAGTTGGTGTTGGTCCTGCTTTGAGTAGGGGATTGGACTAGATGACCTCCTGAGGTCTCTTCCAACCCTAATATTCTATGATTCTATGATCTTGTCACAGCTGTGACTTATGAAAATCTGCTGATTGCAGCCAGGGGCATATTAACACCTGTCAATCTCTGCTACTGCCATCTGAATGTTGACGGGCTGTAATGTGCTCTTGCAATTTTTTGGTAAATTCATAAGAAAATTCAGTCCAAACATCAAGGTGTTTCACAGGAAGTGTTTCAATATGAGGTTGTGTTAGACCAACTGTCAGCTGCATCTAAATGAACTGATAATGCATAGTCAGAGGTTCGAAGAATTAGCTGAGAAACATTGAGCCTGATTCTGCTCACAGTTACACTGGTGTAAATCAGGCTTAACTCCATTGAAGTAAACCCAGGGAGGAAAGGACCTGTGAATCTCATAAACTGCCTAGTCATCTCCTTGATATTGTTTTATGTCAATCTATTTAACTGATCATGGATGTATTACTTGCCATCTCATATTAAAATATAAATGAAAATGTCCATGAAAGAAAAGATGTGATTTCAATTGAGTATTAATGAACTGAAGTTTGTGCAAAGAGGCAAACAGGTTCATAAAACAAGTGACTAAATCAAATTCCTGGTAGGAAAAAAAGTCTTAACTGGAGACATAGAAAAACGTGTCCTATTTAACAGTGTCCTATTTGATCAAAAGGAGAGGTAACTTGAATTCTTCAAGATATTTTGTCCTTATGGGTGCTCCACCATAGGATACATGTGTGATCATGTGCTCTCCATTGGAAAAAGCAAAGCAGTGTCCGTAGGCCCATGCCTGTGTGAGCAGTACCTTGTGCTTCTAAACAAGGGGATATAAGGCTGTGTGGACCCACCGCCACTCTGTTCCTTCGTGACCCCGAAGCAGAGCCTTCACAGCTGAGGGGAAGGAGGGCAGGAGGTGGAGCACCCACAGGGATAAAACATCTTGACAAACTCAAGTTACTGTAAGGTAAGTAACTTCTCCATCTTCTTCAAGTATACATCCCTATGGGTGCTCTACCATGCAGTAACTCAGTGTCAAGGTGTATGCTTAGGAATCAAGTCCAAGATGGTTCGGAGGACTGCCTCATCAAAAGGTGGTAATATCCCTGGAAGCAGGAATGATGGCATTATCCTTGGAAAAGGCATGAATGGAAGACCAAGTTTCAGTCCTACAGATTTCTGTCATAGGAATATCTTTCAGTAGCGCCACAAATGTGGACTGAGCTCTATGGAATGTGCTGTCAATCTCTGAAGAGGATGCATCCCAGTGGATTCATAACAGGATAAAATGCCACCCAAAACCTACTTTGATAATCTTTGAGTGGAAATTGGTTGTCCTTTCATCCTCTTTGCAAATGACACAAATAATCTGGGAGAGATCCAGAAGATATTAGTCATGTCCAGGTAGAAGGTAAGAGCTCTTCTGACATCTACTGTATGTGGGCTGGTTTCCACTCTGAAAGCATGAGGCTTTGGATAGAACACTGACAGACAGATCTCTTGATAATATGGTATTCCAAACAGACCTTAGGGAGGAAGAGGGGATACAGTGTAACCTTATCTCTATAGAAGGCAGGTGGGTCTGCCATGAAAGCACAGAGGTCTTCCATTCATCTAACTGTAGTGATGGCAATGAAGTCTTCCAGGAGAGGGGGAGGAGAGAACAGGTAGCCATCGGTTCAAAGGAGAGTTTTCTCAGGGCACTAAGGACCAAATTAAGGTCCCACTTGGAGTCCGAGTTCTGTACAAGGGGAAACAAATTGTGTGAGCCCTCGAAGAATCTGTCCATAGTGGGATGGGCAAAAACTGAGAAGCCCTCAATGGGTGAATGGAAGGCTGTGATAGCAGCCAAATGTAGTCTGACTAACCTCATTGATAGACTTTGTGTCTTTAAATCCAATCATAGTCTAGGATTTTGGAGAGCAGAACTTCTGAGGGTTGAGAAGAGTGAAGAGAACACAAGGCATGCAAGCATTTCCACTTCTGACGGTAAGTTCTGTGAGTACTAGGTTTCCTGCTAGACAGGAGAACTGACTGGACCTTATCCAAACGTGTTAGCTCCATGTTCGGGAACCATTTAGGAACCATGCTCTCAAGTTCAAGGAGGAGGACTTGGGATGGATCAGGGTCCCCAAGTTCTGCAACAGGAAGTCCTTCCTGAAAGGAAGGTTGAGAGGCATTGCCACAGAGAGGTGAAGAAGGTTTGAGTATCACACTGTCTTGGCCAGGACTGCGCTATGAGGATAACCATCACTCTTTCCTGACACAGTTTGAGGATTAGCAATAAAATTAAGCATACCACAGGGTATGGGAACACAGTGTTATCAGAGCATCTCCCAATGAGTTATACGTCCAGTATATAACTGTGGAGCAGAAAAGGTGGCATTTTGTGCTGTTCAGGGTTAATATAATTCACTGCTGCCCTTTTTGTTCAGTATTATCCTGGTGGAGTGGCCCTATATAGTGTGAAGGAAGTGTTGACAAGCATATCAAATTGCTCCAGGATGTTGATGTGGAGTGTGACCTCTTGTGCAGGCCATTTACTATGGGCTGTGGCCCCTTGGAGGTGAGCCCCTCACCACAAAAGAGAAGTATCTGTTGTGAGGATTTTTGAGGCTGGGGGATGTGAGAATGAGGTTCCCATGTAGACCTTCAGTGGGTCCTTCCACCACATCAGAGAGTCCAGAACCTTCTAAGATACTGCAGTGTGTTTGGAGAGACTGTCTGTTTAGGTTTTACATAGTCCTTAGGGTGGCACGGCTGCTCTATTTTTTTTTGCTTTGCCGCTCCGGCCGTCCTGCACCCAGGTTTTTTTTTTCTGTTTGTTTTTGCTTTGCCTCCGGGTCCGGCCGCCCTGTGCCATGGGGGTTTTGGGGTTTTTTTTTTGCTTTGCCTCCGGGTCCGGCCACCCTGAGCCATGTTTTTTTGTTGTTGTTGTTGCCTGGGGTGGCAAAAAAGTCAGAGCCAGCCCGGCCTGGCTTGAAAACAATGAAAATGATAATGTAGGAGACACACTCAGAAAAACAGCACTGCAAAATTAACCAACGGTGCCTGTTATGAACTCTCCTGCAGGATAATAAAATAAATATCTCTTCCAAATGCATTTGAAAAGTTCCATCCTGGTTCCAAACTCTGTCTATGCATTTGCTCCACACTGACCCTCTCGATCTCATACTTATTTGACTTACTGAGTCAGTTAACACGATGCTGACCATTACTTTGCATTTAGTGTAGATAGGGACAAGTGGGTTCCACACTGTATCAGCTAGTCATCATTATTAAACTCTAGTCCCGGCACGATGTGTACTTGTCTGCACTGATCACAAAGTTGTGGTCAGTATCTTATTAGTCAACTCAGCTCTTCACAGTCATGTTCTAACATAACATTTTGTGATGAACATATGACTCAAGAGATCCTGGAATTCTTAGGCAAGAAGAGCCTACGTCAGAGAATGGGTTAAAGTAATAGCCTTTCAGATAGAGAACTGAATTAGAATTATTGCTCAGAAGTCACTATGGGTATGTCTACACAGCACACTAAACCCAGGCTCAGAGTCAGGTTCAAACCTAAGCCCCTCTTCCATCCACATAGAAATTAGTCTGATATAGGCCAGAGTCCTGTTGTGACACGGGTCAGAGCCCAGGCATTTTGCAATGTGGATGCAGCTCATGTCTGGGTCACCAGACTTGGGTCTGGAGAGTCTACCATCACTATTCCACAATGACTTGCATGTCTCTCATCCTAGGCCCTACAGCCTAGACTAAAAGTGGTGTTGGAAGTCAGCATGGAGGCGATAATATGTGGAAATCTTGTAAAGTATTTAGTTGCATTATGCCTATGGAATTGCTAATATTATTAGACCCTCATTTTCATGTTCTCAAAAATCATTCACAGTTTTTTTTTTATTAAAATCAAAATTAAACAGAATGCAGAAATTGCCTCCTAAAAACAGCATGGCCCTCAAAATACAGAAAGTATAAGCAACAGAAATTGTTGAAGTCAGTAAAAAAAAAGTAGGGACAATTCTTTCAATTACTCTGTTAATAAGAATTATACATCTACTGTACCAGAGCACATCCAGCGTCGTGACTAGTGGAAAATTGCTTGTTAATCACATAGGAATGACTGACTTTCCAATTCAGTTGCATCACAGCTTCTATTGACTAGAAAAAAATTCTACTTCAAATCACTGAATACAGTTTATAATAGTAATAATCCCTTCAAAAATCTATC
>NW_020664531.1:3590903-3596334 GCF_002925995.2 Terrapene triunguis | reverse complement strand
TGAATGATATCACTCTCCTGAGGATAACAAAGAGCGATAAGGAATGGATGTTGTCTGCATGCCAGCAAACACCGGGACCATACGCTGCCATGCTTTGTTATGCAATGATTCCAGACTACGTGCTACTGGCCTGGCGTGGTAAAGTGTCCTACCATGGCGGACGGGATAAGGCAGCCCTCCCCAGAAACCTTTTGCAAAGGCTTTGGGAGTACATGAAGGAGAGCTTTCTGGAGATGTCCCTGGAGGATTTCCGCTCCATCCCCATACACGTTAACAGACTTTTCCAGTAGCTGTACTGGCCGCGATTGCCAGGGCAAATTAATCATTAATCATTAAACACGCTTGCTTTTAAACCATGTGTAATATTTACAAAGGTACACTCACCAGAGGTCCCCTGTGTGTCCTCAGGGTCTTGGGTGAGTTCGGGGGTTACTGGTTCCAGGTCCAGGGTGATAAACATATCCTGGCTGTTGGGGAAACTGGTTTCTCCGCTTCCTTGCTGCTGTGAGCTATTTACATTATCTTCATGCTCATCTTCCTCATCCCCAGAACCCGCTTCCCTGTGTCTTTCTCCAGTGAGGGACTCATAGCACACGGTTGGGGTAGTGGTGGCTGCACCCCCTAGAATGGCATGCAGCTCCGCGTAGAAGCGGCATGTTTGCGGCTCAGCCCCGGACCTTCCGTTTGCCTCTCTGGCTTTGTGGTAGGCTTGCCTTAGCTCCTTAATTTTCACGCGGCACTGCTGTGCGTCCCTGTTATGGCCTCTGTCCTTCATGGCCCTGGAGACCTTTTCTAATATTTTGCCATTTCGTTTACTGCTTCGGAGTTCGGCCAGCACTGATTCATCTCCCCATATGGCGAGCAGATCCCGAACCTCCCGTTCTGTCCATGCTGGAGCTCTTTTGCGATCCTGGGACTCCATCACGGCTACCTGTGCTGATGAGCGACCTGTGCTCTCCACGCTGAGCAAACAGGAAATGAAATTCAAATGTTCGCGGGGCTTTTCCTGTCTACCTGGCCAGTGCATCTGAGTTGAGAGTGCTATCCAGAGCGGTCACAATGAAGCACTGTGGGATAGCTCCCGGAGGCCAATAACGTCGAATTCCGTCCACACACACCCAATTCCGACCCCCTAAGGCCGATTTTATCGCTAATCCCCTCGTCGGAGGTGGTGTTAAGAAACCGGTTTAAAGGGCCCTTTAAGTCGAAAGAAAGGGCTTCGTCGTGTGAACGTGTCCAGGCTTAATTCGATTTAACGCGGCTAAAGTCGACCTAAACTCGTAGTGTAGACCAGGCTTAAGGCTGGTTTATGAAACAGAGGATTTCCCATTTGACTGCTATCACTCCTCTGGACTTCTGCTGCTTGCAGCAAAAACAACAACTAAAAATTGCCTAAAAAAGAAAGCAAACACCTATAAACTATTTGAAAAAGACCAACAACCTCTCAGCTGCTGGAAACTCGTGACATTTGTCAAGAGCTTATTCATTATACTGTGGTGATCACATCTGGAATTGAACTGCTGTGAAGACTGACACTGGTGACCCAATAATTACACAACAACCTGCCACATCTTGAAATGTCTACTTTCTAAAACTCAGATGGACATTTAGAACCTGTATTTCCCCCTCATTCCCAGTGTTTCCAGATGAACTGGCTGCTTGCTACAATTATCTAAAGGCCCTTCCTGTACATACTGCACAGAGGAGAGGGCCCAGATTGAACTTGGCTCCCAGATGATTGATTGTCTGTTTCATTTCTGTAGAGGAAATGGGAATGGAACTGTACATGGACTGTCACAATTAAACTAACACCTCTGTCATAATAACCTCTAGCAGGAACACTTCATCTCAATCATTCTGGAGACTCTGTAGCGTGCAGAGAGCCAACAGCTCAAGGAAAACACTTCTTAGCTTCTTTTAAAGAACAGGCAGGTTTTCAAATGTGTTTAACAGATTTAATTGTACAATGTCTGTCTTTGTAATTCCCAGTGTTATCTTTATTAATGATATCTCACTGCCTCCTCCTACTCTTCACATCCAACTCCAAAATCTACCCCCCCCCCCAGTAACGTGAGATAAGCTCCAGCAGTGTGTTTTAAAAAAAAATCACATTCCAAAGTTTTACTCCCTGTTTAATGCACACATATTAAGGGAGGACACCTTTAACCAAAGAACAGGCATGGCACCTCTAAAAATAGCAGTGTAGGACTCCAAGACCCTCTGCCCTTGCTGGTTCTAACTCAACCCTGAATGCCTACACTGCTATTTTTAGCCCTGCAGTACCTGAGACCTGGGCTCTGAGACTTGCAGCTCCGAGCCTTTTTTTTTTTTTTTTTTGCTGTGTAGACATACCCACAGGGACAGAGAGACATAGGCACTTCAGCTTTTCCTACCCAGAGATGTGTCTGCCTGTTCCTTTACTGAATCTTAAATACTTACCATTATTTTCATGTGCAGGATGCTTAAAGAAATAGCAGCGCCTTATTTTTTGTTATTAAATACAATGGTCAGGCTAATTAAAGAAATTCCTAGGAAATCTGTTTTCTGTCAGTGCAAGATACCTCAAGTGTCAACCGAAGATAACACATCTTTGGCCATAAAACACTGTTCATTACACCAAGAGTGTTTACACAGACTTAGGATGTAAGGATGTCCTGCTCAGAGTTGACAAGGAGTAATGAATAAGGGATGTTAATAGAAGCTATAAAACTAAGTTGTAAAAATGGGCTTCTTTTAATCTCTTCCTTTTTGTAAAGAAAAGCTTCAGTTTAAATGTTCATAATATTCCTGTTGAGTGTTTTTTCATAAACACTCTAAATCCTTCATTCATTTAACTTTAAGGAAAACATGTATAATTGGGAAATGTTTTGGTTATGTCTAACTCAGGTTTCTTCTTAACAGTGAAAATCTGGCAATTCCTTAAATGCAATAAAATGGTATAAGCCTCTTGAGATGTGTATGTGCAAATATTTTATATTTGCATGCAAATCTTCAAATAATAACTTCCTGATAACCTTGTCATGTGAATAGTGAGATGGTATATGTACAGTCCTTCCCTGGGGGCTGCACCTTGATGAGGTGGGAAGGCTTGTGAGTTCCGATGACTCTGAGAGTTATGCCAGCAGGAATTTAACTCCTGGCATGGCCCCTGCAGCCAGAAAGGTAAAAGAGGAAGCACCAGGACATGATGCTGAGATAAAGCAACTCCTGATATCCATGCATGCTCTTCACATGTTATGGGTAAAGGATTAAAACTAATCTATTAAAAAGAAGGCATATTCACGTACCAAGTGTAACGTGCAAGCTAAGCTTTGCCACATGAAATATATCTGGTGGAAAATGAAAGCAAAGCAGCTTCAATCGGTGAAAGACCAAAAAGACTCAAAATGTTTTTTGATAAGCTGAAGACTGCGTACAGCTTGCAATCTAACTGGAATGCAGATGAGTTGCTACTGCTGACCTATCATGGACAAATTCTGAAAAGACAGCAGAACATTTTAATAAGAGTCTGAACTGCCCTTCCACCATGTCAGCATCAGTGCTTGATGATCTTGTACAACTTCCAATTCAAGACCAACTCTCAATTCCACCGAACATAGCTGAAGTATGTAAAGATGTCAAGCAAATGTTAAACAGCAACACAGTTGGTCCAGATGATATTCCTGTGATTTTCTTTAAATGTGGGGGCTGTGAGCTGCTCAGGAAACTCATTGGTCTTTATTTAAGACCTTAACTTGCTTTACTTGGGAACAGGAGGCTGTGCTACAGGAACTTCAAGATGCCAACATTATTCCCCTTCACAAAAGGAAAGGGAATTACACTTCTTGCGATAATCATCATGGTATATCACTTCTTGCCACTGCAGGAAAGATACTGGCCTGAGTCATGATCAATTAGCTGATTTATCAATTTGAAAAGAAGATAGTGCCTGAAAGCCAATATGGCTTCCATCCCCGGCATGGTACTTCTAGACATAATCTTTGCACTCCAGCAAATTCAGAAGAAATGTTGTGAGAAGAATCAAGACTTTTGACTCTGTAAATCAAGATGGCCTGTGAACAGTCCTGCACAAGTTCAGTTGCCCCGATAAGTTTGTCAGCATTATTAAATCTTTTCATGCAGCAATGCAAGTTCATGTCCCTTGACCATGGCTGCTTCTTAGCTCCCTTTGTTGTTACCAATGGAGTAAAACAAGGCTGTGTTCTTGCTCCAACAATACTTAGCATCATGTTTGCAGCTGTTCTAATAGAAGCATTCAGAGACATTAATTGTGGCATTTGTATGCAGTACTATATGGATGGAGGTGTCCTGAATCTTCATCATGTGCATGCCAAGAAAAATGTTCTGAAGACAATTATTTGTGAATTATTGTTTGCTGAAGATTGTGCTTTATTGGCTCATAATCTCAGGGACATTCAGTTGCTCACTGACTGCTTTGTGTATAAAGCAAAAAATGTTGGCCTAACATCAGTCTAAGGAAGCCACAAGTCATGGTCTAACCTCAACTGGGAAGTACTGCAACTACTCCAGTTGTGTCCAGTGATGATGTACCACTCAAGGTTGTTGACAAATTTTGCTAATAGGCAGTCTCATTTCACAAGATGAAGATACAATTATTGACTATGACATTATAAAGTGGATTGGTGCAGCCAACGATGCTTTTGGAAAATCTCAACGTGGTCTCTCGAACAAACAAGCTGTCAGACAGAAAAAAAAATATGTTTACATTGCAGTCATCATCAGCACATTCCTCTACAACTGTAGAGTATGTGGATTACTTATTGACACCATGTAAAATGCTTGGACTAATTCCACCTACAATGTCTATGGCTGATAATGGGAATTAAGTGGAAAGATTTTATTCTAAACACTGAGGTACTTGCATGCTGCAACATCAGAGGCATTGAAACTTTTAGGTGCAGACATGTGGTCTGTATGTCTCAGAATAGAATACCAAAGGCCATCATCTAAAGAGAATTGCATGCTGGAACTTATTTTGGGGACAGACCAAGTAAACATTATGAAGACACTCTCAAGGCCAACTTCCAATCTTGCAATGTTGACCTCAACACCTGGGAGCTCTTAGCCTGTGAAAAAATCTAATGGGGTAGCTCTGCCATCTTGGAATGAAAGACTCAGAGAGCTCACAGATTGCTGCAATCAACGAGAGATGTGTAAAGCATAAAGCTAAAAGCAGCACATATTCATCTACAATTGTCTTCACCTGTGGCACTTGCACATCTCATATCAGGACCCACTGCTCATCTCAGAACCCATAATAAGTGACTGTAGCTCATCCATCGAACTTGATAAGAGACCCCATCATCATATGTACAATATAGCTAGGTCATCTGTTGCTAAAATTGGTTACTAATATAAGAAGCTGTTGGGGTCCACTAGGCATAGCTACCAGGTAACTCGGGAGAGTGGA
>NW_020664531.1:3587125-3590893 GCF_002925995.2 Terrapene triunguis | reverse complement strand
CGGGCCACGGACCTTTGATGTCCCCTCGAGACCCTTAGGCGGTAACAAAGCCATTTAAGTTTAAAATTATTAGTTAGTCATCTGACAAAGCTTAAGTAGCTTCTTTACTAAACTTAGAAAGTCACCTCTCCAAAGATGGTTAAGAAGAAAGGACAATAACTTCTTTAATGACTATTCAAGTTTAAAGACTCTCTAAGAATTATTCAATTGTAGGAAGACTATTTTAAGAACTGAAAAGCCTTTATACATGACATAAGCATATTTAGACTCATTTGAAGCAGAATTTAAACTCCTATTAAAGTTGGATGGAACTAAGCGGATATCTCAGAAAACTGAATGAATAAAGAAAAGGGTTAAAACTCTAAACTTTAAAGATGCTGAGAAATTTCCACTGCAAGAGCAAATATAATTAGAATTCTGCTGCACATGTATTAACAGATTGCATATTCATGAGTTAAAGATACTCTTAAAACCAATCCATGAAGGTGTTGAGCAAATGAAAGGATGACAACCAGGGCTTTGGAGCTGTGCTCCGGCTCCGCTCCAGCGCCAGGCAAAAACCTGCAGCTCCACTGCTCCAGAGCTGCTCCACGCTCCAGCTCCGGGCTCCGCTCCAAAGCCCTGAGACAACAGCTGATATTTGAATCTAATCCAGCTCTAGAAGAGGTGTATTCTTCCTCCTTCAGTGAAGTTATGGAAAGAGAGGGATACAAAATCTGACTTGAGAAAACAAACCAACAGCACACTCTACTCCTCTTTCTCTTAGCTTCATAGAATCATAGAATAGAATCATAGAATATCAGGGTTGGAAGGGACCTCATCTAATCCAACTCCCTGCTCAAAGCAGGACGAATCCCCAAATAAATCACCCCAGCCAGGGCTTTGTCAAGCCTGACCTTAAAAACTTCTAAGGAAGGTGTGACGGTGCTGCCCGTGGGAGCTGGCTGAGGTGACTCAATCAGGGTGAACTGCAAACAAAACGGGGCAGACAAACCCCAAATGCTGGTGGTTATTCCAATACTTAGATTTACCAAGCCAGCACAAAACAGCTTCTATAGTACCTCACTGGTCACTTAGAAGTCCAAACCATGCAGTCCCTTAAAGTACTCAGCCTTAGGCCTCCATCCAGACACACCTGTCAGATATGATGATGATTACTGAAAATCTTATTTCATCATATAAAAGAAAAGGTTCTTCCAATCCCAAAGGACCAGCCACATACCCAGGTTCAATGATAACTTAGATCTTACCCAAAATACACGCTACAGTCCATTCTTACCAACGAAGCTAAAATTTATTTAAAAAAAAGAAAAGAGAGAGAGTGTTGGTTAAAAGATCAATATACATACAGACTTGAATTCAATTCTTGAGGTTCAGATGCATAGCAGAGGTGAGCTTGTAGTTGCCAAAAGTCCTTTTAGAAATAGTCCACAGGCTATAGTCCAATGTCCATATTCAGGGTGACTCCAGTCAGTGGCTGGGGATCTCAATCCTTGTGGCTTAAGGTTTCCCCCTCTTGAAACCCAAAGCAGATGTGAGATCAATTAGGATCATGTCCCAGGGTTCTTATACATATCCAGCAGCCTTTTGGCCTGAGAAAACAATAGGCCTAACTCTCCTTCTTCCAAATATCCTGGCAATTAGCACAGGATAATTTATCCATTAAACAGTTCAGATACAGGTTACCACAACCTTCAAAGAGACATATAGACAATAATACTATTTCACTTAAGTATCATCATAAATGTTAATATTCCTTTTTTGATCTTTGAATTTAAAACTATAGCAATAGACAAGACTTGTTTGCTTACATCACAAGCCCTGAACAAAATCTACTCTTTTACCTCTAACAATGCAGACTTGCATTTCAAAGCTCTATTCATTTACATATATTCCTAACCAGTTTCTACAGTTTACCCATGGGTCAGGTCAGTCTGAGTTAATTAACTCCTTCTGGCCCTGTCACCTTTCAATGAAATATTATTTTACACTCATAACGTCACACCCCCAATGCAAAATTGATGCAGGAAGGGATGACACAAACATCACTGACTGCATCCCAAAAGCTCCCCATCCTGGGTTCTGTCTCATTACAGCTTGTACTGGGTTAGAAGCCGTACCAGTGTATAACAGAAATGGTTTACCCAACTCATGTTCAATAACACGATTGAATCTCTTTACAAACTTAAGGCAAAACTTGGTTAGAACAATAGTGGATTGGATTGGATCTGCTCTTGCAGCATGGTTCCTGTATGTCTCATGTGATCTTGCCAAGAGCTAAAGAAAATAACTACTTTATCCATACAAGTTCTGGCAAATGTTTGGAACCCAATTAACATCAAGTTAATGTAGATATTAATGTTGTTCATAGTACAGGAATCTTGGCATTTAGCCATGGAAGCAATACGGTAGTGTGCCTCAGTTTCCCTTTTCATACAGCACATCAAGTCTGGAATGTCTTTTCTCCTGTGAAAAGTTCCAATACTGTTTACAGGCACTAACTGTGCAACATTAGCATTACAAGACCTTTTAATATAAGGTGTGTTCTTATGTATTAGTTTCAACATGTTCAAGGGATTTTCCAAAAGACTAGGCACATCGTACATTTTTACAGTTCTTGGTAATAGCAACACATTAGTTACAAAAATTAGCATCAGCAATAACAACAAATTCATTGCAAGTGTCCATCTACAGTGATGTTTGTCATGCCACACCTTTGACTCAATACCATTGGAGTTTGGGCCTTTTAGGGTTACCCTATAGTTTCCCTTTGCAAAATTAAGTTCTCTTCTTTTTCCTTGTCCTGAAGGAGTAAATCCTGATTTTTCTTGCTCAACAGAATTCACTGGCTGATGGGGTGGGCTCTCTTTGCTAACAGCTATTATCAAGTCTTTCTTCTCCCTGACAGCCAAGTAATTTGCATCAACACAGACACTAGCTTTTAGATTTTCAGCTGCTACCCATTCCAAGGCTGGACTCTGTCTTACAGAGATACCACACAAATCCAAAGAGTCTGAGGGTGAGAGTTTGCTTGCTCTCCCCATGCATCCTCAAGCATTCAGCCATAAAACTGTTCTGCTTTGAAACACCAGTAACCAAATCAGTCCTCAGACCCTGAAGCACAGACTGCTCACTTAAACAATTAGCATGAAGACATTCCTGTTCCAACACCATTGTCTTCCCAACAAGCCGGCCACATGCAGCCACTTGGTTATAGGGCTGCTCAACTTTCTTAACAGCTCTTACTCCATCTGAGACCTTCTCAAAGCTATCCACACTGGATCTTTCAAAAGGAAAGTCAGTGGATCCATTCACAACAGAAAATTTCTGGCTGTTAGGAACTGAAACTTCCTTGATTAAATCACTTTCACACCCATCAGTTGCAGTAAACTGCTTGCAAAGACTATCCTGAGGATTCCTTTCCCCAGGAGCTTCTTTAAACCAGGGCCGGCTCTGGCTTTTTTGCCGCCCCAGGCAAAAAATCCTCCGGCCCCCCCGCCCCCCCGCGGGGGCGGGGGGGGGGGGGGGGAGAGCGGCTGGAGCCCCGGGGGGAGGGCGGTGAGCCCCGGCCGGGGCTCCGATCTCCCCGGTGGCCGGGGGGAGGGCGCCGGGGAGGAGGGCGGCCGGGGGGAGCCCTGGGAGGAGGGCGGAGTGCCCGGCCGGGGCTCCGCTCTCCCCGGCAGCCAGAGTGCCGGGAGCTAGGGTTACCATAATCCAGCAAGCAAAAAAGAGGAAGGGAGGAGCCCCGCCCCTGTCCTGCCCTAGCCC
>NW_020664531.1:3526055-3587025 GCF_002925995.2 Terrapene triunguis | reverse complement strand
GGCCAGAGCGCCGGGGGGAGGGCGGCGAGCCCAGCTGTGGCCCCGCCGTCCCCGGCGGCGGGAGCCGGAGCGCCGTGCCGCCCCCCTCCAGGGGCCGCCCCAAGCACAAGCTTGGTGGGCTGGTGCCTGGAGCCGGCCCTGCTTTAAGCAACAATTCACCCCTCACAGAAATTCTGCTTTTACCCTTTTCACCTAAGGCTTGCTCTAAATGAACACTTCCCTGAGCCACAACAGACTCTTTCTGGGTCTTACTCACATCCATGATTACCTTTGGCCCATCAGGCAGATTTCCCTTTTAGGCAAACTCATAGGGCTGGTCTACACTGGGGGGGGGGTGTCGATGTAAGATACGCAAACTTTAGCATAGCTGAAGTTGAAGTATCCTATTCGACTTACCCCGCTGTGAGGACGGCAGCAAATCGACCGCCGCGGCTCCCCTATCGACGCCGTTTACTCCTCCTGACGAGGTGGAGTATGCGCGTCGATTCGGGGATCGATTTATCGCGTCTAGATGAGACGCGATAAATCAATCCCCGAGAGATCGATTTCTACCCTTCTGCCCATCTAAGTTGGCAGCAACAAGGGCCGGGTTCTGTATCTAGGGGTTCCGTTTCAATAACACAATGCAAAACCGGCTCGAGCCCCCACCCAGTGACCTGGGACAATTACATACCACCCCCCTGGGTACCTCTAAGAGGCAATACTTCCCCTCTCGCAAGCACGGAGTCTGAGTGTAGCAGAAAATGTTTAATAACATGAGGTAAACGATATCAGCATAAAATTGGAAAAACACCACAAACAGGATTCATAACACAAACCATGAGCAAAACCCACCCCAGCAAATTGGGCTGTGTCCTTTCCCTTTGGTTCTTGAATCCAGCAACCCAAAAATCACCCAGAGTCCCCAAAGTCCAACATCCCCAAAGTCTCTGGGGTCCAGCAACCACCCAAAGTCCCAAAAGTCCAACAACCCCCAAAGTCTCTGCCCCTGGTCAGTGCAGCCCCAGAGTAAAGGGGGGGGGGGGCACGCAGGGTGTTAAGGGGCACCTTACGTGATCCGAGGCTGGCCAGCCGTCTGTTTCTCCGTGGGTGTTCCGCCGCAGCCTTTACCACGAGCCAGTCCACTTTCCTGCCATCCCACGAACTGCTCCGCTCTACAAGTTGCTCCGCTCCACTCCGCTCCGCTCTGCTCTGCTCCGCTCACCGACCTGTGAGCCGTTCCAGCCGTCCCCACAAACAGCTCCGCTCGCCGTTCCTTGGGCCACTCCAACCGGCCCCGCAAGGCTCCACGCCGCTCGCTGCTCCTCCAGTCGTCCCCACAAATTGCTCCGCCAGCTGCTGAGCAATATAGCTTCAGGCTCCCCCACTAGTTAACACAGCCTCAGTGATCTCAGCTCTTAATAACATCAGCTCTTTTGTGATTTCAGCTCTTAGCAATTTCAGCTCATAGTATAGTAGGGGAGCCCCAGTGCTGGTGCACCATTGGCCCAAAGTGAATTCAGCTCAGCAGCCTGTAACTAGACTCCTAAGGGAATCAAAGTTAGCTCTGACATTCCACAGTGGAGAGAGGAGGTGGTGCAATTGGTGTTTCGGACCCTCAGAGGGGGCCCATACCATCAGGTACAAATACCTGTCCCCATCCTCTCTCAATTCACTGGGTTTTGTAACCCATGCCCCTTGTCAAGCAAGTGCTACTTAGGTAATGGTGAAGGACTCACTCAGTCCTTCTGTCATACAACAGTTCCACTGGCACAGTTCCACCCGATCCGGGTGGGTAGTGAAGATGTGCCCATAGACTCACTAGATAAAAGGTTAGAAGCATTCTCCTTTCCTTTGCCACACACAAGCTCAGGAATCTTTTCCTTCTTGCTACAAGTTGTCAAACTGTTAGTGGGTAACACAATCAAATCACCTTTCTGCTCTCCTTGTGCCCTGGCTAGGATATTACCCTGATTAGACAGAGATGCTACACCCTTTTCCAACCACACATTAGCAACAGGCAAAATATAAGCACCAGAATTGTCTGTTCTCTGGGATTTTGCTAAGACACTAACTGGATGCAACCTAGTTACAGTGCCATCTTCCCTAGCAGACACAAACTTAGGACCATTTCCTTCCTGGGCTTTAGTTGAATCCAGAACCAACTCAGAGACAACTGCACTATACTCAACCATCACCGGCTGAAAGACACCTTCTGTCTGCTCCACAAACAAAGAAGAGCTGGAGACACATTTTCCTTTACTAGACACACAGCTCGGGATTTCATTTCCCTTGTCCCAGCACACAGGGCTGTTTACAGACAACTGCTTGGAGACCAAGGTAGCTCTCTCCATAGGCAAGTCAATACCCCTGACAGCCACAGGCACATTCCCTTCACTGTCACATTTCTCCACACAGGAAACAGGTAAGGGATAGGGACACTCATTTCCCACTATCCTTGCCTTCCCAAACTGCTGACTAGACAAAGCCATCAGCTCACAAGGCTGCCTAGGCTCATCCAAAATCTTGTCATCCTCTCCCTTGTCTTCATCTAATTCCAGATTTACTTCTGAGACATTAGATAGACATTCAGAAACTTTATTCACAGCCAAACAGCTACTTTCCAAAGACAAACTTTTGGAAAACCCCTCCATAGAGACAACCTTAGGATTAATCCTCTCCTGTGCCTGGTTTATGTTAACTTGACTGAACATAGCTTTAATATCATTCCCAATCATAATATCCTTAGGGATTGTGTGTTTCACTCCCACAACCATGGTGCCATCAAATCCCTTCCATTTCAGGTGGATTTTAGCCAAAGGCACCCTGACAAAATACTCAGATAGGGCTACAACAGTTACACTTTAATCTGGCCAATAATCTTTTTCCCTGACAAGACTTGCTTTAACCAAAGTTATATCTGCTGCTGTGTTCCTCCATGCCATACACCTTACTCCATTCACTTCTGCACTGCTAATAAACTCTGCATTGTTTTTCCCATATTCAGCTTTAATATGAGTTTTAAGGTCAAATTCTTCAGAGACCACAGAAACAGCATTTGCACACAGAACACCAACTCTGGGCTCTGTGTGGCTTGCCTGTGAGTTTATAACAG
This sequence comes from Terrapene triunguis, assembly GCF_002925995.2. Taxonomy (NCBI): domain Eukaryota; kingdom Metazoa; phylum Chordata; order Testudines; family Emydidae; genus Terrapene; species Terrapene triunguis. The sequence continues at coordinate 3,583,931 of NW_020664531.1, read as the reverse complement.
GATTAGCATTTACCGTGGCATTTGGGATTGCTGGTTTTGGGCTGCCCTTCAGGGTCGGGCAATCTGGTCTCATGTGGCCAAGCATACCACAGTGATAGCATGTAACCTGTTTATGCTTGGGATGAGAGCTTCTACCCTTTGGGCCCCCATGAGCTCCTCTAGAAGAGTCAGGGCCAGGTTTACCTTTAAATCCTTCCCTCCTCTTGAACTGGGGAGAATGGTGATTAGTTTTCCCTTGGGGTTTATCCCCTTCTCGAGCCCTGTTTTGGGTATGGGCATCCGCAATCTCTGCAGCCCGTAGGACTGACTCAGGGTCCCTATCACACACAGCTGCTCTCACATGGTCAGGCACAATGTCTAAGAACTGTTCCAAAGTTACTAAATCCAGCAGTTTTTCAAAACTCCCATGCGCCTTTGCTCCCATAACCCACTTTTTAATAAAACCCATCAGCTTATGAGCACATTCTACAAAAGTACAATCATTAGACATCTTAAACTTTCTAAACTTAACTCCGTAAGAATCAGGAGTAACCTTGAACCGTCTTAACACAGAATCTTTAAACCGCCCATAATCCAAGGCTTCTTGTTCCCCCAATTCATTAAATACCTCCCTGGCTTTTCCAGTCAGTCTGGTCAGCAGGACAGGCATTCGCTGATCATCAGCGATCTGGTACAGATTGCAGAGGCATTCAAAGGTAGACAAGAATTCCTCTATATCCTCAGTATTGTTGTAAATGGGACACATCCTTTCCCAGTTTTTCTCATGGCGGTGGGAAAATGGAGTAGCGGGTGGTGATGACTTTCTCCGCTCTTCCATTACTTGGAGCTGAAGTTTGGCTGTCTCCTGTTCCATCTTGTGAGTCTCCTGTTGCCTCTGTCGAGCTTTCTCCCCAGCAGCTAGCAATTCCAGACGCCCCTTACAAGCTTTTTCTTCCAATTCAGCATTCTTTTGCTTTTCCAGCAATCGAAGATCTACTAGATTCTGTTCATGCTCAAGTTGCAGTTTATTTGTTGCCTTTTGCATTCTAATTGCTTCTGTATCATCAGGTAAGGGCTGTGCTCCTGCCTCCTGATCACTGGCCATTAACAGCTCTCTCAAGTTCTTGATTTGTAGCTTTCTTTCTGAAGCTTAGCCCTTCCTCTGAACACAAATCTTCCAAGGGTTTTTTTGCCAAGACCCTCATATGCTCTTTGCTCATCCATTGCAACTGCTCTTTAACCAACCAAACTCTCAATACCAAAATCCAAATTTGGATAGCGTGGGGTTCTGACCCAAAGCTTAATTGACCTGGTTCTGTGGATCCTTGCACGACTATGCCACTGAGATGGTGCTGCCCATGGGAGCCAGCTGAGGTCACTCAATTAGGGTGAACTGCAAACAAAACGGGGCAGACAAACCCCAAACGCTGGTGGTTATTCCAATACTTAGATTCACCAAGCCAGCACAAAACAGCTTCTATAGTACCTCACTGGTCACTTTGAAGTCCAAACCATGCAGTCCCTTAAAGTACCCAGCCTTAGGCCTCCGTCCAGACACACCTGTCAGATACGATGATGATTACTGAAAATCTTACACTCATAACGTCACAGAAGGAGATTCCACCACCTCCCTAGGTAACCCATTCCAGTGTTTCACCACCCTCCTAGTGAAAAAGTTTTTCCTAATATCCAACCTAAACCTCCCCCACTGCAACTTGAGACCATTACTCCTTGTTCTGTAATCTGGTATCTCTTTGGAACCCTCTTTCAGGTAGTTGAAAGCAGCTATCAAATCCTCCCTCATTCTTCTCTTCTGCAGACTAAACAATCCCAGTTCCCTCAGCCTCTCCTCATAAATCATGTGCTCCAGCCCCCTAATCATTTTTGTTCCACATGCTTCTTGTAGTGTGGGGCCCAAAACTGGACACAATAATCCAGATGAGGCCTCACCAATGCAGAATAGAGGGGAATGATCATGTCCCTCGATCGGCTGGCAATGCCCCTACTTATACAGCCCCAAATGCCGTTAGCCTTCTTGGCAACAAGGGCACACTGTTGACTCATATCCAGATTCTCGTCCACTGTAATCCCTAGGTCCTTTTCTGCAGAACTGCTGCATATCCATTCGGTCCCTAGTCTGTAGCAGTGCATGGGATTCTTCCATCCTAAGTGCAAGACTCTGTACTTGTCCTTGTTGAACATCATCAGATTTCTTTTGGCCCAATCCTCTAATTTGTCTAGGTCCCTCTGTATCCTATCTCTACCCTCCAGCGTATCTATCACTCCTCCCAGTTTAGTGTCATCTGCAAACTTGCTGAGGGTGCAGTCCACGCCATCCTCCAGATCATTAATGAAGATATTGAACAAAACGGGCCCCAGGACCAACCCTTGGGGCACTCCGCTTGATACCAGCTGCCAGCTAGACATGGAGCCATTGATCACTACCCATTGAGCCCGACGATCTAGCCAGCTTTCTATCCACCTTATAGTCCATTCAACCAGCCCATACTTCTTTAACTTGCTGGCAAGAATACTGTGGGAGACGGTATCAAAAGCTTTGCTAAAGTTAAGGAATAACACGTCCCGTGCTTTCCCCTCATCCACAGAGCCAGTTATCTCGTCAAAGAAGGCAATTAGGTTAGTCAGGCAGGACTTGTCCTTGATGAATCCATGCTGACTGTTCCTGATCACTTTCCTCTCCTCTAAGTTCTTCAGAATTGATTCTTTGAGGACCTGCTCCATGATTTTTCCAGGGACTGAGGTGAGGCTGACTGGCCTGTAGTTCCCCGGATCCTCCTTCTTCCCTTTTTTAAAGATGGGCACTACATTAGCCTTTTTCCAGTCATCCGGGACCTCCCCCAGTCGCCATGAGTTTTCAAAGATAATGGTCAATGGCTCTGCAATCACATCCGCCAACACCTTTAGCACCCTCGGATGCAGTGCATCCGGTCCCATGGACTTGTGCTCATCCAGCTTTTCTAAATAGTCCGGAACCACTTCTTTCTCCACAGAGGGCTGGTCACCTCCTCCCCAAGCTGTGCTGCCCAGCGCAGCAGTCTGGGAGCTGACCTTGTTAGTGAAGACAGAGGCAAAAAAAAAGCATTGAGTACATTGGCTTTTTCCACATCCTCTGTCACTAGGTTGCCTCCCTCATTCAGTAAGGCGCCCACACTTTCCTTGACTTTCTTCTTGTTGCTAACATACCTGAAGAAATCCTTCTTGTTACTCTTACATCTCTTGCTAGCTGCAACTCCAAGTGTGATTTGGCCTTCCTGATTTCACTCCTGCATGCCTGAGCAATATTTTTATACTTCTCCCTGGTCATTTGTCCAATCTTCCACTTCTTGTAAGCTTCTTTTTTGCGTTTAAGATCAGCAAGGATTTCACTGTTTAGCAAGCTGGTCGCCTGCCATATTTACTATTCTTTCTACACATCAGGATGGTTTGTTCCTGCAACCTCAATAAGGATTCTTCAAAATACAGCCAACTCTCCTGGACTCCTTTCCCCCTCATGTTATTCTCCCAGGGGATCCTGCCCATCAGTTCCCTGAGGGAGTCAAAGTCTGCTTTTCTGAAGTCCAGGGTCCATATTATGCTGCTCTCCTTTCTTCCTTGTGTCAGGATCCTGAACTCGACCATCTCATGGTCACTGCCTCCCAGGTTCCCATCTACTTTTGCTTCCCCTACTAATTCTTCCCTGTTTGTGAGCAGCAGGTCACACAAGCAACATCTCATCTCACACCTTCATGGCAGCATCTCAACAATAACAAATAGGCAGCAGGAAGAACAATGAAGCAATAACTTTCCAATTCAGATTTGTTTTTGCAATATGCAATGAGACTACAACATGCATTGGCAAGATGGAATTTGCTAAAGCACTGCCAAAGGAATTAGATTTACAATTTTCTTGTAATGATTTTAATGTGATATTGAAATGCTCTTATAATTGAAGGTATTAACAACTTCTGTTAAACACCAGATTGTTTAGAGAATGTGTTTCTGGAGAAGACACAAGCTAATCTGGTGAAAATGAGAGAAATAGTATTTAATTTGGAATATAAGATTCATAATATTCATTAATTTGCTTGTCTCAAGACAAGACTTAGAATGGTTTTTTTAAGTAACCGAGTTAAATACTTTCTTTGCTTTCAGAGGACATAAGTTATGATTGCTCATTTTGTCCATTTATAAACTGTTTATATTATCCATGATCAACTGAACAGGACTCACCTATCCTTAAATGAAAGTCCTTTGCCCATCTATAAACTGTTGCCTTTATCTTTGATACATTGAGACAGGACTCATTACTGATTTGGGGAACAGTGTACTCTGGCTGTAGTTTATCTAAGGCTACGTCTTCACTACGGGGGGGGTCGATTTAAGATACGCAAATTCAGCTACGCGAATAGCGTAGCTGAATTTGACGTATCGCAGCCAACTTACCCCGCTGTAGGGACGGTGGCAAAATCGACCTCTGCGGCTTCCCGTCGACGGCGCTTACTCCCACCTTCGCTGGTGGAGTAAGAGCGTCGATTCGGGGATCGATTGTCGCGTCCCGATGGGACGCGATAAATCGATCCCCGAGAGGTCGATTTCTACCCGCCGATTCAGGCGGGTAGTGTAGACCTAGCCTTAGTGTGTCACCTCCAGGGTAGACTCATTCTTAAGGTATAATTTCTATTAAAAGCTTTCCACAGAGAGAGACTAAGAAAAGACTGGAATGACATAACAGTTGTTTATGGTTTATGTTGTTTTGTTTTTATTCTTTTCTATCTTTCCCCCTTTCTTTAATAATTATTAACAATCACTATTTTATTGTGTCAAGTATCAGAGGGGTAGCCATGTTAGTCTGAATCTGTAAAAAGCAACAGAGGGTCCTGTGGCACCTTTGAGACTAACAGAAGTATTGGGAGCAATACTTCTGTTAGTCTCAAAGGTGCCACAGGACCCTCTGTTATTTTATTGTGCTTACTTTACATGTCCCAAGGCATGAAAAGAGCCTCATGAGACTAAAACAGTGGGAGTTAAGTCCCTGAATTGCCCTTAAGAGAGACAAGTATGTAGATTTTGCTTACAATTTCTTGTTTCTCTAGATTATAAATTTACGTAATTTGGGTGATAAAATTACTTGGTGCTTGTGACGAACTGGGACTGTTCTTAAAGTGGTCTGTGAATGCTGACAGGGGAGTGTGGCTAGGATCGTCTGCATCGGGGGATGGGAGACTGACCAAGGGAGAATACCTGAGCATGTAACATGAGAACCCAGGAGGGGGCTGGGGCCAGGTGACACCTTTGCCTGGGAAACTGAACAAAGGCTGTGGGAGGGGTCGCTGAAGGCAGAGTTTGAGGAGCTGGCTAGTGACCTTGGCTGGGAGGCAGACAGGGCTCTGACCTCCCAGGGGGGCTAGGGTGCCCGGGGACCCCAAGATGGACCTAACTGAGGGGGTCCTGTTGTCTGCGCCTGCAAGACCTGTCTTGGACTGTATTCCTGTCGTCTAAATAAACCTTCTGCTTTACTGGCTGGCTGAGAGTCATGGTGAATCGCAGGACGCCGGGGGTCCAGGGCCCTGAGTCCCCCCATACTCCGTGACAGTGCTCAACATCTTTAAAACATCCCTCTTTGTCCCACAGATGGGAATAATTTGGACCCAGCTGAGCTACAGATAAAGAGATTACATTTAGGCAAGGAAATATGGATATAGGACTCTGTTGTGTAAATTCACTTTCCTAAATGCTGTACTCCTTTGGCAATTAAAAGCTATTTTGTTTTGAAGATGCTCCATTTTAGTAGTTTTAATCAACTCTCTGGCCACAGGTCCCCAGAGAAAAGGGCTTATGGGTGCCAAACAGAGTTGGGCCTGTCAGGTTAAAACGTTTGGCAAACGGGGGCTGCAGTGCAGAGATCCAGTTTAAGAGTGGTGGGACCATGTGGTTCCACCCAGGGAGAGGTGGAAAGGTAGCAAAACCTGTCCCCAAAGGAGTACCCTCAAGAGAGATTAAAACAGTCCAGATCACAGTTTGCCCTGTAACTGTGACAGCTGTAAAGTTATTGTTTTGTGTAACAAAACAAAAACACTTGCTTTGCATAGTTTCTGCAATCCACACACACCAGTTTCTTTGTAAGGTTGCTCAGTGTTCTTGTCACAACATTTGGTTTATAACTGCGAAAACTCAAAATGACAACCTCAACGTATGATAATCAAGCTGTCTCCTGTCTGCAGCATTCTGTGCAGCTCTGGTAAAATAAATTATTTTCTCTTTTCTCCTTAAGATTTATGAAGTAAATAGAACATTTCTTAGCTGAGTAACCAGGGTGGCCACAAGGTTTGGTATGAAATGACTTTGACAATGTCAGCTCAGTCTCTAGAGTACAATAGTCTTCACTATAATGTCATTACTTGGCATAATATTGACTCTGCTTGCTTAGCAATGACTAAGAATGAGCCATGACAGACACATTATTTTGCCTCGATAAATTGTGTGGACATTTCAAGACAGATTCAACTGCTTCCTGCTATCTGTAGTCTTTGACTTATGGATCAATATTTCTCATAAGGCCCAATTAGAGACCAGGTGAAATTCTGGCCCCAGTGAAGTCAATGACAAAACTTCCTTTGACTTCCATGGTGCCAGAATTCTACCCCAAAAGTCAGCAACATTTGGTAATGAGACAGACTGACAATATCCTGCACTAACAAACCTTATGGAAGTAAGATACGCTTTACTGAATTAAGTTAAACCTTACTGAATTAGGTTTTACATCTTTGGGGACCATTGCATTAAAATGCAAATATTTATGTACTATTGTGGAACTGTATGGAATTTCTTTAGCAGGAAGACAGATTAATGTGATCTCTGGGAGATATGAGGACTTTTTGGAACAATGTGTGTAAAGTAGATTTCCTAGGAAATACCTGATGGTGAGGACAGTGCAAATGACCCACTCTGAATTCAACCTTTAGAAGTTATGCCTTGCAGAGAGAAACTAATTATCTGCTAAATACTGGCTACTGGGAAACTCCAGATCAAAGATCCCTCAACTGTATAAAGGGTGAACTAAAACATGTTATGAGTAAAGACTTCAGGACTTGACTCATAGTTTGCAAAGTAATATGCAACCCAGAAATCAAGCATGTGTCACATCTTTGTGAGCCATAGACTTCAGTAACAAGTCTCAAGTTATTTTCTTCTTTGGTTTTTCTAATTTAAAAAAAAAATGGTATTTTTTTTCTCTCTGATCTGGGGTATTGCTGCATTGTTGCTCTGCCCTTTACCCAAGATAAAGGAGGGCTCATTTGTGATCTTAGCTCCATTATGGTACTTAGAAGGAGCAGATTCACAAAGAAATACCAAAGTGTGTAATTAACATACCACATGTAAAAGGCTAAGAGGAACCAGTTGTTGTTGTTCAGTTCATTTAATTACTTAAGGGAAGTAATTTTAATATTATATAAAATATTTTTGCATGTCATTCTCTTTCAATCTCTTGAGTGACAGACTCAATCAACTTATTGAATTTATTCCTGCTATGAACTTGGGACCAAGCCTGTAGTCCTTACTCAATCAAAACTCCTATTAATACCAGTCTAAAGGATCAGCTCTTGTTTATGTAATCCACCTTGTAACAAATTCATGTAACACTGAAAATTTATAAGGAACAGCATTAGTCCCCCATCAGACACTCCCATGGAAAAAACACAACTGTGCAAAGATGATGCTTCTAATGCTAACTTCAGAAGAATTTTTGTGGCATGAAATCTGGTCATAAACTGCTACCTTCAGCTCTAACTTCGCAAAGCTTCTACAATCCCACTGGTTTGTTAAAAGGGGAAAGTACAGTAGTAACTCAGTGTGTAAACATCCATACCTTGATGATTGCCTTGCCTGCATGCCAACAAACATGCTAACAGACATACTAACAGACTCATTTCTTTATGATGAATATATGAATACTCATATCTAAGGAGTGAGATTCTCAAATAAGATGAAATCTCATCTCACTCAACTCAATGGCAAAATTCTCATTGACTTCAATAGGACCGGAACGTTACCCAGGGCTGGGTGGGGAGCTGGGCTCTGGGTCAGGGGGGTCTCAGCCTCAGAGGGGCTGGGCTCAGAGCTAGGGGTCAGGGCTGTGGGGGGATGGGGTCAGGGGGTACCCGGCTCAGAGGGGCTGGGCTCGGAGCTAGGGGTCAGGGCTGGGGGGGGGGGTGGGGGCAGGGGGGTGTCCAGCTCAGAGGGGCTGGGCTCGGAGCTAGGGGTCAGGGCTGCGGGGGGATGGGGTCAGGCGGTGCCCAGCTCAGAGGGGCTGGGCTCGGAGCTGGGGGTCAGGGCGGCGGGGGATGGGGTTGGGGGGTGCCCAGCTCAGAGGGGCTGGGGTTGGAGCTGGGGGTCCGGGCTGGGGGGTGCCCGGCTCAGAGGAGCTGGGGTCGGAGCTGGGGGTCCGGGCTGGGGAGTGCCTGGCTCAGAGGGGCTTACCATGCCACTTCCCCTCTCCCAGAGCCTCAGGAAGCTGCGTCCAGGAGCTCCTGCCACTCGGCCCGCCGGAGCTCGCAGCACTGCCCCCTTACCACGCGGCTCCGAGTGGGAGGAGCTCAGGCCACGCGGCTGTAGCACTGTCCAGGGCCGCTCCTGGACGCGGCGCGCTGAGGCACCGGGGGTTGGGGGAAGGCGAAGGCGGAGGCGGGGGGGAGCTCCGACATTCTCGTGGGGGCCCCTGTGGGGCCCGGGGCCTGGGGCAAATTGCCCCACTTGCCCCCCCTCTGGGCGGCCCTGAAATGTTGGCCTCTCTCAGTCTTTGGCTGTTTTATATATTGGATTACCTCCATTGTAGCCAATGGAGTTACCTTGACATAAAGCCATTATAATGGATTGGAGAATCAGGTGTGGTCAAAATTATAGAAATGCACACATCACTATATGTGGGATTCTGAAATAGATATGTAGTTATGATTTCCCTGTAATTAACTGCATTTAGCATCACATTTGATTACTTCATCAGACCTCTGTTCGGTAATCCTCCTCTGTTAGTCTGACTACTTAACATTCCAGAAGTCTCAGCAATTTTCAAATAGCCTGTCTTCTTAAAAATAAAAAATAAGTCTATCCCCACAAATGTTTCTCTTTACCCAAACTTGTAAAACTTTCCCACAAAATTACACTGATATAGGTTGCAGAATGGGAAATATTCAGTTACAGAGAAGCGATCACCATCAGCATTAATGCCTAATACTGCTAGAGAGGAAACAAGCATTTTCCTTTCCAAGCAGTTATAAAGCTTTTGTTTCTAGCCCTGGAAAGTCCCAAGATATAAGACTTTAAAAGCACAACTCACTGATATAGAGAAAAAAACATTTTTGGATAATTTTTCAGAGGTTTCTGAATGTGAGTTATAATTTTCCTTTCATCTGAGTCCTGCAGAGCTGGAGTCATGTATTAAAACAATTCAACTTAAAAGTGGCAAGATTGTATTGTTTGAGCTTGCAGCTTTGGTAAGTTGTCAAACTGCATAATTCTACTGGACATCCAGTGAAACATGCTGTATTCAGAAACATATACATGCTGTAGAGCAATTTATCTTTTTGTACTTTTCATTGTCTGTTTCTTTTTGAAAACCAATAAAAAATAATCCCAGAAAGTAACAAGGTTAAAAACATACCAATCAACATTTTGAAAATTCAAACAATTCATAGCTTTTCTGTAAAAAGACAAAATCCATAATGATAGGATATAAAGGTTTGACTGATATTCATTCAGCACAGGACAAGTGCAAGTAGCCTCTGCCCGTTATAGTGAAAAGTCAGAGTGGGAGTGTGTGTTATGAGCATAATGAGGCATCACTCAAAGAGGGCAGAGTTACAGTTGCGTGGGCATTTACCTTACTCTTTCCTTGCTGATTTTCAGAAGTTGAGTTTTGCTGAATTAGACGCTCTGGAAGAGCATGAGCTACCACCGGGCAACCTTAACTCTGAGTTAACAAAGGCTTTTGCCATTTAATTTCCTAGCTTTTTAAACAGAAAGAGAAGTGTTTGTTGGTAGGAGTTAGTGGTCATTTAGACAGTTGCAGTTGATATACTACAGTGGCTAGGTAATAATCAAAAGACCTGGCTTTTATAAAGTGCTTTCCATCAGTAGTTCTCAAAGAACTTTACATCTTTATCCCCATTTTATAGTGGGAAACTCTGGTACTGAGCAGTGAACTGACTTGCCCAAGGTCCCCCAGCAGACTAGTGGCAGAGCTGGTTCCAGTCCAGCGGTCTTTCCACTAAGCCACACAATTGCTACATATTCCTCAGAGCTCCTCCTCCCCCTGCCCTGTACATTTTGTTATAGTGGAATGAAGATTATGGTCATGCCATGAAATGTTTGCAACAGGTCGTAGCTAACAGGGCTGGTGAGAGAAATCTCATCCATGGTGCATGTCCCAAAACTCTGACAACTTCATTACATGGTTGGTACTGTAACTTTAAACATGTGAAAGAAGACTGGTGTCTCTCTCTCTCCTTTTCCACCCCTTGTCCCACCATTCCCCACAACAGGTGTCCCCCCCCCCCAAAAAAAACATTTCCAGCTTCCCTCCCTTCCTATTCCACAAACCCATACTGTGTTGTGTAATTGTTCACTAACGTTACGTGGGATTGATTGATTAGGTGACAAACTTTTTAAACATAAAAAAGTGAATACTGTGTTTTTGGGAGAAATATTTATTCATGCTAAAATTTGTGATACTTTGGGCATTCATGAACATTTTCACAAATACCAAGCTGTTGCATGAATACTTGTGAACCGTACAGCTCCATGAATCTTACCTATCAATCAGAGAGAGAAATGAATGTCACATTTATTTGTGGTAACATTTGCAAATCAAAGTTCCTTCCTATTTGGTTTGTTATATCTTTAAAATTTCAAAGGTTACATATAAGGGCATGATGCCTTTGGTTTCAGTGGAGTTGTGCCCACTTAGATGATGGAATAATTTTGCTCATTTGGTAGAAACTATTTAGATAAGAGCTATCATATAGCATTACAAAACTGCACAAGTTAGACAGCCAGTCATCTGAACTAAAGGATGGGTAACAAAGGAACAAATAACCCAATTGCAGTTCAAAACAGCATATGGCCAATGCTGTTATATTTTATTCATGTGACTATAGCACCTCTGGAGGATCCATCGAAGATCAGGGCCCTATGGTGGTAGACACTCTACGAACACAAAGTGAGAGACAGTAAGAGCTCACAATCTAAACAGACACAGCAGACAAAGTGTGGAAGGGAGGCACTGTTGTTATCCCCAATTTCTACAGACCAGGAACTAATGCACAGAGAAATTAAATGACCTTTGCGAGGTCACACAAGAAGTTTGTGCAAGATTTGGAACTGAACCCAATTCCTTTCAGACCCAGTCCATTGCCTTAAGCACAAGGCCAATCTTCCTCTCTGGTATGTCTAGATAATAAAAGGTTTCAACCTAACTGTTTCAGTCACAAGTTGTGTTTGTTTTCTGGCTGCATGAATTATATTTTACAAAGCTGTGGGTTGGTTAAAAGCTATAATAAAACTATTGAAAAATGTGGGCAATAAATATACTTAGTTGCTCCTATATTATGTCCTGCAGTTTTCCTATGCTTCAATCCCTAACCTCTCCCTCAGTTGTCCCACTGTTCTCTATTTTACACCCTTAGTTTACTGGCAGCTCTTTCTGCTAGATTCTCATCAGAATAAACAAGGAAGCTACAGCTACCTAAAGAAGATAAACATATGATGAAAACATGAATAAAACCTGCCAACTATTATTAGATCATAGTATTTTTTTTTTTTTTTTTTGGTGAGAGGGTCACTGTTGGGAACACAACAGAAAGAACAATAAAATAAGAGTGTCAAAGTAAAACAGAGTTAGGAGCAGTCTTGTGGTAGAATCATAGGATTTACCTACAAGAACAGACTACTGATCCATCAAGCCTGGTGTCCAACTTCTAGCAGTGGCCAATTTTGCTGATGATTGCATAAAAGTTTCTCTTCTCTGTCGTTCTGTGGGGATACTGAGGCTCAGGATTAAATTTGCCTAAAGTTGGTACATTGGCTCCTGGAGCTCCCATGGAGTGCATTTCCTGCCTCATTCTTAAACAGGGCACACAAGACTCTATACAAGGCAGGAATGGTTAATGGATTACTGAAGGCCCGGTTAGCCCAAACTGAGACACCTGGAGCAGGAAAGGGACTCCTCCCCCGCCCCAAAAAAGATGAGCCCTGCTCAGGCAGAGAGAAAAAATGTGAGGCTCTCACTTTGGGAGAGAAGGCTGGCTAGAGCTAGAAACTGAGGAAGATTAGTGCCTAAAAGATCTCCTGGAGAAATGGGAAGAGTTTAGATTATTTCATATTATTTTGGACTTCTGAGTGCCCTGGAAAGGGTAGAACTGTAAGTGACCTCGCTGGAGGGCTAAGTCTCTGCAACCTAGAAGGCATTGAAGGCTGCGTGGAGCAGTGGCACACCAGCTGGGAAACAGACACTGAGTGGCTTCTGTCTGTGGTCTGATCTAAGACTTGTCAGCACCTCTCTTTGGTGCAGAGGAAGTCTGGGCATTGGTTCTATCTTCTCCCCGCCTCCTTTGCACAGGCTAGCACTGCTTGCACTGCAGAGTCCTTGACACTCTCCAAGTTCTTGGTCTTCAAAGGTACTGGAGTCACAAGGAGATGAGAGGCACCTCACACCCTGTACCACCCTTGCATATCCATGAGCAATCTATCCCTTCATGAAGGATTGGAGTGAAGAAGGTTGCTATTTGCTGTGCAAGTTCAGGGAGACTCTCCCAGCATGCATAACTATAAGTGCTGTTTTATTTGTATCTCTCTTTAAACATCTTGCATCTTGTTAAGATACATGTTCTAGTTTGCTAACATAGGGTCTGACTCATGCCAAGTAGCATGAATTCAGTGGGAGTAACACCCATATTACTGAAGGCAGAATTGAGCTCATAGTGCAGTAGAATAGGGTAATTCTGTTACTTGGTATCAAGCAAAACACATTTCATGTATATAATATTAGAATCCTGCAGTACAACCTGATACAGCAATTCATCATTCAGATAGTAATCTATTTATTAATCTACTTTCCCTTAAAGACTTTCCAAAGTTAAACTATCTAGACTTCTTTGATGGTATGTGTACATATCTATGCTAATGTGACTGCACACAGCAGCTCTGTGATGTTGGCAACTGTCCTCCAGAGACTAAAGTAAGACAAATAAGCTCATTTGGTCTGTGACAGCAGGACTGGACTTATGAGCCAGCACTTCAGTGAGGCAAAGTCAGCATATGTTAATCATGTACTATATCTAGTTTCCCTTTTCTCCCAAAATCAGTTAATAAGCTCTGCAATGTTTACTTCCATACAGAGAATACAAAAGGCAATTTATTTTAATGGGATTTTTTTTTCTATTTAAGTAAGCCTCCTTCGTAAGCCAGTGTTCTCAAATGATCTGTTGCTGAGGAATAAAATTGATTGTCACTACTGGTTTATTCATAGAACCTCATGGCATGACATCATACATAGAAATTGTCACCCCAGAGCCTGCTTTCCACAGCAGCTGTCTTTAATGTCATATGCGCAAGAGGTTCATGAATAATTAATGCATAGAAATCCACTTCAGTGATGCAAATAACCACTTTTTGCCCTTTGATTTTCAGTCTTGACACTGCTATGGTTCAATGAAGAAAATACAAATGACTTCACTCTGAAATTGAAAATGCATCTCCAATGGGAACATAACAGAGGGAAGACTTAAGATCTCTTAAGAACATCAGGATCCTACTTGTTTTCTAATGGATTTAACTGACTGAACAACTATTTCACTTATATTGTCTTTAACAAGGGTGAAATTGGGGGGAAAAAGGTGATGGTACTTTCCAAGCTCTGCCCACAAAATAAGCTCCACCCATGTGAGTTGCCAAAATGAGATGCCTGCTCAGAGAAGGTTGTGAAAATGTTCAAAATATGATTGTGCATGCTTTATGAGCTCCAATGGTGAAAATTACCATGTAAGTAGAAATTATTCCTCATATTTACCTGAAAAGTTGTGTGTTTGTTTCGGTCACAGTGTGTTCTCCATTAGTAAAGCTAAAGACAGCCTTATCGTATGCTCAGAGTTGCACATGCACTTCAGGCAAAGGGACCTTCTCTATGTATTCTATGGGAGGTCTCCCAGGCTGCTGTTACTATTATTCATTATTTGAATTACATTGTGCCTAGACACTAAAGAAAGGATCAGAGCCACATTGTGCTAGGCAATGAATATAATACTGACATTGCATGATCAAATACGAAAGAAACTATTATTTTTAGCACGGAGCTGGGCCTAAAAAAGAAGTTCAGGTCATAGAGATGTGTGATTAGGAACTATGGCAACTTCAGTCAAAAGTCACTATTTAAATTTGATTTTAAAGCTTAATGAAGTTAGAGGTTTACTGCTTTATAGATTGACTTCAGTGATCCCATAGTAGACCAGATAGCTTACTGGCATTGCAGGAAGGGGGCTTCAACTATACCCTCCATTGAAACACACAGAAAAGATGAACTAACTAAAGCCGATTCAACAAGGAAAATATTTCTGTTCCTTTGATACAAAAATATCCAAAGTGTACATTTAATCATTTATGAAGGCTCACTGGCTTGTAATCTGACATACTGATTCAACACAACATTCAAAGCACAGAGGACCTTTAAAAAAAAGTCTCCAGGCAGCAGCAGACAATGGACCATGAGCTGGGTTCATAATCACTTGTCTCACTATGAGGTATGAATACATGTTCTGAGCCCTTTATTCTCTCTCACTGAGGCGCCGCTTATAAAAAACTGGCTTTTTAGTAGATGAACAAGGTGACAGTCACCTCAAAGTACATACCCATTTATTACCCCCCAGGTCTGAAAAATCCCTTCCTTGTCTAATGAACCAAGATGCTTCCCTACCCTTATTGAAATTCTTCCTGAAAACACGTCCGTTGGTCTTTCAACTTTCACCTATCAAGGAAGAAGGTGCTGGTATACTTGTGTTAAAAAAAAACTCTCCAAACCCCTGCACTGCTTTGTGTTAAATCAATTTCCTGACCATCATGGAGCTATGACAATTTACACCAGCTCAGGATGTGCTCCCATGTGTCTCCATTTTATTGTCTGTCTTACAGTGTGAGTATCCTGGGGGCAAGGCCCAGGACTACGACTATGTTTTTTCACAGAACTCGTTTGGTGCTTAATAAATAATTTACACAATGATCACACTGGTCCCTTCAGGCCTTGGAATCAATGAATCTATAATAAAATTCTATCTAATCGAAAAGAACCCTAGGCACTGGAGTGTAGATTTAATCTCATTGCACCTGACTCAGATTAAATGCAAGTGCAGATTATTTCCTCGGGTTTTGCCCATTTTGATCATGTAATTAAAGACTATTATAATGCATATGTACAAAGGGACTGAATTAAGGTCGCACAAGCAGCCATAATTCTGGCTTTTCCTAACTTCTGAGTGATTGACTTGGCAACCTTAATAATTTTCTTTTAACATAGCTGTATGTGTGCCTGTAATTAAATGAATATATTAACAATATACTGCATTGGCAATATATCATACCAGAATTAGTTATGTCAGACATATTTTTCCTTCAGGTTTATAAATATATACCTCTATATTTTATAAATCAGATGGCCATAAAGATATTGTGTATATATTCAGTATATTCTGAATAATTTACATATTCTAGACACATTTTTGCATAATATAGTGTTGAAAATATATTTTCAATAATGACAATATATGTTGCATATATTCATCATGATATATAGAGTAGAATATTTATCTGGTAGGGATTCTAAGGCACTACTTGTAGTCTATTTAAATGCAAAATATTTTAATATATTATTAATTCATTACAATGGGCCATAGCCTTCCTTGCCATTACATGAATGTATGGTGATGGCATAAGAAGCCTTTCACTGCTCTTGTGCAGTCAGCATAAAGATCAGGTGAAACTGCAACTCCTAAGCTCAGAGAAGTACAGGGGCTATGACTTCCTACTACCCTGGGAGGGAGGAGGGGCACATGTCAAGGTGAAGACAGGGCCATGGATCCAACTTACTATGTACCGGTCACTGTTGTTGGATGCTTGCACAGATAGATTGACTTGTACCCCACAATATAGCAGTGGGCATTTATTAGTTTATTATTAATTATTATTATTGCAGTAGTGTCTATAAACATGGTTCAGGACCTCCACTGTCCTAGGCACTGAACAAAAAGATGGTCCCTGCACCAAAGAACTTACATGAAATATCTATGCACCTTGGAGCTCACAGAATACTTCCTGGGGAGAGGAGGCTCCACATCCTGATAATCACCCCATATTATCAGTTATCAGTAAAATTATTTCTATGATCATTTTAAATCGGTGTAATCTTCTATAAGACTTCTTTGTATGGTGACATGAACAGCTGACAGAGTTGCTTTTTCTCTTTCTGTCTTGGAGTCTTTTGGTTTAGCTGCTATACCAATGCTGTGTTTGTGAGCTATTCTGTAACTGGCTTTTGCTGAGTGCACTGGCCAACACACCTGCCCTCTCATTCACATTTTCTACCCTGCCCACCCACACTGACTCAGATTTAAGACTGATCTTGCATATTTTGCATTACTAAATACCAGCTCCTTTTTGCATCCACATGAATGTGACAACATTACACTTGGTAGACCTTACTTTTTTTTTTTTTTAACCATCCCCTACCTCCAGAATTGGGGCTCAGCCCATATACCCCACTTCCCATTGACATATACATGTGCCATCTTTATGATGCACTAGCTCTAAAGCCCAGGGTTGTGGGAATACCAAGGTTATTCCAGAATGTAGGCATTTCATATGTCATGCATCAAACCACCACATAGGTGAATGAGCAAAACCAACAAATACTATAAAATTTGCTAGCAAATTTACAATTAAACTCCAGCTTTTTATGTGCTGTGTTACAACATAATTGGTTATGTCACAGAATTGATTGGTGTGATACTAAAAGTGGTAAAACCCATTCCGAACAATTTATTATAGTTTGGCAGGTCTCTGCTTCAGTATACATCTACCAAATAAGTCTACTTTTCCTCACACCTGGATTACACATTTTCCTCAAGGGGCTAATAATGTGAGGGCAAAGGCAAGAGAAAAATATTAAGCTTCAGCAGACCCTATTTTAAAATACCTAAACTTAAGTGAAAAATGCTGGGTTTACCTAAAAAAAACTTCACCGTGCTCAAAACACATCTCCAAGGTATTATATGTGTAATAGAAGAAATACCAAAGAAGCTCTATTAAGGGCCTTCTTGGCAGCTCATAGAGGTAAAAAAATAAATAAAATAAAATTGTGTTTTCCTTCACTGAGGCTCCTCCTAGGAATACACTGGACAAAATTTAATCTTTCTTCTGCACATAATACTAACACAGCAGCCTTGTGTGCCAGCAAGTAATACCCATCAGTCCAAAATCAATATGTTAGAGAGAGCCACTCGGTAACAGAGCTGATGTACAAATAGCACTGTCACCCCAAGAGACCCTCAATGCCAAAGGGTTCACTGTCATGTAACAGACTCCCTACACGTAACATGTTGTAGCCATAGTATTTAGCTATAAAGAATATTGTGTGAGGTATCAAATGAAAACTAATATCATAGTGGTCATCATATGCATTGCAAGATGTATGTATGGATGTTAGTCAAGAAGTTGTATGTATGTACTAAAACTATGTTTAAACTACGTAACCAGGCAGGGTTGATAAAACATGGTTGTCCATGACAAAGGAATATTGATTTACCTGTCTGCCTAGATTTCTGATGTAAATTAAGCAGGATAAACCAAATACAATGGGAGTTCATCTGCATCTGAGGTAAACAGGAAGAACAAGTTGACACGAGGATGAGAAAGGTTTGCTGGACTATAAGAAGAATGAAAAAGAACCTCTCGGTCATCCATCACAGAGATAAAAAAGGACAGGGCTTTTTGCATCCATGAAAGTTGGATCCTTTGTTGAGAGATTGTTGAGATGGAAAACTGTTTTAGATAAAGGTTGTAGCCTGTTGAAGGTTATGATTAGTCTCTTAGAAGTTATACTTTCATTTTATTTGCAACCATCACTGTTTCCATTATTCTTACAATACTTACAATTCTTACAAACTCACTTGTGAATCTCTGTTCTTTGTTAATAAACTTATTCTCTTTTTACTATAAAGTCATTGCATTTCTATGATATTAAGTAATGTGTTGCTTCTCAGATGAATCAAATAAGCTGGTGTGTATACTGCCTCATTGGAGGCTGTACACTCGGTAATTACTGTCAGTGTCCAGTAACAGGGGCTGAACACTGCAAGGTGATGCTTCTGGGAAGTTTGGGAACTGAGGTACACCAAAAGTTAACCTGCAAGGCAAAGTAAGGGCTGGCAGAGTGCTGAGAAGTTTGTCTGGTATGTCTAACAGACTGGGGTGAAAGGGAGTTGTCATCCAGTTTAGCACCAGCAAATCTCTCTTGTGCTGAGGCTGGGGTGACCTATAGCTCTGGATGCTCTGAGAAAGTATCACAAGTCCATAACACAGCAGATGATAAGTAACACGTATGAACATACATATTTACTATTATTGAGTGTTTGGGGAGGAATCCTGTACAACAACAATTTTGCGTGAAAGAAAAAGCAAAGATAATCTTACACAAAATCACAAAAAATGTAGGGCTAGAAGGGACCTCAAAAGGTAATCTAGTCCAGCCTCCCATTCTGAGGCAAGATTAAGTATACCTACATATAGCGGTCTTCATCCCTTCTTTTTTGTTTAGAAATCAGTATGGTGATATATTGTTCTGTATGTCTACACAAAACTGTGTGAACAACTGCATATCCTCTCAGTTCAGCAATATATTGTCAAATTTTAATCCTTCATACCATCTTCAACTTTTGAATCAAAACATAATATATTGTCTCCTTTCCAAGGGGCTGAACTAGCTGGCTCAGGGCGCTTGGGAAGCGTCATGAGTTCCAAATTTCACTTCCAATCTATGGTAAGGATTTATTGCATGACAAAAAAGC
The DNA here is from genome assembly GCF_002925995.2 of Terrapene triunguis. Taxonomy (NCBI): domain Eukaryota; kingdom Metazoa; phylum Chordata; order Testudines; family Emydidae; genus Terrapene; species Terrapene triunguis. The sequence continues at coordinate 3,564,849 of NW_020664531.1, read as the reverse complement.
ATATCTCCTCTGATATGCTGCTGTGTCAAAGGGGCAAGAAGATGGTGGGGCACCAATTCCTTATCTGTGTTACAAATCCTGTAAAGAAGTTTTCCCACTGACACACAAGTTCTTATGTGCATGAAGACATTTGCCTTTAACCAGAGTGCCCCATAAATCAGCCTGTAAACCAACACTTCCCCAGAGAGAAACAAAGTATAATTGATTCAATTATATTGTACAATTTGAAACCACTTAGAGTGCAATATACAGAAAGTGAAGCAGTGTTTCTATGTCTCTCACCTGTTTGAAAAAGTCGCCTCAGATCTTTTACGAGCTTCAAAACTGATCAGCTTCGCTTTGAGGCTCTTACAACTCTGAAAAGCTACAAGATGACACCCTAAAACCGCCTGCAGGAACAGGAGCTCTGCCACTTTACATCTAGCAAAAATACAAGTCTTGGCAGCCACCTTGCTCAAATCTGTTTTCTTTATTCAGGGGGTAAAATATTTGGCCAAGCTAAGGCTTGAAGATTTTAATTTGTGGCATTCAAAGCGGTCTCTGCTACAGCATATGGTCAACAAACCCAAGTGGGAATTTCTTCACTGCTTTATTTGCTTTAACAGAGTCTTTAAACAGAGCAGTTTTGTACAGCTGAAATAGATGCCACAAAGTATCACAGCAGATGAAATAAAAAATATCCTTTACACCTTAGATGCTGACAAGCACTATGTTATGAAGACACTAAAATGCTTATGCTCTTTCCCACTTTATGTCAATCCTGTTAACCAAACATTGTTCCTTGAAAAAGCTAAGGTAACATGGTGTAAATTTAAACATCCATCAGAGTCACAAGTTTGAAAGACAGATGAGCATCTGCACTCGGATATTCGCATTTCTGAACTCATATCCATGGTGGCCATTAATCAACAACATTAATTTGTTGATAAATAAACCAGACTGTTTTTTCTAGTGAAGAGAAAACATCAATCTGGTTTTGGAAAACCTTTTTGTGTTGGTTTTTGTTTCGCAAGCAGATTGGTCAGGAATAGGTTGGATCCAGATACCCCTTTAGACAGACACTTGGGGTGAAATCCTAGCCTCGGTGAAGTGAGTTGGAGTTTTGCCATTGACATTAATGAAGCCAGAATTTTGCACTTGGTATTTACTGATGGAAGAGGATAAAGGGGGTTCATATAAATGATTCAAGTTTTAGGCCACCTCTAATTCCAATTTTTAAACTTATGTAGATACAAAGGTTGCCCTTATAAAGCTTTAGCATCCATAGAGATGGTGTTGGTTCTGTAGGTATTCTGTGTTGTTAACCTAGAAAATCTCTCTCAAAACAGTAAAAACTAACTAGTAGAAAGATTTAAATGAGACTACTGCAAGGTCCTACAGTAAACTTCTTAGTGGAAAAAAAGTATAGGCTAAAAGACAGTAAGATAAAAATGTCCCTATTCACAGTTCTCACTGATGTGAGTGTAATCAAGGAATAGCAGCAGCTCCCATCCCATTTTAAGTAAAAGATGGCCACCTTGGTTAGTCTTTCATAAAATAGCTAATTTGTTGATAAATTGTCCCTGTCACATTCGTTAAAGATGGTGGTGGCTTGAAATAATAGGATGATCTTATTATTCTTCCAGTGATTTAACACTGAAGGGCCAAAGAAGAACACATATTGGATGTATAGAAGAACTAGCTGAAAAGTTGTCCAAACAATTCCTTTTTATTCTCTTATATCAATTATCAAAATGCTTTATGATTTAATTAACATACTTACTGATAAATATGTTGCCTGGTAATTTCAAAGTACTTCAAATGGTTTTAACTCATGATTAATACTTTAAATAAGCTTTAATTTAATCTGATGAGATTTAAATTGGGCTAAAACATATCTGAAAAACATGCAATGTACTACTTCAGCCTTCCAATAGCTCATGTAACAACCTGCTATAAGCTGCTTTTTTTTAAAAAAAAATCCAGTTTAATTTCTATAACAGCTTACCCATTCCTTCTCCAAACTTTTCTCTCCAAAAAGAATAAATCAGGTATCACTTCCCCTAGAGAGGTATCATTTCGTACCCTAGAGTGTCAGTCACCTCAGGGCATGATCCTCCATTACCCTGAATCCCATATATGAATAGGGGGTAGGAGTGGAGGGTCTCAGTAGGTGTGGTAGGAAGTGCATTGCTTCTCCTGGCACCCATCAGAAATGAAAGTGAGCAGTTGGGTCCCTCTTTATGAACGGTTCTGGGGGAAGCCCCTGGTGGAAATAACCCTGGCAGTGTAGTGCCAAAGGAACTGTGTTTCCATAAGGACTCAGAACTGACACAGGGAAGGCTCTGTATGAATTTGTGGACTTGGTAAGGAACCTACTTCTTGTGCTGCAAAGGGGCAAATTCTGCACACCAGCTAGAACATTTTGGAGGAGACTGTGTGGGATCATTGCAACTTCCCTCTACCTAATCAGCTCACGAGTAGAATCATAGACTTTTAGGGCTGAAAGGGACCTTGAGAAGTTATCAGGTCTAACCCCTTGTGCTGAGGCAGGACCAAGTAAATCTAGACCATTCCTGACAGGTGTTTGTCTAATCTGTTCTTAAAAACCTCTAGTGATGGTAATTCCAAAACTTCGCCTATCCCAGAGTTTAACTATTCTTAAAGTTAGAAAGTTTTCCCTGTTATCTAACCTAAATCTCCTTTGCTGTAGACTAAGTCTTCATTGCTTCTTGTCCTACCTTAAGCAGACATGGGGAACAATTGATCACCGTCCTCTTTATAACAGCTCTTAATGTATTTGAAGACTGTTATCAGCGCCCACCCCGCCTTTGTTTCTCAGAACTAAACATGCCCAGTTTTTTAAAAAAACGTTTCCTCGTAGATGAGGTTTTCTAAATCTTTTATCAGTTTTGTTGCTCTCCTCTGGACTCACTGCAATTTATCTACATGTCTCCTAAAGTGTGGCATCCACATTTGGATACATTACTCCAGCTGAGGCCTCACCAGTGCCGAATGGGACAGTTACCTCCTGTATCTTACATACAACACTTCTGTTAATACACTCCAGAATGATATCAATATTCCAGTCATCAGACTTATCCCACCAAATCTTTGTGATGCCAATTAAGTCATAATTTAGCTTATATACTAATATTTCCAGATCATTCTGTTTATTTCCCATACTCCTTGCATTTGCATATAAATAATGTTTGATCACTGGAAGTCATAATTTGGTGTTAGCAATAAATCATAGGAGAGGAACTGGATGGAAATGAGTCCTACCTAACATTTGTAAAGCTGCCATCACCACCATACTGGTTGAAATTATCACCTTAATATGGAATATTAAACAAAAGATAATAGATAATTTCTTTAACTAATAGCTTAAAAAACATAGACCATACCACGCTCAAACTCACCACCTGCATGTGGCTTCCTATCAGAAAGGGTAAGAACATCTTCAGGAGTGACCATGTGATGCTGAATCAAGCATTCTGCAGCTCCCCAAAATTATACTCTTCCCTGGCTCAGTGTCATAAAGGCTTCCCAGCATGAAGGCTGTGGAACTGATTCTGATTTTACACCAGTGTAAATCAAGCGAAAATCCAATAATGACAAAGGACTGACACCAAAGTAAAGCCAGAATGTTTCAGAACTCGGCTAGTAAAGAAAAATGCTCCTAGGACCTAAATTTTCCACTTTGCAGGGAATGGGGGGGATGATATTGAAAACAGAGGAAGACTCATATGCCTGCTAATTGCTGCCCTCCACAGCAAGACTCTATGCACCACGGATGGAAGAAAAGGTTCTCACTCCTGCCCCCCATTTATACTTCCTTCAGTTAACATTAAAAACATTTAGCCTGTCCATTTCCCCACTAGACCCAGGCAGGAGGGATATTCAGCCTGAAGGCCACAGGAACTCTTGCAAACAGAACACCCAGGTTGAAGAGATGCTAAAATCTCCAGATTCTCAAAGCTGATGCAAGGTATGGAGCTCGTTTGCATGAGAGCATCACTACAGTGGGGGGGTCGACCTAAGATACGTAACTTCAGCTACGTGAATAGCGTAGCTGAAGTGGCGTATTTTAGGTCGACTTACCTGGCTGTGAGGACGGCGGCAAGTCGACCGCTGCCGCGCCGCCGTCGACTCCGCTACCGCCTCTTGCCGCGGTGGATTTCCGGAGTCGACGGTAGAGGCATCAGGGATCGATTTTATCGCGTCTTCACTAGACGCGGTAAGTCGATCCCCGATAGACCGATTGCTACCCGCCGGATCGGCAGGTAGTGAAGACGTGCCCTTATTAACTCCTGGCCATGCCACAAAGCTGGAAATAGTTTTTTGTCCTCCATAGCAACCCAGTCAGCATGGATGCCCCAGGAGATATACAGTATCTTCTTTGGTGAATTTGGCCCTTAAGACATAGCAAATTGCAAACCTGTGTAGTACAAATTACAAGAGTTTTAACAATATCTACATATAATATTTTAAGGAAAAAAAGTTGGGATTTCTAAACTCTTTTCGTTATTACTTCTGCCTCAAGCATGTAGCAGTAATTTTTTAAGACGAAGTTCAATTTTCTTTCATCCGACTAAAGCAAATACATGTTATAATTAGTTTCTTCTGACTTGCATATTAGGTTCATAATACTTTATTACAAAATTCCATACACATGTAAATTAGACCTAATTGGACTGGCTCATAAATCTGTTATTCTCCAATTACATAACAAAAATACATTAACTGAATGTGATTTATGGATAAGGTACTAGTGAATGTTTATCACGGAATTCAGAGAGTCCTCATTTGCATACCCTAATTAGCAGTTTATTAATCTTAAATGCATACAGAAATTAACAGCATTTTAATCTCCTAAAATACAGCTTTCTTATCCTTTCATTAACATCCTTCAGTATTGGTTTGAGAGAATTTTTAATAATTTGTGGAAGATACACTGTGTGTATATATACATATATAAACACATACACACCATGGATTTTTACTCACTTTTTACTTTGGGAAATTCCCACTGAGGACACTGTAGATTTGCCAGTGTAAGGAGACAGTAAAATCAAATGATGAGTCAGGAGTAAGCTTCCACTCTGATTATAGATGTATTGCCCCTTTGCCAAGCAGTAGCAGATTTTAGACCTTTGCAAGATCAATCTTCTGTTTGGAGCAGAAATCAGTAATATGAAATCAAGTATTTCCTTAATGTTGTTTATTTACAAGATGTACACAAGGTATGTTTGCTTGAACAGAGCTGATCACAAACTGCACACAGGCAACCCGTTCTCATAGAAACCTTAGCTAACGCACTACTCTTTCACCAAGAAGCAGTTGTGCCTTGGCCTTTGTCCCTTTTAGCGTGTGTCCACACTTTAGGCTTCTCTACAGAAATATTTAATTTGCTGAGGTATGAAACAGGAGTAAATCAAACCACATTGACAAATTGTTAATGAGTGTCAATAGGATCCACATGACAGTGTGTGGCAGGCTACTAGGGGGCAGATTCACATCACAGCTTGCTGTGAACGAGCCTGCAGACAAGCCGCAAGCTGAAATGTGGCAACTAACACATGGTAAAATTCTAATGTGGACATTACAATTATAGTTTTCACACATGCTAGCAGGTCAATTGCATGTCCACACTAGGACTTGGCTAACACATGGTAAAAAACATCTTTCTCCTAGTGCGGATGATGTTAGCTCATATTATTTCCAATGTAAGATTTATCAAATAGGAATATCCCCCAATATTACCCATGTAATAGGAGTTTTGAATGCAAATATAATCCATATCCTAGTTTATCTACCTGGTCGTCAGTGCATGGCAAGCCAAGGTCTACCTCTAAAGTGCTCTAAGCTGTTGTGCACTGACAGTCCGTGTAGACCCTGGAACCAAACACTAAAAGCTCTGTAGTGCACACTTATGTATGGCTACTTGAAGCAGCAATATGTGAAAGCATACTACAGAATTTTAGTGCATGGTAACAGGGTCTACACAGTGACTTAGTGTGCAGCAGGCTAAAGCACTCTGCATTCTCTCCCTGGCTTGACGTGCACTAAGTCTATGTGGACAAGCCCTAATAATTCCCCCCCTCCCCATCCCTATAAACTAAATTCTTCTAACCAGAGGACAGAGGCTAGAAAGTGCATCCAGGGAACATCTTATGAAGGCAGAGTTTATAAGGAAATTATTGGCATTTTAACGTCCTAAAAGTAGCAAACAATACAGTCTTTCTTTCTCTCACTCACCTTCAAACAAAAGACATTTATCAAATGAGTTACAGGGATGAAATGTAAAATGATGGCATGATGGTAAAAATTCTAATGCACCTCCACTGGGTCTCAGATCTCCCAATTCAGTACAGAGGATGAAAGCCCTGGCTCAGCAAGATATCAGGCAGGTGTTCTTTTTAATTTTATTTCTCTCTGCTAACATATCATTGCTGCTCATTGGGCATCACTGGCTCATTGATTTGAAACTCAGCAGGCTGTAATTTGCATATGTAAATATACATCTGCTAAGCATAACAATATTTTGTATTAACAGAACTTAATGCCCATATTGCTATCCCGCCTTTCCTTTTCTGTTTAAATTCAAGCACAGACTGTGAAACTACTTCATTTACTTGCATATTGTACTCTCTCTCTCTCTCTCTCTCTCTCTCTCTCTCTCTCACACACACACACACACACACACACACTTACTTTACTATATATATGCCCTTTGAGAAGACTCTGGTCTCATTCATTTCCTATAATGGGCAATTACTGATTCTATGATCACATATTGGGGTTAGGGAGGATGACTAACTGAGCCAGTCAGTCAGTCTGACATTTCCCAGTAATCCAATGGCAGTAGGAGTGGGTAGGACAAGCTCAGAAACCAGATGCTTTTGGAAACATCTCGCTCCCCTCCCACACATACCCACTGCAAGCCATTGGAAGGGAGAAGGAATTAGTGGGAGCTCAAGTTCCCCCACTCCCTCACTCCTTCCCTTCCCCAACTAAGGACAATGGAAAGGGGGAAGGGAAGGAGTGTTCCCAGTGCTCTCAGATCCAGGAGTCACACACTTGGTTAGTGAGGTGAGCATTCCACAGTATTACTCCCAGACCATCACTTGCTTTAAGAATAAAAGAAGAACCACTGTGTACAGTATTCCCTTTCCATAATGCTCTTTTGGGATCCAAGGATGAGGATGTATACAATGCTGTACGATAAGGAAAACTATGCCAAAGAAATAAGTCCCTTTCCCCCAAAATGCTGTCTAAATTAGAAATATGCAGTCTTCATCCAGAACTGTCAAGGACTTTATGAAGATGGATAAGAATCATCAGCTTCATGGTACAGATGGGGAAACTGACATCAAGCTTAAGATTTGTGAATCTGACTAGTGATTCGGGATGTTTCGATATTTGTGTGTCCAACCTGAGACACCTTAAAGCAGACAGATTTTCAGAAATTGCTGAGTTCCCACTCTAAAAATCAGACCCCTTTAAAGTTTCTCCAGACAGACATCCTAAAATTGAGGCATTCAAAATCTTGTCACTTTTGAAATACTGGACAAAGGTTTTAAGTGATCTGGAAGTCAATGGCACTGTCAAAAATAGAGCTCAGGTCTCTTGACTTCCAGTCCAGTGCCTTGTCTATTAAACTATGCTGGTAAAGCACAGTATAGTAGAATACAAAATCAACCTAGAAAGGTGTATTGTCATTAAATCTGGAATGCTTCTTTTACTGTTGTATTGAGGAGTGTGCTCTAAAGAGAGCTGTTTCATATCAGCAGAGTTAGAGAGAGGGAAGTCTCCAGTATTTGTGAGTCATTACAATATGAGTACATGAAGTTCTTTTTTTCCCTCCTTTAAAATATACTGGGTGAGTGTAAGAAATATTAATTTTCATGAGTAGGTACACATCTTCTGTTTACTTTGTAAATGCCTAAAAATGAACTAACATAGGAAGTGACTAAAAACTGACATACATAGGAAAACGACTTATAATACACATTAGATTTTCCATGTACAATGCAATCTGGTTTATTGTACATCTGGTTATTCAAAGATAAGTAACAGATAATTGGAAGGGATGCAAGTGGTGAATACAGTATTGACTCTCAGTGTGAAGGTTTTTTTTTTCATAATTTGAATAGCAAACTGAATTTGTGAACCCATTCATATTTATTAAATCTGACTGCACTGACAAAGTAATGTGATGTACAAACATTAATCTACGCATAATACATCATGTTGACTATTTGACTATGATTCCTGCAGATCTGATTAACTGTATTTGTCTAGTATATGTGCAAACTAACTCCCAGCCTACTGCATTCGATACTCCTCATTTGTCCTCTGCTATCTGGACAGAGTGGAATTGAATCTTATGCTTTTTTACTTTGACTAGGTGCTTCCTAGGCCTAATGTTTTAATAATGTTATTTAATAATACAACCTAAATACAATTCAGTGTGTCAGAAGTTTTAAATAGATAGATCCTGATCGATTTAGGGCCATCTATCAGTCTGAAATAAATAATTTCCAGTGGATATTGGCCTGTGTGTAGCTATTTGTACATAATTCGTTAATCATCCCTAAATGAGAAACATACAACATAACTTTAGCAAAAATAGCTGGACTGTATTCTTATTGAATTTCATATAATATAATAACCATGGAGAGATATTAACAGTTTATTAAATTATGCATTAGGGGGATTCAGTATAATTTGAATAAAGAGAAGTACAATAATTAAGCTGATCTGTGTTTTTTCTATTTCGCTCCTTTGGGTAATTAACCAGAGTTGTGCAAAACATGTCTAAATTGGCTTATAGATATTTGTGTTATCTATTTCTTCATTTTGCATGGGTTTGCAATCCATGAGTTTTATTCTGAGTTTTGGGCTTGAGCAAACTCAAATTTGGAGCAAAACTTGATTGAGATTCACATTGCTACATTTCACATGGCTTTGCGTGGAATCTTAACAGATTGTTTGATTAAACTTGCCAGAATTTTGAATATGTGAAGAAACATGAAACCAAGAAAGTTTGAATTGTTTCAGGATTTGTAATGAAAACCTCTGGTTATTATTAACCATTGTTTGCTGAACTTCAGAAAGTTTGGATTGGATAAGAATCTAAATTGAAGTTTGTCTGAATATATCCAAACTAGGAGTGGGCTTTGGTCACAAAAACTTGGATCTGGATTTCAATCTCTTCTAAGTTAGGGGGCTTCTGAAACCTGGGTTTTAGTTCTAGCCAGTCTCTGATAGGTGCCTGTTATTTGGTTAAAGGCAGGGCCTCCCTAGCTATTCTGGGGCCCTACGCAGCCCCCCAGTGTGTGAGAGTGGGGGGGCCCAGGCCTCCGCAGGGGTGGCAGGGGCGCGGCTGGCTTGGGGGAGAGGGGGGAACCACCCCCCAGCACTCACCGGCAGCGCAGCTGGGCCCGGGCTGCTGCACTTCCCATTGCTAGTGAGTGCAGGCCCAGCCCTGCTGCACTCCTCAGGGGAGTGGGGACGGGGCTGGGGCAGAGCAGGGGTGGGAAGAGGCGGGGCGGGGGTGGAGCAGGAGCGGGAGCTTTGGGGAAAGGGTGGAGTGGGAGCGGGGCTGGGGCAGAGCAGGGGCGTGGGCCATAGGGAAGAGGCGAAGCAGGGGCTGGAGCAGCACGCAACTGTACAGGGCACCAGGAAATTTGGTACCCCAAATTTCCTGGTGCCCTATGCAGTTGCGTACTTTGTATATGGGTAAGGATGGCCCTGGTTAAAGGTCTCTTGTTTAGAGCATGAGAAGGGGGATAAAAATAAAAGCAAAATACTTATTTAAGTAATCAAATAAAAACACTATTTAGGGGAGGAGGGCGGGGGAGATGGAGCATTGTCGGAGACCTCTGGGCTTGGTGGAATTTGATGGCTACCTTTGAGGTACATATTGCACGTCTATGTACTTACAATGGCTCATAGCAAAGAGCACAGCATGGGACTGACCTTAAGGTATTTGCTATGTGTTTGTCTGTTACTCTGAAAGCTGTGATAGCTATTTCATTATTTGTGCTCTAACTGACATACTTCTGAGTTCACTGTGCAACACCGACAAACACCGGTCGTCAGCAGACGGGATTGAACCAGGGACCTTGGGAGCTTAGTGCATGAGCCTCTACTGCATGAGCCAAAAGCCATATGGCTCTTAGCTAAGGCTGTAGAGCAGACTCATTAATCTCTTTCTAAGTGGTCTCAGTGCCACTAGATGGGACACAACACCACACTCAGGAGCTGTGTGGGTTATATACTTCCCCAGTTGAGGAAGCGTGTCCTGAGCTTCAGAGACTTACCAGTTGAAATCCCAGATGAGCCCCCTCTTACAACACCAACCGACCCTGGTTGTTGGCAGGTGGGATCGAACCTAGGGCCTCTAAAGCTTAGGACATGAACCTCTATCGCCTGAGCTAAAAGCCAACTCGCTGTTAGCTAAGGCTGTAGAGCAGACTCATTAATCTCTCTCTCTCTCTAAGTGGTCTCGGTGCCACTCAATGGGACAGAACACCACATCCAGGAGGGGTGTAGGTTACATCTGCACTAAGAAGGATTTCCTTGGGTGAAGGCGCTAGGGTCTTTATAAGTGAAGCCAGGACCCATAACCCTGGGCAGAAAAGGGAAAAGTCTGTAGCCTCATCTCAGGGCTGAGTTACACATACATCATTCACCTCTTACCAAAATGATTCCCCAAAGCTGATGCATAACCCTTAAAAACAAAGAAAGGATGATTGAGAAAATATTTTTTGTTGTTTTTGAATGCTTTCAAAAGGGCACAGATTTTATTTATAATTACAATGCCAGTTGCACGGAGAGTCACAGTCACTTGTAGTCAATAAGGAAAAAGGAAAAAATGTATTTTCTCTTTCTTTAAAAGCTTCAGTACAGCACCAGCTAGATACAAATCACAATCCTCTATAGCACTTCAGGTTGCCACAAATGCAAGCCACTTCCTGGGGCCTTATCCTTAAAGCACAGCAAAGACGCAGAGCAAAGCTAACATACAGTACAATCACACACTTATCTATAAGGCACAGTTTGTTTCACAAAATAAATGGAAAAGGAAAAATTATGAAAGAGAAATCTAGTGGCCAGCATGACTACAACCAGTCCTTTCCTCACAGACTTTCTAGGTTCTCCTTGTTCAGTAATAACTTTGATCAAAGGAGCATTTTACCAACTGAATACCTGGTCATGTGGTTGCTCTTACTCCCCTGGCCTTTGGAGTCCACCATACAAAATGAACAGCACAGAACTGACTAGAGTAAATCAAATATAATATTCAGCAGCAACAGCTTTCCTTTTCCCTCAGCCACTTAAAAAGATGAACAGCTGCTGCAACGATAACTTGACATATGTTTTATGTATGATTAATAATAATACTATTGCTGTAGCAGCAGTTCTAGAAGTGACAACAGCCCAGACCCATCTCCCAGACTGTAAATCTGAGATTTAGGAATATAAAAGAGGGATCCTAGAATAGGAAATAGCATGCAAGGTGCATTTTATACTGTCCATGATGCCTTTTGTTGCCTATCCATCACTCATTCTATTGCTAACACAAAGAGGATTGGAGACAATATACATTCTTGTCTAACTCCAGTGACAAGATCAAACCACTTACCCAAGTCAGTATCCGATCTTACTGTGCATTTAGTTCAACCATATAACCTCCTTATTATGTTGATTTGCTTTCCTGGTATCCCATAGCTTCTAGCAACATTCCAACAGGGTCCCTATGTGGACACTATCAAACGCTTTCTTAAAATCAATAAAGTTGATTAAGATGGGTTTTTGCCAAGCAATAGCTTTCCCAGTGATCTGTTAAAGAGGGAATATCTGCTCACAACATGACCTACCTACAGAGAATCCTGCCTCTTTTTCTTGTAATATTTCATCAACCACTATCTTCATTCTATTCAGCATCATGGTAATCAATACTTTGCCTGGGACTGATAGCAGTACAATACCTCTTCAGTTCACGCACTAAGATCACCTCTTTTTTTTTTGGCAATGTCACGATGATACCATCTTCCCAGTCACGACACTTGTTCTTTCACCATATTTTGTAACATAGTTTTATTAACTACTCAATCAGAATTTACCCTTGCTCATTTAGAATCTCTGCTTGAATTATGTAAACCACAAGAGCTTTCTCCTGTTTGAGGCCTTTGACAGCTGCTTTAATTTTATTGGCTGTTATGGAATGGAAATGTGCTTTCCATCATCTGGCTTGTTCATGCATTTTCAACATCAGTCCACGAGAGTCCCTGATGGGCAGCACCTGTGACAATCTGGGTCCTCCTTAAAGATCTTTCACTATTCTGTAGATATGCTTGAAGACTTTCCTGTGTTGCTTCTGCCTCTGCAGCCTTCTCTTGAACCCAGCCATTTCTATCTTGCCTGCATCTCTTCTTTATTTCTTGTCCTTTTTTGCTGTATCTTGCATCTGCCTCTAAGAGTTCTGTCTGTATCTTTAGGTGTATGTGAATGGAAAAGACATGGAACATGTCTTGGGAGTGTGATGTGAAAGCTCTTTCACTGGAGGTTTTCAAAAAGAGGCCAGACAGCCATCTGTCTTGGATGGTTTAGACACAACAAATCCTGCATATTGGCAGGGGGTAACCCTTGCAGTTCCTTCTAGCCCTATGATTCTATGACATTTGAAGGTGGCTGCGATAAAGATATTCATATGAGATCAGGAAAAGCAAACACCACTTTTGGAAGGATGACTAACATCTGGTCAAAAACAGAGGTCTCCACACCAAACTAAAGGTCAGATTGTACTGAGCACACTATTGTATGGAGCAGAGACTTGGCCAATGACAGTGGCTAAGAAAAAAAGAGACTGGAAGCTGCCCATCACAGATGGCTGGGAAGATATTATACATTGCATAGAAAGACAAAACAACATATGTGAAAGTAAGGGAGCTGACAGAGCAAGACGTTAGAAAATATCATCAAAAATATTATATGTTCACCATATGGAAGATGGGAGAAAAACTAAGCAAACATTGAATTGGGTACCTGATGGAGAAAAGAGAAAGTGAGGAAGGCCAAGGAAGAACTGGCAGAAGACACTGACAGAATGTGCTGGGATCATTTGAGAAGTACCACAACTAGCAAGCAAAGATAATCAGTGGAGGAACTGGACTATCTGATGTGCTTAGAGGTGCAGGAGGACCACAAACCACAGACACTGGGAGCTGCGGGGGGCCATGCCTGCGAACAGACGACGTCAGCAAAATGTCTTATGGCCCGCAATCAGATTACCCTGATGAGCTGCATGCGGCCCATAGAATTAGGCTTTTAAAAATAAAACTGAAGTCTTTTCAAAGTGAGACAGTAACTTTCCTTTAATTAGTCAAAAGCTTCCATTACAGATCTCCTGGCAGGTCAGTTTGCTAAACACTGATATGTAGTGCTGGCTACCAGAGCTGGCTCCAGCTTTTTTGCCGCCCCAAGCGGTGAAACGGAAAAAAAAGCACTTTGGCGGCTGCTCAATCGCACTGCTTCATTCTTCTGCAGCAATTCGACGGCAGGCCCTTTGCTCCCAGGGACTGAGGGACCTGCCGCCGAATTGCCGCCGAAGACTCGGACGTGCCGCCCCTTTCCATTGGCCGCCCCAAGTCGCTGGTGCCTGGAGCCAGCCCTGCTGGTTACTGAACTCTTACATTCTAAGGGCTTTATTTTGCCACCCCTATTTATCTTGAGAAATACCTTACTCTGTGAAGAGTTTCATTAGTATTAAATGATTACTTGTAAGACTGTTGTATTAATTAGGGGACCAGACAAGAAGGATAAAAATAGCCATATTACACAGGTGACCAGAGAGTAGTATTATACAGGGTTACCAGAACCTATCACTGTTACTATAATTTTTTCCTTCTTTCTATATTTATCTATATCTATCTATCAGCATGGTTTGTTGTTCTGTGTAGTTTTCCATAGACTCAGTAATCCATTTTAATAGGTCACCTTAAAAATTATGAGGGCAGCAGCCATCTTGATTCTCTTTTCTATGTAGAAAAACAAAGATCTAGTTCCTTGGTGACTCTGCAAGTTTACATAACCTTTTATTTCTCTGAATCTCTCCAAATTATAAACCTAACTTCTTACTTTGAGGACAAAAATGTTTCCTTAATTGTGTTTTTCAGCAAATCTTTTTCATTCAAGTTTCCCACATAGGGATCACATTTTAAGATGTCACAACAGGTTATCACAATCATATGTTCATCTTTATATTGGGTCCATTCAAAATTGGTGTCACAAAGTAATGAATGTCAGGGCAAATGTATATTTCCCCCCCCCCCAAATAATTGTTTACCGTGAACTGCAGCGTTTAAAAAATTGCCACTTTAAAACTTTAATAGTTGCAACTATTTGTGAATTTTTTTTTTAACTTCTTTTAAAGGGCTTCATGCTGAACTCATTGCACTCAACAGTAACGTACAAATTGACATTAATGGTGCAGATTCAGACACATATTGAGTAGTCTCTTTCTCACTGGGCTTGATTCTGATGCTCACAGTGCAAACTTACTCTTGTACCGGAAATGAGGGAACTACTCAATGAGTAAGATGCTCCTCAACATAAGTAGGTATGTGTGTGGGTGGGTGGGGAGGGGGGATCTGACTCTCTGTAAATAATTATCCAGTATTCATCACCTTGGTATTTGAGAACTGGAGTACCAGATTGTCTTGTGGCAATTTTTCATTTTCTCTCTACTTGTACCGACATTGAGGAACAACTATAATATGGATGGGTTTGGGTTTTTTTTTTTTTGAAGATCACATTACTTTTGCAGATGGTTACTTATTCCTTTTCCTTGCCCGCAATAAAATCTATGTTATTTTAATCACCTTTTAAATTTAAGAAAAAATGACAGCATATAGCTGTTTACAAAGAGCTAATTAGCACATTTACCTGAATATGCTCTCACACTTTCAGATATTAAAATTAAAATGCAAATTTGTAATGTGCATATGAGAATTAAGGGGAAATAATTTCTACCTAACTGCTTGCAGGCACTTGAATCCTCCTCCTGACTATCTCTCACCCTCTCCTTTGGCTTAGCTGAAAAATTATTTTGAATAAAGATGACATTACTGTCAAACACCTTGTTTGCTTCTAAGCATGTCTGAGTACATATGTCATCATCAAAACACTAGCTAACTAACATTTTTAACAATGGAAGTGTGTGTGGGGGGGGAAGAACTCCTAATATGTATAACCCAACAATGTATTAAAGTAGGGTCTACAAAGGATATCCCCCCCACACACAAAAAAGTTACAGGTTTTTAGCATCCAAATCTCTCATATGTGCATTTCATTCAGTGTTGTTGTTTTTGTTTTTTTTTAAATAGGATATAGGAAATGCCATATCAGAACAAACAATGGTCCATACAAGCTGGTAACTTCTCTCTGATAGTTACCAAAACTAGATGTTTCAAATGAAGTTATAAGAAGTGATTATGCAATACTATCTCATTGGGGGCCTTTCCTTCATAACCCCAACTGATGGTGATGTTATGTTATGCAGTAGTATATATACTAAGCTGTAATCTTTATTCTAGCTAATGTAACTGTAGATCATACTTCTAGTCATACTATCTAAATAGTCACTTGAATGTGTCATTGTCCCATAGAGGAAGTGGTGGTGTGTGTTGTGCTGTTTTTTGTTTTTGGGTTTTTTTTGCAAGAATTGAAGGTATATTTTCCCCTTATCCCATCGCAGGGTATTAATATCCTTGCTGGAGAGCAACACATTTAAATGATCATGACATACTCTAGCTCTCTCGCCAGGGCCGGCTCTGGCTTTTTTGCCGCCCCAAGCAAAAAAAACAAAACAAAACAAAACAAAACAAAACTTGCGGCGCGGCCAGAGACAGGGTGCAGGGGGACTCCCTGCACTGGTGCTCCAGCTAGCGGGGGAGAGAGCAGGGGGAGAGAGAGAAGGGGGCGGCCAGGGCTTCAGTGGAGCGCTGTCAGCGGCCCCAAGCGCCGAGCCGCCTGCCGGGAGGGCTCCGCACCGCGGTCGGCTGCCCTGCCGGGCTTGCTGCAGGGCACTCCCCTCCTCCGCACCGCCGCCCCCTACAGGGCAGCTGGAGTGGGGAAAAAAAAAAAAAAAAAAAAAAAAAGCGGCCGTGCCGCCCTAGGATTGGGCCGAATTCCGCCTCGTACAATCTGCCGCCCCAAGCACGAGCTTGCTCGGCTGGTGCCTGGAGCCGGCCCTGTCTCTCGCTGTTTTATATATAGAAATAGATAAAATGCACACATACAAATTAATAATATTACAGAGATGTGGCAGGATGACATTTGTTCTTACAGGCTAACTGGGACAATAAGTACCCTGAGACATTGATGAGAGGGAATGAACATGCTGAAAAGACTCTACTTTGAAGACAAACATATTCAGTGCATGAATCTCATGTGTAAAAACAAAAACAAAAGAGAGAATTCTATGGTGTAAAAAACTGCAGCAAGGCCACTGGCTTTCTGACTGAAAAGAAAGAGCTCTTGTCAAAGCTTGGTAATGAAGTACCCAAGATTCATTGTTTGGAGACAGCACCTCTGACATATTAGCTTAGCTCATTGTCCATCATTGCAACCACAGGATTCTTCAAGGTCTCACTCACACAGCCAGTCACACATTGGCCTACGTGCATATACCACAGATTTAATAATTAGGCTCCTCTTACCTCTTCGAAACAGAAGTTGGGGCTTTTTCACTCTTTCATCAGGAAGGTGAAGTGACTAATGACTTTTGATTTATGGATTCAATGAGTTTCCAGGATCCTTTGATAGAAAACACTGTACTGCTGTTTCATAGACTGGAAACAAACTAACACTCTTTGCTTTCTACAACCATTGATGCATGGCCCCTAAATCCATCAAAGTGTTTTAGCACATGAGTTGTCCCTTGGCTTAATGTTATCCATGTGCTAAAGTACTTTGCTTGATTGGGGTCTAAAATAACTCTTTCACATCACCTTTTCAGATCACCAGCGTTAACCACAACCTATGTCAGACAAAATATGGGAGATCAGAATGCCAATGTCCAAGATTTACTGTGAAATTTATCTACTATAGCACAAAATTTCCTGTCCCCCATGCTGTGCCTATGAAAGATACCTCCTGCTGTGAGGAGTTTATGTTCTTCACAGAAAAGACAGAGAATATTTGAGATAGTCTCAACTGATCCTTGGAATCTGAGTCATAGCAGAGGACTCCTCAAGATGTTTTTTCCCCAACTGGAGGTTCTGAAGGCACTAAGGGAAGTCTATGACACTACCTGTGTCACTGATGGCTTGTCCTCACTTGAAATGCTACTGCAGCAGAGCTGCATTGCTGCAGCGCTTCCATGTAGGTGCTACCTTCACTGACAGAGGGGTTCTCCTATTGGGGTTGCTAATCCACCTCCCCAAGAGGCGCTAGCTAGGTCGACGGAAGAATTTTCCCATCAGCATACCACTGTCTACACAGGGGATTAACTCTTCTTAACGAGGCTGCTCATGGGTGTGGATTTTTCACACCCCAGAGCAATGTAGTTAAGCCAACTTAATTTTCTAGTGTAGACCCAGCCTGACCCTCTTAGAGGAAGCTGGCCTTTCTGTGAAGGTAGTTGAGGGAAGGAAGGCACTCCCCTCAGAAGATGACTAAATGTAAACAGAGATCCCAGCTCAGTTGGTGTTGAGGTTTCTGGTTTGATCTGAAACAAAGCTCTGCAAATAAAATAATACAAAACCCATCAGGATTATATGACTAAAGTTAAAAT
Organism: Terrapene triunguis; assembly: GCF_002925995.2. Taxonomy (NCBI): domain Eukaryota; kingdom Metazoa; phylum Chordata; order Testudines; family Emydidae; genus Terrapene; species Terrapene triunguis. Next base: position 3,547,061 of record NW_020664531.1, on the reverse strand, counting down.
AAATAATAATAATTAGCACCTGTATAGTGTTTTTCATCCACAGATCTCAAAATGCTTTACAAAGCTGAGTAGGTATTGCTATTCTCATTTTACAAATGCAGAACAAGAGGCAAAGAAAAGCAAAGTAAAATTACCCATATCGTATGAGTCAGTGCAAAATCAGGGATGGAGTTCTGATCTCTTAGTTCCCAGATCTGTTCTACAATCAAACAACAAAAAGTGGAGGCCTCTTTACAAGGGAAACTATAATGCCATATCTTCCAATTACTGAAGGGTTTAAACATTTTCACTGAAAAATTACAGCAATACTTTGCAAATGATGCCATGTGAGATTCTTATTTTAACTTTAATTTCCTTTAACTAATCAAAGGAGAAACAAAATAGAATAAAGATTTCTGATTGGTATACAAAGGCTGCTGAATTAAGCGGCTAATAAAAAAAAGTTCCTTTAAAGAAGAGCCTCCACGTAAGCAACAAACGTAAGTAAATAACACTGCTCAAAATTCTGCTTTCCCTCTTCTCTTTGTATTCTAACTACCACCTCTGGACTTATCTAATTGCATTACTTGTTTTTCCTGAGGCTAAGGTACACCAGGGCTCATTATTTTTAATTAGCCATGGAAAAACACAAAAACTTGTATACACATAGCTGCCAATAATGCTTTATTTGTTTATTAGTAGTATAAACCTCTTCAAACTAGATATGGTACTGCTAGTAATACACTATGGAACTTTAGAAGGGATTATTCAACTGTTCTTGCTTGTCAATTAGAACCTTTGAGTCCTAAGGACTCTGTTTTTAAGGGCACAAATAGAAAATAAAATAAAACAAAAGAAAAAAAACATTCACTTTATATTTCACTGAAAACAGTGAGCTAGGTAAATGGAGTTACATGAGATGAATTCGGTCCACTATCTTTAACTGTATTTACTTTGTAAGTCATTAGGGGACAGATTGTGGCCTGGCCTACAGCACGGGCATACAGGGTGAAAGAGACACGCACACTTCTCTGCTGCAGGTGGATGGAGAGAAGGGGTGAAACAAAGTCCAGTGTGTTTTTGTAGTTGGGCAGGGAGTCAGTGGAGCCTTCCCTCCACCTATAGGTGCCAACTCCGTGGGTGCTCCGGGGCTGGAGCACCCACGGGGAAAAATTAGTGAGTGCTCTGCACCCACCAGCAGCCAAGCTCCCCTCCCCACCTGACCTCCTCCTCCCCTGAGCACACCGTGTCTCTGCTCCTCCGCCTACCTCCCAGGGCTTGCCGCTCCCAAACAGCTGTTTGGCGGCGTAGCAAGCTCCGGGAGGGAGGAGAGAGGAGTGGGAATGTGGCGTGCTCAGGGGAGTAAGTGGGGAAGAGGTGGGGTGGGGATTTGGGGAAGGAGTCGAAATAGGGGCAGGGAGGGGGCGGAGTTGGGGCAGGGACTTTGGGGGAAGGGGTTGGAATGGGGGCGGGGAGAGAGGGGGGTCGAGCACCCACCGGCGCGAGTAGAAGTCGGCGCCTATGGCTCTACCGTCTCAAAATACCAGCTAATATGTCGACCTAGCTCTGGATGTTAATGATACGATGCTACGATGCTTTTCTAATCTCTTCCAGAAAAAGGCAGATTACTTACTCCTATCCCCAGAAAAGCAAGTGGGGGGAGTATGGAAAGAGTGATGGCTGCTCCTGGGATGCTGACATGTAGTCAGGCTTATCTATAAATAGACCATCTAGCCCTAGAGGAGTTAAGTCTGCTAGCAGTGCACAGACACATACTGGATTCCTTGAAGTAGTTCACATTTTATCATAGAATCACAGAAATGAAAAGGCTTGAAGGGACCTCAAGAAGTCATCTAGCTCAACTCCCCCATGCTGAGGCAGGATTAAGTATACCTAGAGCATCCTTGGCAGGTGTTGGTCTAAACTGTTCTTAAAAAAAGGATTGGCATTTCACAGCCTCCCAAAGTAAACTGTTCCAATGCTTAACTATCCTTACAGTTAGAAAGTTTTTCTTAATATCCAACCTAAATGTCCCTTGCTGCAAACTAAGCTGAGTACTTGTTGTTCTACCCTCAGTGGACATGGATAACAATTGATCACTATCTTCTTTATAACAGCCCTTAATATATTTGAAGACTGTTGTTAGGTCCCTCCTCTGTCTTCTCTTCTAAACATGCCCAATTCTTTCAGCCTTTCCTCACAAATCATGTTGTCCAAACCTTATTTTCTTGCTCCCCTCTGCATTTTTTTCACATCTTTCTTAAAATGTGGTGCTGCTGCTAAATGGACACAGTACTTCACCTGAGGCCTAATCAGTGCTGAGGAGAGCAGAACAATTATCCCCCAGGTCTCACATACGACTCTCCTGTTAATACATTCCAGAATGACATTTGTCTCTTTCACGGCAGCATCACGCTATTGACTCCTATAACCCTCCGATGCTTTTCTGTAGTATTGCTGCCTAGTCATTTATTTGCCATTTTGTATTTATGCATTTGCTTTTTCCTTCCAAAGTGTAGTTAATACTTTGTACTTGTCGTTATTGAATTTCATCGTATTGATTTCAGACTAATTCTTCAATGTGTCAAGGTCATTATTAATTCTAATCCTGTTCTCCAAAGTGTTGGCAACCCCTCCCAGCTTGGTGTAATCAGCAAATTTTACAAGCATGCTCTCCACTCCATCATCCAAGTTGTTAATAAAAATATTGAATAGTAGCAGTCCCAGGACTGACCCCTACAGAACTGCACTTGATAAGCCCTCCCAGTTCAAACTAAACCATTGATAACTACTCTTTGAAAATGGTCTTTCAAACAGTTATGAAGTTATTTTACAGATACAATACATTTTTATTTGTATTAGGTGTTTAATAATGATGTTTCCATGTACTTCTCTTCAATGAAGCATAGTCCTGGTCAATAACCATACCTTGTCTCTCTAATACATACAATGAAACATATTAAAATAACAAAGAGACCGATCATCTATCAATGAAATATTAACCACATACTTCTTGTTAAACAGATTAAAACAAAGTTCAGAAAAGCTCTGTGGTTAAAAAAAAAATCTAAGTTTTCAGTGTTTTTTTAGCACATTCATCTGCAGCACCTTTCTCGCTCTTTATTACTGTTGCAGACTTTTACAATAAATGTCCAAATATTATAAATCACTTTCATATTCAAAATCAATAATAATCGAAATGTTACATTCCAGACAATTAACTCCTGTTTTGACATGAAATGATATGTGTGTTGGCATATAATTCAAATAATATAACCCACTCCCATGCCCCACCCCACGTTCAGGACAGTATAGAAGTACATGATCAAACAGTTATTTTGTGCAACAAAAAGTGCTTTCTGGGGAGGCAAGAAGGGTAAATATATGCAAAGAAATAATCCTTTATTTTTTCAGAAGCACTTCATGCATCCGATGAAGTGGGTTTTAGCCCACAAAAGCTTATGCTCAAATAAATTTGTTAGTCTCTAAGGTGTCACAAGTACTCCTCATTCTTTTTGTGAAAATACTGTTACTCCTCTTGACCCAAGCAGCTAGCCAAAAATTTGGAATTTTATAGGTTTTTCTAGTTAGGAGGAGAAATTGTTGAGAGTCAGGTATTTCTTTGATGCAATTTTTTTCATTTACAAATAATGTACAATGCCTATTGCCCTGAAAACAGAAGAAATCTAACAATGGGAGACAGTATCCTTGTTCACAGGTCTGTCAGACAGCACCCCAACCCAAAGCCTCTCCCTCAGCTTCTCCCAGGACCACACAGTTTGCTTCCAGGCTGCATCAGCCTGGCTTTCTTCCTGAGTCTGTCTCTCTGTTCTCACTTACACAGACACCTCCCCAAACATTTTCCAGTTGAGCTCTTGCCCACATAGTTCAAATTCCTGAGTGGCCTTGAAGATGCCTTTGCTTTGGCTGGTGATATGGCCCTGTGCATGGCATGAAAACCACCTAATTGTTTCAGCCACCTGTTTACAATGGTTCCTTTACATGTCTCCTGAATAAAGGCAGTGGTTACACCCAACCCATAACAGCAAGGTTTAACCCAGCCCATAAAAATGCCTCAATATCATGAAAACTCCCTCTCCCCCTCCCCCATTGTTTATAGGATTTTTTTCTCCTCCAAAAGGGAGGAAGGGGCCACATCATTTCACATGACTTTTCACCCATAAAAGCAATGATACAGTAATCATCTTTGAAAATTCACTAAGAATTTTAACGCCAGATAAAACAATAACAGCCATAATACGGTGCTTATATTTTTCTGTGTGCTCTACATAACTCAATAAAACCTTTAAAACATTTTCTGTGGTAAATACGTACTACTAAAACTATCCTCATTTTATAGATGGGGAAATAGAAGTGCCTAGAGGTGAAGGACAACATTTTCAAAAGTGGCCTCTAATTTTAGGTACCCACCTTAAGACATTTCATGCTTGATTTTCAGAGGTGTTGAGAATTTGTAGTTCTCACTGAATGACAGTCCTAGCTGCTCAGAACTTCTGAAAATCAGGCCCAAGTTAACTCAACTGCACCACAAAACTGAGGTACCTAAAATCATGGGCATGAAAAAGGAAATATTCAACAACATAGAAAAGCAATATACTTAAAACTGATAAAAGATGTTTTGGTAAACAAACACCCTCACATATAGAATCATAGGACTGGAAGGGACCCCCAGAGGGCTTCTAGTCCAGTGCCCTGCATGTATGTAGGATCTAGTCTTATCTAGACCATCCCTGACAGGTGTTTGTCTAACCTGCTCCTAAAAATCTCCAATGATGGCAATTTCACAACCTCTCTAGGCAATTTATTCCAGTGTTTAACCACTCTGACAGTTAGGAAGTGTTTCCTAATGTCCAACCTAAACTGCCCTTGCTGCAATTTAAGCCCATTGCTTCTTGTCCTATCCTCAGAGATTAAGAAGAACAATTTTTCTCCCTTCTCCTTGTAACAACCTTTTATGGACTTGAAAACTGTTATGTCCCCCCTCAGTCTTCTCTTCTTTTTTCAATCTTCCCTCATAGATCATGTTTTCTAGAGCTTTAATCGTTTTTGTTGCTCTTCTCTGGATTTTCTCCAATTTCTTCACATCTTTCCTGAAATGTGACGCCCAGAACAGGACACAATACTCCAGTTGAGGCCTAATCAGCACGGTGTAGAGTAGAAGAATTATTTCTTGTGTCTTGCTCACAACACTCCTAATACATTCCAGAACGATGTTCGCTTTTTTTGCAACAGTGTTACACTGTTGACTCATATTTAGGTTCTCTATAGCATCACTATGACCCCCAGATACTTTTCTGCAGTACTCTTTCCGAGGTAGTCATTTTCCATTTTGTATGTATGCGACTGATTGTTCCTTCCTAAGTGGAGTACTTTTCATTTGTCCTTATTGAATTTCACCCTATTTACTTCAGACTATTTCTCCAGTTTGTCCAGATCATCATATCCTCCAAAGCAGTTGCAACCATCCAAGCTTGGTATCAACTGCAAACTTTATAAATGTACTCTCTATGCCATTATCTAAATCATTGATGAAGATATTGAAGAGAACTGGACCCAGAATCGATCTCTTGATATGCCCTTCCAGCTTGACTGTGAACGACTGATAACTACTCTCTGGGAACAGTTTTCCAACAAGTTATGCACCCACCTTATAGTAGCTCCATCTAGACTGTATTTCCCTAGTTTGTTTATGAGAGGGTCATGCGAGACAGTATCAAAAGCCTTACTAAAGTCAAGATATACCACATCTACCGCTTTCCCCCATCCACAAGGCTTGTTATCCTGTCAAAGAAAGCTATTCGGTTTGTTTGACATGATTTGTTTTTATCATGTTACTTATCACTTACTTGTTACTTACTATCTTCTAGGTGTTTGCAATTTGATTGCTTAATTATTTGCTCCATTATCTTTCCGGGTACTGAAGTTAAGCTGTCTGGTCTGTAATTCCCCAGGTTGTCCTTATTTCCCTTTTTACAGATTGGCAATGTATTTTCCCTTCTCCAGTCCTCTGGAATCTCTCCTGTCTTCCATGACTTTTTGAAGATAATTGCCAATGGCTCAGGTATCTCCTCAGTCAGCTCCTTGAGTATTCTAGGATGTATTTCTCAGGCCCTGGTGACTTGAAGACATTTAACTTGTCTAAGTATACACCTAATTAACTAATAGAACTCACTACCAGAAGATTTCACTGAGCTAAAGAGCTTAATAGGATTCATAAAAGGATTAAATAGTTATATGGTTAATGAGAACATTCACAGTTACCTTTAGATAGGATAAAAACTGGGAAGGGATATACAGGCCCATGCTCTATAAGCCAACTTGTAACTAATGAATATTAGAGAGAAACTTTCCCCAAGGCCTGTTAGTCTATTATGGGGTTTCTCAACACTTTCCTCTGAAGCAGTAGCAGATTTGGGGTTATGTTCCTGGTGATTACTCAGGTTAGGATCTTTTCTATTTATTTACAGTGTACACAAGTTTGCCAGTTTGCCTTTCACATAGGTGGCAACAAATAAACAAACCCCAAAACAGCAAAAGTGCACAAAGAAACCCCAATTAAGATACCAGGGTCCAGCCACATATCCAGAAAGTAGCTCACTCTCTGACTCTTCAGTTTGCTCTCTTTCAGCATGCTCAGCTCCTGTCCAACCTACTTCCTGACCACCCTCTGCTCAAAGACACATGCCTCATTGTCAGTTTGGCCTACTTCATGCAGACTTGGGTTAATCCACATTTTGTCCCACTGCCGTACAACACTCCTTGGACTGGTTTGACTATATTTAATGTCCACAGGAGCCAGATTCTCTGCAGGTTCTCTGTTCCCACCAGGTGCAGTTGCTCTGGCCAGACCCCATAAGGTCATTTGGACAGTATTCCCTATATTTAACACTGTCTGTGGAGAGTTTGGTACTTCTGGGGCATCTTATTGTCAGCTTTGTCATAACACTCTTTCAAAGTCCCAGTGTGATCATCAGCAATGTCTGCACACATACTGGGGAAGGGAAGGGAGTTTATGTGGGTGTGCTGGAAATACTGGAGTACTATATAGGATATGCTAAATCTGGTGAAATTACTGCCTTCGTTATGTTTCTTTTGATCTTGTATTAATACAGCCCTCTCAGCTTTTGTTTCCTGTGATTTAGAAGTGGCTAAAATAAAAAGAGCAACATAAGACAAAATTATGTAAATTACATTAGAAAACGTGGGCAGATGTTGCAAACTGTGGTGGAAGCAGAAGAAATAAAGGAAACATGGCACAATTATAATAACAACAGAAACAACAGAAGCAGGGAGTAGCAGTAGTCAGTGAAGCATGGCGGCAGGATCAGCAGCAATAAAAGGGAAGTATCATATCTCCTCCTCCTCCTCTCACTGAGTTTTCTAAAGAAACAATTTATCCTCCTGTCTTCTGAATCAAAAGGTTCATATTAGTACTTCACCACAGCCAGTTTGCTCGCCTGATAGTATAAAGCCTTACAGAGTTTTGCTGCAAGAAACACACATCTCATCCACTAAGGTCATGTGTTGCAGGTACCTTCTGCTTACCTAGGAATTGCATTATTGCTCATCTTCAGTCAGTCTCAACCTCTGCACTGACTTGTTTTGGTGGTGGTTGCGTTTTTAGTGCCACCGGCAGAAACTAAGAACATTTAGATTGTGAAAGCCAAAGGAGCACTGCCAAAATAACAAAGGTGATCCCCAGAAGACACACTTTAAAAGTGTTATCTAACAAATTATACTGAGTTGAAAATGATGATCGATGTTGAGTTTTTTGTTTGCTGAAGATTCCTTTGTGTTTCACCTGACACCTAATGAGTCTCATGTTTGTCCTCCTCTCTCAAATTGATTTACACAAAGAGAATTTGACCCCTTTCCCCCACATATTTGATGGAAGACTCCCTACGTTCCACAGATGTGGGAAAAAAAAGCTTCTCAACATGTTCCAATGCAGCCCACCACTCACTTCTGTACTTTCTTTTGGGCCAGGATCACTCTCAATACCTTTGGCATCTTTTCTGTGTATCCGAGCATGCCTATGCAGATATAACCATCTATGAGTATTTAAGGGGTGTAAATACCAAGGATAAGTGGAACTGGTTAGGGTGGTAACAAAAGGTATAAAAATAAGTAATGGGATAAATTAAGCCAAGGAAAATTAAGGGTGAATATAATGATAACAACAAGTAGATTCTACAATAGTTTCCAGTAGGAATGGATCTTTTAAAGAAGAATGGAACAAAATAATTGAGATTATTCTGTAGTGAATTATACTTCTCTGGCAGGGTTGCAGCCTTGGAATGGAGTAGATAAGGTAAGAGGTCTTTCCTAGCTCTAATTTTCATGACTTTATTATATTGCTTTCTAATGAAGAAGGCTAACTCAGGACACAGATGGATCTTTTCTTTTCAGCCCAAATCACAGTCTTGTTTCTCTACAAGTTCCAATTGCTTTTATTTACTCTTGGCAAGTGCGTCCCCCCCCCCCAAAAAAATAGATAAAAGCAAAACCTAATTTATTGGTTTATAAACAGTTTGTAAGTCATTCACTAAGACATTTGTACATTTATTAGTTTTAATGAGGTAATTTAATGAGGCTAAAAGCAGCAACTTGAGGTATGAGGTCATCCGCATATATTAAGAATTAAATAAAGGCTGTGATGGCTCCAATACTTTATACTTTTCCCTCCACATGTGAATTAAATATCTTAATTAATTTAGTACCAAGGCACTGTCATGATTTTCTAACATACTTTTGTACAAATTCGATTATGTGACTACATTTATTGAAGTCAGTAGATAAATAGATTATGAGATTATTTCACAATCAGCAGAAAGTGACCTTTGCGAAGAACTACAAACATAAAATAAATAAACGATCATATAAAAAGAACACAATAACGTTAAATAAAAATGAAATCATTTTCAGGGGTTTTTTTCCCCTAGAATTTTTATCATTCTCTTTATTTCCCAATGTTACACAGCAATGGAAGAGAGCTGTTAGAACCTACTCTATGTCAACTACATTCCTATGTTTTCGCCTACACAATGAGGAGGAAGAAAAAATTGAAACACTGCAGCATGAAAAGAACAAACCTAAAAGCAAAAGCTATGATAAAGTTAACTCTGAGACACAAAATAATATCCGCTGTACCCCTACGGATAACAATAGAATACCTGCTGCAAGGTCCGGGGGAGCATCCCCAGTGTTCTGGCCTAATTCCAATTTGGGTATTTATTTACTAGGGACACAGTGACATTTGGCTTCCAGTATGTATTCAAAGAAATATTCAGTTGAAGCAGAATATCAGTGTTTTGGCTGAAATGAACCTAAATACCTACTGGAAGCAAAGAGTGGGGGGATGGGGGGAGAGGGAAGGTTTGCGTCTTCCTTGTAGTACTTGGAGCACAGCCATTACAGCTAGTAAATGTAATCACTTCAATGTGGCTGATTTGGAAGGTGCCTGGCCCTGAAAGGAGAGGTCAGCTGGAGAGAAAGAGGTTCCAGAGGCAGGCCCTGGAAGAGATCCAGACTCCAGGTAGGAGGCCAGGAATAAGGAACCAGCCTGAGAAAAGGCCTTCAAGGGGCCAGGGAAGAAGCCCTGAGGATTAGCAGCCTGGGAAGAGCTTTGCCTCCAGGGAGAAAGCCCTGGGAGGTGGCACTCTGTAAAAAGTATAGGAGAATTCTGCAGAGCCCCAGGGAGATAAGTGAAGAGTCTGCAGAGAATTGAGTACACGAAAAATGTAAAATTTATGTTTAGTTGTGTTTTGGACTTTGGGAGAGTGAGACTGAAGAGGAGCCCAGGTGGGGTGGAAGATCTGTTTGTTACATTTAATTTGTTGGCTGTTTGGGACACTGGGTACTCCAGAAGGGTACCAATTCCCCATTCCACACCTCAGGGGATAGATGTTGGCAAGGGCAGAGTCATTGCAACATTGGGTTTCACCATGAGGGAGTCCTTTCACACTCATAATTAGCAAACTTTACTGAAAAAAGTAAATCTGAATATAATCATACAGACAAATTATCTTAATCCTCTAGGTCAATAAAAATAAATCTATCATAAGCAAGAAAGCCTTTGGAGCAAAATCCTGAACTTTCTAGAGTGCATTACTATTCTATATTTTTAAACAAAGATATTTTTATAAATTAAAAATGTAATAATTTAAAAGTAGTTTTACTTAAAATGTCCTTATGGCAAATAGAAAACACTGCCTCTAATTATGACTAGGGATAGATTGAAATTCTAGTTCATAAGTTATGTTTAATTAAAAGTAGATGGGGTATCTGAAGGGTTTGTTTTTTCATAATGTGTAACGATGACATTAGCAAGTCATTAAAATTATGAAAACTAATTGAGAATATTAATATCTGTTTTATGGGGTTATAGGGCTGCCTAACCATTGTTAATGATTTTCAGATTCACATCCTGCGGCAATAAAACATCAAAGGTAATATATGTGACTACTGTCCAGTCCGTTATTCAGCTTTGTATTTGACTATGACTAAATGACATCTTGAGTTATTCAGAATTTGGATGAATACTACAATTAGACGCTTGCCACACACTGAGTAATTACACTCCCACATTCGGAATTTGTTAAAAAAAAAAATCATCACATTCTTCTGACTTTTCTGCCCAGGCTGCTAATATAGTGCATCATTTCCAACACAATGGAATAATAACTAGCGCAGTAATTTTCATTAGGTGCTGATAAATAACTGGTAGAAAAGTGTTTATTGAAACACAAATATAAAAGATACGAAGAGAATTCCTGTTACATTTAAATCTGTCTGGAATAAGGAAGAAAAAGCTATAGAAAACATGCATAATATCTGCCAAACCGACCTACCGAGAGAAGACACAAAGGATCTGCATTTAAAGACCAGATGTAGTTGTGGACTGCCTATACCATGGCTGGCTGCTGGCAAACCTGTTCCTTGCAAATAAAAGTGATCCACTGATTTCTTTACCTCAGTTAATCACTTTTTAAAATACTTCACAATTCTGTCTATTTATGTTGGTATAAAAAACTTTTCTCTCTCAATCTTGTATTTCCTGAGATTACTGACCTATTCTTTTCAACTTTTTTAGTTACCATGGCTACATTCTGCTATCAGTTACACAAGTATAACTCCACTGATATGAATGGAGTTAATCTGGATGGATACCACCTTCATCAAGAAACAACAAAGGAAATATCTAGTTCTGATCTGGAAATATACACTGGTTTCTGGGGCAATTATATTACTCACTGGTCATTGCCTCATTTAGTATTTCATATATTGACACCTTCTCATAAATTACCTGAGGATGTGCACTGCATATATATACACATTTAGGTAGCAATCAACCATTTGCATGAATCCATGTGATGTAATAGCATCATACCAATGTTTTTTGGCATTAGGATTATCATAAATTGCAACCTGTTTAACATCAGTTTCTATTTACAGCTAACAGAATAGAGGAATTAGTCATGTGTAGAGTCATTTCTGCTGTAAATCTCCATAATTAATGCTCTCCACATATCATTTTCCATCCAAGACATGCTGACCCCTGGGATATTGTCTCAATGTCAAACCCACAGAGCAAATTAGAATTTTCCGAAAGAAAGAAAGAAAGAAAGAAAGAAAGAAAGAAAGAAAGAAAGAAAAGGTCTGCAAATATTGAAAATGTCAGTATGTATGAAAGAACTATCCTAGGTGTCATACAATAAATATTGTATTTATGAGGTAGAAAAATGTGAATTATTAAGAGGGCAGACTAGTGAAAAAAGGATTATCAAGGGTACTGTTATTGCAAAAACCAATATAATGCAACATTGAGGTTTCACAGATTTTAAGTCATGAAACACAAAAGTTATGGTTGAATGCACAACTTTAAGTCTACTCCCTCGCAAGTGTGCTTTACAATGTAATGTTTAAATAAGTTATCACATACTTTAGGCCAAATCTTGTCTTGTCAGTACTTTCCTTGGCCATGGGAGGCTCTAAACAAAAAAACCCCAGTTATTTTGGTGTTCAAGAGGAATTGATCATGAATAGGATGTGACAGAGAGATCCCTGCAAAACACTGAGCAATTTTCCATGGTTGCTGTCTTCAGATGCCCCTGGAGTGAAAGACAGGAGCTGAGACTGGACAGTGGATCTGAGTCTAAAAACATTATTGGCCAATATACAACAACTCAAAGACCTTCTAAACTCATCAGATTTATCTCAAAATTTGGTCCATTATTTTTCCTTGTTAACTTATTTCATTTTGAACTGTAAATATTTCCCAGTTTTAATTACACTCACTATATTCTTACATGCCTGTCAAACATAGATTCATTTTTTTTACTTCTCTTAAAAAATTACTGAAAACACATTTTCCTAAGTTCTTACTGATTTGCTTTTAATAACAACAGGAATTGTCAGCTGAGGGGGAATGTGTCATGTTGTTTGGGATATGAGGCTGGAGCTAAAAATGAGCCTGTACATAGTCACCCTAAGGGGATCAAGGCATCCTCTCTCTGAACTTCCAAAATCTTCTGTCAAGCACCTGCCTACATGGTGGTTTCTGAGGGTATAAAAGGGGAAGTGGTTTCAACCACTCTTCTGTTCCCTCTAAGCAAGGAAGGTGCAAGTCTGGATCATGTACAACAACCTCAATGCTTTCCTCATCAGTCTTCCTTTCTATCCGTTGGGGGCTACATTATTTTTTAATTAGTTAGATGTCAGTCAACTTTTTTTTTAAGAAAGACAAGAAAAAAAGAAGGGGAAAATATCTATATGGTGTGGGCACTGTCTGGGCCATAAAAGTGGGAGGGCCTCCTCAGACCCCTATGGAGGGAGGAGGCTCTTCAGACCCAGTAGGCAGATGCCTTGTCTATACTTATGCCGGCATGTAGATTACAGGTACTACATGCCACCGTGAAAAGAGGCTGCATCCACACTTGTCACTACAGTGTGCTGGCTTACACACAGCAGTGCAAGGCTCTGCCATGGGGAGGCTGCAGGGAAAGGCTCCAGCAGGGATATCCTTTTACTGCAAGAAGAATAGCTCTTGCAAGGAGAGGGCAGTGGGAAAGGATCCAGCAGCAGGGAGGCAGCTAGACACTAGACTGCTAAAAATGGCAGTGTAGACATGGGAGGGACTGCTTGGGTGTGTAGAGAGCCATGTAGGGTATACCCTGGTTTCAGGCATGTAAGGCTCCTACACTGCTATTTACACTTATGCTAGCTGGCGTGAGGGTCTGTACTCTACGCATCGCCATAAGTGCAGATATACCTTCAGTCTGGCACTGTGCAAGTCTGCTGTTGAGTTTGGAGATCGACCCACAGAAGTGGAGCTGTTGATGTAGGCGCCTTCCTACAAGAAGGACTATGCAAAATCCACTTGAAGAATTCTACTTTATCTCAATACATTGCCTGGATCCATCAATGGACTACTTGGGATGACAGCACCACTGCCTCAAGACCTTTTCTAACTGATTGTTCTTCAGAGTTAATGAAGACTTTTGTATATGTGTTCCAAGCAACAAAAGAAAATATACGACCTGATAACAGGAGAAATGTTTTCAGAAGAAAGCAGGCCTTTAAAGCAATTAAAATAATAGTTTTCCTCTTATCACTGCTACTTCACACATAAGAATATGGAAAAAGTTCCTTCTTCAAGCTTAAAAAATGAGCCATGAACACAAATCTATAGCCTTATTGATAGAACTTTTAATGTAATAGCTTGTCATAGATGGCTCTCCACACTAATGGTAATATCAATGCAATTCAATAATGAAAAAAGATTCCACTAGTAGATATTGGGAAAATAAATGAAACTGAATTTTCTTATTGAGGCTGGCACTCTAAATAAGGATTCATCTTATCCAGTGATTTATTTGTAAGAGAAAATGAAGGCAAAGCCGGGAAATCTCCCTCATCAAACTATTTCTTCCTTGTCTCTAAATATTCAATAATGCTCCAGCTAAGAAATTGTTTTTTTCTTTAATTTTTATGATGTCCACCCCCACTGCCCCCGTGGACTATATTATCATTTGCTAAATATATTGTCAGGCGATTTACTGTTCTTCTCTCGACAGCTTCTAGACTTTTATATAACTTACCCCACTCTCTGGGAATTTAAAAGATATAAATCATGGTTTTGGGTCAATTTTTGCCCTCAAATGCATGCACGCAACTCCCACTGAAGTTACTAGCAGAGGCACAGACACATCTGAGGGCAGATTTTAGCCCTTTGCCATTTGTTGAGATTATTTTTAAAGCTCCCGTACTTGTGGGAGGAGCTGTTCCAAACATACCTTGTTCCCAGTAATAAGTACAGTCTATTCATTCTGTTCACTTTACTGCACAATTTGAACTAATTCATTCTTCTGCTCAACACAGCATGAATTTTATACCCTTGCTCTCATGAGTAAGAATTTCAGCTGTTGTTTCAGTAGTGTGTTTTGGCTTTGAGCCGCTGCCTTCACAGTTACTTGCCCAAGTGGAATTGTTGGATTGCCTTTCCTGTGTGTCCTTCACGCTAAGGTGAAGGTTGGGGCAATATTCCAAATTCTTCACCAATGCAAGAACCCTTCCTAGAATTGGAAGCATAGGGCCAGATTGCGCAGGTGATACAGAGCTGCACATCACCAGCAGGAATTCCATAAGGCATTGTGCTATCCATCTGTCCATCTATGCAGGTACTTATATAGCCCTCATCACCACAGTAGCTGAGAGCCTTCAGAGAGAAAGGCTACCTGTGCCCTCTTGCACCCATGTGCAACCACATCAGGGCCAGCCACAATCTGGCCCATAACTAACCGCTACTGTCCTGTTACTATGTACACACTTTTGCCCTTTGCATGTCATGCCTTATAAAGGTATGTCTCTCAGAAGGGGAGGGAAGGGATTGGCTTACACCCCTGACCACTATTACTGCCAGAACAACTTTAAAGCTAGGTTTTCAGAGGACTGGGTTGAGTTTTGGATTTCACTTAAAGCAAAACTCATGTGGAACAAACCCACATATACTAAAACAAACACATTTCACTCTGTACCCTCGTGAGTGGAAATTCTGTGGTTCACAAGACTAATAAACACAAGTCCCACTCAAAGCAACCCTGTTAAAATAATTCTGATAAAAACACTTCTGTCTGCCAACATGCAATAACATTTATGTAAACACATATTTTGGGGAGGATTAAACTTTTTGAAAGTACTTGAACATGTTATACCTCTAAAGAACCTCTGTTAAAAGAAAGAGTAATGAAATAAATGGTCTAGTCTTTTTGAAAATCCCCCTACAAGCTTTAGATTAGAAGACATACCAAGATGTGGGGGGGAGGGGGGAGGGAACAAAGGAAAAACAACAACATCCACAATATTTTATGGGAGTAATATTATCAGTAGCAAGAACATGTGTAATGAGACAATGGACAAAAGATGTCTCTTCAATCTCAGAACAGATTAAGCGTATCCCATTAGAACATAATACTTATTAATTCACAGATCACTTAGAGTCAATTAAGAGGATATATAGACCAACATATTTGCTTAAATTCATAATTTCATTTATAAATATGTTAGATGGTATAACAATATTATAACAGTATAAAAAACAGACTACAGCAAATTAGTAAAGGGACAGGTCACCCTGTAGAGGGGGTGGAAAACTTAAGAGATTGTCCTGAATTCTTTACTGAGGACTGTGGGATGTCATGCGCTGTTTCCCCAAGCCCTGTAGATCTTGAGGGATCTGCCTGTGGAATGGGGACATACACATGGAGGTCTGTGCCTTCCTGTACCTTCTGCAATCCCTTGTAGTATGAATCAGGATAAATTTTGTCACAATATTTTTATTTATTTATTTATTTATTTATTTATTGCAAAATGAAAGTAATGGGCTATGTATTTGCATACAACAGCTATTAAATGTCATACGACATATGTACCTGAAGCCGGAATATGGCCCTCTCTTGTTATCACCAGGCGCCACTGCAAATCAGTCCCATGTCCTGAAAAGTCATGGTCATTTAGTTGTCCTAGCTAATTAGTGTTGTACGACTATGATAAGGACTCCCAAAACTGGTGAGGGATTTTGTTTGTGTGTGAACAACACTTATCAGGTTTCTTTGGAGTTCCCTTTTGCCCTTCTAAGCAGTTTAGCCCAGAGAGACTATAACTCATCTGTCTCTTGTTTTTCACTAAGTAGTTCTACCTTAATTCCTGTCATCTGGATTGTGCCCTCAGGCACAGCATTGAGGCTCCACCATTGGAGGTGCTGTGCCTCAGACCTACCCCTGTGAGGTATAATGCTTCCCATACTCCTCTATTGTGCTGTGGGTGGGAGGCAGTATTTTACTATATCCCTTTGCAAGGAGTAGTACATTCACCGCATACCCAGGTATGGTTCCACCTATTTCCCCACCTACCTACTCCCCTCTCCCCACTGCCTCTCCAGCCCCAATGCAAAGTCATCTTCTGCACCCATGTAGGGGAACTTTACTCTCCCCTACTTCCCAGAATGACCCCAAAGGATGAAAACAAAGTCTAGTGCCATGTGTCTGTAACTTACAAAAATTCTCCAGTTCAGTACAAAAAAAGCCATTTTATTTTACAAACCAAAACGTATCTTAGAAGGATGGAGATTTGGGGGGGGGGGGGGGGAATGAGCAGGACAAAGCCTTATGAGGCTGGAAAATGACAACTTGAAGATGTCATTATCTTCGCCAAGAAAGTAAAGGCATTATGAATAATAATAACAAAAAAGCACTGCACTTCAGTGAAATGTCATTGACAATCAGCCTGATTACAATAGACAGCAGCCCAACCTTGCTGTGCCCTCAGCAAGTCCCAGGTTACCACCACCTGCGCTGCACTATTAGGAAATCTAAGAAATCTCAGCTCAGCTCCTTTAGCAGAACAGAACAGTTATTTTTAGGGTGGTTTTTTCTGATTATTCTCATTTTCTCTATTCAAGTTTCAGAAAGCAAGAATACTTTGTTATTTCTTAGCCATGAGAAAGAGTGTGGGTAAAATCCTGCCATTCTTACTCAGTCACAACTCCCATTAACGGAATAAGGATAAGAAGCTTGGGTGCACGAAAGAAAGAAAGAAAGAAAGAAAGAAAGAAAGAAAAAAAAAGTAGACTGGACTGACAAATTATTTTTAAAGCATGATTGGGCAGTGAACTGTTGATGAAAAATCATTTAGCAGGATGATTACTGAATATGAGAGTGACAAAAGAACGTTATTATTTTTCTTTGCTGGGGTATAAACTGCTCCTTTCAGCAAAGACTAAAACTGACAGCACTATTATTAAAACCTCAGTACAAACTATAAAATACAAAGCTGAGTTGTTGCTAGTACTTCATGGAATTCAGATATAGAACCTTGTAACACAGGATTTCCAGTCAACTAGCAGTGAGTGGGAGATGGTTTCTGGTTTGGCGTGTACCTTTGACTTCTCACTGCAATAATGACAATGCTCCTGGCTATTTTATAATTATAGTAATTAATATTAATGACCAAAACTTTCAACCCTGGTGCCTGAGTTTTAAATACATATGTAATCTCCTAAGCATCTGTATTACCCATTGACTTCAGCACCACTGAAAATCAGGCCATACTATTTAAGTGCCTAAATATGGATTTAGGGGCCTAACAAAGCAGGCAGGTTTGATACTTTTGACCAGTGTTTCCTCATTATTATTAACTTATTTGAAAAAAGTCAACTTTTCGCAGTATTTTCCCAGATCTATCAAACACGCTATATATGCCAAGTGGTCCAGAGTGATGGGAAGCTTAATTGGCTCTTTTTGTTCCATGTGACAAAAAGATCCCAGATGATTTCAAACAACACAAGACATTGAGTGTGGGCTGCTAGCTGCCTATGTGCAATTGTTATCTATTGTTCTTTTGAATGAATTCAGTTAACCCATCTCATTAATAAAATTAAGTGTATGTTATGCTGGAAGGAGGTCTTGGGGATAAAGAACAGAGTTGATAAAACCAGGACTAGGGTTACCATAGTTGAACATTGAAAAAAGAGGACACTCCACGGGGCCCCGGCCCCGCCCCAACTCCACCCCTTCCCCGCCCCGGCCCCACCCAACTCCGCCCCTTCCCTGCCCCCATTCCAACCCCTTCCCCAAAGTCCCTGCCCCAACTCCGCCCCATCCCCTGAGTGCCCCGCATTCCCCCTTCTCCCTCCCAGCCACGCGAAACAGCTGCACCAATTCTAGAATCAGGCACTCCACTAGTGTAGACTCCCATGACTTTAATGAAGCTGCTCAGTTTACACCAGTGGAGGATCTGCCCCGGCGCTCAGTTTTCGGGAGCGGTCAGGACACGCAGCTCACACTGTTCTGTTTCCCAGCTCCCCAGATGCCTTGGAGCACCCAGTTCTCCTCCCCGCCCGGTAAAATTCCAGACATTTTGAGCTATTTAAAAATTCCTCCTGGACATAATTCTTTATATGTAGTGAGTCCTTTCCTTTCACCAGTTCTTCAGTTTTCTTTCTCCTCATGTACCCACGCATACTTCTCTGCAGCTCGCATTTTTCTCAGCAGTGGTTGATTGCTCTTTAAGAAGGCATGAAAGTCTTTACAAGAAGTTTGTCTGAAGTTGTACTGTACAAGTAGAATTCCTTTCAACGACTCAACATTCAAGTTGGTCCTTTCCTTTGTCCACTGGCTTTGCATCAGTGAAAAAATGCGCTCTACATTTGCATTGTGAGAAGGAATAGCAAAGAAGAACTGTGCAATCTTTAACAGTTCTGAATGACACTCAATGTTTTTGGATTTCTCAAAATATTTGATCACCTTCTGGTGTGCTAGCAAATTACTGAACTCTTCAACACTGTTGCAACTTTCTGTAAACTTCTTTAGGTTGCTGAACTGATCAAAACACTTCACGTCATCAATTTGCATCCCCTTATCGGTCAGGTACTTGATACAAGGTTCCACATCACTCCAATTCGGTGTCTCACTCAGGGTAATCCACCTGAAACAAGAGAAGTCTTCCAGGGGTCTAAGCCAATCTCCAAATATTCTAAGCATCTGCTGTACATATTATTTACTTCAGCACAGAATTTGTCACACTCTTCATCAATTCCTTCCATGCTCTTTTGTGCCAGTAGTCCCTTAACTTTCAGGGACATAAAGTTGTGAGTCTTTCGTTCAAGAAGGATAGTCTGAACAGAGTTCAAACTGTTCAGCACTTCCACGACAGAATTGCTTTCCCTTTCGATTTCTTGGATGTAAGTTTGGAATACACTCATGAGTGAATGCATGTGCCAGAGGTAAATCTCACTTAATTCATACTCAAAAAATGTCTTAAGCACTATGGGTGGTTTGTCCTGTGACCGAAAGAATGACTTCAAGGCTGGAAACATCTGTATCAGCCTTGTAATGCCTGGAAATAATGACAGCCATCGTGTCTTGCTATGAGAAAGCAGCTTTCTGTATTCAACATCAACAAACTCACAGTACTCCTTCAGCCGCTCAGTTCGGACAGTGTAGATATGAAAGTACTGGTAAATTTTAAAAATAATGTTCTCAATGTCAATGTTCATTCTTTCTGCTGCATGGTGAACACAGTGGTTCAAAATGTGTGCTGGGCAACCCACACCAATTAATGTTCTCTTCTGCAACAACTTCTTTAAGTTTGCAAACACGTTCTTTCCACCTTCATCACGCCGGAGTCCTCCAAACATTGTATTGCAGTTGTCACATGTAAATGCAATGCACTTCTCAAATAAACCATTTTTTTCAAGCTTTTACGTAATGAGCAATTGTGTCGGCAGTCTCATTAGGTGTGTTCTGGACCTCAATCAATTTTGACTGCAAACCGCCATTCTTCCAGTTGAAATACTGAATAATTACTGGAAATATTTTCACTGAACCGTGATTGCTTCCATCTGTAGCAACTCCACAGTAAGCTATGTCATTTTCTTCAAACCTTTTCAGAACAACATCAACAGAATGCAGTGCAAGCACAGAGATAACAATTGCTTCTGTCTTGGTTCTAGCACTTGAAAATTTCCGTGCCACTTCAGAATCAGGGAATGTCTTCTTCAACAAGACAGATGTGCAATCCATTGACTTAAAGCTATTATGATGCTTAACAGTGTGAAATGCAAACGCACCCTCTGCTGCAGTAACAGCATCCTCTGATTCGCTGCCTGGTTTTACAAAATAATCTGTCAATTTTGTTGATGAGCTCTCTCCTTGAACTGCTTTTTTGTGCTTGTCTGAGTCCACATGAGTTTGTAAATCATTAGCACCTTTATTTTTCACAGAGATGTAAGTACCAGGTCTACATACCATGCACTCAGCTTCCCATTCGTCTCTACCACTTCGAAAACACGGGAACTTCGTCTTTAGTTCTGCAGTGAATTTACACTTTCGTTTTGGCATTGTGTTTGCTCCTAGGATCAGGGGCAGCCAGGGTCTCCACGTGCTGGGCCCGCCACAAGCCAAGCTCAGTGACTCCCATTGGCTGGGAAAAGCTCCAATGGGAGCTGTCAGAGCCAGCACCTGCAAGCCCTGCCCCCGCAGCTCTGATTGGGCAGGTATTTCGCAGTGATCCACCACACTGCTGTGTCTCATCACAAATGGGGAGCTAAGCGCCATACAGCACGCCCCAGCCCCAGGAGCTCCGATCCACTTGCAGGCAAGGCAGCCCGATGCCCATCGCAGCCAGAGCTCCGATCCCTCTGCACGCTCCTGCCTTTTTTACACTGCCCTCCCCTTCTCCCCCACCGCAGTCAGTGCTTCTTGGCGACTCCCCAGAGCAGCTCCCCCAGAGCTGCTCCCCACCTGTGCAATCAGCGGCGCATGGTACTCCCAGCTTTGCAGGCATCCCTGGCTTACCTTAGAGCGGGCTCCGGCGATTGCTGCTGCTCCCTGACTCTTCAGCTCTGTTTAAGAGCCGAGCTGCCCGAGCGCTACTGGCTTCGGGCAGCCCCCATGCCTCCGGACCCTGCGCCCCCGGAGCCCGGGAGGGGAAGTGCCCGGCCGGCGGCTC
>NW_020664531.1:3488385-3525955 GCF_002925995.2 Terrapene triunguis | reverse complement strand
CTGCCCAAAGCCGGTAGCGCTCGGGCAGCTCAGCTCTTAAACAGAGACGAATAGTCAAGGTAGGGAGCACAGCAGCTGCCGCCGCCAGAACCCGGGAGGGGAAGTGCCTGGCCGGTGGCGCAGGGTCTGGAAGCATGGGGGCTGCCCGAAGCCGGTAGTGCTTGGCCAGCTCGGCTTTAAACAGAGCAGAAGAGTCAGGGTAGGGAGCACAGCAACTGCCGCCGCTGGAGCCCGGGAGGGGAAGTGCCCGGCCAGCGGTATTTTTCCCGGACGCGTTCGGCTTTTTGGCAATTCCCCCTGGACGGGGGTTTGATTACCAAAAAGCCGGACATGTCCAGGAAAAACTGGACATATGGTAACCCTAACCAGGACCCATTTCTGCCTCCTGCATTGACTTTCTTTTGTAAATCTGAACAAGTTATTTAATTTCTTTGTGCTTTAGTTTCTCCATTTATAAAGACTTGCCTACATCGCACCTCATCCTGTCATGCTTGAACATGATTCTGAACAATAAATAATATGATACTGACCCCAAATGAAGGGTCAGCACAGACCAGAAAAAACTGTCTCAACACTGTTTGCTAAATGGGATATATCCCTGCTGGGAACAGGATTTAATCACAGGTAGGTGGCACAATGCTGAACACAATTACAGCTGATCTGAACTGACTGCTAGGTTGTGATCAGCAATTGTCTCAACTGTTCAAAACTATATTCAAAAACTATAACAGATGTAGGCAAGCCCTTATAGTGAAATAATCATTTATCCCACCCACTTCACAGTGATGTTGTAAGGACTAACCCATTAATTTAAATAAAACATTTTGAGAAATTTCGCTGAGAGTTGCTATAGAGATGCAAAGTATTATTATAGATTTATTATCATTTTCTGTGGTTAAACTCTTTTTGTTGGCTGCCATTTCAGATTTTTTCCCAACAGTTATTCATTTAATATGTTTTCCAGACAGTGCAATCACTATGCATGATGCTTTTCAGACATGTATGAAAATAGGGTCTGTGCCATAAAGGTCTACACTGCAATCAGGAGGTGTGATGGCAGCACGTGCACTGCTAGTTCAAGTAATAATAGCAGGGAAGTCATGGCAGCATGGGCAGCTTCACAGGCTAGCCTCACCTGGCCAGGAGCCTGGGTACCTAAAACTAGGTACAGCGTCAAGCGTCTGCCACTTCCACTTCCACAACTACTATTACACATTTTATCTAGAAAAGAGCTAGGTTGAGTGTGTCTGCATCTCCTGATGGGCGTGTAGACACACCCTAAGGATCAAAGGAGTCGATTCTGAACTATGACACCAGTGTCATTCAGGAGTAACTCCATTGTAGTCATTGTTATTCTGGTTTTACATTAGTGTATATGAGATCAGATCTGATCCTAAATGATAGCAATACAGTAACACAACAAAAATGATAGTCTCTGAGAAAAGAGTGAGAGAGAAGAAGACAGAGCAAACAGAAAGGGGATACTACTTTTTGGATGGCCTTGTTTTTGCAGAAAGCAGAAGTATCACCTCCTAAGATGTGATAATGATGGAGAGACAATTTTTCCTTTAACAAAATAGTGTGTTCCAACATGCAAACATTTCCACACACATTTACGAGACTTAATATAATAGACAGTAATGGCTTCTTTGGACTCAATGCAGTCTATCATGAAAGCCAGTATATTTGTAAATAATACATCTTAAAAATAGCCTAAGACAGTGCCTTAGAATTTCAAGCTATTAGGGCCTATCATGTAAAGTGTAAATACATGTTGCACATTTACAGCAAAAAAACCAACATGGATTTGTCAAGAATAAATCATGCCAAACAGACCTAATTTCCTTCTCTGACAGGGTTATTGGCCCAGTGAATAAGGGGGACGCTCTAGACGTAACATATCTTGATTTTAGTAAAGCTTTTGATACAGCCACACATGAACAAACTAGCAAAATGTGATTTAGATTAAATTACTATAATGCTGGTGCATATCTGGTTGAAACACTGAACTCAAAGAGTAGTTATCAATCATTTTGCTGTGAAACTAGTAGGATGTTTCTAGTGGGATCCCATAGAGGTTAGCCCTATGTCTGGTACTATTCAATATTTTCATTAATGACTTGGGCAATGGAGTGGAAAGTATGCTTATAAAAATTGCAAATGACACCAGGCCAGGAGGGATTGCAAGCACTTTGGAGGACAGGATTGAATACAAAACAACCTTGACAAATTAGAGAATTGGTGTGAAATCCACAAGATGAAATTCAATAAATTTATGTGGCAAGTAGTACACTTGCTTAGGAAGGAAAACTCAAATACACAACTACAAAATGGGGAATAACTGACTAGATGGTAGTACTGCTGAAAAGGATCTCGGGGTTATAGTAGATCACAAATTGAATACGAGTTTGCCATTGCAAAAAAGGCTAATATCATTCTGGATTGTAGTAATAGGAGTGTCATATGCAAGACATGGGAGGTAATTGTCCTGCTCTATTTGGCACCGATGAAGCCTCAGCTGGAGTATTGTGTCCAATTCTGGGCACCACACTTTAGGAAAGATGTGGACAAATTGGAGAGAGTCCAAAGAAAAGCAACAAAAATGATAAAAGGTTTAGAAAACCTGACCTATGAAAAAAGGCACATTTAGTTTTGAGAAAAGAAGACTGAAAGGGCACCTGATACCAATCTTCAAATATGTTAAGGGCTGTTATAAAGGGGACTGTAATCAATTGTTGTCCATGTCTACTGAGGGAAGACAAGTAGTAATAGGCTTAATCTCAACCAAGGGAGAAAATCTTCATGAAAATCTTTCTAATTATAAGGGTACTTAAGCTCTGGAATAAGCTTCCAATGGAGGTTGTGGAAACCTCATCATTGGAGTTTTTTAAGAACAGGTTGGACAAACACCAGTCAGGGATGGTCTACATTTAACTTGGTCCTGCCTTAGCGCAGGGAGCTGTACTTGATAATGTCTCAAGGTCCCTTCTAACTCCACATTTCTGATTCTATGAACAACAACTTAGGAAGAGTTGTTGCTGCAATGAACAGTGGCCACATAAATTATAAGTACTATCTTGCCTTTACTTGCTGGACTCTGGGTGGTGGTATAGTAGTGTTGGCTTCAGTTTGATTACCAGAACAATCCTACTATTTCTACAAAGCACCATGACCCAGGCTAGCACTATAGGACCATGCTGCTCCCGAGGGTTGCAAATAGCAGTATGTGTGTTCATTGGCTGTGGGTTGGGTCATATCCCTTAACCTGCTGATTATGCTACTATGGAGTCATAATTCACTGGCTGAGATGGTAGCTGGTCCCCACCCTCTAACTCTCTTGAAAATTAGAATGCAATTTTGCCATCCTTCTTTGTATTGAGTTAAGATGATGGCTTTCTATGCTCTCTATCCTCACTAGCAAACCTGTAAAATAAATGGCTAGGTTTGGACCCATGTCCCTGTGCACTTAAAAATGTTATGTTTGTTCATCTGCAAATCAATTGTTCCAGAAAGCACAATCATTGAACTTTCTATTCCCCCGGCCTAATCAATATGATTTCTTTTACCACTTTTTATTCCATCAGCAATGGATAGTGATCACAAGCTTTCTGCTTGCTACAAGGATCCTCTGAAAATATTAGGTATCCCACATGTATGCCCTTAAGTTGAACTGTCCCTGAGTTACAAAGGAAACTCATTGTGTACAGCAAGAAGTAGTCATGTTTGTTCACCTTGTCATATTCAGGTGGTTAGTGTGACCTTGTATATGGCACATGTCAAAAAATCCAATGTTATTTTTAAAAAGCCAATAAAAGAATTTTTGGCTATGGGGATTTTAGAAACATTTTTCTGCCTGTGAAGCAACATGGTGAAAGCATTCTCCATACCAGAGAGGAGCTAACCAAAATGCCTGATTCTAAAAACTGAAAGAGAAATCATGCTGGATGGGTGGCTCTCAAATAAATGCTGAACTCCTTATATGTGTAAGAACCCCAGCATATTGTTCTCTGTGTAGAAATCTCGAGGTACAGAAGATGTTATGCCTATAAAGACTTTAGTGCATAAAAATACAAGGAAATAATAAAACAAATAGTGATTGTTTCCATTGGCAATGGCAGTAACTAACTGTCCTCAATTAAAAATGGTTTTGCATATACTGCTCTTTGTCTTCAGCACAAATTACTTTTTCCTGTGGGCAATATTATACGTTGATAGCCCTCAGAGCCTATTTCTGCTTTTACACACACAACACACACACAAATACTTTGCCTCTTCTTCTGTTTGCAAGAACCACAGGGCAGTATATGATAGGGTTCATTAACACTCACCCTATCAAGGGGGGGCCTGTAGCCCAGTGAGCCACCTTATCTCTGTTATATTCACCGCTTTGCATTATATTCTGCTTTATTATATTCAGCTGTAATGCAAGGAACCTACAGGCTTGTATCCTATAAGACATTGGCTTTAGCAGTTAGCATGAGGCTTGAGGCCTACGAGCTTTGGAACAGACAACCTTAAGTAACTCATACATTTTGGGGAACTGGAAGTAGAGTGTAGGGGGGAATTTTGTCCATAATGACATCAGCCAACCATAGAACATGAACTGACACCAGCTTCTGGAAGGTTCTGGATGGAACATTCGACCGCAAAAGTCCCATGGCAACGAATTGATGTATATGATAATGGGGTGAAATCGTAAATACACTAACCTATAGAAGAAGGACACCTTAACACTGGTAGGAGAGGAAATACATATGCATTAGACATGGTAATGTCAGCATAACATATTATAAAAGTGGCATCCCAGGGCAGTAGGAGAGAGAGATGTAGCCCCTGGGAGGGGCCAGAATGATTGCCATTGGTGAGGATAAGGAAGGTGAAGGTGATGAAGAAGATAATGGCTAACATTTCAGGTTGTTCTAGAAGGGATGTGTGAGTATGGATGTTCAGATTTACTTTCTGTATTATCTCTATCTACCTTACTGAGTTAGAGTGTGTGTGACTTTGCTAAATGTATTAATAAATTATTTATTTGTAAATACAGAAGAATTCCTATAGTGTGAGTGTTGCACCTGTGCAAATCGGGGTTCCCAACTATATAATAATTTTAATGATACTGGGCCTGATCTCGGACAAGAACCAGTCAACCCTCAAAGTGATAGATCAGGACACACACACACACACACACACACACACACACACACACTTTGCCTCTTCTTCTGTTTGCACGAACCACAGGGCAGTATATGAAATGACTGAAGAGAGCCGTAAGAAAATAATTAGATACTAAAAGGAAAAAGGAAAAAAACATATGCAATTACTAACAGAGATAGTAAAAGAAGAAGAACTTCTTACCCCAGGCACTCACTTTGAGAGACAATGAAAA
This sequence comes from Terrapene triunguis, assembly GCF_002925995.2. NCBI lineage: Eukaryota > Metazoa > Chordata > Testudines > Emydidae > Terrapene > Terrapene triunguis. The sequence goes on along the minus strand of NW_020664531.1, from coordinate 3,520,569 downwards.
AACATTTAAATAGACTAGTTGTCTACTGGAAGAGAAGTAAATATGACAAGACATGCCAGCAGAAGCACATAGAAAAAGATGTTCCTGGGTGAAATGTCTTTGTGCTCATCTTGGCAATCAAACTACATTCACCTTCATCTTTAAATACATTTTGCAGCACAATCAATGCCTCAGAAAGTATTTTGATGGAACAACAGGCTATAAATTTCTACAACACAGTAGAAGGAGTATCTCTGATGAAGTAAGAATAATAAAACATAGCATCTGAGGACACCTCAGTCTGAGGAACAGTTCCAGACTGATGTGTCAGGAGAGGAAGTTTTTGGGAAAAAATGATAAATTAAACAGTAATAAATCACCAAGTAACTCAAATATGAAACTGCAGAACTATTAACCATGGTATGTAAACTATCACTTAAATCAGCTTCTGTACAAGATGACTAGAGGATAGTTAATGTGACACCAATATTTTAAAAAGGCTCCAGAAGCAATCAAGGAAATTACAGGCCAGTGAGCCTAATCTCAATACCAGGCAAATTGGTTGAAATTATAGTAAAGAACAGAATTATCAGACATATAGATGAACACAAAATGTTGGAGAAGACTTTACACAGCTTTTGCCTCACCAATCTATTAGAACTCTTTGAGGATGTCAACAAACATGTGGACAAGGGTGATCCGATGGACATACTGTACTTGGACTTTCAGAAAGCCTTTGACAAAGTCCCTCACCAAAGGCTCTTAAGCAAAGTAAGCTGTAATGGGATAACAGGGAAGGTCCTTTCATGGTTGAAAGACAGGAAATAAAATTTAGGAGTAAATGGTCAGTTTTTATCATGGAAAGAGGGAAATGGGAGGGCAGGGTTCCCTAAGGATCTGTAATGGGACCAGTGCTGTTCAACATATTAATAAATGATCTGAAAAGAGGAGTAAATAGTGAGTTGGCAAAGTTTTACTCTATACAAAATTACTCAAGATAGTTAAGTCCAAAGAGGACTGTGAAGAGTCACAAAGGGATCTCACAAAACTGGGTGATTGGGCAACAAAATGGCAGATTAAATTCAATGTTGATAAATGTAAAGTAATGCACATTGGAAAACATAATCCCAATTATACATACAAAATGATGGGGTCTAAATTAGCTGTTACCACTCACGAAAGAGTTCTTGGAGTCTTCACGGATAGTTCTCTGAAAACATCTGCTCAATGTGCAGTGGCAGTCAAAAAAACTAACTGAATGATAGGAACCATTCGGAAAGCGATAGATAAGAAGTCAGAAAATATCATAATGCTGCTATATAAATCCATGGTGTGCCCACACATTGAATACTGTGTGCAGTTCTGGTCATCCCATCTCAAATATATATATTAGAAATGGAAAAAGTACAGAGAAGGGAAAAATGATTAAGGGTATGGATCAACTTCCATATGAGGAGATTAAAAAGAGAGGAACTGTTCATCTTAGAAAAGAGACGACTAAGGAGGGTATGATGGAGGTCTATAAAATAGTTAATGGTGTGGAGAAAATGAATAAGAAGTACTATTTATCCCTTCACATAACACAAGAACCGGGGTCATCCAATGAAATTAATAGTCAGCAGGTTTAAAACAAAGACAAAGGAAGGGTTTTTTCACACAATGCACAATCAACCAGTGGAATTCATTGCCGGGGCCGTTGTGAAGGCCAAAAATATAACTGAGTTCGAAAAGGAATTAGACAAGTTAATGAAGGCTAGGTCTATCAATGGCTATTAGGTAAGGTGGTCAGGGATGCAATGCCATGCTCCAAGTATCCTTACATCTCTGACAGATGCTAGGACAGGTCAACAGGGGATGGCCTACTTGATAAAATTGGTCTTTCTGTTCATTCCCTCTGAAGCATCTGGCATCAACCATTTTCAGAAGACAGGATACTGGGCTAGATGGACCATTGGTATTTCCCAGTATGGCCATTCTTATATTCACTTATAAAATGCTTTATATATTTGCAAAGTGGTGCATAAGCATTAACTAAAACAGTCTCACAACACTAATGTGCAGATAATAGCATATTAATGTTGTTACAGAGGGCAAGATGAGACCAGGGTTAACTGATGTTCCCAACAGCAAGTCAGCAGGCAGAGCCAGGAGTAGAGTTTAGGACAACCTGACTCTGTGCCCTGTGGTGAACCAGGAGAGGATATTGACCCGCAAGAAAATGAAACAGCATAATCTCAGTCATGGTAAGGACATAAACGGAGCAGGACAGAAGGAAGAGGAGAAGGGGAATTTTGTAATTACACAACCTCATCGTTCCTTTTGCAGAGAGCTTACCTCTGAAGAGAACTCTATTAAATTTTAAAAAGGCCTGTGGTGGGGCGGCTGCCCCACACACGGAGAGTGTGGGCTGCGGCAGGCCGGGGCGCCTGCGTAGATGCGCAGCCAATCCGGGCAGGGCTTACGGGGAGCCAATCACAGGACAGATTGGGGCCAGCCAATCAGGGCCCAGCTCAGCCATATAAAAGACTGCTCAGAGCAAGAGCAGTCAGTCTGTCCCAGGCCTTCAGAGGGGAAGGTCTGTCTCCAGAGCTGGGAGGCCAGCACCACGGACAACGCAGTGCAGGCCAGCTTCAGAGAGGGGGAGAAGGCCCTGCTACGTAGCCTGTCAGGCGGCAGGTCGGGAAGGAGAAGGCCTAGCACAGGGAAGGGCCGTTGGGGAAGTGGTCCAGAGGAGTAGTCAGAGGAGGTAGGAGAAGGAAGACAGCAAGACTGTCGCTAGAGGGCCTCTGGACCGGGACTCAGAGTAGTGGGCGGGCCTGAGTCCCCCCCCCCTTTTCCCCGTTATTGTTCTATTGGGCCATACCCTCAGCCATAGGCCGCAGGGAGCGGCCGGCCGAGGCTACACCAGATCCTTGACCGAGGGGGTCGGACTTGAAGGTGTAAGACTGTGGGCCATCCAACCTCCCCCGGAAGGAGGTGTGAATGAACAAGGGGACACTGTCGGAGGACAGTGTTCCAGAAGAGGACGCTGAGCGTTGGGAGCAACGCGAGTCCGTACGCCAACTGAAGGCGAGACGACAGGCGGGATGTCACCAGAAGGGGGCGCTCTACCGGACCAAACCAATTCCCCGAGACGACCGGTAGGAGGCGCCACAGTGGTGAGTCCCAACTCTGTCACAAGGCCATATTAATATAGATGACTAAAACTGAGCACTCATATAACAGAGCTGGTCTAAAAAGAAAAAACAATTTAAGGAATGTAAGTGAAGTTTGTTTTCCATTTAATAGTTTACATGGACCAATTTTCCAATGTTTCATATAATTTGAAAAAAATATATAAAATATCAAAAATATTTGTATCAAAATTACTATAAAATGTTTATGAAGTGTAGTTGTAGCCATGTCGGTCCCAGGATATTAGAGACAAGCAGGTGAGGTAATATCTTTTATTGGACCAACTGTCTCTCTCACCAACAGAAGATGGCCCAATAAAAAATATTACCTCACCCACCTTCTCTCTCTCTAAAATGTTTAGTTTACTGAAAACTATTTTCTTACATATTTTGACTAAGATATTAATAAAAGTGTAATGAAAAATATCAATTACATTTTTTGCAAATGTTTTGTTTAAAAGTCATTTTCAACTAAATTTTTTTGTACAAAAAATTGCAACCAGCTGTATGATACAGCACTGTTCATCCATATATCTCAATGTTATGCAATGGCAGGTAAGCATTTTTCTCACTTTTATAGATAAGAAAACTGAGGCATAATAAGGTTAAGGTCAAAGACAGTCAGTAGCAGATGTGTGACTAGAACCCCAGTTTCCTGATAGATGCTCTATTTACTGAACCACACTGCCTTCTTTTAATAATGTTTTTAAGCTAATCCTATATAGACCTGTGCAAATATGTATATTAGAAATGAAATGAACATATTTGGACTTTTCATTGTGTTCATGAAAAGGAAAAGGAAATTTACTATAAATGAAAGATAAATTATTTTTAATATACATGCAGCCATACTTTCTGGATCTGTAAACCTCTGAGATATCATAAACTAAGCCAAATCTGACCTGCTCACCAAGAAGGAAGATCTGCAAAGAAAGCTCAGGATTCTACTAGAAGTAATGTAAGTGGGCACTTCTTTAGGAATGCAATAAAACATGTATGGTTTTAAAATCAGCCTTTAGAAGTAACAGGATAATGACTGCCTCACTTCCCCCCCCTAGAAAGGTGGATAATGGCTCTTTCATATAATAGGCAGAGAATACTTCTGGAGGGAATGAATAATGAGAAATAACTGTACTCCCAAACAAATTTGTGAATGTGCTGTTACAATTATAATATTAAAAGTCAAATTCATCATTCTTTCTTAAGGAGGAATGCTAAGAGTCACTTAGTCTTAAGACTGTTGTTCTGCTTTCCATTGCAGTGCTCTGATATGCACAATGTTATAGCTAACACTATTATGGTTTCTGGGAAATATCAAGGTAAAATCTGGCATGATCCATTTGGAGATATCTGAGTGAGCTCGGGAAGCAAGAGGAGGAGACAGTGAACTGGGGAATTTAGCAAAGACCAGTAGGGTTAAAGAAATTTCATGAGAGAAGCAACTAGAAGAGCAAAGTGTGATTCAGATAAAAGCAGGACAACTAACATGATGGTCATGGGAGCTACCGGGAAACTCAGAGTTGTTTGAGAGGGTTAGGAAAAAGCATAGTAAAAGGAGCTCAGAATGGATGGGGAATATTATAATTTAACATCCAGGATGACTTCTAGACCAAAGCTAAACCTAAATATAAGGGCCAAAACACCTTTTTGCTTTTCCGTTAGAAACCTTTTACTTAGGGGTTTATAGGTTACTAGCCTAGACACTTCAAAACTACAGCCCAATGGCTAAGAGGAGGTAATTTTTTTAATGCCAAAAAGTTTTCTTTAAAACGTAAACCATTGGCTTCCCATTTACAGTGGGTGTGAATGTGTGAAAGTATTAGCTTGGCTGCCACCCACTGGAAAACCCATTGCAATGGAGTGGATGAAAACCAGGCTGGTCATTTTGCCAAAAAGGTGATAGTGAGGAAGAAGGGATCATCCAGCAGCCCCCTGAATCAATTAAGGGTGGAGACCTGTGGGCACCCTTCCCAGAAGACAGCAACAGTGAATGGAAGCTGAGGCCTGGGCAAGGCTGGGATCAATTTCCACTTCTAAATCCATGGCAGTGGAAATTCTCCTTTTTTGGTTCACTCATGAAAGAAAATGGGTGCGCATCTAGCATTCCAGATCTGCTAACATCCAAAGATTAGGGGTGTTTAGATCTAGCATCTGAGGTTGGACCCATATCTAATAATTATACCATATAATAATTTATGTTCACTTTTTTTGAGCTAGTTTACCCATAAGTCTTTTTTAATATCTGTATTACAATCATTTTATGCTTATAATTATAAAATCAGCCTCTTTAGCTGTTAAAATGATGTAAAAATAGGTTTTGTTGAATTCTTGGAGCCACCGTATAATGATTGTTTACACCCAGGCATGAAACAATAATTATTCTAGTACAGCAGTAACTCTGTTTTATGCTTTTCATATGCCTGCAATCACCACATTCTGCCTCCACAGGCAACATGAATGAAACTGGCATGCAGCACCACCTGATCTGGTTCTGTTCACTACTTCTGTGCTTTCAGCTCTCATGCTCTGCTTGTGTGCTTCTGATTTCTACAGCTCCGTAAAATGACAGACACACATTCATTCAGAACGCTGCAGCCTTCCTCCTTTCAGCCAACTCTCCTCTGCGGATTAAAGAAAGAACAACAGAACCAGCGTACACTCTCCTCTCTGCTTCATATATAGACATATATGGCTCCTAAAATGTTCTCCAACCGCACGTGATCAATTTACAGTGTGTGTTATAGACTGCTGACAATGATGGATGAAGTGATATAGCTGTATCATTGTACTATAGTCTACTAGGATAGATGTATGTTTTTGTACTGTAAATCACTTTCTTTGCAAGAAACTGAAATTGCTGGAATCTTCATTCTCAGACAAGGAATCCAGCTCCTGCTCTGCTGTTTCTCCCCATCCCTGACTGATGGGACTGGAAAGAGCATGCCACTCAACCGCCTTCAGCAGACTACTTGGAAATGGGGAAACTTCTCTCTCTCTTTCACTCACGACCCCACCAACTGAAAGAAACTGTGGGCACCAGGAACTCAGATCATATCTGAACATTTTGGATGTGCTTGGTAGTAGAGATGTCATTATCTGCTCATAATGAAAGTTCCCCCCACGGAAAAAAAAGGGAGAGAAAGGGACATACCAGAAATGTACTTCTCAAACTGGGCTCCACGGGCCCCGCTGATCAACTCCTCCCCCTCCCTCCCTCAACTCCTCCCAGCACCTCCTGCTCGCCAGGGAACAGCTATTCAGCGGCATGCAGGACGCACTGGGAGGGAGGGGGAGGAGCGGGGACAGGGCATGCTTGAGGGAGGGGGCAGAAAGAGGTGGGGAAGAGGAGGGGCAGAGGTGGAGCAGGAGCAGGAAGAGGTAGGGCAGGGCCTGGGGCTGAGTGGGCAGTTTGGGGGTCTGCAAAAATTTTTAAATCAAAATGGGGGTCCTTGGGTTGCTAAAGTTTGAGAACTGCTGATCTATGCAATAAAACCCATCTATTTTGTTGGTTTTGTTCTAAACATAAATATATTATTAAGATGGAATTAAGGTTGTATGAATTTATCACTTTATGCAGATGTTGACAGTAATAAGTACTTGTATTACAGTATTACCAAGGTCAATGCCCCTTTGTGCTAGACACTTTATATACACATACTAAAAGACAGTCCTTTCTCCAAAGAGTTCACCATTTCAATAGGCAAGACAGAAATAAGGAAGTATTATTATCCCCATTTTACCTGACAAACACACACACAATGAAGGGACTTGCTTTAGGTCACAGAGGGAATTTGTAGCAGTCAGGAATTGAACCTAAATCTCCTGAGTCCCAGTTCAGTGCCTTCACCACAAGATTATCCTTCTTCACGTCACACAGACTGTTAGACACTAGCTCTGAGAACCAGCATTTACACCCTAATGGTAGCTGGCCCTCTCTAAGTCTGTAGTCAGGGCTGGTGCAACCACTTAGGCAAACTAGGCGGCCACCTAGGGCGCCTAGTGGTTGAGGGCGCCTAAAAGCCCGCTCAGGCGAGGAGGTGGAGTGGAGGTGAGCTGGGGCGGAGGGGGGTCAGGGGGCGCGGGGAGGGGAACCGCAGTAACAGGGGGGGCGCACAGGGGAACCGCTCCCCGCCCCAGATCACCTCCACTCTGCCTCCTCTGCTGAGCACACAGCTCCCGCTCTAAGTCTCCTCCAATCGGTGCCGCAAGCCTGGGAGGGGAGGAGAATTAGAGCGGCGCTGGCGTGCTCAGCAGAGGAGAGCTTGGACAGGCTCCCTGGGCAGGGTTAGCTGCTGTGGGGGGGGGCTCCCCGGGCAGGGTTAGCTGCCGCGGGGGGGGGGTGGGGTTGGCTGCGGGGGGGGGGGCTCCTCAGGTGGGAGGGGCGGGCGGGTGTGGTTAGCTGCCATGGGGAGGGGGCGCAAGGTGGAAGTTTCGCCTAGGGCGCGAAACTTCCTTGCACCGGCCCTGTCTGTAGTACATCTATAAATGTATTTATTACACATTGGGGTAAGATAGTAGCATCTTGTGTATTTTTGGACTCATTCAGGCAAGTTGCCCAGTTATTTTGATCAAATGTTTTTAATTATTTTTCATTAAGACACTGAAAAAGGCCTGTAGGCACGGGTGCCAAAATAATTATTTTTAAGATGAAAAAAACAGGCAACAAAAAGTATCACACTTCCAGACACAGTCTTTCTTTTCTATTTTACTAGTTTTATCCATTGGAGCCCTGTTCTGCTGAGCCTCTGCTGGAGGCTTTTGAGAAATCTTTTGATTAATTTACCATTGCCAGTCACTGGAATATCCACAATCCTGTTGTCACAGCATCTCTCTTACACCAAGCGGAAGGGCTATAGGGTTGTGTCCTGTGGGATCATGCACAATCCCCATTGCTAGGACTGCCTGTTGAAATGAATCTCTTATGGGGATATAATTTAGTGTGTTTGCTGAGATGAAACTGCATTAGAAAGAGAGTAGAGCACATAAAAATAGAATAAAGAAAACAAAGACGAGTTCTGATCTGAAAAGACTACTGAGCTGGCCTCACTCAGCTGACTAGTGTATTGGTCCAAAGTAGAATAATAATAATACCTAACTCTTATATAGCACTTTCCGTCCATAGATCTCAAAATACTTTACAAAGAGAGTGTTTTGAGAACACAATAGGCAGCAGGAGTGTTCAGATTCAATATCAGAAGCATGAGGAGACAATTAATAATGCAAAGCATATGTAGATAATGTGTTTTCAAATTGCTGTCACTTGTGGACTGGTATCCCTTCAGACTGAGAGGAACTAATGAAATCCTGATAGGGAAATAACATTTCCTGCAGAGAAGGATCTTGCCAAAACTGCATTTTGCTGCAGACGCCACTGCAAGAATTCACTTTTCTGTATTAATAGCAATAATACATTAGGACAGCTAATACACCTCTACCCCGATATAACACTGAACTGGGTTTTCCTGATTTTCTACCTTACCCTTAATGATATTTTACAATAGGACTGGGAGACTTAATTTGGTTTAATTGGACACTAATATTTCTGAAGTGTATTAAGGGAAAAATTCAATGCCATGGACAAGTATCTGATCAAAACCATGGGCAAATTCCTGGCTCCAGTCAAGTCAATGGGAGCTTGACATTTATGTTAGTAGGGACAGGAAAAACACAAGAAATACACAATTGGAGGTTTTCTCTTTTCCTTTTCTGGGAACCATACTACAGTGATTATATGTAAAATCCCTTGATGGGGGAAGTCACACAAGTTTTCTAAGCCGTGGTCAGAGATGAATTTCATGTCATGTTACATTTAGCAAATGATAAGGCAATCCTCCAAAAAATAAACAGAAGGAAGAAGGAAAACATGAGTTCCTTGGCAAGTCATTGAGCAGAGCCAAAGAACAAATAGTTTAGAGGAGAAGAAAAATTATTGGCATCTCCCCTATTTACAGATAAATCACTGCTATACTGTGTGTACAAACTATTACTGGTATTATGCAAACAGTGCAATAGGATTCTTTGTTAATGCCTGTATTAAGATTGTCTGCTTATACTCCCATTTATCCAAAGCTCCACATTATCCAAAACCCTTCCTTGACTCCCAGCATCAGGGCCGCCCAGAAGATTCAGGGGGCCTGGGGCAAAGCAATTTCAGGGGCCCCTTCCATAAAAAAAAGTTGCAATACTATAGAATACTATATTCTCGTGGGGGCTCCTGTGGGGCCCAGGGCAAATTGCCCCACTTGCCCCCCTCCCCCCCGGGCAGCCCTGCCCAGCATGAGATACAATGGAGTGGAACCCCCCTGCCAGGACTTGGAGGTGGAGGAAGACGAGTCCCTGGCTGCGGGGAAGACCACCCTGGTGCTGAATAGCTCCTATGGCAGCATAGGGAGCCCTCTGCAGCCCCACTGTCACTGGAGTGAGCGAACAGGGCCCTGAAAAGGGAGCTGAGGATGGTGTCCTGCAAAGCTGCAAGGCCAATGACACATGATCTTCAAGCGCAAGGTGCAGGGAAGGCTGTGGCTCTGGTGGGGACCCTGGTGGGGCAGAGCAGAGTCTTTCCCAGCGGTCGGTGCTCTGCCCCTCCAGAGCCGCAGCCTCCTCACTGCACCGTACACCTTCAGAGACAGTGTGGCAGCGGTCCTGAGGCCGTGCAGGGAACCCTCTGCAGCCCCAGTGCCATGTCAGCAGGGTAGAGCAGTGACTCCTGGCCAAGACTGCAAGGAGGAAGATGATGATGACGAACCCTTGGTTCTGGCAGAGGCCACTGTGCTACCTAATGGCTCCTGCTGTCTCAATAAACAGAACTCCTGATTAACAAAGTAAAATCCATATCCACCATGCTATTTGGGGATCTACTGTATTACATGCCAGACTTGAAAACATGAGATAGTGTTTCCCTGAACAATATGTAGGAGCAAGATTTTATAATTGTACTATGAGAATTAATGTATGATTTGATTTTATCCTGCCCGCTACCCTTTTTGAATAGCAGAAAGGAATGACAGACCAGAACAATCCTTATGACTGATTATGGTCACCCTTTCGTTTTAGGATAAGTTATAATGTCTACTATGGTTTCCTATATGTATTACAAATCAGGCACTCTAGTTAAATATACATTTCTTTGTTTTAAAGTTTTAGTAAGTAAGAGACAGGATCTTGTATTGTGTCTATGTTAAGGAGATTAGAGGAACGTTGAGGGCCTGAAGCCCCAACGTGAATTATTTTAGTTATAAGATTTAGCAAGGCTTGATTTACAATGTATTCTGCTGAATATAAAATACTGCTGTCTGTATACCTTTGAAGGTTTCTGTAAGAGATTGTTTGTGTGAATGAGGAATGCATGCATCAATAAAAGATAAGGTGTGAAAGCCATCACAAATGTCCAGATGGTCAAGAAAAAGTGAGAGACTTGGAAAGACCAGGAGACAATCAGAAAACATCCATTGTATCTGATGCTAAACATGTTAGCAGCATTGACGACCTCAGAGGTGAGGCAGGCACTCCTGAAGGCGAGACAACAAACAGGAGATAACGATGGGAAACCCGATAATAACAATCACATGATAACAGCAGAAAACCCCAAGATTAACACCATTTAAGGACTAATGATTACAGGATGACATTGCAAAATGCATGGACTCAAATGGGAATTTACAACTATAAAGCTGGGGTGTTTTGCCATGGAACTCTGGGTTCAGTCCTGCAAAGCCTCAGATCATTGGATCGCGGCCAACAGAGCCCAGCTCCACACTCGTGCTCAATCTAACTGGCCATTAGACTGACTCGAGCTACAACAGACTGGTAACTATAAACATCAACTGGCAGGACTCTGTGTGTGTGTGTGACTGAAAAGCATATGCTAACTGTTGTATTTTCAATAAATGCGGCGTATTTGCCTTCTCCTCTATAAAAGATCCCATGTGCTTTGTATAGCATAACAAACACACCAACAGGTCTTTCAGAAAGATTCAACCTGTATGGTTTGCAAGTACAATGCTGTAATGAGACTAAATACAGTAAACTGACCCGCAATTTAATATTCCTAACTAGTTTTTTTTCAGTTCCTATAAAGCATGCCATCGTTTTTCTTTATCTGAAACCAAGGGCAAAATTCTGTGTAAGAAAATGCACAGATTTCAGTTGGATTTATGCATGCATTTTGGAAGGCAAAATTTCATCTTGTGGTGTTGGTCTTATAGGCTCATAAAAAAGGCAAAGTTAACAATTCACTCGTCGTAAACCATGAACATCAGAAGGCTTTTACGAACTTTTATAATTAATTCATGCCCACAAGCCAGTCTTACATCTAAGTGCTAAAACTTGCCCAGGGGTGCATGCATACAACCCCCTTCTGATGCACATGTGAGCACTGTGCATGTGTCTCAGGGCAGAACGCAGCCACAATCCGGCCACTTGCCCCAGCCTAGAAATGATGCAGGATCCTTTACATTAAAAGCACAAGAAGGCCCAGCATATTTACTTCTTTGCAAATTCTCCTCGCTATGCTAAATTAAACAGAATAATAACAGAGACAAATCATACATTAGAAATAGTTCAAAAACGGCCAGGAGGAGGGACTAGAAAAACGAGCTGTGCAGTATAAATTCACTAGCTCTAAATTACAACAGAATACTTATGGAAATCCACATGCATGCCAAATGAATTACTTAGCAGCAGCACCATAAGAAAATATACTAAAATGAATTCATGAGTCTGAGGCACTTAAAATAAAGGATAACATTTTAAATGTCCAGCCATTAGTTTTGTTTGATACCCGTTTTAATTGCATCTATCATAATGAATTAATTTCACCATCATGCAGATATATTATGTGCTTGCATTTATAATCCAGTCTTAGTTAAGTGCCAGTAAATGGATACTTAAAATCAAATGTTATCAGAAACAATTACTGTACCCATTATGTCTTTGAAATGGCAAGTTGGGGGCTTTCTAAAATGTACTTTCTTTCTATGCCATTTTACTGATACGGTAGAAAACTTGCTGCAACAACTAATATTTTTGCTTGCATCAGGGATAAATTAGCTATAGCTTGTTAAAATCGAATGTTTATACACCAGTGTGGTACTGTATCAGAAAGTTATAGAGCAAAAAGATAACCTAGTGACAGGCATTAATATTAATAAAGATGTATGGCTCTCTTGGCACAGCCATCTTATTGTGAAGCTCCTTTTCCCACTATTTGCAAGGTGGCGGGTTGCACACAATATTCCAGCTTGATCTAAAACCGAGGTTAACTAAAGAAATCAATGGGCCAGATCTTGCAGCCCTTATTCATGTAAAGGTCTCACTGATTCAATAGGAGTTATGCCTCAGTCAGGGCTGCAGGATATGGCCTCAAGTAATTTACTTATTGCTTATATTGAGCAATCCTTCAATCAAAGCCATCTTGTTACATGATTAGCCTCCCTTTTCAGAAGCACAGAATTGACAGAAATCTCTCTCATTACAAAAACTGATTTAAGTAACAAGCAACCCATAGGCTAAACCTCCTAGGAAAAAAATTACAATGATATATTTATCTACCTTTCTGTAACCTTTCACGAGCAGCCACAAGAAGAATTAAATAAGTTAACTGCCTGAACAGGTTACCTCAACATCGCACCTGTTGAATTGTTCAATTAATGTGGAACTCCAGCAGAGATGGTAATTAAGTGACATTTCACTCTCAGCCTACCTGGGGTGTTCAGCAGCCTTGACATCTTGCAGGAGTAGGAGATGTACTGCTCACAATATTCAGCACTACTGGTGATGGCAGAGATCTGATCCATGGTGGCACTGTAATTGAGCTGTAATACAGAGTATTTTTCCGGGCCGTTGCCTACCACTGAAGTCTGCATCTGCAGATCATGATACACAGTTGACCACACTTTATCCTCTAGAAGAAAAAAAGTGAAGTAAAGAAAGAATTAATGAATGAAAGAAATTGGAAGTGAGTTAAAATAATTATAGTTTTTGACGAATAATATTGAAATTGTAGACAGTGTCTCTGCAACAGGTGTGTGAGTGTGCGCATGCACAAGGGGGGTGAGAACAAATGGGGCTTGTGCATGGTATTCACAAGATATTATTTTACTTGAAATAGATCAACAATATGGGACAACTTGACTGCACTGAATGCAGGAAACCTTGATTGGTTTCCTTGTTCCTGTTTGTCGCTGTGCTAGGTGCTCTGTAAGAGCAGCATGCCTTACTTGTGGGTGGAGACTTCCTTGAGTGATGACAGTCATAGCGACCCCTCTGACAAATGAAGATTAGCTTTGATTAGAACTGGATTAAAAGAACATGAGGCCTGAGGCTACAGAGATCTAGGGATTCTTATTGCAAGGAAAACATCAAGTGTACACAGTATTACTGCATTCCAGGCTGCCTGCATGAACAAAGGTAGTATTATTTTGTGACACTGTGACATCAGAGATGCACTACAGTATAATGTGATTACATATATCATAATGTTTGACACAACAACAGCAAAATATATTAGATACTACAGGAGTCAAGGGCTTCATATAGTTTGTTGGTCCTGGGCTATAGTGCCGATGACCCAAGATTGTCTCTGCTCTGGACTTGATGAAGTTTTCAGAGCAGTTGGTGGCTGTGACACAGATTTCAAGGGTAAGGAAGGGTAAAAGTAGGATACATTTTGTTATCTTCACGGCTTCAGCAGGGATGTGAAAAATGGCCAAGGGAAAAAAAAAAGAAACTTGAATCTTTGGTCAGGAGAAACACAGTAAGATAGGTTGCACCTCAACAAGGTTATTAGTGCATTTACATCAGGAACATAAATACAATAGCCTACCAATTGTCTATACATTTAACCACAACTAGTTAAGTGCATATCAAGTCACTAGAGTTAGTATTTCTGCAACATCTGCCTTGGTAAGTGCTATAAGAAATCATAGTGGGGAGATAACCTTAATAGTGAAACAACATGCTTCCTATGTCAGCAGGTTTAAAGTAGCAGTCAAGGGCTTCTTATCGCAGGAGTTTAGTTTAGAAAGGAGATTAAGAAAAGAAATATTAGATTTACATAAAATAATGAGTGGCATAGAACAGGTATAATGTGCTTCTATTTACCATCTCTCAGTAGGACATTCAATGAAGCTGAAAGGTAACAAATCTAAAAGTCCTCAACAAAAATAAGTTTGCACAAAGCTCTCTGAATAAAAATCACTGAGGTTCAAACATCTCCATTAGTGACTGTTTTACTATTCAACTGCTATGCTGTGACTTGGATAAGATGAATTGGTTGTTTCAGTCAAGTCCCAATTGGACAGGTACCAACATCAGAAAACACTATCACGGTTGACATTTATTAGTAGACTTGTCAATCTAAGCACAGCGGTCAAAGACTAAAATAGGCAAGGAGATTAAACTATTGTTCCTAGAGGTGGTTCCTCTAGGTCAGGGTTGAGGAGAAAAGAAAGGCAAAAATATTCTATTCTATTTGGGTATTTATACAGTATTAATCGCTACAGCATGAATGCTTTCCAGAAGTGCATTAAGAGATGTAACTTGTCATGCATAGTTCTGTTTTTCTCCTCAAGGAGAAAATTGACCTCGTGATATTTTTTTTCTATTTATTTTCTCTCTGCTGTGCTATGCACTATTATTATTGAAGGCCAAGTCAAAGAAATGTAGCTTGCATTTGGAACGGACAGTGCTGTGGTTTGAGGCAGTTGTTAGATCCTGTGAGAGTTCACTCCTGACTCTTGGACTGGTCCCCAAGAGAGCTCTGTGTCCTGGGCACACCATGTAGACAAATGCAGTGGACTATTCTATTATGCCAGAGAAGCAGAATTGTTGACCACAGATGGTCCTTGTCTCATAGATCCAAGTAAAAGTTTGCACTGCTGCTGCCTATGCTGAACCTGTTTTCTGCATAATTATAGGACTTTAGTCTTCAGGGAAGACATCTGCCATTTTCCATGAGTACTATATTCACTTAACAGATGTGCTATCCAGTAAACAGAATACATTAAATATAGGAGTCTATGCAAATATGCTTATGATTCATCTGTGCAAATTTCCATCCCTGTTGTTGGATTTAGCTACGCGAATTCCATTATGTGAAGCTGAACATTTAACACAGGGGTGGGCAAACTACGGCCCGCAGGCTGGATTCGGCCCACCAGCCATTTTAATCCGCTTGAGCTCCCACTGGGGAGCAGGGTCTGGGGCTTGCCCTGCTCTGGTGCTCCAGCCGAGGAGTAGAGTTGGGGGCCGCTCCACGTGGCTCCCGGAAACAGCCACATGGCCCCACTCCGGCATTGCAGCTCCCAGAAGCGGCCACATGGCCCCACTCCAGTGCTCCAGCTGGGGAGCCCGGCTGGGCGCCGCACCATGCAGCTCCCAGAAACAGCAGTGTGCCCCCCCTCCGGCTCCTACGCATAGGGGCAGCCAGGGGTCTCCGCTCTGCATGCTGCCCCTGCCACAAGCGCTGCCCCTGCAGCTCCCATTGGCCGGGAACTGCAGCCAATGGGAGCTGCAGGGGCGGTGCCTGCAGATGGGGCAGCGTGCAGAACCGCCAGGCCATGCCTCCACGTAGGAGCTGGAGAAGGGACATGCCACTTATTCTGGGAACTGTTGAGGTAAGCACCTCCAGAGCCTGCACCCCTGAGCCTCTCCCCATGCCCCAACCCCCTGCGCCAACCCTGATCCCCCTCCCATCCTCTGAACTCCTTGATCCCAGCCCAGAGCACCCTCCTGCACCCCAAACCCCTCATCCTTAGTCCCACCCCAGAGCCTGCACCCTGAGCCAGAGCCCTCACCCCCCCACACAGCAGCCCGGAGCCCCCATCCTGCACCCTGAACTCCTCATGTCTGGCCCCACCCCGGAGCCCGCACCCCCAACCAGAGCCCTCACCCCCCTCCCACACTCCAGCCCCAATTCTGTGAGCATTCATGGCCCACCATACAATTTCTATTCCCAGATGTGGCCCTCAGGCCAAGAAGTTTGCCCACCCCTGATTTAACACCATGTTATTTAAAGGATTACCTTAACTACCTGAGAATATTTTGAGCTGTTAGGGCCTGTTTTAAAACCTCCTAAAGTCCATAGAAAGGCTCTTATTGATATCAATGGACTTTGGGTCAACTCCATAGTAACATAGTTATCCGTCACATATGCAATCACTATATTGTGTCAGGCTGTTTTGGATTATGTGGCATCATATGAAGCTACATATGTGTGTAACTCATATGGTGTAACACGCTCTAATCAAATGATCAAGAACAAGGTTAGGTAAAGCAGATGGATCCTTCACAGGGAGCACAAGTAGCTAGCCAAATGAGATGAAGTTCTGCAGGTGGTGTAAGATGGTGCTTATCTTATTCATATCTATAGTGTATATCACACACAAGACTACTCTTGCCCCAGAAACTATTGGAACCAATATCTGAATATTGCACTAATTTACCTCCAGGCAGACATTTTTCTTATACGAAGGAGACTTTTAGCTATTTCCTACACAGAAATATAGATATTCCACAACAATGTTGTATTGGAAGATAGGGTGGAAAATTATTTATATAAATTAAAATATACTGTATTTATATCAATATTAAAATAAGGAGTATTTCACGTTCCTATTTTCCCTTTGTGCTAGACCGCATAAGGGAATGTGCTATGCTGTATTCTCACTGACAGGAATGTCTGGTCTCTGGCACAAAGGGATACATATTCACGGCCTTGCTAGAATTCTGAGATAGGATATGCCCTACCAGCACACCAGCTGCACTGGTTCTGAGGGCCTCTCTCAAGAGGCCTGGTCCAACTCCAGTTAAGCATAGATTCTGGCTTGAAATGGTTTCTGTTATATACAGGGTGTCCAGTTTGGTTCAATGGCTCTCAGCACCCCCACTGTACAAAATGTTCCAGCACCCCTGCAGTTAAGTCAATGGAAAGACTCTCAAATGACTTTAAAGGAAGGTGGATTGGGCAATGGGTCCCTGAAGAGGGAGTTCTGCTCCCCCACTGGGTTCCAGTCAGTGCAAAATTGAAACCTCCCCCTAAAGGGACTTAGAGAAAGGACCAGGCTTGCAAGCCCCAAAGAACCCAGCTGTGCAGTGTAACTTTCCATGTGGGCTGCGGAAGGAAGCAGCGATAAGAGTGAGACAGAGAAATGCTGATGTGATACATATCAAGGTCTTGTTTGTTTGTATAGTTTAAAAATACTGCTTTACGTGGTAGAATAGATGCCCAATTCTTTGTTAAAAGCATCTTAAAATCCAATCCATTGTGCAGCAAGGGATGAAACTTTACCCTCCCCCGCCCCCACAAATGGACTGATACTTCATCTACAAGGGGCAGAACAGCATCTCATATGAATGAGAAACACTTCTTGGAAATGTTGGGCACTGTGTTGATAAAGATATTGGTCTTTAGGGTGAGACAAAAGGCTCAGATCCTTTTGGAAAAAAAATAAAATAAACAGGACTGTTAAAATTCCTGGCAGAATTCTATTTTGGATAATTGAATTCTGGCTACCTAAATTCCCTGTGGAGTTTTTATTTGGATTAATTTATGCTTCAATTCCCCTTTCCAAAAATTGGTACGTAGGGTTTGTTCCTAGTGTAAAATGGTGGCCACTGCTCGTCATTAGAGAATGGACGCAATCCTACTAATACAGCCTTTAAACCATTTTGGGATCTTTGTCAGAGGTATAACTACTATTAATATATTATAAACAGACAGCTTTGTCATACTTTCTCATATGCATATCTGCAATGTTCTTTAGAAGAAAAGTTCTGCCTCTTTCTACACTCTGGAAGACTGCAGAAGGCTGATTAGAGTATACCTGGCTGAGTGATTTGGCAAACTATGCTGGCTCCCAAGGCTCAATGGAATGGATTGTTTAGCGTTATATGAAAATAAATTACAACACTTCTAAAACTGGATAAACGGCAAAAGAAAAAAGGGTTTTTTAAAATCAAACATTTTTACCATGAGAAAAAAAAGTCATGCAATATAAGATACAAGTCTTCTACACCTCTCAGGCAGAGCCTGGAAAAATATATATTCCTATTCTGGTGGAAGAGATGCTCTACCTACCAGGATGATACTTCACCAGTCTCTTTTTCCTTTTAGAGGTTCCTAGTGATTTATATGAGGTATTCTAGAGCCTCACCATTTTTGGGTGGGTGTCACATGGTGACTGGACTCTTTAAAAGGGTGACAGACCTAACTGCACCTGTGACTGAGCCTCCCAGCTCAGGCTACAGGGCTTGGAGTCTGATGGTAGCCTAAGGAGCACCTAGTCCTTATAAGGACAGCAAGAGGTCAGTTGAACTGGAGAATTGCAGGAGACCCTCATCCAGAGGGAAAAGAACTCTGGGGCTACAGCCTGCTTTGGGCAGGTGAATCGCATGTGTGTGTGTTCCTTCATGATTTCTAGTATAAAGCAATGAATTGTACCCTGAGGCAAGGGCCTGAAAAAGACTAGGGCATGGCATCACTCCTTCCTGGGCTCGTGAGACAGCCCAGCTGTTTACAGTGTGCCTACGAAAAAAAATTGTTATTTCTCCTCCCTCATTATAACAGATTCCTGTTCCACGTGATCACACCATTAGGGCTAGCCTAAGAGATTTGAAAAGGATAAACAAGAAAGTTCCTTGGGATATACCTCATAATTATTTGACTCATATTACATATAAAGTGTGTGAGAGAGACTGTGTATGTACTCACATAAGTGTTGTTGGTTAAGCCCAATCATGTTTCTATTTTAGTCCTAGCTAGTTGTTTATACCAGTTTATATTTTCAAGGTTACTTCTGCAAGGAAAAGAGCTACAAACTTTTGTAAAGAATGCTAAGATTCTTCCTTATGTTTCTAGCTCCTCAAAATCCAGAAGGCCTGCAGCTGTGGAATTCATAGGACCTCACAGGCTGACTCTGTTCTACAGCATGATGGATCAGCTTTCATGTCCCACTCCCCGTCAGTACTTAGCCCCGTCTGGGGAAGCTCATGATGCAACTAGCGGACCAAATTAATTGATGAATCCTGGTCAAGTGCCACCTGAGGCATGCTGTGCATACACTAAGAAGATTCCAACCAACACTCTGCTGGGGAGTTGTAGTGTAAAATGTTAAATCCCCCTTTAACCAACAATGTGACCTGCCATGTCAAATTTTGCTTATCCCCCCCTCCATTAATTTCTAATTCATTTGCAGAGAGCCAAATTCTGCTCTCAAGTACCTGTGTATTAATGCAGGGTAACTCAGTATATTCTACTCAATATAGGTTCTCATAACATTGCCATAAGAACAACCATACTGGGTCAGAACAAAGATTCATCTAGCCCCGTATCCTGTCTTCTGACAGTGGCCAAAACCAGGTGCCCCAGAGGGAATGAACAGAACAGGTAATCATCAAGCGATCCATTCCCTATCACCCATTCCCAGCTTCTGGCAAATAGAGGCTAGGGACACCATCCCTGCCCATCCTGGCTAATAGCCATTGATGGACGTATCATCCATGAGTTTATTTAGTTCTTTTTCGAACCCTGTTATAGTCTTGGCCTTCACAACACCCTCTGGCAAAGAGTTCCACAGGTTGACTGTGCATTATGTGAAAAAATACTTCCTTTTGTTTGTTTTGAACCTGCTACCTATTAATTTCATTTGGTGGCCCCTAGCTCTTGTGTTATAAGAAGGAGTAAATAACACTTCCTTATTTCCTTTCTCCACACCAGTCATGATTTTATAGACCCCTATCATATCCCCCCCTTAGTCACCTCTTTTCCGAACTGAAAAGTCCCAGTCTATTTAATCTCTCCTCATACGGAAGCTATTCCATGCCCCTAATCATTTTTGTTGCCCTTTTCTGAACCTTTTCCAATTCCAATATATCTTTTTCTGAGATAGTGCAACCACATCTGCACACAGTATTCAAGATGTGGGCATACCATGGATTTACACAGAGGCAATATGACATTTTCTGTCTTATTATCTATCCCTTTCTTAATGATTCCAAACATTGTTTGCTTTTTTGACTGCCGCTGCACATTGAGTGGATGTTTTCAGAGAGCTATCCACAATGACTCCAAAATATCTCTCTTGAGTGGTAACAGATAATTTAGACCCCATCATTTTATATGTATAGTTGGGATCATGTTTTCCAGTGTGCATTACTTTGCATTTATCAACATTGAATTTCATCTGCCATTTTGTTGCCCAGGCACCCAGTTTTGTGATATACCTTTGTAGCTCTCCGCAGTCTGCTTTGGACTTAACTGCCTTGAGTAGTTTTGTATCATCTGCAAATTTTGCCATGTCACTGTTTACCCCTTTTTCCAGATAATTTATGCATATGTTGAATAGGACTGGTCCCAGTACAGACCCCAGGAGGACACCACTATTTACCTCTCTCCATTCTGAAAACTGACCCTTTGTTTCTTTTCTTTTAAGCAGTTACCAATCCATGAGAGGACTTTCCCTCTTATCCCATGACAGCTTACTTTGCTTAAGAGCCTTTAGTGAGGGACCTTGTCAAAGGCTTTCTGAAAATCTAAGTACACTATATCCAATGGATCCCCCTCGTCCACATACTTGTTGACCACCTCAAAGAATTCTAGTAGATTGGTGAGGCATGATTTCCCTAAACAAAAGCTATGTTGACTCTTCCCCAACAAATTATGTTCATCTAGGTGTCTGACAATTCTGTTCTTTATTATAGTTTCAACCAGTTTGCCCGGTACTGAAGTGAGTCTTACTGGCTTGTAATTGCCAGGACCACCTCTGGAGCCCTTTTAAAAAATTGGTGTCACATTAGCTATCCTCCAGTCATTTGGTGCAGAAGCTGATTTAAGTGATATGTTACAAACCACATGGACATAAACATAGATAGAGTTACTCAAGTATAGCAAGGACCGGATTTTGGCCCCACAGTTAGCATATGTAAACATAGCAGGGGCTGAAACAAAGACTATTCCACATTTGCTGCAAAGAAGTACATGGGAGCCAAATATGAAATGGGTCAAAATGAAATCCTATTCCCATTAACTGTAACTGGATTATGTATGCCTAGCAATTACAGTTACTATTGGGTGTTTCTGTAACACACTGACAATTATTTTAGGAAAGAAATAGCCACATATTACAGTAAGTACAAATGCTTAAAACATTTATTTCATTTAGTAAAATAACAGCCTACATAGCCATACATGTATATGCATGTGATTGCTAGAGCAGCCAGAAATTAATGTGGGCCCTTATCCTTTGTAATAGAAACTCTGATGTTTCTTCATTTATAAATGCGCTCAGCTAGAATGAGCATTATTTATTATTCCAAAACAAATACGTTTTTAAAAAAAAGTTATTGTTGAGAGTCCCTATCAAACTAAAGAGTAAAAAACATATTACAGGCATGTTATGATGAACCCAAACCCAAGCATTACAAACCCAGGAAATTCAGAGTTAAGGTTACACTGAAAAGAAATCCAAACATATTAAGATATGGAAATGCAATAATAACATAATGTTAATGAAGGGATTTTAGTATTTCGGGTCTCATTTTAGGTTAAACTGATTTTTTTAAAGACAGATTAGGGTTGTTGTTGTTTTTTTTTAATCCTCTTTTTTTGCTACAGGGCAGAGCAATGGTTGCTTGGGGGGGTCTTAACTGTGCATTTCCATATCTTATCATGTCTGAATTTCTTAAGTGTAAAATCCTCTCTGACTTTCCTGGGTTTTGTAATGGCTGGTTCTGGATGATTATAACTTGCCAACATGTTGGCTGCATTGCATCACCAGAGCAATGCAAAGCACCTAGCACACTGAATCTGGCCTTTAATTTATAAGTGACTTGAATTCAGCCATAGAACCTTTAAAGAGCCATGACAGTCGGGACAAGTAATCTACCAAGGAGAACTCTTGACAGATGTGTACAATCCTGCTCATACCATTGACTCATTACAACCAATAGATTAGTTACATGCAAATTAGCTGTAGAGGAAGACTGGTGGTTGGCTGAATTATCTCTGATAATACCATTAAAGAGTTACCTGAGCTCTTGACCTGACCCTACTGTAGCCTATATAGTCATAATTAGATACAAGAGTCATTAATAACTTAGCTTAATTGCGTCCTAATTTCTTTGGATGTAGGTTATGCACAAACAAGCCTTCAATTAATTTTAATTATGTGGAAAGTTTGAAGAGTCTGCATTTTTACATTATTCAGATCATTCAGGACAAACAAAAGACTGACATGTATAATATGTTAATCTTCTTTAAGGATCCATTTTTAAATACAGTTTAACTCACACTAAGTAACAGATTTATTTGTAAATCATCATAAAATTGATTTAGTACTCAAAGATTAAAGGATATAACGTTTGGGGAGGAGTCACTGTAGTTTTCATACATTACAAAGAGGCCTAATACTTCCATTAAGTGCAAAACAGAACTCAACCTTAACTATGGAGTCACAATCAATTGCTTCCATAGTCAATTAAACAACCAAAGTAAAATCTCCATGGGAAAGTACAGTGTTCTCTCTCCTCAGTAGCAGGTTCTGTCTGAACACAAATTGACAACTGCCTCTGTACCAGTGAGAGGAAACTTTTTAAAGATACAGTAGACAGTAAATAGAGGAATAACAATTCCTAGCTGCACACATCGCACATTAACACGTTAACTACTTCACTGGAAGGGATGGGACATCACAGAAGATAATGTTCTAGATGACGAATTTTTTTCTTCAAATTTGTGTCCCTCTTACTTTCACTCCATATCATATGTCCTAGGTGTAAAAGAAATGACTATAAAGTGTAAGTTTTTTTTTCTTGCTGTGATGAATAGGCCTTTTAGGTTCTTTTTAATCTAATACAGGAAGGACATAATCATAGATCTATTAATCTGTGATGATCTAATTTGTTATGTGGATTAAGGGACCGGAAATGGCTATGAATTCTATGACTAATAATAAATAAATGTAGATTAGATGCCAAATTCCTCAGGCACTACGGGCAGTTTGGATTAAGTAGGTTTCCACTAATTTAGTCAATATATTAATCCTTGTTGATGCCCTTTCCTTTTTCCACTGAAGGCTATTGGAAGTGGGTGTAAATCAAGTAGACTGACCAAAAAACACCACCACTATATGGAACTGACCATCTATTTCCACTATAGGAAATGATAATGTGACAGCAAAACACTCTATAGAAAAGGGGCAATAAAGAGTTTTGCACACTGGAAGTTCCTTCCCACTACAGCTCTATTAACTGTATGTAAAAAGGCTGACCACAGTTCACGTTGATGACAGCCCTCCCTACTCACAGATACACTGCACTCAGAAAATAGAAGTGCAGTTGATTTTCAAGTTTCTCTAATCAACATTCATTCAAACTATCTCATTCACTATTAACGTGACTTGCAAGGGATTTGTCCCACTGCATGCCTAATGGGTGAATTTGTGATAACAAAGAAAACATGACACCATGGCAGAAATCCTCCAGATCAATTTCTCCAACTATTTAACTTTCTTATATTTTCTTATAACTTTATTATATTTTGGTGACTCTTATGAAACCAAATAGGTTTTAGATGCTAGAAAGCCTGATGTTCGAAAGGAAGCAGTCAGGAAAGGGCCTTCTTATGGCCCAATCCTACTTGAATCAAAATCAATGGGAATTTCTCCAGCCATTTAAATGAAAGCAGGATTGGGCTTAGAGATGCATTTTCATCGTAAGTGCAGGCATTTTTCTTCTTACTCCCTCTTTGCTTTGTTTTCATGGCTTCTTTACCAAGATGATAATAAATTTCCTCATTTAAATATCAACTTAATTGGGTATTTTCTTTTAAAGCTCCTTAGATTTGATACTGTAATAATGTACACTTTCTTCATGTATGTAACTGTGTTTTTCCCCTTCTTGAAGTAACATTATAGGCGTTAACTATTTGATGAACATATTGTAACTGTGTGCAATATGAAGGCCTCTGACCTTTATCTTTTTGGAATGTATTAAAATGATAAATACATAGTATGTAAAATATTTCAAAAAAGATATAGTGGATAAGTTATTGGAAAAGCTTGCGGGGAAGATACCATTACCAATCTAGCTTAGAGAAAAAATACTGAAATGAAAAGGTTATTCCTTGCTAACTTGTTGGAATCGTTTGGCGATATTATTGAAATGGTAGACAAAGAGGATCTTATCTGGATCACTGGAGACTATTTCAAAACATTTGACACAGCTACACATCAAAGGCTAATGTCAAGAGTGTCTTGAGAAACAGAATAAAGATCATCTGTGCCTCTGAAAACAGTGCAACAATGCCATGCTGAAAAATGGTGCCTGGAGGCGAATGGCTTAGATCAGCTTTGGGACCCAAGGAAGAAAATGTCCCTCTACTAAGGCGTTAAAAGAAAGCAAAATTTCCAACATGATGCTATATTGGAAATATCAATAAATAATGAAGCACAGTACAGTCACATGGAGGAGGACTTGGATCATTTACGTGCCTAGTCTAACAGATGGCAATTGCTGTTGGGTGTAGATTACAGAACGCTAAAGTCAAGAATAACGAGCATAAAAATTTAACTGTGCAGTTGTTTCATCACAGTGACTGACATATAGCAAGGCCATTGGATTTCTACAATTCGATGGCTTTGAACCTGGCAATTGAATTTATCTTTTGGGACAGCATTCTGGGAAATCCTCTACCTTCTGACTGCGTAAAACAGTATGTATTTTTCCTTGAAATTTGATTTCCATCTTGTCTTAGCACCTAACAGATGCATACACATGAAAAGAAATTAAACAACCCTGTTTTCTTCTTGTCTCTTCTTCCCTTATAAACAACATTACAACATTGTTTGGTAATAGTCCAAATCAGTGCATCCTACAATAGTGCTAATGCCAGATTGTGGAATATTACTGTAAACTATTGCAGTTTATTTTAAGAATGTATTTAGAAGGGCTCCATCACAAACAGGAGTTCTTACTGGTTTAAGTGCATTAGCCTGACCCTTAAGTGAAAGGTTCAGGGTGACTTCCCTGACCAGCACATTGAAAACAGGGATTACCTGCCATCCCCACTAAAATGAAAAAACTAGATCAACTCCTGCAGGCTCAGCATTGCTACCTCCAAGTGTCTGGGCCTCCTTCTCTCTCCCGTCATCACCCTCTGAGTGCATGGATTCTCCATATAATACTTTCCGACACAGTTTAAAAGATCCTGGCATGCTGTACATACTTTCAGTCACTCTTCCCAGAGCAGGGTTCCCCACCCCTTTCCCTCATACCCAGTTAATTCTTCTGACCCTCTCTGAGCTGCTGGAGGAGTGGGTATTGTACATTCATTCTATATTCTAAAGCAAGTCTCTTTGATTTTTGTAGCAGGCTAATCCTTTAGCAATCTGGAAGTTAGGCAGCATCCTGAAATTGTTGGGGGAGGGGGGGAGGACCTACGGAAACAGAGGTTTTTAGGAAATAAAGGACTACAGTTCAAGAGAGCAGCCTCTCATTTGCAGGAACAACATGCACCCACAAAGTCTGTATGCAAAATTGCATGTCGGGCAGAACTCTGGGTATTTACATCCCTAACTATCTGGTTTTGGATGGACAGGATAACTAGTGGTGCATATACGCTGATTTGTGCCTCCAAGTAATATTTTGTATGAAAAATCCATTAAATTTTGTGAAGGAAAAAAAAATTCTGCAGATGGGAAGGCTCCCTAAATGTTAAGGCAATTCAGTAAAGCATTAAAGCATTTCATTAACTGTAAGGACGAGAGTAGTCCCATTTGAGGTCAATTGGACAACTCATGTGCTTAAAGTTAAGCATGTTGTTTGCTGAATCAGCACCTATATAAACCCAGGGTTGTGAGTTCAATCCTTGAGGGGACCATTTAGGGATCGGGGGCAAAAATCTGTCTGGGGACTGGTCCTGCTTTGAGCAGGGGGTTGGACTAGATGACCTCCTGAGGTCCCTTCCAACCCTGATATTCTATGATATGAATAACACACCCAATACTTTTATAAATAGTTCAGCATAAAACCTTGTTGCCTGAATCATTTTTCAATTTGCTGATAATTCAGCACTGGTCCACCAGCAAAACCAGAAGACATTACCACAGAATTCAGACACAATTTTGTCAGAGTACACAAGGGAATGAAGACATGCTTAGGTACCATGGTGATATCCAGGGGATAAGAACTTTGATGTATTTACTGTGGGACTTGATGCAGATTTTTATTCCATAATCTTTCAGATGAAGTCTGTGAATTAAAAAACTTCACAGTAGTCATAATTTCACTCGGAGTTTGACCAACAACACACAGTTTAAAAGATCCTGTCATACAGTACAAAACTTTGTGGGACACCTATGGTTTCAAGCAAGGGATGCAATGACATTAAAAGAAAAGGGGAACGTTTAGCAGACTGTAATTACAAGTCTGCAAATTAGACTATGACATTCAAGGATGGGTTCATATGATGGTCGTTTATTTGTTCAGTTTCAATCTAAATCAAAGGTAATGGAGAGGGCTAGTGACTTGCTGTAGCAAATTACACAAAAAGGCACAACCTGGTCAGGGAAAAAAGGCAAATACTATAAATTTATACTAAAAATTGCTAAAAGTCACAAGTCATGTTATTTTAATTAAAATAGCCTTTATTTTGCAATAAAGTTGTTTAAAACCATTTATGCAGTAGGACCGGTGCTATGTGCAGATGCATGTTAACATAAGCTTACAGACTTTCTCAAAAACTGAGAAATCCAAGCACCCATGACTTCTCTACTCCAGTATGACCATAGAACAAGCCATTACTCTTGGACTCCCACACAGCTCTCATTTTAACTTGGCAGCTCTTGTGGATCTGAGTAAAACGTTTTCTACTGTTACCTTCACAGCTGTACATGACAGGCAACAATCTTTACAAAAAGAAACTAATAAAAATAATAACTGCCAGAAATGTAGCACTAGCGATAGTAATTGTGGCAACAGGGAACACAGACATAGAATTAAAATACATAAAGCATGCATGATATGAAAATGTTATTTCGCATGGGTTCTGTGTGGAACATTTGCAATAAAATCTGAAAAAACCTGAAGACTAACATTTTCATATGTTAAAAGCAACAGAGGGTCCTGTGGCACCTTTAAGACTAACAGAAGTCTAACTTCTGTTAGTCTTAAAGGTGCCACAGGACCCTCTGTTGCTTTTTACAGATTCAGACTAACACGGCTACCCCTCTGATACTTGATTTTCATATGTTGTTTCAAATTCATGAAAATGGCACATATTTATTCAAAAACTTGAAATTTGACATGGCTTGGCTTAAATATAATTCCTTTATAGTGTAAACCTTGGCACTGCTGAAATTACAATGTTTTATTCAGATGAATATCCATTTGTTACATCTAAATGTTCACATTTTTCAATATGAAAGTACTTGTATGTGAAATTCTATGGAAAAAAGCTAAATTTATAAATGAACATGGTCCAGCACAAAACAGGAAATATTTTTCATATATATATGGTAACTGCAAGTCACATTTTAGTATCATACATTATATTACCACATTTTTTGAGCTTGGTCATTTAAACCCTAATACTATGTCAGTTAAGTCAATGGATGCAGGATCAAATCCTTGCTAAAATAATGGAGAATATTGATAAACCAATTGTAGCAAATCTTTGTGATTGCAAAGAATAAATAAATAAAAGAGAAGGCAATTTAACGTTTCAAAAATACATTGCCAAAACTCATATGAAGACCAAAATAGGATGAGAAATAAATAGAATACTGCAATTTTCTTAAAATGCAGTCCAGAAACCTGGACCTGGAACTTCTAGGTCAAGGTTAATAAATAATCAAAGGATAGAGATAGATGGGGGCGAAAAAACACTTTTATATGCTATGTACAGAACAATGATTCTGCACCTTACAGTTCTGTTGGTTGCAATTTTCGTTATTAAATTTTTCTCAAGGTTAAGGTCATTGTATAAGGCTGATAGAACACATTTGCTCAGTCTGCAAAAAGAGAAAAATACTTTTGTAATAACATTTTCTCCCTCCACTTTTTTAAAAATAAACATAATTTGTACAGCTGATTTTACCTTTTTTCTTCTTCTTCCCCAATTTCTGTAGTACTGACTTCAGAGCTAATTTTTGTGAGCTAGTGGGAAAAAATTCTCAGCTGTGCATAACTCGTCTTTGTTGCTTGTGTTTGGTATACTTTAACTTGGTTAGAATCCAGTGACAAGGGTTTTAATTATATACCTTCCAGGGAGAAGATGAAATAGCATTTTGTCTCTAATCATATTGAGGCTCCATATGTACACGGAAGTCATGACCACGCTTATTTTCTTTGCAAAACCAGTGAGAATTTTTAATTAGAAGAAGTTCACATTTTTATCTAATGATTTGAAACTTGGGGTGCATGGGTGATGCTATGCTGGTTCATATCAGGTTCCATCTCTGGTCTTATCCAAAGTATACTGAAGTCAATGGTAGTTTTGCCATTGACTCCAACAGACTTTTCATTAGGCTTGTAGTTTGGTCAGCCTGTGCCTTGTACTGCAGAAAGGTGTTAAAAATCAAAAGGTACCTAGCCAATTATACAAAACATTGTCTTAAAAAAAACAGGAAAAAGTGCATTTTCTCAACCTTGTTGAACTCCTAAATATCTAAATGAATTTTACATAATTTTTTATACTAGTCATATAAAAAGATGAATTTATGAAGGAAAGTAAAGAGAGTGTGAAAACAGGATTAGAATGTAAATTATTTTGGTACCTTAACAATAGAAGGGATCTTTAGATAATCACTGAAATTACTAATGACTTACCTATTTATTTTTTAGTACTATATTTTTCTCATTATTTAAGGCCTAATTATACTCTAATTTATACTCATTCAGCCCCCAGACCTCAGTGAGATTGTATGAGTGTAACATAGCAGACTATGACATATGGTTCCCTTTTTAAAATGTATTTACCAAAAATGAAACTCTCCAGAAGGGTCCATATAGTTCTGCTCTTTTTTTTTGGTGTGCTAATTTTTTATTTGTAAACTAGCATATCACATAATAGTAAATTAATTCCTTTTCTTATGGAAAGTGGGAGGGAGGAAGGAAGTGTGATGAACGCACACTGAAAATATCAATGTTACAATATTCACAAAACTGTACGTGTCACTAAGCCAACACCCACAGACTTCAATGATACCAAGATTTCACCCTACGTTGATTCTCAGAAGATCTAGATTTTTTTTAAATAACCTAGACTTCAGAATCTCTAAACTATGGGAATTGGATGGTTCAATAGACTACTAATAAAATTAGAAACCTTTTGCTGCTAGGTCATTAGTTCACAGCTTGCTCAAATTGCCAGTGGCTGAGTAGAATTATCATCTGATGGCAATTTTTTGGCCCATATGAAAAGATCCGGTGGTCTCAGTCCAGTTCCTATTGGGCAGATACCTACTAAGAGACAGTTATCACAGTTGGAATCCACATTGTCAATCCATAAACTTAATGACAGTAAATTTACTGAAAATAAATGGTCAAATATATCAAATGATGCTAAACATTCGCAAACAATGTATTCACTGGAAACAGCCAGAACAGAGGAGAACAGTCCAGAGGGATTCTCCAGTTCCCTGAAAAATTACCTTAAAAATCCATCTTATTACAGACATTTGGTAGGTTTAATATGTGCTCAAAATAGAAAAGAAATGATTTCATGTGTCTTTTCCTTATGTCTTCCAACTGGAAGCAATAGCAAGAGGATAAGGGAAAGAAGGAATAAAAGGTGAATTTGCCACCAGAAACAGATAAAGGAAAGTTCAACACATTTGAAAAAATGGGACTCTGCAAGATAACAAGAGTGTGTCTGTGGATAAATGAAAACAAAGAGTAGGCGCATAATTAAAATTTGCATTGTTTCCTTTAATTTGCACACAGAACCATACACAACGCTGAGGCTTGGGCCATATTTCAACCTCTCTCAGGGGATAACTGCAGAAGAAATAAGTTATAGGCACAGTAAAGGAAGGGAAAAGATGCAGTGGCACGGGGCAGAGTGGAATTTGAAGCAAGCTAAAGCTATTGTTAACACTAGGGTTGAAACTATGTTAGCCACAACTGTGTAAAACCATGTTATGCCTAGCAGAGTATTAACATGTTTTGTATTAACATGAGATTGCCTTATATAACATATGCTAGATAAAGATATGCCCCTTCTGAGCAGTCTATTGCATTAAACTGTTCTAACATGGTTATTGGGTATGCGTGTGCGAATCTTTCTTCAGAATGATCAAAGTAACAATTTTAGAAACATTAATCAACATTTTTGTGCCTTCAAAAAATATTATTGGATCTGAAAATATTAATCTCTTATGTTACAGGAAATTCCTTAAACTGGCTGCTCCAGTAGCATGCTAAATGTATTAAGTAGATCAGCGGTTCCTGTCTAGTAAATGTAGTAGTATCTTACTCCAGGCTTTTGTGATATTAGTCTAGCTACACTCCACCTTCTTTGCTTTAACGAGGAGCCTCCTTGTTGGCCCTTAGCACACTTCTCGTCCCTGCCTGTGTTCAATGGTAGATGTTCTAAGTCACAGTGAAGTGGGAGAGACTAGAGCCTGGGGTCTGGAGTAGAGATGCGTGGTAGCTAGCATTCTTTCAATACGAGTGTGAGAGTTGTAGTACAGAATCATAAACATCATGGTAGGCATGGATCAGCATTCAGGTCGCACCCCCCATCAGTACACAGCCCCGGCTGGGGAAGCTAATGATCCAACCAGCAGACTAAATTTGGTGATTAATCCTGGTCATGTGCCGCCTGAGGCACATTGCGCATATGCTAAGAAGATAACCAGCTTGATAAAAGTGCCATCCAGTAGGAAAGCTGTCACTCGGAATGCCAATATGCCATGGGATTTGAGAAACTTGCTGCAAAAAGACAATTCTTGAAAGTACTCTCGAGCTTTGTGAGTTTGCTGACTGCTGACCTACTAGGCAGTTGTTTCCATAGCTCTCATAGGTCTATTATTTCTAAGTTGCCTTATCATGTTTTTTGCAACAAAAGAGGCATTAAAGCACACAGGCAGGTATATACAAGTGTCTGAAGTAGGATTAAGGAATGAGGCCCTTGTCAGTTTAACAGCTGCTTGCTAGCACTAGGTTACAGGTCTGCTTGATTTATGGAAGCCTCATAGTTGCTAGCACAAATGTCAGTCACCCGAAGAGGCTTTGAATGGCTCCCCTCCAGCAGCAAACTGGAGCAGCTCTCTCTTCATTATATTACTCTAATGTGTGAGTGAAAAAAACTAATAGTCATGTCTGATTAGTTCTGTGCTAATTACTATATCGATATTGTGAATAAAGTACCTTTCAGGCAGAGATCATTGCCTCTGACAATCATGAATCTGGACTGAGCTTATAAAAGACGTGTGTACGAGATAGACAGAGTGCTACATCAGGTCATAGGGGACAATTTCAACTCCAGTTTTCTACAACCCCCAAATCTGCTGTCAATCGGACTTTCAAGGGGCTTATCTATGAGGCTGTGTGAGGGGTTCACTACTCCCTTGCC
This sequence comes from Terrapene triunguis, assembly GCF_002925995.2. Taxonomy (NCBI): domain Eukaryota; kingdom Metazoa; phylum Chordata; order Testudines; family Emydidae; genus Terrapene; species Terrapene triunguis. The sequence goes on along the minus strand of NW_020664531.1, from coordinate 3,488,847 downwards.
AAAGTTTTATTGGTAAGAAAAATTGAACACAAAATGCAAAAATGCCCACTGGTTGCAGGAAGGTCCTTAATGCGATATTGTACAGTAGTGTTACAATGGTATTTTGTACTATTACTATATATTAATGTCAGGTTCTTCTTTTGTTTTGTTTGTTCTTATGAAGGGCAAATGGCTAATGCAAATCTGTTCATTTGTAAATTGAGGACTCTGCATCAGAGTTCAGGCCACTGCACAGACAACGCACATCAAGATATGACTCTATAGGCCAAATTCCGCACTCTTTCGCACCAGGAAAAAAATCCTGATTTACTGCACTGACTCCCAAAGAGTAAGCTTGAATTTACCTGATGTAACGGAGAGCATAATTTGGCTATAACAACTTCAGACTTTGTTAGGGTTACCATATTTAACAAATAAAAAAAGAGGACCCTCCACGGGACCCTGGCCCCGCCCATTTCCCAC